>NC_058083.1:484418233-485020281 GCF_014858855.1 Bufo gargarizans
AAACAGCGCAACAGGGCACACAGGTCTCGCATGGAGGCCCAGTCATTGGTGGTGAAGTGGTGCTGTTCTGTAGTGCGACTGACCCGTGCGTGCTGCAGCTGAAACTCCACTATGGCCTGCTGCTGCTCGCACAGTCTGTCCAGCATGTGCAAGGTGGAGTTCCACCTGGTGGGCACGTCGCATATGAGGCGGTGAGCGGGAAGGCCGAAGTTACGCTGTAGCGCAGACAGGCGAGCAGCAGCAGGATGTGAACGCCGGAAGCGCGAACAGACGGCCCGCACTTTATGCAGCAGCTCTGACATGTCGGGGTAGTTGTGAATGAATTTCTGCACCACCAAATTCAGCACATGCGCCAAGCAAGGGATGTGCGTCAAATTGGCTAGTCCCAGAGCTGCAACGAGATTTCGCCCATTATCACACACCACCAGGCCGGGCTTGAGGCTCACCGGCAGCAACCACTCGTCGGTCTGTTGTTCTATACCCCGCCACAACTCCTGTGCGGTGTGGGGCCTGTCCCCCAAACATATGAGTTTCAGAATGGCCTGCTGACGTTTACCCCGGGCTGTGCTGAAGTTGGTGGTGAAGGTGTGTGGCTGACTGGATGAGCAGGTGGAAGAAGAGGAGGAGGAAGCCGAGAAGGAGGAGGTGGCAACAGGAGGCAAAGAATGTTGCCCTGCGATCCTTGGCGGCGGAAGGACGTGCGCCAAACAGCTCTCCGCCTGGGGCCCAGCTGCCACTACATTTACCCAGTGTGCAGTTAGGGAGATATAGCGTCCCTGGCCGTGCTTACTGGTCCACGTATCTGTGGTTAGGTGGACCTTGCCACAGATGGCGTTGCGCAGTGCACACTTGATTTTATCGGATACTTGGTTGTGCAGGGAAGGCACGGCTCTCTTGGAGAAGTAGTGCCGGCTGGGAACAACATACTGTGGGACAGCAAGCGACATGAGCTGTTTGAAGCTGTCTGTGTCCACCAGCCTAAATGACAGCATTTCATAGGCCAGTAGTTTAGAAATGCTGGCATTCAGGGCCAGGGATCGAGGGTGGCTAGGTGGGAATTTACGCTTTCTATCAAATGTTTGTGAGATGGAGAGCTGAACGCTGGCGTGTGACATGGTTGAGACGCTTGGTGACGGAGGTGGTGGTGGTGGTGTTGGTGGTACATCCCCTGTTTGCTGGGCGGCAGGTGCCAACGTTCCTCCAGAGGCGGAGGAAGAGGCCGAGGCGGCAGCAGCAGAATAGGCCGAGGCGGCAGCAGCAGAAGAGGTAGCAGGGGGAGCCTGAGTGACTTCCTTGGTTTTAAGGTGTTTACTCCACTGCAGTTCATGCTTTGCATGCAGGTGCCTGGTCATGCAGGTTGTGCTCAGGTTCAGAACGTTAATGCCTCGCTTCAGGCTCTGATGGCACAGCGTGCAAACCACTCGGGTCTTGTCGTCAGCACATTGTTTGAAGAAGTGCCATGCCAGGGAACTCCTTGAAGCTGCCTTTGGGGTGCTCGGTCCCAGATGGCGGCGGTCAGTAGCAGGCAGAGTCTCTTGGCGGCGGGTGTTCTGCTTTTGCCCACTGCTCCCTCTTTTGCTACGCTGTTGGCTCGGTCTCACCACTGCCTCTTCCTCCGAACTGTGAAAGTCAGTGGCACGACCTTCATTCCATGTGGGGTCTAGGACCTCATCGTCCCCTGCATCGTCTTCCACCCAGTCTTGATCCCTGACCTCCTGTTCAGTCTGCACACTGCAGAAAGACGCAGCAGTTGGCACCTGTGTTTCGTCATCATCAGAGACATGCTGAGGTGGTATTCCCATGTCCTCATCATCAGGAAACATAAGTGGTTGTGCGTCAGTGCATTCTATGTCTTTCACCGCTGGGGAAGGGCTAGGTGGATGCCCTTGGGAAACCCTGCCAGCGGAGTCTTCAAACAGCATAAGAGACTGCTGCATAACTTGAGGCTGAGACAGTTTCCCTGGTATGCATGGGGGTGATGTGACAGACTGATGGGGTTGGTTTTCAGGCGCCATCTGTGCGCTTTCTGCAGAAGACTGGGTGGGAGATAATGTGAACGTGCTGGATCCACTGTCGGCCACCCAATTGACTAATGCCTGTACCTGCTCAGGCCTTACCATCCTTAGAACGGCATTGGGCCCCACCATATATCGCTGTAAATTCTGGCGGCTACTGGGACCTGAGGTAGTTGGTACACTAGGACGTGTGGATGTGGCAGAACGGCCACGTCCTCTCCCAGCACCAGAGGGTCCACTAACACCACCACGACCATGTCCACGTCCGCGTCCCTTACTAGATGTTTTTCTCATTGTTATGGTTCACCACAACAACAAATATATTATTTGGCCCAATGTATTGTATTCAAATTCAGCGGGATATAAATTTGAGGCCTAGTATTTAGGCGCTGGGTGACCGGTATGGATTTAGTGACAGAATTAGACTTGGAAATGCACAGAAGCGTGTGTGTGAAGTTATTCTGAATGACCCTATGTGCACCTTCAATATGATCTACCCTTTTAGGGATAGATTTCAAATAGCTCTGATATAGCAGAAACGACTAAATTATGAAATTGCTAAATTGGGAATTGTATTTCAACCCAGAACAAAAAATGTGCTTTGACGGACACTAAATAACTTTCCCAGCCACAACAGGACAGCGGTAACGAGAGATTTAGCGGGATATAAATTTGAGGCCTAGTATTTAGGCGCTGGGTGACAGGTATGGGTTTAGTGACAGAATTAGATTTGGAAATGCACAGTAGCGGGTGTGTGAAGTTATTCTGAATGACCCTATGTGCACCTTGAATATTATATACCCTTTTAGGGATAGATTTCAAATAGCTCTGATATAGCAGAAACCACTAAATTATGAAATTGCTAAATTGGGAATTGTATTTCAACCCAGAACAAGAAATGTGCTTGAACGGACACTAAATAACTCGCCCAGCTACAGCACTAGGGACAGATTTAGCGGGATATAAATTTGAGGCCTAGTATTTAGGCGCTGGGTGACAGGTATGGGTTTAGTGCCAGAATTAGACTTGGAAATACACAGTAGCGGGTGTGTGTGAAGTTATTCTGAATGACCCAATGTGCACCTTGAATATTATATACCCTTTTAGGGATAGATTTCAAATAGCTCTGATATAGCAGAAACCACTAAATTATGAAATTGCTAAATTGGGAATTGTATTTCAACCCAGAACAAGAAATGTGCTTGAACGGACACTAAATAACTCGCCCAGCTACAGCACTAAGGACAGATTTAGCGGGATATAAATTTGAGGCCTAGTATTTAGGCGCTGGGTGACAGGTATGGGTTTAGTGACAGAATTAGATTTGGAAATGCACAGTAGCGGGTGTGTGAAGTTATTCTGAATGACCCTATGTGCACCTTGAATATTATATACCCTTTTAGGGATAGATTTCAAATAGCTCTGATATAGCAGAAACCACTAAATTATGAAATTGCTAAATTGGGAATTGTATTTCAACCCAGAACAAGAAATGTGCTTGAACGGACACTAAATAACTCGCCCAGCTACAGCACTAGGGACAGATTTAGCGGGATATAAATTTGAGGCCTAGTATTTAGGCGCTGGGTGACAGGTATGGGTTTAGTGCCAGAATTAGACTTGGAAATACACAGTAGCGGGTGTGTGTGAAGTTATTCTGAATGACCCAATGTGCACCTTGAATATTATATACCCTTTTAGGGATAGATTTCAAATAGCTCTGATATAGCAGAAACCACTAAATTATGAAATTGCTAAATTGGGAATTGTATTTCAACCCAGAACAAGAAATGTGCTTGAACGGACACTAAATAACTCGCCCAGCTACAGCACTAAGGACAGATTTAGCGGGATATAAATTTGAGGCCTAGTATTTAGGCGCTGGGTGACAGGTATGGGTTTAGTGCCAGAATTAGATTTGGAAATGCACAGTAGCGGGTGTGTGAAGTTATTCTGAATGACCCTATGTGCACCTTGAATATTATATACCCTTTTAGGGATAGATTTCAAATAGCTCTGATATAGCAGAAACCACTAAATTATGAAATTGCTAAATTGGGAATTGTATTTCAACCCAGAACAAGAAATGTGCTTGAACGGACACTAAATAACTCGCCCAGCTACAGCACTAGGGACAGATTTAGCGGGATATAAATTTGAGGCCTAGTATTTAGGCGCTGGGTGACAGGTATGGGTTTAGTGCCAGAATTAGACTTGGAAATACACAGTAGCGGGTGTGTGTGAAGTTATTCTGAATGACCCAATGTGCACCTTGAATATTATATACCCTTTTAGGGATAGATTTCAAATAGCTCTGATATAGCAGAAACCACTAAATTATGAAATTGCTAAATTGGGAATTGTATTTCAACCCAGAACAAGAAATGTGCTTGAACGGACACTAAATAACTCGCCCAGCTACAGCACTAGGGACAGATTTAGCGGGATATAAATTTGAGGCCTAGTATTTAGGCGCTGGGTGACAGGTATGGGTTTAGTGCCAGAATTAGACTTGGAAATACACAGTAGCGGGTGTGTGTGAAGTTATTCTGAATGACCCAATGTGCACCTTGAATATTATATACCCTTTTAGGGATAGATTTCAAATAGCTCTGATATAGCAGAAACCACTAAATTATGAAATTGCTAAATTGGGAATTGTATTTCAACCCAGAACAAGAAATGTGCTTGAACGGACACTAAATAACTCGCCCAGCTACAGCACTAAGGACAGATTTAGCGGGATATAAATTTGAGGCCTAGTATTTAGGCGCTGGGTGACAGGTATGGGTTTAGTGCCAGAATTAGACTTGGAAATACACAGTAGCGGGTGTGTGTGAAGTTATTCTGAATGACCCAATGTGCACCTTGAATATTATATACCCTTTTAGGGATAGATTTCAAATAGCTCTGATATAGCAGAAACCACTAAATTATGAAATTGCTAAATTGGGAATTGTATTTCAACCCAGAACAAGAAATGTGCTTGAACGGACACTAAATAACTCGCCCAGCTACAGCACTAAGGACAGATTTAGCGGGATATAAATTTGAGGCCTAGTATTTAGGCGCTGGGTGACAGGTATGGGTTTAGTGCCAGAATTAGACTTGGAAATACACAGTAGCGGGTGTGTGTGAAGTTATTCTGAATGACCCAATGTGCACCTTGAATATTATATACCCTTTTAGGGATAGATTTCAAATAGCTCTGATATAGCAGAAACCACTAAATTATGAAATTGCTAAATTGGGAATTGTATTTCAACCCAGAACAAGAAATGTGCTTGAACGGACACTAAATAACTCGCCCAGCTACAGCACTAGGGACAGATTTAGCTGGATATAAATTTGAGGCCTAGTATTTAGGCGCTGGGTGACAGGTATGGGTTTAGTGCCAGAATTAGACTTGGAAATACACAGTAGCGGGTGTGTGTGAAGTTATTCTGAATGACCCAATGTGCACCTTGAATATTATATACCCTTTTAGGGATAGATTTCAAATAGCTCTGATATAGCAGAAACCACTAAATTATGAAATTGCTAAATTGGGAATTGTATTTCAACCCAGAACAAGAAATGTGCTTGAACGGACACTAAATAACTCGCCCAGCTACAGCACTAAGGACAGATTTAGCGGGATATAAATTTGAGGCCTAGTATTTAGGCGCTGGGTGACCGGTATGGATTTAGTGACAGAATTAGACTGGGATATGGCCAAAAAATAAACAGACTATTGCTGGTTAAATGCACTTGGTGTGACAGCTTCACCCTGATGTAGGCTTTAGCCAAAAAACAACCACACCATTGAGGGTTAAATGCACTTGGTGACAGGCGCAGCTTGCCCCTGATTTAGTATATGGCCAAAAAATGAACAGACTATTGCTGGTTAAATGCACTTGGTGTGACAGCTTCACCCTGATGTAGGCTTTAGCCAAAAAACAACCACACCATTGAGGGTTAAATGCACTTGGTGACAGGCGCAGCTTGCCCCTGATTTTGTATATGGCCAAAAAATGAACAGACTATTGCTGGTTAAATGCACTTGGTGTGACAGCTTCACCCTGATGTAGGCTTTAGCCAAAAAACAACCACACCATTGAGGGTTAAATGCACTTGGTCGCAGCTTGTGCTGGCGCACCACAAGACACAAAATGGCCGCCGATCACCCCAGAAAAATGTGACTGACAAACGGTCTGGGCAGCCTAAAAACAGTGAGCAATTGAGGATCAGCAGCTCAATGATCCACAGCTGCAGATCGATCAGTTAATCAAGTCCTTTGGAGGAGTTAATCTGCCTAATCTCGCCCTACTGTCGCAGCCGCAACCTCTCCCTACGCTAATCAGAGCAGAGTGACGGGCGGCGCTATGTGACTCCAGCTTAAATAGAGGCTGGGTCACATGGTGCTCTGGCCAATCACAGCCATGCCAATAGTAGGCATGGCTGTGATGGCCTCTTGGGGCAAGTAGTATGACGCTTGTTGATTGGCTGCTTTGCAGCCTTTCAAAAAGCGCCAAGAAAGCGTCACAAAAGCGCGAAGAAAGCGACGAACACCGAACCCGAACCCGGACTTTTACGAAAATGTCCGGGTTCGGGTCCGTGTCACGGACACCCCAAAATTCGGTACGAACCCGAACTATACAGTTCGAGTTCGCTCATCCCTACTCGCAAGCATTCCCTCCCCCATAATGTTTTTAGATGGTCAGCTCAGCAGCAGACCCTCACCTCTAATGTTTTTGAGGATCACCAGCAGGCCATCAATCATACTTTTTCCGTAGACGGTGTCTGCTGTGGACTATCCAAGCCACATCTGTTGTGCAAAGTGTGCGGACATAAAAAATTAAATCTTTTAGAGGGTTAGCTCACCAGCAGGCCCTCGCCTACAAGTCCAGTCTCACTATCCAAGAGTCTGGTCAACATAGTCCTCACCACCGGGGGTCACGTAACTACTTAGCATGGAGGAGTATCGTTGGTAATCGGAATGAACCACACAAATCGTCTCGATCCACCAGCTCACAACCGCCATGCACCATGACCCACAGAATTGAGAAAGAGGTATCAATCTGTCAATCCTTTCCGTGTCCGGCCCGGATGAGGTTTCCCATGCGTAGTCAAATTAGGCCGCAGGCTACACTCCTGGTGGTGCCCTTCCGTCAATTAATTTAAGTTTCAGCTTTGCAACCATACTCCCCCTGGAACCCAAAGAGTTTGGTTTCCCAGAAAATTCTCGGCAGGTATTTGGAATAAAGTTGCCAGATCGAACCCCGCGTCCATCAAGCATTTATACTAGAATTGTATGAGTATGAAATTGGCACTGGGTTCTGATTTGAATAAGTGGATGGATCTGTATAATTGTATGGCACATTGTCACCAAAAAGACCAGCAGCTGAATACATCCATGCTTGAATTTGTCCACTGAGACTGCGCCATTCTCTGCGCTAACTCTGCTCTGTAACATTAGCACAATTAAAAAAATATTTTTTGCATTTATTTATATATTCTTGTAGCCGGTGCTGACCGCCATTTCCTGCGCTAACACTTTAGCGCATGCAAAATATAGCTGTAAAATTTAGTATAAATTTTTCATACCCAGTGTTTTTGATAATATCTCTGCAATGTCCTAGCACTGGCAGCCGGGGGTCATGTAACTACTTAGCACGGAGGAGTATCGTTGGTTATCGGAATGAACCACACAAATCGCCTTGATCCACCTGATCACAACGCCCATGCACCACCACAGAATCAAGAAAGAGGTATCAATCTGTCAATACTTTCAGTGTCCGGGCCGGGTGAGGTTTCGTGTGCATAGTAAAATTAAGCTGCAGGCTTCACCGCTGTTGGTGCCCTTTTGTCAATTAGTTTAATTAGTTTAAGTTTCAGCTTTGCAACCATTCTCCCCCCAAACCCAAAGAGTTTGTTTTCCTTAAAAAAAGCTTGGCGGGTAATGGGAATAACGTTGCCAGATAGCCTGTGGGATTCGAACCTCCGACTTTCATTGTTGATTAATGAAAAAATGTGTGGCAACAAATGCTTTGGCTATATTTTGTCTTGCGCCAGTCCAGGAATTTCACCTATAGCAGTACAATACGGGTGCCGCCAGCCGTCCCTCTTAATCATTGCCCCAGTTCTGAAAATAAACAAAATTTGGGACTGAATTTGCACTTTATATACAAGTAAATATAGTAAAATTTTCTTGGGGGGGGTTTTGTGCGTATTTTTGTCAGTCTGTAAAAGTGGCGTACAACTCGGACAACATGGTTCCCAGCAGCGACCTGGGAGTCCAAGATGCATCCGGACATCGTCCCCATGCTGTTCCCGATCCATTTCGGTGGTGTTTCTGTCACTTTCTGACCTTTTTCTAATGGACCAGACACCCTCCCCTCTTCAGAGCAGTGGGTGCCTGGTTGTCTCCCATCGACTTCCATTATAATCGGGTGCTCGGCCTAGCACACAAACATAGCAATGTGTTCGGCCCGAACACACAAATACTTTGGTGCTCGATCATCACTAATAATGACACAATTTTCATAATTTATAAAAACAACTCTTAAAGCATAACTGTACATATACAGTACATTATAAAGTGTTGGTGAAAGATACAAAAGTTATGTAAGCATTGTACCTTGGCAAATTTTGTTTCTGATCTATCTGATCCTATCTAATCCAATGCTTCATATCGGACCATTTTTTCAAGATGGCCACCCACTTGTGCTGGCCATCATGATCCCTCCACAGCTCATACCCGATCCTCTTCACTATACGTCGCTTGTCAGCGTGGGACTGGTTCTTGTCGTATCCCTGCTCCAACATGCACTGTAGGATAAAAATGCAAGAATATATTCCCAACTTTTTTTAAATACAAGTATTGGAAATTAAAGGGGTTCTCCGGGCTTTTTCTATTGATGATGATGATGACCTATCCTCAGGATAGGTCATCAATATCAGATTGGCGGGGGTTCGACACCCGGCACCCACGCCCATCAACTGTTCGCGGAGGCTGCGCACGCAGTGTGCATGTCCCTCTCCCGACTCTCTTGTCCCATAGACATACAGCGGTGAGCAGGAAGAGTGAAGGGTGGCGGCAGGTGCGCACTGCGCGTGGCGTCTACTCAAACAGCTGATCGGCGGGGGTCCCGGGATATAGTGTGTGGGATATAGTGTGTGGGGTATGTAATGTGAGGCAGGAAAATGGATGTGTAATGTGCATATTACAGATATTTGTCTGCTATCCATATATACATGCTACAGACATAGTGGTGTGATGCCAGATAAAGTGTTCCTAATTAATATTTGTGATCTAGAAAATGATTACTAATATTTTTTTAAATACATTCAAATTGACATTTTATCATGTTTGAGTAGATATTAATGAGTGAGTCACAACAATACTTATTGCCCCAAATCATGTACTGTATATCTACTCAAACAATAATAAAATGTCAATTTGAATGTATTCCGAAAAATAATAGTAATCATTTTCGAAATCACGAATATTTAGGAACACTTTAGCTGCATATAAATACATTAAAATAACAAGCATGTGATAGAACATTACAGTGCTGTAATCTTAAATTACTTACAGTGATGATGAGATCTAACTCGGCGTCAGTAAAATTACTCCCAAACATTTTTTCCAGACAACTTCACAAGTCACAACCAAATCTTTGAAAACGCTCACGAGACTAAGCCACACACGTATATGCGCATGCAAACACAAATATTTTAATGACGAGTTCTCGTGGTAAAAAATCCATTGCACGAATATAACAAATTCACGAATATAGTGAATATATCACGAATATTTGACAAAATATTCATGAAATATTGCAAATTCCAATATGGGACCTGCCTCTCATCACAAGTCATTGCTATGCATATTTGTTTTTCATGGTCCTGGGAAAGCTGGGTTACTTGAACTATGTAAGGCCGGGTAACATTATATGACACTTGACTGTCTGCAACAAATCTGTTTAACAGCTTTATGCGGCAGTTTGTAGATGTTGGTGAAGAAAGAACTTAAGACAAACTTTCCTGACCAGGTTATGCTTCATCTTCTGCAAGGGAGGGAAGGTTTTCTTTTCTCTGACCCTGTGTCTTCATTTGCTTTTGTATGACTTCTGACTACTCAGTCTGCTTCAACCCAATACCATGGCAACTATGAGCTCAGTTTCTATAAATGTAGGCATGGAGAGAAATCTGCGTATCTCTTGATGATTTGAATATATTTTGCCCAAAATAAAACTGAGTATCATGAATATCAGCTATGTTATTTAGTGATTATCAAGCACCAAAATATTAGGGTGTTCGGCCCGAACACATTGCTATATTCGTGTGCTCGGCCGAGCACCCGAGTATAATGGAAGTCAATGGGAGAAGACCAGGCACCCCCTGCTCTGAAGAGGGGAGGGTGCCTGGTCCATTGGAAAAAGTCAGAAAGTGACAGGAACACCACCAAAATGGATTGGGAACAGCATGGGAACGATGTCTGGATGCATCTTTGACTCCCAGGTCGATGCTGGGAACCATGTTGTCCGAGTTGTACGCCACTTTTACAGACTGACAAAAATACCCATGAAAAATTGTTAGTCCCAGCCTGAACCTATTCTGGCATCTGGATAAAATATCCTCCAAGTTGCTGGGCAGAGCTCTCTTTGCCCGACTGCCATCAAGGTTCAGAGTCTTGACCCAGGTCAGGTACATTGCATGGGGCACATGCTCTTGGAAGATTGCTTGTGCAAAACGATGCAGCTGTCCGTGACTTGTGGCAAACAATAATTCGGCCAGTTCTGGGGTGATGTCAGAGGAATTTCAGGTACAGCTCTCCCAGAGCAAGAATGTAATTTATGGGTAGGTCCTGCGTTGGCCGTGCCGGTGTACTAAACCTGTATGGAATTCCAGGAGATTTAGAGGGTCTAAAATAAAGCCAAGGACTAAGCAGGAGTTGATTGATGGGATACTTAAGTTCTGGAATGATGTCCTAACTGTACAACAATGCAACAATTACATTGATCATCTGTATAAAGTCCTTCCATTAGTGATAGAAAAGAAAGGCCATGCCACTGGCACGTAACATTCTGTATCACTAAAGCTTCTCATGTTAGCCATGGAAGAGTAAAGGGCAGAGCTACTGTAGATCCATGATGTGGTCCTGGACTACAGCTGCACGGTTGTAATTCATTGGGAAATGTTGTAAATTAAAATGGTGCAATTGTTATTTTCTGCATTAAACTCAGAATTAAAGTTTATTAAAATTAAACCCTAAAATTAAACTCAGGAGTACTCAAGCATTTTTTCTAAAGGTCCACATACCTGGTTCTGCCACTGGGTGAAGGTCCGAACCGCCCCCCAAAAAAAAAAAATAATGTAAAGGAGACAAAACCAGTGGCATGTAGTGCTCTGTAGAAAGTTTTTTTTTTCTAAAAATAAGCATCGCCTCAGGGACCCAAGACAATAGTCCCCTTTCACACGTGCGAGAATGCCACGCGGATGCAATGCGTGAGGTGAACACATTGCACCCGCACTGAATCTTGACTAATTCACTTAAATGGGGCTAAGATGAGCGTTGATTTTCACACATCACTTGTGCGTTGTGTGAAAATCACACCATGTTCTATATTCTGCGTTTTTCACGTAACGCAGGCCCCATAGAGATTAAGCAAGTGCGGATGCGGTGCGATTTTCACTCATGGTTGCTAGATCATAGGGATGAGCAACCCCATTAAAGTGTATTCCCTGTATTATTTTCCCTTATAACATTATAAGGGAAAATAATAGCATTGTTAATAAAGAATGCTTAGTAAAATGTGGCTTAAAAATAATAATAATAATTAACTCACCTCATCCGCTTGTTCACGTAGCCGGCATGTCTTCTTTCTTCTTCTTTCAGGACCTGCCAAAGGACCTTTGATGACGTAATCGCGCTCCCCACGTGGTGAGTGCGGTGACGTCAGCGCAGGTCCTGCCGAATGAAGATGGAAGCTTCTATTTTCATTCAGCAGGACCTGCGCTGACGTCACCACGCTCCCCACGTTAAGTCAGCAAAGGTCCTTTGGCAGGTCCTGAAAGAAGAAAAAAGAAGAAGAGAGAAGACATGCAGGCTGCGCGAACAAGGTGAGTTAATTTTATTTTCTAACCCCTCAAGCCACATTTTAAATGTTAACCATGTTATAAGGGAAAATAATAAAATCTACAGAACACCGAACCCAAACCCAAACTTCAGTGAAGAAGTCCGGGTTCAGGTTTGGGTACCACAATCAGTTTTTTCTCAAAACGCATTGCACTCGCGCGGAAAAAACTGAGCAACGCAATCGCTGTCAAAACTGACTGATATTGCGTACGCACTCGATTTTTCCTGATCGCAGACGCAACACATCTGGACCTAATCCGGACACGCTCGTCTGCAAGGGGCCTAAGAAGGTTCTGTGGTAAGTTTTCCAATAGCAACTTGAATGGGCTTCTATAACATATTTAACTTGTGATCAGGCCTCATTCACAAGACAGGGAAATACAGGGACTGACATACATTAGCACCTCCCCCACCTCTCTTTTCTGAGCAGTGGCTGGAGTGCGTGGTATGTACACAGAGAAGAGCTCCTTATCTCTGTATCTGTATAACACTCTTTACAGATGCATACAATAGCTTCATAGACAATATCACACATAGGATTAGATACACAGCTGAGCAGACAGTATCACACATGATAGGATTAGATACACAGCTTTGCAGACAGTATCACACAGGATTAGATTAGCTATATTAGTTTTACCTTTTAAGTTGCATTACTGAAATAAATGAACTTTGCACAATTTTCAAATTTTTCGAGTTTCACCTGTATATTTCAGATTAGGTTGACCATTATAAACAAAAAAACAAATGCAGCTTAAGACCTCATGCACACGGACGCAGTTTTGGTCCATTTCAGATCCACATTTTTTGAGGATCGAACGTGGACCTATTCAATTCTATGGGTCCCTAAAAATGCAGGCAGCACATGGATGTCATCTGTGTGCTGTCTGCATCCATGTTGCCTGCATGATGTGTTTCTATAATTTCACTGTGTGCTGTCCACATTCTCTGTGGACAGCACATGTATTCATTCATTTTAATGTGTCTGTTCACACAGAAATTTAGCGGTCCCTGAAAAATCACTGACACAACATAGATGGTCACCGATAGGAGATGCTCTGGAAATTAATTTTCAGTTGAGCAGTGTCAGAAGAAACACGGCCAGATTTTTTCACGATGGAAAACATGGAAAATGTGAATGAGGCCTAAGGCTGCATTCACATTTACATTTGGGGCTCTGCTCATGTCCCACAAAAACAAGTTGTCATGCTATTACCACAAAAATAGCACCCACCCATTAATAAATGTCTATAAACTATAAGGTGGTCATTTATTATCTGATTTACAGCAGGTAAAAAGGTGTTTTGCAACTAAATCTGTGATTTTACCCCACTCATACCACTTTTGCGAAGTGGCGGAAACTGGGTGCATCGCATGGGCAGGGAAGAGGGTGGGCCGGCTCGTCTGATTCGACATTTTTCACGCCAGTTTATGATTTGGATAATGACCTTAACGGCTATGTACACCTTTGAGGGCAATTTTTTTTTATTATTATTATTGCATTGTACTCATTTTGAGCTAAAAATATATTTTTTTAATTGGTCTATATTGAAAATATTCTTTTTTTCTCTACAGAGCTGAAATGCTCTAGAAGCACCCATTAGAGTTTCTGTCTTTTCCATCTTTTCTGTTATTAGATGATAACACAAAGTGAAAGTACCAGTCACAAAACAAAAATAAACTGTTAACCCTCTGTGACAAAACAGCTCAATATTTTTAATAAAGGCCAGTTAAAAAAATATATTTTTAGCCAAAAATGAGTAATATGCAATCATAAACATGTACATAGCTTTTAAATAATGCAAGCAAGGGAGCTGGCGTAGGTTAAAGCATGTTGCGTGGCCAGCGGCAGCAGGCGCCAAAGTTATGTAGAGGCCTGTGCCTCTACATAACTTAGGTGCATCCACCAGCAGTGCATAGTGATTAAGACTGGCATCAATCAATCACTGGTCTTACTAAATGTCCCCCTTAGTGTTTTTAAGCAGCCTAGGCTCTGTTGCAGCCCCTTGACATTCCAGCCCTCAGACCAGGAAAGGCTGTGAACCCCAGTTCCATAATTTGGTAAGTTTCACAAATTATCAACTGTAAGGATTTTATTTTTGAGGAAAAGTAATTTTATCATTGGCTGGAAGGGACAAAAGAATAATATTGTGGTTTATGACACTACATTTTATTGTAGCCTCCGGGAAAGCAGAAGATGCTTTTCTTACACATGGAGTACAAAATTTAATTTTACCCTTCTATCTGTGCCTCCGTCATTCCAAGCTTATTGTGTTCTCAGAATACGGGAACTGCAGCGAAATTGATTGTACAGAAGAAGGAAAAAAGGAAATCAGTATAAAAATAAATGAAGACTCATGGAGTCCTATGCAGAATAAAGATGTTCTCAAATATTTCTAAAATGTGATATTGTTGATGCTGCATACAATTGAGCCATATATGCTATTCTTATCCCCTGCATGACAGAAGAAAGGGACAACTGTGCGAGACTCGAAATGTCACATAATATTCCTTTTTGCTGCTAGACAAGGTCTTCTCTGCAGGAGAATTGTATCTTTGGAATTAAAATAAAAGTTTGCTGTCTCTGGAAAATGGATCTGACTTCCAGTAAATTTGTGCCGTACATCAGAAACTTTTCCAAGTTGATAACTGTACTCGGCAGATATAATCAAAACGATACAAAATATCTGCACATCTTTATATTTATTCAATTTATATTTGCATATTTGCTTTGATATCGTATCCCTTTCAAGGCTTTATCAAAGTAAAATAAAATGTACTTTATGATGCCTATGACAAAGGGTCATCCTGAATGACACTTCCAAAAACAAGCCAAGATCAGTTGTCATGGCAACTTATGGAAAGTGTTAGAAGTAGAACTGGACACAAAAAGATCAATGGTGTGAAAAACATTTGAAGATAAAAAAAACAACAGTATAAAGAAAATGAACCCAATACATTTCATATATCTCTTATCTATATAAAAATGAGTCACTGGTAGTCTGGAAGTCTGGCTGGACATCTGTCTGTTCTCTAATGCATGAGCAAATGACTGGACCGATCTTCACCAAATTTGGCACAGAGGTACATCAGGTGTTTAGGAAGGTTTTAGACCAGATCTCTAGGACTTATCATTCCTGAGATATTCCCAAAAAGTGACCTGCATTAGCCAATAGCAGCCTGCAAGTCTTTCACTTATATCCCAACTGCCATACACAAGGTCACATGTCCCTAGGTCCCGCTAAGCCATGCCTCCAATGAGGTTTGACCATGCCCCCTCCCACTCCTCAGCTGACAGTGATTGAAAAAATTAAGTTAAAAATAAACTTTTGTCAGCTGCACAGGTGAGAGGGACGGTGACTTTCTCCCTGCAGCTCACGCGCAGCGAGCACAGTGCTGCTGTCTTAGAGTAAACTGTTCAAAAGGATATGACCCGACTCGGTTAGGACACGCCCCTTAACACTCCTCAGCCAACAGGGATCGAAAAAAGTTAAAGAGGACTTTTCACCTGGATATCTATAATCTAATTATTATACTACCTTATAGTGCGTCCCCTAGTGATGTCTTGGCAATATATTTTTTTCTAAAGAACCCCCCAATCGTCTGCTGTGGTCCCCGTATCTTTTGGCGCCTCATATGCTAATGAGGTGACTTGGTTATACTAGGCATGGACTTGAAGTTCTTCTGGGCATGGTTATCTTCTCCCTGGCTGCGAGCACATCCAATAAGAGCATTCCGCTCTTAGCCAGTAAGAAGGAGCTCAAGTTCTCGCGCCCACACCAAATCCTCAGCTGACACGGAGCGAAAAAATGAAGTTAAAAATCAACTTCTAGGTCCCGCTAAGCAATGCCCTCAAACCGGTTAGGCCATGCCTCCTCCCACTCCTCAGCCGGCAGGGATTGAAGAAATGAAGTTAAAAAGCAATTTCTGTCAGCTGCAGAGGTGGGAGGGACAGTGAGTTTCTCCCTGCAGCTCACACTCAGACAGCACAGTGCTGCTGTTACAGAGTGAACTGTTCAAAAGGACTCCCTTCCCGGTCCAGTTAGGCCACGCCACCTCCCACTCCTCAGCCGACAAAGATTGATAAAATGAAGTTAAAAGTCAACTTCAAGATGTCCCAGCTGTCATGGTCTGGTGGTAGTGGACTATGATATTTTTGCCGTGCATGCTTGTTGCTGGTGGCAACGTGTTGTTAGCATGATTTTACACTTCCCCTTTAAGGTTGGTGTTCCTTCCCATTTTGGTTTGTTTAGGGTTCAAGGAGTGTGCAAGGTGGAGCTGGGTGTGGCCTCATGGCTCTTCTTATACTGGAGTTGGGAGCGTGAGGCTATTTATTACAGTGGGATGCGAACGTTTGGGCAACCTTGTTAATCGTCATGATTTTCCTGTATAAATCGTTGGTTGTTACGATAAAAAATGTCAGTTAAATATATCATATAGGAGACACACACAGTGATATTTCAGAAGTGAAATTAAGTTTATTGGATTTACAGAAAGTGTGCTATGATTGTTTAAGCAAAATTAGGCAGGTGCATAAATTTGGGCACTGTTGTCATTTTATTGATTGCAAAACCTTTAGAACTAATTATTGGAACTCAAATTGGCTTGGTAAGCTCAGTGACCCCTGACCTACATACACAGGTGAATCCAATTATGAGAAAGAGTATTTAAGGGGGTCAATTGTAAGTTTCCCTCCTCTTTTAATTTTCTCTGAACAGTAGCAACATGGGGGTCTCAAAACAACTCTCAAATGACCTGAAGACAAAGATTGTTCACCATCATGGTTTAGGGGAAGGATACAGAAAGCTGTCTCAGAGATTTCAGCTATCTGTTTCCACAGTTAGGAACATATTAAGGAAATGGAAGACCACAGGCTCAGTTCAAGTTATGGCTCGAAGTGGCAGACCAAGAAAAATCTCGGATAGACAGAAGCAATGAATGGTGAGAACAGTCAACCCACAGACCAGCACCAAAAACCTACAATATCATCTTGCTGCAGCTGGAGTCACTGTGCATCGTTCAACCATTCGGCGCACTTTACACAAGGAGATGCTGTATGCGAGAGTGATGCAGAGGAAGACTTTTCTCCGCCCACAGCACAAAAAGTCCCGCTTGAGGTGGGCTAAAGCACATTTGGACAAGCCAGCTTCATTTTGGAATAAGGTGCTGTGGACTGATGAAACTAAAATTGAGTTATTTGGCCACAACAAGGGGCGTTATGCATGGAGGAAAAAGAACACAGCATTCCAAGAAAAACACCTGCTACCTACAGAAAATATGGTAGTGGTTCCATCATGCTGTGGGTCTGTGTGACCTGTGCAGGGACTGGGAATCTTGTCAAAGTTGAGGGACGCATGGATTCCACTCAGTATCAGCAGATTCTGGAGACCAATGTCCAGGAATCAGTGACAAAGCTGAAGCTGTGCTGGGGCTGGATCTTTCAACAATACAACGACCCCAAACACTACTCAAAATCCACTAAGGCATTTATGCAGAGGAACAAGTACAACGTTCTGGAAGGCCATCTCAGTCCCCAGACCTGAATATAATTGAAAATCTGTGGTGTGAATTAAAGAGAGCTGTCCATGCTCGGAAGCCATCAAACCTGAATGAACTAAAGATGTTTTGTAAAGAGGAATGGTCCAAAATACCCTTGGACCAGACTCTCATTGGAACCTACAGGAAGCGTTTAGAGGCTGTAATTTCTGCAAAAGGAGGATCTACTAAATATTGATTTTATTTCTTTTTTGTGGTGCCCAAATTTATGCTCCTGCCTAATTTTGTTTAAACAATTATACTACACTTTCTGTAAATCCAATAAACTTCATTTCACTTCTCAAATATCACTGTGTGTCTCCTATATGATATATTTAACTGACATTTTTTACCGTAACAACCAACAATTTATACAGGAAAATCATGACGATTAACAAGGTTGCCTAAACTGTATCTGCCTTTGTATGAGCAGTTACAACAATAGGCAATCACAGTCTGCTTAAATTAATAACACACAAATAATTAAATGTTACCATGTTTTTATCAAACACACCATGTAAACGTTCACAGTGCAGGTGGAAAAAGTTTGTGAACCCTTGTATTTAATAACTGGTTGAACCTCCTTTGGCAGCAATAACTTCAACCAAACATTTCCTGTAGTTGCAGATCAGACGTGCACAATGGTCAGGAGTAATTCTTGGCCATTCCTCTTTACAGAACTGTTTCAGTTCAGCAATATTCTTGGGATGTCTGGTGTGAATCGCTTTATTGAGGTCATGTCACGGCATCTCAATCGGGTTGAGGTCAGGACTCTGACTGGGCCACTCCAGAAGGAGTAATTTCTTCTGTTTAAGCCATTCTGTTGTTGATTTACTTCTATGCTTTGTGTCGTTGTCCTTTGGCAACACCCATCTTCTGTTGAGCTTCAGTGGGTGAACAGATGGCCTTAAGTTCTCCTGCAAAATGTCTTAATAAACTTGGGAATTCATTTTTTCTTCGATGATAGCAATCCGTCCAGGCCCTGATGCAGCAAAGCAGCCCCAAACCATGATGCCCCCACCACCATACTTCACTTCACAGTTGGGATGATGTTTTGATGTTGGTGTGCTGTGCCTCTTTTTCTCCACACATAGTGATGTGTGTTTCTTAAAAACAACTCAACTTTGGTTTCATCTTTCCACAGAATATTTTGCCAATACCGCTGTACAACATCCAGGTGCTCTTGTGCAAACTGTAAACGTGCAGCATTGTTTTTTTTTTTTTTACTGTGGCTTCCTCTGTGGTATTATCCCATGAAATCCATTCTTGTTTAGTGTTTTACGTATCGTAGATTCACTAACAAGGATGTTAGCATATGCCAGAGACTTTTGTAAGTCTTTAGCTGACACTCTAGTATTCTTCTTCACCTCATTGAGCAGTCTGTGCTGTGCTCTTGCAGTCATCTTTACAGGACGGCCACTTCAAGGGAGAGTAGCAGCAGTGCTGAACTTTCTCCATTTATAGACAATTTGTCTTACCGTGGACTTATGAACAGCAAGGCTTTTGGAGATACTTTTATAACCCTTTGCAGCTTTATGCAAGTCAGCAATTCTTAATCATAGGTCTTCTGAGAGCTCTTTTGTGCGAGGCATTATTCACATCAGGCAATGCTTCTTGTGAAAATCAAACCCAGAACTGGTGTTTTTTATATGGCAGGGCAGCTGTAACAAACACCTCCAATCTCATCTCATTGATTAAATTCCAGTTGGCTGACACCTCACTCCAATAAGCTCTTGGAGATGTCATTAGTCTAGAAGTTCACATGCTTTTTCCACCTGCACTGTGAATGTTTACATTGTGTGTTCAATAAAAACAAGGTAACATTTAATTTGTTGTGTGTTATAAGTTTAAGCAGTCTGTGATTGTCTATTGTTGTGACTTAGATGAAGATCAGATTAAATTTTATGACCAATTTCTGCAGAAATCCATTTTATTCCAAAGGGTTCACATACTTTTTCTTGCAACTGTATGTCATTTGGTGTTCCATGTCTGGTCTATTCAGTGTTTGTAGTCCAGCATGGTTGTTTGACATTTCCCCTGTCTGTCTTTGCCGCTATGGAGGTCAGTGTTAAGGGGAAGATTGCTGTAAAGGCCACTGTTAAGGGCCCCTGTGGAGGTCATTGTCAAGGGGGTATTCTGCTGTGAAACTCACTGTTAAAGGGGTAGGCTGCTGTAAAGGTTAAAGTTAAGGGGTGGAGTGTTGTGGAGGTCCCATTTTAAGGGATGGGGCACTGTGGTGGGGGTCAGTGTTAAGGGGGGGCTGTGGAGATCACTGTTAAGGAAGCAGGGTGCTGTAGATGTCACTGTTATAGTGGATAATGTCAATATATTTTAACAACACACACAAACATTAAATTAAATAGATTAAATATACCCGAGCGAAGCCAGGTCCTTCACACTGAAGGCATCAAAACTATGAATTAACACATGTGGAATTATATACGTAACAAAAAAGTGTGAAACAACTGAAAATATGTCATATTCTAGGTTCTTCAAAGTAGCCACCTTTTGCTTTGATCACTGCTTTGCACACTCTTGGCATTCTCTTGATGAGCTTTAAGAGATAGTCACCTGAAATGGTCTTCCAACAGTCTTGAAGGAGTTCCCAGAGATGCTTAGCACTTGTTGGCCCTTTTGCCTTCACTCTGCGGTCCAGCTCACCCCAAACCATCTTGATTGGGTTCAGGTCCGGTGACTGTGGAGGCTAGGTCATCTGGCGCAGCACCCCATCACTCTCCTTCAAGGTGTGTTTGGGGTCATTGTCCTGTTGAAAAATAAATGATGGTCCAACTAAACGCAAACCGGATGGAATAGCATGCCGCTGCAAGATGCTGTGGTAGCCATGCTGGTTCAGTATGCCTTCAATTTAGAATAAATCCCCAACAGTGTCACCAGCAAAGCACCCCCACACCATTACACCTCCTCCTCCATGCTTCACGGTGGGAACCAGGCATGTAGAGTCCATCCGTTCACCTTTTCTGCGTCGCACAAAGACACGGTGTTGAAACCAAAGATTTCAAATTTGGACTCATCAGACCAAAGCACAGATTTCCACTGGTCTAATGTCCATTCCTTGTGTTCTTTAGCCCAGACAAGTCTCTTCTGCTTGTTGCCTGTCCTTAGCAGTGGTTTCCTAGCAGATATTCTACCATGAAGGCCTGATTCACACAGTCTCCTCTTAACAGTTGTTCTAGAGATGTGTCTGCTGCTAGAACTCTGTGTGGCATTGACCTGGTCTCTAATCTGAGCTACTGTTAACCTGCGATTTCTGAGGCTGGTGACTCGGATGAACTTATCCTCCGCAGCAGAGGTGACTCTTGGTCTTCCTTTCCTGGGGCGCTCCGCATGTGAGCCAGTTTCTTTGTAGCGCTTGATGGTTTTTGTGACTGCACTTGGGGACACTTTTAAAGTTTTCCCAATTTTTTGGACTGACTGACCTTCATTTCTTAAAGTAATGACAGCCACTCGTTTTTCTTTACTCAGCTGCTTTTTTCTTGCCATAATACAAATTCTAACAGTCTATTCCGTAGGACTATCAGCTGTGTATCCACCTGACTTCTCCACAACGCAACTTATGGTCCCAACCCCATTTATAAGGCAAGAAATCCCACTTATTAAACCTGTCAGGGCACACCTGTGAAGTGAAAACCATTTCAGGTGACTACTTCCTGAAGCTCATCAAGAGAATGACTTTGAAGAACCTAGAATATGACATATTTTCAGTTGTTTCACACTTTTTTGTTATGTATATAATTCCACATGTGTTAATTTATAGTTTTGATGCCTTCAGTGTGAATCTACAATTTTCATAGTCATGAAAATAAAGAAAACTCTTTGAATGGGAAGGTGTGTCCAAACTTTTGGTCTGTACTGTACAAAAATGAATATCTTTAGTCTTTCTGTCTGTTCTTTATGCACAACCAAATGACTCAACCGATCTGTACCAGTTTTGTCATATAGATAAATCACATGCTAAGAAATGTTTTAGACCAGGTTTTGGCAATCTAGGAGCTATATTTCTTGAGAGATCTACAAAAAAAAATGATTATGGCACCATCATATGACCCATATTAGCCAACAGAAACTCGTCCTTCAACCATTTCATAACTGACATACACATGGTAACATGACCGCTATCGGAGCCTACAATAACCCAAAAACAGTACCTCACTCCCCAACCTACTGCAACTTGTACAAAAAAAAGAGCAAGGATTTTTTTTTTTTAAGGTAAAAAATCTCATTTTATTCAATATAAATCACATGATCATTACAGGTATTGCTCAAATGGGACAGGACATGGAGACTGAGCCACAAGGGGCTATACAATGTGGAGAATCACAATGGGGGATAATGTGATCATACCCAGCAGAGAACAACAATATACCAGAGGCCGTGAGCAAAAGTGTAGTTGCGGGTGCGAATGCTGATCCCCTAGTATAAAACAACTACTGACTATTGCTCACAACCTCTGCCCGGGGATGCTGTGAGGTGTCAATGGACGGTGCAGTACTACTAATAAAGATGGCATATAACAATGAACTGCAAACCTCTCGTCCCACCCTGATCCAGCTACCAACTTACCTACCCATGTTGCTGCTGTAGAATGGTAACACGACTCCCCCACTGCTGCTTCAACCTCGACACGCGTTTCGCCACGCAGGCTTCGTCAGGAGGTATAAGACCTCCTGACGAAGCCTGCGTGGCGAAACGCGTGTCGAGGTTGAAGCAGCAGTGGGGGAGTCGTGTTACCATTCTACAGCAGCAACATGGGTAGGTAACTTGGTAGCTGGATCAGGGTGGGACGAGAGGTTTGCAGTTCATTGTTATATGCCATCTTTATTAGTAGTACTGCACCGTCCATTGACACCTCACAGCATCCCCGGACAGAGGTTGTGAGCAATAGTCAGTAGTTGTTTTATACTAGGGGATCAGCATTCGCACCCGCAACTACACTTTTGCTCACGGCCTCTGGTATATTGTTGTTCTCTGCTGGGTATGGTCACATTATCCCCCATTGTGATTCTCCACATTGTATAGCCCCTTGTGGCTCAGTCTCCATGTCCTGTCCCATTTGAGCAATACCTGTAATGATCATGTGATTTATATTGAATAAAATGAGATTTTTTACCTTAAAAAAAAAAAAATCCTTGCTCTTTTTTTTGTACAACATGACCGCTATCGGCCAATTAAAACTGCCAGGTATTTCAGTCTTCGCCTCACTGACATGCACACAGTTTTACACCAGGTTTCCATAACAACCCATGGTTCATTGTGGAAGACACTGTTTTTGGAGCGCTATGGATGTCACTGTCACTGTTTTTCTCCACTGTGGATGTCACTGTAATGGGGGCTCTGTGTATGTAAAGAGGTTTTCCAGGATTTTAATATTATTAGTGATGAGCGGCAGGGGCAATCAATATTCTAATTTGCGATATTTCACGAATATTTGGGCGAATAGTCGTCATATATTTGCAAATTTAAAAGTAATTATCTTGATTGCGAAAATAGGCAATGTGATATGCGCGTATTGCGCGCGCAATACAGGCGTGGGTCACTGATACATTTTTCAAGCTGCTAGATGTTTCCTGAGACTAGTGAAAATGGTTGGCTTGGCAGAACATTAAAATAGCTTTATATTCAGATAGAGTGCTCCAATATATTTGCGATTGTGCAAGGGCTGTAAAATAGTGTATTTTGCCCAAAAACTGTATATTTTAAAACCCAGAAAATTATAGCTGTGTTTCTAGCTTAAATTGCACAATGACTAATGAGGCAGAGGCCCAAAATGAAGGTTATTGCCAAAAATGGGTGTTTTTTCAAAGCCAGAAAATTATTGAAGTATTTAAAACTTGTTTTTATTAAGAACAGATGCAGCAAGGGCTGCAATATTACGTATTTTGCCCAAAAAGGGTGTTTTTTTTAGTAACAGAATATGACAGCTGTATATAACGCTTGAATTTCACACGTGCAGATGCAGCAAGGGCTGTAAATTTGTGTATTTGGACCAAAAAGGGTGTTTTTTAAAACCCAGAAAATTATAGCTGTATTTCTAGTTTAAATTGCACAACGACTAAGGCTGCAAATGCACCAGATATAGGATTTTGCCAAAAAGGGGTTATTGCAGTATTTAAAGCTTCAATTTGAATGTCACAAAAGCACATATGCTGTGCTGGTGCACTAAGCTTGCATAAAATGGCCACCGCCGCCCACCTAACTAACAGACGGATAAAAGTTATTTTCCTCTGTCACTGGGCTCAAGGCAGGGTAAAAAGATTGTGCACTGCACCCACGCAACTAAATATATGTAGATCGCTGAGTTCAATTGAAGTTCTGATTAAAGATTCTGTTCTATTCTGTCTCTCACAGCAGCAGTATCCTCTCCCTACACTAGTAGCAGCAGAGTGACGTGCAGCGCTACGTGACTCCAGCTTTTTTAGAGGCTGGGTCACATGCTGCACTGGCCAATCACAGCCATGCCATTAGTAGGCATGGCTGCGATGGCTTCTAAGGTCACACAGTTAAACGCTTCTTGATTTGATGCCCTGTCCAAAGATCTTAAAGTTTGGTATGAACACGAACTTTACAGTTCGGGTTCCCTCAACCCTAGTTACTGATAAAAAAAAAATCTAGAATATTCGCAAATACGAATATATAGCACTATATTCTAAATCTTTGTGAATTCTCGAATTGGCGATATTAGCGATTAGCGATTAAAATAAGCGATTCGAATATTTGCGCCCAACACTATTAATGACCAATCTTCAGGATAAGTCATCAATATCAGATCCGTAGGGGTCCGACAACCGGCACCCCTGACAAACAGCTGGTTGAACAGAAGGCCGCACTCTATGCCGTCGAGATCGCATCAGTAAGCAGTGTAATTACAAGCCGTACCATTCACTTCTATGGGACAGCACTGCTCTGTAGTATTTAAGTTTATAGGAACAAGCCTTCCCATAGAAGTGAATGACACGGCTTCTTGTAATTTCCCCTGCTCACGGCTGGGATGTCGATGGTAAGCAGGTGAAAAATGAAGAGAAGGATGCACTGTCACAGAGAGTGGCCTTCTCTTCAAATAGCTGATCGTCCGAGTGATGGTTGGCGTAGTGTTGATCACGAATATTTAAATTGCGAATTTTAATTGCGAATATTGGCACTTTGAGAATTTGTGAATATTTAGAATATCGCTAAATATATTCGTGATCGCAAATATTCGCAATCAAGAAAATAATGCCCGGAGATCGTGAATTCGCAAATTCTCGAACATATGCCGAATATTTGCAAAATATTGCAAATTCGAATATTGCCCCTGCCGCTCATCACTAGGTTGGCGTACCCCCACCAATCTGATATTGATGACTTAGGCCTCATGCACACGACCGTTTTTTTTTAGGTTCCGCAAAAACGGGGTCCGTAGGTCCGTGATCCGTGACCGTTTTTTCGTCCGTGAGTCTTCCTTGATTTTTGGAGGATCCACGGACATGAAAAAAAAAAAAAAAAATCTAAGTCAAGTTTGCCATTGAAATGATAGGAAAAAACGGACACGGATCACGGACACGGATCACGGACACGGATGACAATCTTGTGTGCATCCGTGATTTTTCACGGACCCATTGACTTGAATGGGTCCGTGAACCGTTGGCCGTGAAAAAAATAGGACAGGTCATATTTTTTTCACGGCCAGGAAACACGGATCACGGATGCGGCTGCCAAACGGTGCATTTTCCGATTTTTCCACGGACCCATTGAAAGTCAATGGGTCCGTGAAAAAAAACGGAAAACGGCACAATGGCCACGGATGCACACAACGGTCGTGTGCATGAGGCCTTATCCTGAGGATAGGTCATCAATATTACAATCCTCGAAAACCCCTTTAATGTTATAGGGGCACTGTGGATGTCAATGTTATGGGGAACACTGTGGATGCCACTGTTATGGGGAACACTGTGGATGCCACTGTTATGGGAAACACTGTGGAAGCCACTGTTATGGGGGGCACTGTGGATGTCACTGTTATGGATGCTCTATAAATGACACTGTAATGGGTGTCACTGTGGATATCTTTTAACCACACACACAAACAGCAAATGAAAAAGATGACATAGAATAAATAGACTTATGCAAAGCTGGGTAATTCTGCTAGTCTTATAATAAAAATGATGCAACTTTGCAAATATTTTTGTGTAGAACTATGTGTCTCCATGGTAGCAGACAACCAACAAAGTTTGTATCGTCTGATCTCATATTCATACTCCCTTCTATCTTTCCCCTACTTTTGGGTAACTTGGATTATTATTATTTTTTTATGAATTTTATATGAATTGACTTTTTTACATTTTATTAATTATTTTTGACATCTGTCCATTTATGCATCAATGCGTGTATATGATTGCAGGATCTGAATACACATGATTTGTTTTTTGTTACCATGGAGACATACTGGTCTGCACCATCAATTGAATAAATAAATATATTTGCAAAGTAGTTTTAATGTTTATTGAAGATCAATAGGTGCAGATAAAAAAAAAAACATAGACATTCCAAGATAAAGATAAAATAAATCATTAAAGCTGCAAAAAAAACTAAAATCAATTAGTAGTTCTGCAAGAAATGGTAAAATCAACCAGTGGAACAGCAAAAAAAAAAAAGCTAAAATTATTCAGCAGCGCTGTCAAATAGATAAAAATCAATCAGTAGTGCTACAAAAATATAGAATTAATCAATAATGCTGCAAAATGTTAAAATGATTTAGTAGTGCTGCAAAAATGCTCAGTGTAGCCTTAGTCTTATTCTACCAAGTTAAACAATAAACTAAGCCTCATGCACACAAATGCCTCACCGTTGGTGTGTCATCAAAGCCAAGGCACATTTGCTGATGTCTAGCACCATCAATCAAGGGAAGGGGGGAGTGTGCAGAGTACAGGGGTGTCTTCTTATCTGATTGGATCAGCAACCCCACCATAAACATCTGATTGGCTTTCTGTTTGTGTCTTTATGTAGAAATAAACACTGAGAAAGGGGTAACCTGGAGTCTAATGTACAGTCGTGGCCAAAAGTTTTGAGAATTACATAAATATTGGAAATTGGAAAAGTTGCTGCTTAAGTTTTTATAATAGCAATTTGCATATACTCCAGAATGTTATGAAGAGTGATCAGATGAATTGCATAGTCCTTCTTTGCCATGAAAATTAACTTAATCCCAAAAAACCTTTCCACTGCATTTCATTGCTGTCTTTAAAGGACCTGCTGAGATCATTTCAGTAATCGTCTTGTTAACTCAGGTGAGAATGTTGACGAGCACAAGGCTGGAGATCATTATGTCAGGCTGATTGGGTTAAAATGGCAGACTTGACCTGTTAAAAGGAGGGTGATGCTTGAAATCATTGTTCTTCCATTGTTAACCATGGTGACCTACAAAGAAACGCGTGCAGCCATCATTGCGTTGCATAAAAATGGCTTCACGGGCAAGGATATTGTGGCTACTAAGATTGCACCTCAATCAACAATTTATAGGATCAACAAGAACTTCAAGGAAAGAGGTTCAATTCTTGTTAAGAAGGCTTCAGGGCATCCAAGAAAGTCCAGCAAGCGCCAGGAGCGTCTCCTAAAGAGGATTCAGCTGCGGGATCGGAGTGCCACCAGTGCAGAGCTTGCTCAGGAATGGCAGCAGGCAGGTGTCAGCGCATCTGCACGCACAGTGAGGCAAAGACTTTTGGAAGATGGCCTGGTGTCAAGAAGGGCAGCAAAGAAGCCACTTCTCTCCAAAAAAAAACATCAGGGACAGATTGATCTTCTGCAGAAAATATGGTGAATGGATTGCTGAGGACTGGGGCAAAGTCCTTTTCTCAAATGAAGCCTCTTTCCGATTGTTTGGGGCATCAGGAAAAAGGCTTGTCCGGAGAAGAAAAGGTGAGCGCTACCATCAGTCCTGTGTCATGCCAACAGTAAAAGCATTCTGAGACCATTCATGTGTGGGGTTGCTTCTTATCCAAGGGAGTGGGCTCACTCACAATTTTGCCCTAAAACACAGCCATGAATAAAGAATGGTACCAAAACACCCTCCAACAGCAACTTCTTCCAACAATCCAACAACAGTTTGGTGAAGAACAATGCATTTTCCAGCACGATGGAGCACCGTGCCATAAGGCAAATGTGATAACTATGTGGCTCGGGGACCAAAATGTTGACATTTTGGGTCCATGGCCTGGAAACTCCCCAGATCTTAATCCCATTGAGAACTTGTGGTCAATCCTCAAGAGGCGGGTGAACAAACAAAAAAATCACTAATTCTGACAAACTCCAAGAAGTGATTATGAAAGAATGGGTTGCTATCAGTCAGGAATTGGCGCAGAAGTTGATTGAGAGCATGCCCAGTCAAATTGCAGAGGTCCTGAAAAAGAAGGGCCAACACTGCAAATACTGACTCTTTGCATAAATGTCATGTAATTGTCGATAAAAGCCTTTGAAACGTATGAAGTGCGTATAATTATATTTCACTACATCACAGAAACAACTGAAACAAAGATCTAAAAGCAGTTTAGCAGCAAACTTTGTGAAAACTAATATTTGTGTCATTCTCAAAACTTTTGGCCACGTCTGTACACCAACTAAGACCTCTTTCACACGGGCGTCATGGTTTTGGGATGGATAAGATGCGGGTGCGTCACGGGAAAATGCACAATTTTTCAGCGCGAGTGCAAAACATTTTCATGCATTTACACACGTGTGAGAAAAATCGGCATGTTTGGTACCCAAACCCGAACTTCTTCTTATAAGTTCGGGTTTGGGTTTGGTGTTGTGTATATTGTCTTATTTTCTCTTATTACATGGTTATAAGGAAAAATAATAGCATTCGTAATACAGAAGCTTTGTAAAATAGGGGTGGAGGGTTTAAAAAAAATAATAATAATTTAACTCACCTTAATCCACTTGTTCACACATCCCGACTTCTCTTCTGTCTTCATCTTTGCTGAGCAGTAGGAAAAGGACCTGTGGTGATGTCACTGTGCTCATCACATGGTCCGTCACATGATTCATCACCATGATTCATCACCACGACAATGTGGACTACCTCACATTTCAAAAAATTAATAAGGCATGGATCTCGGAGGAATTCAACACCTGTGATGACCACGTTTAATTGAATTTCCTCATGCCAGCCTACACATATCCGCCACCACAAGGAACAAATAATGGTCCCTGTCTTATGTAAATACAGCGGCACAAAAGGCCTTTTCTGTCTGGTAAATGCCTAATGTTTGGGACCTTGTAGGAATTCAATACCTGTGATGACCACGTGTATTCGAATTTCAACAATTATCATTTGTTTGTTTTTTTAAGAGGGGGGATTCCGTTAACATGTTTTTAATTTAATTTTATAGTTTTTGTTCTTTTAACCATATGTATTTGACATTTTTATGTACTGGCCTGCAGTAAAATTGATATCCAATGACCGTCTAATATACCTCCAGCCACATAATTACTTGATGTTTTCTGTCCGGTGAATAAATCATTTTCGGGGGCTACAGTAAACTTGATATCCATTGAATGTCTAATATTCCTCCAGCCACATAGTCACTTGATCTTTTATGTACGGTGAATGCATAATTTTTAGGGCCTTTAGTCTACTGGCCTGCAGAAAAATTTATATCCAATGACTGTTTAATATGCCTCCAGCCAAATAGTCACTTGATGTTTTCTGTCCGATGAATGAATAATTTTTGGGGCTAGTAGTCCCCTGGCCTGCAGTAAAATTGATATCCATTGACAGTCTTATATAACTCAAGCCACATAATCACATGATCTTTTATGTATGGTGAATGCATAATTTTTGGGGCCTGTAGTCTACTGGCCTGCAGACAAATGTATATCCAATGACCATTTAATATACCTCCAGCCCCATAATCACTTGATGTTTTCTGTCCAGTAAATACATTTTTTGGGGGGCCTACAGTAAAATTGATATCCATTGACTGTCTAACATACCTCCAGCCACATAATCACTTGATCTTTTATGTACGGTGAATGCATAATTTTTAGGGCCTGTAGTCTACTGGCCTGCAGAAAAATTGATATCCAATGACCGTCAAATATGCCTGAAGCCAAATAGTCACTTGATGTTTTCTGTCCGGTGAATGAATAATTTTTGGGGCCAACAGTCCACTGACCTGAAGTAAAATTGATATCGATTGACAGTCTTATATAACTCAAGCCACATAACTTGATCTTTTATGTACGGTGAATGCATAATTTTTAGGGCCTGTAATCTAACTGGCCAACAGTAAAATTGTTATACGGTGACCACCTAATGTACCTCCAGCCACATTATCAATTGTTCTTTTCTGTGCGGTGAATTAATAATTTTTGGGGCCTGTAGTCCACTGGCCTGCAGTAAAATTGATATCCATTGACCGTCTAATATACCTCCAGCCACATAATCACTTGATCTTTTCTGTACGGTGAATACCTAATTGTTAGGGCTTCAAAGGAATTCACCACCTGTGACGACCACGTGTTATCGAATTTTACCTATTATCATTTGGGGTTTATTCAAGAGGGGGGATTTAGTTTTAATCAAATTTTATATTTATAGTTCTTTTAAATTTGTAATGGCCTACAGTAAAATAGATTTTTAATGACCGTCTAATATACCTCCAGCCACATAATCACTTTATGTTTTCTGTCTGGTGAATGCCTAATGTTTGGGGCCTGTACTCCCGTGGGGCCTAAAATAAAATGTTTCTAGGCTCCAGCAGGCCACATTTTTGACAGTTTCCCTTTAAGACGCATAAAAATGGCCCCTGATTATAATATATGTTTTGTGGGAATTTTTGCCATTTATCCCCCTCTGGTATGTCACTGTCCATGTTGTGGGCCAATTTGTGCACTTCTTGTAAGTATTTGGTGTCTGCAATAATGACCTGAATGTTTTTCAGGTTCACCTGCCATTAAAGTGTATGGGGCCCGCAGCGAACTTGCGGTTCGCGAACATTTGATCGCGTTCGCGAATCTTCCCGACCGATGTTCGTCCATCACTAATTATGAGCACTGTGGGATAATGGAAGTGCGAGGAAGGGCCTGTAGTGGTCAACGGGCCTACAGAGGCTTTGAGTGGACTCACTAAAGAAGCTGCGTGGCTGCAAAGTTTGGAATAAAAGCTGCCTTTGTGGCTGTGTTTTAGGGTTTGTCTACACAGTGAATTTGGCTGCAACAGCTGTTGTGCGACCAAAGATCATAGTATAGAGGGGCTTCTATAGAAATAAATAAGGTTGCAGCACAACACATATACTGTAACTACAACAAGCGTGTTGACAAAAATGCGTGTGCCATTGTCGCAGCAAATGTGCAACTTGTGCTGCAACCCCATTCATTTCTATGTCAACTCTGCTACACTGAGACCTTACACTGCAAATGACTGTATCTTGCAGTCCACAGATCATGGAGCCTCAAAACACAGATCCTGGCCATGTGCATGCCTCCATTTTCTTTTTCACTTCACTAGAAAGGTCTTATTCTTGTCCGCAAAATGGACAAGAATAAGACATGTTCTATCTTTTTGGGGGGCCACAGAACACACAAGCAGATGCAGACAGAACATAGTGTGCTGTCTGCATCATTTGCGGCCATGTTGAGATAAATGGGTCCACATATGGACCAAACATAGGGTTGTGTACATGAACAATTAATCCAGTCTCGACAGTGAATTATCAGTTGGATCTCATGCAGCACCTGAATTGAGGAGATGAGAGAATTATTTCACAGTCACAAATCTTATTTGTTTATCAAAAATAGCTGAGGCTGCACAATAATGCACTTTGTGTTGTTCCTTCAGTCACCTTTATACATGAATGAGATTTGTAACTAGTACCAAAGGTCATTAGTCTACAAGAAAGAAAGAACGCCTTTCAGACTTCCATTTCATTGCATGACATAAGCATTCAGACGGTCACATCTGACCTTTACTGAAAGGCATGACCTACTAGAAAACAGACAGTTAAGTCAGTACATTGCAGAAGAACAATTGATGGACAGGTGTGCAAGGGTGGCATGGCATTTTCTTTTAAGCTGTATTTAAGGTTTATTTCGTATCCGATTAATATATATATATTTTTTAAATATGTCATTTGTGTGTAAGCCGTGTACTGGGGTGGACTCCCCAGGATACAACGAAGTCACAGACAAGGAAAGCGACACTGACACCAGCTTTATATTCAGGAACAGAAACTTTACTTTAACAATAGTCATAACACAACAATATAAGTATACACAGACAAAGTTATATCCCAGGCCCCCAGTCACTCTCCTTGTAAGCGGGACAGGCCTAGCCCGGTGGCGCACACAGCAGAGCCTGCAAGTCGTGCTGTGCCGCTGAAGAAGACACACCTTGCCTGTGGCAGACACAGCAGAGCCTGCAAGTCAAATAAAGCGCCGCAGAACAGTTCTGTAAGCCGTAGCAAAACATATAACCCTAACTAGCTAACTACTTTAGGCCTAGGCTTAGTCTCTGTTACTTCAGGCGCCACTCAATAGAAGTAAATGAATAACCAGGTGTACTGACCTGTGTCCGTTCTGAGCCTGAGGATGCCGCTTACTAGGGATGGCCACCAACCTCTCAGCAAACGTTCAGCCTTGTTTGGTAGTCAAACTTCTGCCCACACGCTGCAAATGGTCTTCCTGGAACAATCTCCCTTTCAAAGTGCCGGATCCAAGTAAGGGACAGCATCTAGTCTCCTTCCTCTGCATCCCCGTTCACTCCTGGACACCCGGAAGCCAAGATGTAATCGGATTCAGTCTCTCACAGAACATTGCTTCCACCATGTTAGAGCAGCTCACACTTCCTGGTTTACTCAGAAGCAAGCTGCATGAGTCATCACCTGCTTTACATATGCAAATCCCAGAGTGTGCTGGTTGTAGCTGTAAAACAGTGGCCTCTAGTGCCCGGAATGCCAAATGACAGTTTCAATACAATTTAACTGCACAAACATTATACAGGAAGAGCTGTTTCACAATCTCATATGCCACCCCACTTGAGGTTGGAGTCCTCGGCAACCCTCCCCATACAAACCCATCCTGTGCATAGCACTGTGGAGGCACGCCAGCATTGGGCTTCGCTGACCTTCTCAGATTGAGGGGCTCAGAAATACTGGGGACATCAGGCATATTTGACAAGAGAGGAGCTGTTGACTGTTCATCATTACACCTGGGTGGAAAACCTGCCGCGGCCGGAACCTCTGTGAACACCTGGGCAGGTACAACCCTTCATTCCTCCTCTATCTCATCTGAGAGACTTTCCTCCATACACTTAGTGTGAGGAGTCACCCCCTCCGCGCACACCGGCTCATCATTCGGAGTGGTGCTGGAACGTTCAATCCCATACAACTGGTACAGTTCGTTCATTAGAGTACCATGAAAGCATGCTCCCTGGTCAGAATGTATCCTCCGTGGACACCCGAACACCTGTATAAAGTGTTTACAGACAGCCTCGGCAGCCGACTCTGCGGTTTGGTCTCTGGTGGGCACAGTATCCGCATACTTGGTAAAGTGATCTGTCATGACTAGACAGTACGAGTGTCCCGAGGTAGAGTATCCAATCTGTACATAATCGATCATTAGAAGAAGTTCTAGGGGCACTGAGGTTAGGATAGTCTGCACTGGAGCCCCCTGTTCAGTACTCTTACTCAGGCCGCAGGATCGACACTTAAGACATACTGTGGCCACCATGTCAGCCAGATATGAACAGTATTCCAGCCGTTGGAGCCACTTGAACGTTTTGTCGCTCCCAAAATGAGCTCCCTTTTCATGAGCTTCCCTGGCGGCCTCCAGTCCCAACGACATGGGAATGACAATCTGTTGCCGGTACTGCAGCTCTGACTGTAAGTATATGATCTGGCACAGGAGACCCTGGGTAATTGTCAGCTTGTCCCACTGCCTTAATAACTTCTGACACTCTGGGGTCAGGTGGACTCGTTCTTCTGGCCGAGGCCAGTTCTTGCTCCGAACCCATTCTTTCACTTTCCACAAATCCCGGCAGCCATTCTAGACTTTCTCCCAATCAGGCAACGTTTCCCCCAGCACTATGGTCATTCCAGATGCCACCCCACTTGAATGTGCCACATCCGGGAACAGAGGAAAGCGACCAAGGTCAGGAGTTTCAGTGTCCTCTAACTACTTATCGGCTATCTGAGTCGACTGTCCTACTGGAACTTGAGAGAGTGCATCGGCGTTACCATTCTCCCTACCTGACCGGAATTTGATGCGGTATTGGTACTTAGAAAGGCGGGCCAACCATCTTTGCTCGAGTGCACCAAGCTTGGCATTCTCCAGGTGTGCCAATGGGTTGTTTTCCGTCATCACGGTCACTTCTGCACCAGTCAGGTATTCTGCAAACTTTTCAGTCATGGCCCACACTAGTGCCAGTAGTTCCAGTTTAACCACCTCAGCTCCCATAGCTTAAACCCCTTAATGACCAGACCACTTTTTACAATTCTGCACTGCACTGCTTTCACGGTTTATTACTCGGTCATACAACTTACCACCCAAATAAATTTTACCTTCTTTTCTTCTCACTAATATAGCTTTCATTTGGTGGTATTTCATTGCTGCTGACATTTTTAGATTTTTTGTTATTAATCGAAATTGACCAAAATTTATGCAAAAAAATGACATTTTTCATTTATTTTTCAAATAAAACTACACTGCTATATAAAATTTTCTCTAAATTTATTGTTCTACACGTCTTTGATTAAAAAAAAATGCCATAAGTGTATATTTATTGGTTTGGGTAAAATTTATAGCGTTTACAAACTATGGTACAAAAATGCGAATTTCCGCATTTTGAAGCAGCTCTGACTTTCTGAGCACCTGTCATGTTTCCTGAGGTTCTACAATGCACAGAATGTAGAAACACCCCACAAATGACCCCATTTTGAAAAGTAGACACCCTAATGTATTTGCTGATGGGCATAGTGAGTTCATGGAAGTTTTTATTTTTTGTCACAAGTTACCGGAAAATTATATATTTTTTTTTTTTTACAAAGTCTTATATTCCACTAACTTGTGACGAAAAATAAAATTTTACATGAACTCACCATACCGCTCACGGAATACCTTGGGGTGTCTTCTTTCCAAAATGGGGTCACATGTGGGGTATTTATACTGCCCTGGCATTTTAGGGGTAATAAAGCGTGAGAAGTAGTTTGGAATCCAAATGCGTAAAAATGCCCTGTGAAATCCTGAAAGTACTCATTGGAATTTGGGCCCCTTTGTGCATCTTGGCTGCAAAAAAGTGTCACACATGTGGTATCGCCGTACTCAGGAGAAGTAGGGCAATTTGTTTTGGGGTGTCTTTTTACATATACCCATGCTGGGTGAGAGAAATATCTCTCTAAAATACAACTTTTCCCATTTTTTTTATACAAAGTTGTCATTTGACAGAAATATTTCTCTCACCCAGCATGAGTATATGTAAAAATACACCCCAAAACACATTGCCCTACTTCTCCTGAGTACGGCGATACCACATGTGTGACACTTTTTTGCAGCCTAGGTGCACAAAGGGCCCAAATTCCAATGAGTGTATTGAGGATTTCACAGGGCATTTTTTACGCATTTGGATTCCAAACTACTTCTCACACTTAAGGGCCCCTAAAATGCCAGGGCAGTATAAATACCCCACAAGTGACCCCAATTTGGAAAGAAGACACCCCAAGGTATTCCATCAGGGGCATGGCGAGTTCCTAGAATTTTTTTTTGGGGCACAAGTTTGCGGAAAATTATATATATATATATATTTTTCTTACAAAGTCTCATATTCCACTAACTTGTGACAAAAAATAAAAATTTACATGAACTCACCATACCCCTCACGGAATAGCTTGGGGTGTCTTCTTTCCAAAATGGGGTCACTTGTGGGGTATTTATACTGCCCTGGCATTTTAGGGGCCCTTAAAGGGACACTGACAGACCTTCTGAGCATAATTAGCTGTTTATATGCCCCCCTAGGTCTTATAATAAGTTTCCAATTCATATAAGTATTATCCCTGTGCGCATTGTAAAACGTTAAAAATAATCTTTATAATCACCTGTCCTTTCTGCCCAAGGGGCGTTCTTTGTGCCGCCTTTGTGCCCAGCCGCGTCCCAAGTGCCGGATCCTTAGACACGCCCATCTCATTAGTATTCACTTGGCGCAATGTGATCCCGGCGAGCGAGGGTGCCGGGTGCATGCGCAGGGTCTCCGAATGTCGGGGACAGGAAAATACCGCCCAGTGAAGTGAATACTAATGAGATGGGCGTGTCTAAGGATCCGGCAGTTGGGACGCGGCTGGGCACAAATGCGGCACAAAGAACACCCCTTGGGCAGAAAGGACAGGTGATTATAAAGATTATTTTTAACGTTTTACAATGCACACAGGGATAATACTTATATGAATTGGAAACTTATTATAAGACCTAGGGGGGCATATAAAGAGCTAATTATGCTCAGAAGGCCTGTCAGTGTCCCTTTAAGCGTGAGAAGTAGTTTGGAATCCAAATGCGTAAAAAATACCCTGTGAAATCCTCAAGATACTCATTGGAATTTGGGCCCCTTTGTGCACCTAGGCTGCAAAAAAGTGTCACACATGTGGTATAGCCATTACTCAGGAGTAGTAGGGTAATGTCTTTTCGGGTGTATTTTTACATATACCCATGCTGGGTGAGGAAATATCTCTGTCAAATGACAACTTTGTATACAAAAATGGGAAAAGTTGTCTTTTAGAGAGATATTTTTCTCACCCAGCATGGGTATATGTAAAAAGACACCCCAAAACACATTGCCCTACTTCTCCTGAGTACGGCGATACCACATGTGTGACAATTTTTTGCAGCCTAGGTGCGCAAAGGGGCCCAAATTCCAATGAGTACCTTTTTGGAGGGCATTTTTAGACATTTGGATTTCAGACTTCTCACGCTTTAGGGCCCCTAAAATGCCAGGGCAGTATAAATACCCCACATGTGACCCCATTTTGGAAAGAAGACACCCCAAGGTATTCCGTGAGGGGCATGGCGAGTTCATAGAAGATATATTTTTTTGGCACAAGTTAGCGGAAATTGATTTTAATTTTTTTTTCTCAAAAAGTCTCCCTTTCCGCTAAAATGGGACTAAAAGTTAAATCTTTCATGGACTCAAAATGCCCCTCAGCGAATACCTTGGGGTGTCTTCTTTCCATAATGGGGTCATTTGTGGGGTGTTTGTACTGCCCTGGCATTTGAGGGTCTCCACAATCATTACATGTATGGCCAGCATTATGAGTTTCTTCTATTCTCCTTATATTGAGCATATGGGTAATGAGATATTTTTTTTTTCGTTCAGCCTCTGGGCTGATATGTCTATTAGGGTCACAATTTTTTCAGCAGTATAGTACCTGGGGCATTGGGGAGCACAGCGGACACAGTATTGGGGGTGGCAGCAGGATGATACTGTGGGGACACCAGGATGGGGAGGATGATGGAAAAATTTTGAAATCTAACATGTCTGTGTTACAAACTGTAGAGATGAGATGTGGCTGAAAGAATTTGCCATGGAGGCCTGGATCAAATGGAGGAGAAGAGGAAAGAGAAGGTCTACATAACAGAAGATGTCACTGGATGTAAGAGGTATGTGGTGCTGTGTTCTCCTCTATGTCTTTTTGATTATAATTATATGTATTTTAAATTTGGCGACCAAATTTTTCAGTTTATAACCCAATTTTGGGCGATTTAGGGTATTTTTTTTAGTTTGAAGAGGTCATATGGCCTAGGAAGAGACGCTCATGAAGCACTGCAGCCTCTTCATACAAAAAATAATAATAAAATAAATAAAATGGAGGGGGGGGGGCCCAAGTTGGATAGACAGTCCAGGGACTTTCATGCACTTAATCCGCCTCTGACTGTGGAGAGTCAGAAGAGGGGTCCTGGGCACAGATGGGGGTTGCTCGGCACAGATGCGATGCAGGCTCCTCTCTCCTCGTTCCCGGACACAGAAAGGAGGAGGAGAGCTGCAGCAAGTTAAGCCTCCCACCTGCCCTGCAGCCAATCAGAAGCGATCCTAAGAGGTGATGTCACCATCACCTCTCAGGATCGCAGGACGGTAATTGGTGGTGTATTATCACACTACCGATCACCGTCCTATTCCAGGTTATCGGGTCACCCGAATAACCTGGAAACGCAAAAAACCGCAGGTTTGAATTGACCTGCGGTTTACTGCGATCGCCGACACGGGGGGGGGTCACCCCCCTGGACATTGCACCAATGTGCCTGCTCAATGATTTGAGCAGGCACCTTGTTCTGATCACTGCCCGCCGCGCGGTGGTCATCGGAAATACACAGGGCGTACAGGTACACTCTGTGTCCTTAAGTACCAGGACATCAGGGTGTGCTTGTTTGCCCTGTGTCCTTAAGAGGTTAAGGCACAGTAACGTATGTGTTGTATAGCTGGTTCGCCTCGCCGGGGTGCACCCTGTGTAACGCAAAATGAACCGGCAAAACCTTACATTCAGACCAGGGCCGGTGCAAGGATTTTTGCCAACACAAGCAAAGCTACATTTTGGCGCCCCCCCTCCCCCCCGTCTGGCCCTGGCCCCATCCCATGATCACCCCCTATTGTGTCACATTCCCCCCCCCCCGGCCCGGCCTATTGACAATAGGGGGTAATGATATGATCATGGATGGGGCCAGGGCCGTCCGGGGGCGGGGGAATGATGTGCCATGGGGGGGGGGGAGAAATGTGACACAATAGACTATTGTGTCACATTTCTCCCCCCCGTGGCACTTAATCCCCCCCAGTCTGGACAGCCCTGGCCCCATCAATGATTACATCATTACCCCTTATTGTGTCACATTTTACCCCCCCCCCCCCCCCCCCGGCCAACCCTTCCTGGCGGCCTGGCCCCATTCCAATGTCACATACTCAGAGTACTGTAGAACTGTACAGACATTTACATTGTCCCCCCTTCCTCCATCATGTCACGGTCACACAAACTAGCGCCAGGGCAGAGGCGCTCAGGCTTAGTACGGCATTCAATGATGTGTTTAAAAAAACTAATTACAAGACAACAATCATTAATATTGGGGGGGGCAATATTAATGATTGTTGTTTTGTAATTACTTTTTTAAACACATCATTGAATGCCGTGCTAAGCCTGAGCGCCTCTACTCTGGCGCTAGACTAGTCAGTGTGCGCTAGCCTAGCCTAGCACTTATTTTATAATTTTGAAATAATTTAAAATGATCATATAAATTATTATATACCATTCATTCAATTCGGAACAGTTCAAACTTCAAGTGACCTACCCTAACAAGTCCTGAGTCCACTCCTGACCTATCCTGACTCCTGCTGCTGGCTGCCAGTGCATCTGGTGGTCTAATCTGGCTGACGGCTGTGTGTGTCTGTGTGAGTCAGACACAACACAATCAGTCAGCTCAAGCCTCGCCTATTAGTCCCTGCGATACCCGTCGCCGCGGCGCAGCTCACTACCAGTCAGGCCCCCATGGCAGGCTGAGCCCATGTGACCGCATGTTGCCGTGACTCTGAGCGGCTGGCAGACGCAGGCTGGGGGCGGGCGCAAGGCGGCAGCAGCGTGGCACAAATTCAAGAAAGTTATAAAAAAAATGAAGGGCGTTCATTTTTCCGCCCTGCGCAGGGCGCGCCCTTAGGCAGCCGCTTGGTCATAAAATAGAATCTCTATATATATTATGTGTGTGTTGTATAGTGTGTGGTATATATTTAGTGGCAGGCAAATTGATGTGTTACTAACATCGTGCGCCGACGAAACAAGAATGCTAATTTCACCAATTCGCAATATATACTGTAACCAGTTAAAATGTGTTGAATTGACTTTCAGACAAAAAAATAATAAAAAATCGTATCAATATAGATAATAATGACATCTCCAAATATTTTAGAATTCGTGTTCAACAGAACAAACATTGTGCTGCATGCAATATGTACAAAAACAACATATATGCTTTAAAGGGAACCTGTCACCGGGATTTTGTGTATAGAGCTGAGGACATGGGTTGCTAGATGGCCGCTAGCACGTCCGCAATACCCAGTCCCCATAGCTCTGTGTGCTTTTATTTTGTCAAAAAATCGATTTGATACATATGCAAATTAACCTGAGAGGAGTCCTGTCCCTGACTCATCTCACTTACAGGACTCATCTCAGGGTAATTTGCATATGTTTCAAATCGATTTTTTGACACAATAAAAGCACACAGAGATATGGGGACTGGGTATTGCGGATGTGCTAGGGGTGATCTTGCAACCCATGTCCTCAGCTCTATACACAGAATCTCGGTGACAGGTTCCCTTTAAGAGAATATTACTTACAGTTAATATGATGTCCTCATCTCTCTCAAATATGTGTCTGAACTTTGACGTACTTCCAGTCGTCATTGTATTTATTCACTTGTAAACTTCAACTAGTGATGAATGCTTGATGAAGGATAATTCACACTGGTCACAGTCACTGGGCGGTTTGAATACTGTAAATTACGTTAGATGCTTTTTCAAGCACGTTTACATTACCCGATTTATTTAAATTAGGGAGAGCGAAAGCGAATATAATAAATCTAATATTATTAGAAAAAAAATATAATAATAATTTCACGATTTCGATTATTGCACCCGGCTGAATATTGCCATATATTCTTTTCATTGGAATGTCCACGAATATTAGAAAAAACGAATATATAGCAATATAGTGAATATATTCGTTATTTAGAATATTGTTTTATATATATTTTTTTTTATGTGTACCGTTAATCAACTTCAGCATACTCCACCCCAACAAGCGTCCCCGTAACCATGGGAACGCTTGTGGGTTAGAAAATACCATCGGATCTGAGTTTTCCCTGAGATCGTGAAAACTCAGATCATATGGTATATTCTAACCCACAGGCGTTCCCATGGTGAGTAAGAGGGGTATGCCAAAGTGGAATAACAGTACAGATTGGAAAAAAATGACAAATATTCGAAATAACAAATATATTCGCTATATTGCTATTACTTTGTTTTTTAGAATATTTGTCATATTCTAAAAACGAAGTTATAGCAATATAGCGAATAGTCGTAAAATACACATATAGCCATTAGCCAACCAATAGCAAAGTTGCCTTATACAGTTAAAATCGCAATACGCAAATAATTAAATCGCATATTAATCGCGATAAATAGAATAATGACTATTCGATTTAGACGAATATAAGACAAATATTCAATCGAATATTCGCGAAATATAGCGAAATCGAATATGACACCTCCCGCTCATCACTATACAGCACATGAAATTCTTCCTACTCTTTATTACTACTCTATGAGCTGTGTACAGGGTCTGCAAAACCATAAGCATGGACCCACAGTTGAAAGTATCAATTTACCGTCATGAGCAATTACTTTTTTATTTGTACATAAGAATTCGGCCAGTTTTTATGGGAAACTTTCATTGTTTAAGTAGCATTAAAAAATGGAGCCCAAAAAAAAATGAGAGAAGATAGGACATTGCAGGTATACAGTATTTATGACTCAATGCATAAATCTTTGTGTTATTTACATCTTTATCTGTGCCTGTGAAAGACATTTTCTGACAAATGTATCAAGCATTTCTTCAGCTTCATCACAGCTCTTGTCACATTACAAAGTTTTCTTTAAAAGTGACGGTAATGTTTAATGTTTTGCGATTTTCTCGCTGCATCTGATTACATGGAACATGAGTTATTGGATGCAGCATAAATCTCAGTTAAACAGTCTAAATGAACAATCATGATATTTTACAATGCCAGAGCATGCTTCCAGCTCACTCTATTAACAAGTCATTTTTTTACCAAATGTAATATGTCTGTGAAATTCTCTGCAAAATAAGCATATAAAAAACATTTAAAGCTGCCTGAACATAATCATTAAATACTGAGCTAACAGTGTAATTAAGACATGTATAGTCACTAGTGAGGGACGAACATCGGCCGAGACAGTTTGTGAACACGAATAAAAGTTTGCGAACCGTCACGTTAATGGCAGGCGAACCTGAAAAACTTTCAGCTCATATTTACAGCCACCAAATATTTAGTAGAAGTTCACAAATTGTCCCACAACATGGACAGTGACATACTAGAGGGGGATTAATGACAAAAATTCCAACAAAAAATACGTGTCTTAATCAGGGGACATTTTCATGTGTCTTAAAGGGAAATTCTCTTAAATGTGCCCTGTTGGAGCCTAGAAAAAGTTTATTTTAGGCATTGGGAGTATGGACCTTAAAAATTAGGCATTCTACTGTCATAAAATAAATTCTGATTATGCGGCTCAGGGTACATTATGCGGTCAATGGATAAAAATTTTACTGTAGGCCACTGAACTACAGGCCCCAAACATTAGGCATTCACAAGACATAAAGTATGTAGCTGAATTTAGATTACAAGGTCAATGGATATCAATTTTACTGCAGGCCAGTACAAACACAGGTCAAATACATATGTTTAAAATAACTAAAAATATAAAATTTGATTAAAAACATGAACAACGAAATCCCTCCTCTTGAAAAAAAAAAACTAATGATAATAGTTGAAATTCGATAGCACGTGGTCGTTACTGGTATTGAATTCCTCTGAGGCCCCAACAATTATTCATTCAGCATACAGAAAAGAACAAGTAAGTATGCGGCTAGAGGTAGATTACACGGTCATTGGATATCAATTTTACAGCAGGCCAGTGTACTATAGGCCCCCAAAATGATGCATTCAGCATACAGAAAAGAACAAGTAAGTATGTGGCTGGAGGTAGATTACACGGTCATTGGATATTAATTTCACAGCAGGCCAGTGGACTACAGGCCCCCAAAATTATGCATTCAGCGTATATAAAAGAACAAGTATGTATGTGGCTAGAGGTCTATTAGACGGGCAATGGATATCAATTTTACTAAAGTCCAGTACAAATACAGGTCAAATACATATGTTTAAGGCCTCATGCACACAACCGTTTTTTTTTAAGGTCCGCAAAAACGGGGTCCGTAGGTCCGTGATCCGTGTCCATTTTTTCTTCCGTGGGTCTTCCTTGATTTTTGGAGGATCCACGGACATGAAGAAAAAGTCGTTTTGGTGTCCGCCTGGCCGTGCGGAGCCAAACGGATCCGTCCTGACTTACATCGCAAGTCAATGGGGACGGATCCGTTTGACGTTGACACAATATGGTGCAATTGCAAATGGATCCGCCCCCATTGACTTTCAATGTAAAGTCAGGAGTCCCTATTATACCATCGGATCAGAGTTTTCTCCAATCCGATGGTATATTTTAACTTGAAGCATCCCCATCACCATGGGAACGCCTCTATGTTAGAATATACTATCGGATTTGAGTTAGATCGTCAAAACTCATATCCGACAGTATATTCTAACACAGAGGCGTTCCCATAGTGATGGGGACGCTTCAAGTTAGAATATACTAAGAACTTTGTACATGACTGCCCCCTGCTGCCTGGCAGCATCCGATCTCTTACAGGGGGCTGTGATCCGCACAATTAACCCCTCAGGTGCGGCACCTGAGGGGTTAATTGTGCATATCATAGCCACCTGTAAGAGATCAGGTGCTGCCAGGCAGCAGGGGGCAGAGCCCCCTCCCCTGTATTTAGCTCATTGGTGGCCAGTGCGGCCTCTCCTCTTCCCCCCCTAATTAAAATCACCCCCCTCCATCATTGGTGGCCAGTGCGGCCTCCCCTCTCCCCCCCCCTCTAATTTAAGTCACCTTCCCCGATCATTGGTGGCAGTGGAGAGTTCCGATCGGAGTCCCAGTTTAATCGCTGGGGCTCCGATCAGTAACCATGGTTACTTAGCAATTTTTAGAAGCATTATACTTACCTGCGATGTCTGTGACCGGCCGGGAGCTCCTCCTACTGGTAAGTGAAAGGTCTGTGCGGCGCATTGCCTATAGCACAGACCTGAGGCTGTCACTTACCAGTAGGAGGAACGCTGGCCGGACACAGACATCGCAGGTAAGTATAATGCTTCTAAAAATTGCTAAGTAACCATGGCAACCAGGACTGCAGTAGCGTCCTGGTTGCCATGGTTACCGATTGGAGCCCCATCAATCAAACTGGGACTCCGATCGTAACTCTCCGCTGCCACCAATGATGGGGGGGGGGAGAGGGGAGGCCACACTGGCCACCAATGATGGGGGGGTTGATTTTAATTAGAGGGGGGGAAGAGGGGAGGCCGCACTAGCCACCAATGATGGAGGGGGGTGATTTTAATTAGGGGGGGAGAGGGGAGGCCACATCGGCCACAAATGATGAAGGGGGGTGATTTTAATTAGGGGGGGAGAGGGGAGGCCGCACTGGCCACCAATAATGGAGGAGGGTGATTTTAATTGGGGGGGGGGAAGAGGGGAGACCACACTGGCCACCAATGATGGAGGGGGGTGATTTTAATTAGGGGGGGAGGGGAGGCCGCACTGGCCAACAATGAGTTAAATACAGGGGAGGGGGGTCTGCCCCCTCCTGCCTGGCAGCACCTGATCTCTTACAGGGGGCGGATCACAGCCCCCTGTAAGAGATCAGGTGCTGCCAGGCAGCAGGGGGCAGTCATGTACAAAGTTCTTAGTATATTCTAACATGAAGCGTCCCCATCACCATGGAAACGCCTCTGTGTTAGAATATACTGTCGGATTTGAGTTTTTATGAAGTAAAAACTCAGCTCTGAAAAAAACTTTTATGCAGACGGATCTGTGATCCGTCAGTGTGAAAGTAGCCTACGGCCACGGATCACTGACGCGGATGCCAATCTTTTGTGCATCCGTGTTTTTTCACGGACCCATTGACTTGAATGGGTCCGTGAACCGTTGTAGGACAGGAAACGCGGATCACGGCCGTGGATGAACAACGGTGCATTTTCAGAGTTTTCAACTGACCCATTGAAAGTCAATGGGTCCGCAGAAAATCACGGAAAACGGAACAACGTCCACGGATGCAAACAACGGTCGTGTGATTGAGGCCTAAAAGAAGAAAAATATATAAAATTGGATTAAAAACATGGCTAACGAAATCCCCCCTCTTGAAAAAAAAAAATATGACAATAGTTGAAACACGTGGCCATCACAGGTGTTGAATTTGTCCGAGGCCCAAAACATTAGGCATTCAACGGACAGAAAAGGCCTTTTATGCCGCTTTATTTAATAAGACAGGGACCATTATTTGTTCTGGGTGGTGGCGGATATTTGTGGGCTGTCATGAGAACATTCAATTAAGTGAGGTCAAATTGTCACATGTGTTGAATTCCTCCGAGATTGATCCCTCATTCATTTTTAGAAATGTGATGTTGTCCACACTGTTGTGAGCTAGGCGAGTGCGCTTATCGGTCATGATCCCCCCTGCTGCGCTGAATGTCATTTTGGACAGGACACTGGAGGAGGGGAAAGCCAAGAGTTCCATGGCAAATTGTGCCAGCTCTGTTCACAGGTCAAGCCTGCCCACTCAGTAGTCTAGGGGTTCTCTGCTTTTCACAGCGTCCACATCGGCCGTTAACTTAATGTAGTCGGACACCTGTCGGTCTAGGCCTTCCTTGAGGCTGGATCTGGAGGGCAGCTGTCAATGGGTTGGCTACAAGAATGATCTTATATCTGAAGTGGTCAACACATCTTCAAACCGCCCTCTTCTTGCATGCGCTGTTGGATTGACACCCGCAACTGTTTTGCTGTGAGTGGAAATTCCTCTGCCAGCGCCCGCAAAAGCAGAATGCAGCATTTCCCGAAGCTTATGTTTTTTATACGGGGGTCCCTCTTCAAACACTGGAGCATAAAGGCCCCCATTTGCACTAAATTGGAAGCCATGTAGCGCCCTGGCTCCTGCTTATCGTCCAGGAAAATGTCATCCTCGGTCTCCTCCCCCCAACCACAGACAACTCCAATGATCCCAGAAAAGTTTAAAGCCTGCTCTTCTTGCTCCTCCTGCTCCTCCCCCCAGCCACCATCTTCCTCTGACTCCTCTTCAGACTCCTGCTGACTTGTCTCAGATGGAGTAGCCCCCCTCTGGGAATTCATCAGCATTGTGATGCCCTCATCTTCATGCTCCTGCTCCTTGACAGCTTGATCAATGACACAACAAAATGCACGCTCCAGAAAGAAGGCATAAGGTACGATGTCACTGATGGCGCCCTGGCTGCGATTGATTGCATCCGTCGTGCATGAGCAGCCACTGGCTCAATGAAAAAAAACAAGCTCCACAGAACTTGTCCTGCCGCAGAGTTCGTACTGGTAGTCGTTAACTGCATGTTTCTGCAGTTACAAGGTGGAGTTCCATCGGGTCAGACAGTCACAAATTAGAAGTCTGACGGGCAGGTGGTGTCGCCGCTGAACATCAACAAGGCGAGCCATGGTCATTTAAGATCTTCTAAAATGGCCAGAGATTTTCCTGGCCTGCCAAAAGACGTCCTGGACTCCTGGGTATTTGGCAAAAAATTGCTTCACGACTAAGTTCAGGATGTGTGCTATGCATGACACGTGTGGTATTTTGCCCTGTTTCAGCACGCTCAGCTGATTGGCACCATTCTTGCACACCACTTTACCAACTGTCAAATTGGTAAGCCACTGACTGGCCTGCGATCGCAGAGCTGAAAGAAGTGCAGGTCCAGTGTGGCTCTTGGCTTCCCTGCACAACAGCCGCAGCACAGCATGGCAGTGTCTCACCTGGCACGTTGAATAGGTTCTGGGGAGCCGGGGGGTGCAGCAGAAGAGGCAGTATCAGTGGAAAAGGAGAATTCAGCCGTGGAGGAGACAGAGGATGGAGTAGGAGAAGAAGTGGCAGGCCTGCATGCAATCCGTGGCGGTAACACTAAATCCACACAGGTGCCACGGGTTGCATGCTTAACGGCCGTCAGAAGGTTCACCCAGTGGGCAGTAAAAGTTATGTACCTACCCTGCGCGTGTTTGCTAAACCACGTGTCTGTGGTCTGATGTTTCTTGGCACCGACACTGTGTGCCAGAGATAAGTTAACTTGCCGCTAGACGTGGCCATATAGCTCCGGGATGCCCTTCTGGGAGAAATATTTCCTTCCGGAAAACTTCCATTGCGGTGTGCCAATGACCACACATTTTATAAAGGTGCTTTCTTAAGGTAGTCGTCCCTAGGTGAGTGTTGGGCTAACCGTGACTTATGTGTTGACAGCACAGGCTGCAGATGGCAACACTATTGTCAGCTGTAGACATGCTAAAAAAAGCCCACACTGCGGAGCCATGTGCTGGCGTCCTGGGAGAGCACAAGATGTGACCGTGCATGGTGGATGGCTTGTTCCAGATACATTAGCAGTCTGCTTTTTGCCTCCTGTGCACAGTTCTGCCTGCTTCTCCTCCCTCTCCTCCCTATCCGCTGCTCCGTCTCTCCCTCTGAACTCCCCTTCTCTTCCTCTCTTGTGGGCACCCACGTGTCGTCCATCGACATGTCTCATCATTGTCACCTTCACCACTACTGACATTAGAGATCTTGGAATAGGCAGCAACAGTGGGGACCACCCTCCTTGGGCTTATCTGGGTACTGTTGTCAGACTGCTGGGTGGCGACCATTGCTACCTGCTCTTCCTGATCTGATGCCAAGAATGGCTGCGCATCGGTAAGGTCTTGGAATTGATGGGAAAATGATTCCTCTGACTCGAGCATATGGTGGTGGTGATTATGTCTTTGGGGGTGCACATAGCAGAGAGTGAAAAGGGTGCATATAGAGAGGATGAGGAGGATGCAGAAGCAAAAGGCTGAATGAGCTACTCAACCAAGTCTGGTGCATCCTTTGACATAATCGCACGCACCTTCTGCAATTTCCCACTTAGGCTCCTGCTTGGTGCACCTGAAGAGCATTATTTGTGGAAGAAGTTATATCACACCCCTGCCTCAATCACTTTTTTTTTGGGGGGGGGGGGGGGGCAACTGGTATATCACACCAGTAGAAATTATTTGTTCGAATAGCATTTGTCACTCTGTGCAGCTAAGGTAATGCAGCAAAACCGCAAACAGATGCTGCACTACCTAAATGCACTGTATAGAAAGTATATAATTGTTATATAACACCCCTGCTTCAATTAGTTTTTTTGGGGGGTAACTGGTACATCACACCAGTAGAAATAATTTGTTCCAATGGCGTTTGTCACTCTGCTTAGCTGCGGTAACGCAGCAAAACCGCAAAACCTCAAACTAATGCTGCAGTACCCAAATGCACTTTATAAAAAGTATATTATTGATATATCACACCCCTGCTTCAATCATTATTATAATATTATAAGTATATTACACCCCTCAGTATGTCACACCTATCAATAGCACAACTATACCTCCTTAAAGTGACTTTTGTGGCCCTATTAGGTAGCGTTTGGTGTCCGTAATAGTCTGTCCCTGCTCCACACAGCAACCTTTCTCTACACTTTTCAAAAGACTGAATGTAGAATGGCGGTCAGATAGTTTTTTTTTAAGGTAGGGGGGATGTCCATGTTCTGAAATGTCTTAATTGGCTGTCCTGTACCATCTGATGGATGTGTCATGGGTCAAAGTTCTTCACAATGTAAAAGAATATGGCGCCAGCAAACCGCCATATTTTCGCCCGTTCGGCGAACCGCGAATGAGCGAAGTTCGCTGCGAAATGACCGCCGGGCGAACCGCAAGGCCATCTCTAATAGTAACATCTACAGTATATTTGGCTATCTATCTACCTATCTATCTATCTAAAAACAAAAAGGAACAGCAGCACAGTCTATCGGTAATACTTAGGTGCAATCCCCCCACCCCAGACAATAGGTAATAATAGCTATTTACGAGACTAAATGAGTCCACCCCCATTCACTATAGTTGGAGTGCTGCCTTATTTTTATATTTTGCATCTATCTATCTATCTATCTATCTATCTATCTATCTATCTATCTATCTATCTATCTATCTTTCTTTTATGTCTATGTCTGTCTACCTATCATCTATCTAGGATTCTTCCTTTATTTCTCTATCTTTGTACATTTCTGTTAGTCATCTTACAGAATGTCTATGATCTTGACGGTTACTATTAGAGATGAGCAAATTGAAGTTGAAGAAGTGTAATTCGATCCGAATTTCATGAAATATTTGATTTGCACTAAATCCGAATTTCCTCATGCTTCGTGGTAACGAATCATATTTTTTTCCTAAAATGGCTGCTGCACGTGTTAGGACATGGAGAAAGGAACTCTGGGAACGAAGGATCACCCACAATGCCATGCATGAAGCCAATCACAGCCAGTTAGCCCTGTGATGTCACAGCCCTATAAATAGCCTCAGCCATCTTAAATTCAGCCATTTTTCAGTGTACTTAGTGCAGGGAGAGACGTCAGCAGGCGCTAGGGACAGTGGTAGAAAGAAAATTCTTTAAAACCTTTATTTTGCTGTATAGAAGTTCAGGGAAAGGATAGGTAGGAATCATTCCACAATATTGAAGCAGAACATGGTTCAGTAGGGAAGGTTACAGCCTGGATAATAGGAACAATACTATGACACCTTCCTGCACTGACTGCGGATCCAAATTGCCATTGTTATTGGGGTGCAAGTGCTGTTTGATACAGCCATTAACAGGGTTTATTACAAGGAAATATTTCTACGTTTTATTTGCCCTTGTGTGGTGCAGTTATATGTTTAAAAAAAAATAATTTGGCTTGCATTTGTGGGGGAAAAAATGGCTTATTAGCTGTTGTGTGGTGAAGTGAGAAAATTACTGCCGTTTTTGGTGTGTATTAGTGGCACAAAAATACATATTATTTTCCGTTCAGCGGTGCAGTTATATGTTCTAAAGCCCCTTTTTGGCATGTATGAGTGGCAAAAAATATATATATTATTTGATGTTCAGTGGTGCAGGTATATGTTCTAAACCCTTTTTTGTTGTGTATTAGTGGAAAATAAAATATATTATTTGCAGTTCAGTGGTGCAGTTAGGGCTCTTTCACACCAGCAGATGCCATGCGTGGAATCAGCTGCGTGAAAGACAGCCAAGCCCCGCTCCGGACAGGGAGCATTAACATGATTGATAATGCTCTGTGCCTCTCTGCGACCTTTTTGCTACAAAATCACAATGACAACTTTATCTCACTGTGATTTTGTAGTAAAAAGATCACAGAGAGGCACAGAGCACTACACCACGCAACAACAAAAAAAAACTTTTTGTCTGCTACTGGGCAAAAACCATTTGTCCTATACTAAATCGAGTGTGCAAATTACAAATCCAAAGTCAGAATTGTTGTAGCATGCCAGGAAATGTTGAATGAATGTTAAATGAATTAAGCACTTGGAAAGCATTGAATAATTTTGAACAGAACGAGTTTTACTCCAACCATTACCTGATCTACATCAAAGTTTGCGTAGTAAACAGTGTAGGAAAATGTAATTGAATAACAAAATTTCAAAAAGTCTAATTTTTCAGTTTAAAAGTCTTACTTGAGCAAGATCCAGTACTGCTAAAAGTGCTTCAGGCATCTGCTTTTGAGTTTGTGAACGGTCATATTTTCACGTTGCAAAAACCAACAGTAGTGCCCCATCATGTTGGGATTCCAGTGGGCTTGATACCTGTTCTCCATTGTAGAAATAGCTTTATGGAACTGCCCTCCATGTTCGTCACTTGCATGTCCCAAACTGGGTGGGAAAAAGTCAAGATGGGAATGTAAAAAATGCACTTTCAATGACATTCGGTAGCCTTTGTTCATATGCTGTAAGCATGTTGTCTACTAATTCAACATAGTTTGCAGCTCATCTGTTCCCAAGGAAGTTCTGCACTACTAGCACAAATGCATCCCAAGCTGCAAGACGCACTCGCTTTGTCAGATTCTTGCACTGATCATAAGTAGTGTATTTGCCACATACAGTTGCAAGAAAAAGTATGTGAACCCTTTGGAATTATATGGATTTCTGCACAAATTGGTCATAAAATGTGATCTGATCTTCATCTAAGTCACAACAATAGACAATCACAGTCTGCTTAAACTAATAACACACAGATAATTAAATGTTACCATGTTTTTATTGAACACACTATGTAAACATTCACAGTACAGGTGGAAAAAGTATGTGAACCGCTAGACTAATGACATCTCCAAGAGTTAATTGGAGTGAGGTGTCAGCAAACTGAAGTCCAATCAATGAGATGAAATTGGAGGTGTTGTTTACAACTGCCCTATAAAAAACACACACCAGTTCGGGGTTTGCTTTTCACAAGGGGCATTGCCTGATGTGAATGATGCCTCGCACAAAAGAGCTCTCAGAAGACCTACGATTAAGAATTTTTGACTTGCATAAAGCTGGAAAGGTTTATAAAAGTATCTCCAAAAGCCATGCTGTTCATCAGTCCACGATAAGACAAATTGTCTATAAATGGAGAAAGTTCAGCACTACTGCTACTCTCCCTAGGAGTGGCCGTTCTGTAAATATGACTGCAAGAGAACAGCGCAGACTGCTCAATGAGGTGAAGAGGAATCCTAGAGTGTCAGCTAAAGACTTACAAAAGTCTCTGGCATATGCTAACATCCCTGTTAGCGAATCTACGATACGTAAAACACTAAACAAGAATGGATTTAATGGGAGGATACCATAGAGGAAGCCACTGCTGTCCAAAAAAAAGCATTTCTGCATGTTTACAGTTTGCACAAGAGCACCTGGATGTTCCACGGCAGTACTGGCAACATATTCTGTGGACAGATGATACCAAAGTTGAGTTGTTTGGAAGAAACACACACCACTATGTGTGAAGGAAAAGAGGGACAGCACACCAACATCAAAACCTCATCCCAACTGTGAAATATGGTGGTGGGGCATCATGGTTTGGGGCTGCTTTGCTGCGTCAGGGCCTGGACGGATTGCTATCATCGTAGGAAAAATGAATTCCTTTTCAAGAGATTTTTCAGGAGAACATAAGGCCATCTGTCCACGAGCTGAAGCTCAACAGAAGATGGGTGTTGCAACAGGACAACGACCCAAAGCATAGAAGTAAATCAACAACAGAATGGCTTAAACAAAGAAAATATGCCTTCTGGAGTGGCCCAGCCAGAGTCCTGACCTCAACCCGATTGAGATGCTGTGGCATGACCTCAAGAAAGTAATTCACACCAGACATCCCAAGAATATTGCTGAACTGAAACAGTTCTGTAAAAGAGGAATGTTTAACCAGTTATTAAATCCAAGGATTCACATACTTTTTCCACCTACACTGTGAATGTTTACATGGTGTGTTTAATATAAACATGGTAACATTTAATTCTCTGTGTGTTATTAGTTTAAGCAGACTGTGATTGTCTATTGTTGTGACTTAGATGAAGATCAGGTCAGATTTTATGACCAATTTGTGCAGAAATCCATATCATTCCAAAGGGTTCACATACTTTTTCTTGCAACTGTATGTAGTAGAAATTGTCTGGATCGTTAACACATTTGCGTTTATCCATCTTAAGTTTCAAAACTGATAGCACCATAAGACTGGGTTCACACGGTCATTGAGAGGAAAAGATACGGGTGCGTTGCGGGAAAATGCACAATTTTTCTGTGTGAGTGCAAAGCGTTTTAATGCGTTTCGCACGCGTGTGAGAAAAATCTGCATGTTTGGAACCCAGACCCGAATCCGGACTTCTTCACAGAAGTTTGGGTTTGGGATCGATGTTGTGTAGATTTTATTATTTTCCCTTATAACATGGTTATAAGGGAAAATAATAGCATTCTTAATACAGAATGCTAAGAAAATTAGGGATAGAGGGGTTTAAAAAATTTAATAAAATTAAAATCACCTCATCCACTTGTTTGTGCAGCCCGGCTCATCTTCTTTCTTGTTCTTTGAGGACCTGGGAGGAAAAGGACCTTTGGTGATGTCACTGCGCTCATCACTTGGTCCATCACCATGGTGATGGACTATGTGATGGACCATATGATGAGCGCAGTGACATCACCAAAGGTACTCTTCCTCCCAGGTCCTCAAAGAAGAAGAAAGAAGATGAGTCGGGCTGCGCAAACAAGTGGATGAAGTGAGTTTAAATATTTTTTATTTTTTTTTAACCCCATCATCCCTAATTTACTTAGCATTCTGTATTAAGAATGCTATTATTTTCCCTTATAACCATGTTATAAGGGAAAATAATAAAGATCGGGTACCCATCTCGATCGTCACCTAACAACCATGCATGAAAATCGCACCACATCCGCACTTGCTTGCGGATGCTTGTGATTTTTACGCAGACTCCTTCACTTCTATGGCGCCTGCGTTGCTTGAAAAACGCACATGCTGCGATTTTCACGTAACGCACAAGTGATGCGTGAAAATCACAGCTCATCTGCACAGCCCCATTGAAATGAATGGGTCCGGATTCAGTGCGGGTGCATTGCACCCGCATGGAATTCTCGCCCATGTGAAAGGGACCTAACAGATCACTTTACCAAAATCTGTCCAGCTTGCCTTTTATACTTACTGCTGACATCAGCCTGAGTGTGTCCGAACAGGTCTGGACATGTCCAATTGAATATCTCCAATATAATGCATTAATATTATAACTGAATAGGCTTTGCATGTATAACTTAAAATCTAGACATGTCAGGCAAATTCCGAGTTCATATTTGGAATCAGCGTGCTGATTTTAGTATGAATCACATGTTTTTCTCTCAGTAGCAAAATCATTGTTGCGCGGTGGTGTTGAGGGAAATGTTGGATTTAAATATACAGGTCCTTCTAAAAGAATTAGCATATTGTGATAAAGTTCATTATTTTCTGTAATGTACTGATAAATATTAGACTTTCATATATTTTAGATTCATTACACACAACTGAAGTAGTTCAAGCCTTTTGTTGTTTTAATATTGATGATTTTGGCATACAGCTAATGAAAACCCAAAATTCCTATCTAAAAAAATTAGCATATGATGAAAAGGTTCTCTAAACGAGCTATTAACCTAATCATCTGAATCAACTAATTAACTCTAAACACCTGCAAAAGATTCCTGAGGCTTTTAAAAACTCCCAGCCTGGTTCATTACTCAAAACCGCAATCATGGGTAAGACTGCCGACCTGACTGCTGTCCAGAAGGCCATCATTGACACCCTCAAGCAAGAGGGTAAGACACAGAAATAAATTTCTGAACGAATAGGCTGTTCCCAGAGTGCTGTACCAAGGCACCTCAGTGGGAAGTCTGTGGGAAGGAAAAAGTGTGGCAGAAAACGCTGCACAACGAGAAGAGGTGACCGGACCCTGAGGAAGATTGTGGAGAAGGACCGATTCCAGACCTTGGGGGAGCTGTGGAAGCAGTGGACTGAGTCTGGAGTAGAAACATCCAGAGCCACCGTGTACAGGCGTGTGCAGGAAATGGGCTACAGGTGCCGCATTCCCCAGGTCAAGCCACTTTTGAACCAGAAACAGCGGCAGAAGTGCCTGACCTGGGCTACAGAGAACTCCAGCAAATAGCGTTGCAAAAAGGAATCTTTTAATAGACATATGCGGCTGTGTAAAATTCATGACGTTTCGGCCATACATTAGCCTTCATCAGACTACAGCAAAACAAAAGGAAGAAAAGAAAATAATATGAACACATCTTATATATACATATTTATAAAGTGTGCCATGGCAAGTGACATAGAATGTGGCACATAAGTATAAAGCAGTGATTCAGGTAAAAAACAATAATTAAGGTCCAGAGAATTCTGTAATTTTGTCCAACAATCCGTGTTCAGACATATCCTTGGTGCAGGTAATGTATTCCGATCCCATCTTCAATGAGAACATGTTAAGGAATATAATGTTCATGTGAACAGCAGTCCATAGAATGCTTACAAGTCCGTGGGCATCAGCAGCGTTATAGAAATGGAGCACAGATATTATCATGATAAAAGATAATTTCAACAGTACTAAGATAAGATATCCCTATGCTGCAATTAAGTATATAGATCTAACCTGGATAAAGTGAATTGGCAGTGGATCCATGGATAGATGGAAGGGAACGGAGAAGGGGGAGGGAGAGAGTGAGAGCACAAGGCTGGAGATGAGGTAAGGAGAATACATACTATATAAAGCATGGCTACAGGTCATATATGCAGTTTGTCATAAGTAGACTAGTATTGTCCTACCTTCTGCCGCTTAGGGATGGATGTCCAGGATGTGGGCGTAGTGTGAAATGTGCAGTAGCACTATCTGGGATGCGCCTCTGAGATCCAGGACGCGCGCCCTTATTTGAAGGAGTGTGTCCGGTAATGAGGGTCATGGCGCATGCGCACTGGGTTCCGTTGCGTGTCACGTCTCACTCCTGTTTATAGGTAGGATCCGGTATGTCTGGTATGGATGCGCCTCAAGCCTCGCTTGAGGTGTTAGTGTTGCGCATGCGCAGATGGTATAGGTGCGTATCAAGCCTCGCTGTGAGTGTCATTATGAGTGTACGGGATATTTGAAGAGTACAGTATCGCAATACCTGATGTAGGGTAAAATAGGATAGAATGAAAACGGACTAATCTATGGGGGAGAATAAGACATAGAAGATAAAAGATAAAAGGACATAAGGGACATAACTACGGATAGATGATAATGATATATGACGTATGGACATATAGACAAAAGACATTAGACAGTCATAGGAGATATCAGGAAGATAACCTATAATAACATGAAAACATGGATACTATACCATAACGTGAAAAGGATACTATGGATGACCCAACGTAGTGAAGGGTGGTGCGACTAATTCATCTAAAAAGGAACAACAGAATACATAAGAAAGTGGTGGAGACCATGTTACCACATACTACTGTTGATATACAGTAGATAGGCATATATTAAAATATAGAGGTGTCTAGGTTTCAAAGTAACCGGACGTGGGGGGAGTTTTATTTTTATTTTTTAAGAAACGGATTAAAATTGTCAAATGGGAGGTAAGGAGGGACAACTTGGGTATACACTGCTGGGTATCAAGGTCTGGTATCTGTTATTATGTAACGGTTAGTTCAGATAAGGCTATGTATTTCATAGTCCCTATTTAATCCTTTGGGTTCCAGACTGTCAAGTGTATGAATCCAATATGCTTCCCTCTTTTTCAATAATTTGATTCTATCACCTCCCCTCCTACTGGGTGTCACCTGTTCGATTACTTGATATTTGAGTTGTGAGAGATTGTGGCCTGCTGATTCGAAATGTGCTGGTACCGGAAGTAATAGATTTTTTCGTCTGATATTAGATTTGTGTTGGCATATGCGATCGCGTATTTTTTGGGTTGTTTCCCCTACATATATCTTACCACAGGGACACTTTAATAGGTACACTACAAAATTGGTTTCACATGTAAAGAAACCGCGAATTGGAAAGCTTTTGCCTGACTGTGGGTGATGAAATTGGGGTCCTTTTAATACATTCGAGCACTGGGAGCAATGTATACAGGGAAAAGTTCCTGTCTTTTGTTTCTGTATAAAAGTCTGTCTAGGGATGGTCTTAGTCGGGCCTATATCAGCCTTCACAATTAGGTCCCGTAAATTTTTGGGCCGGCGTGTACAAGGTAGTATAGGGTTTTTAAATTCACTAATATCTGGGTAGGCTTTTTGTAACAGGGGCCAGTGGTTCCTAATGCTATTGATTATTTTGTTAACACTTGGGTGGAAGGTGTGGACAAATGGTATCCTATTGGTTATTCCTGATTGTTTTTTTATTTTGGGTTTAATTGTTTCATGGAGAAGATGTTGTGGATAGCCACGCGTTAGGAATCGCTGTTTCATTTCCGTTAATCTGATTTGTTGAAGTGGGACTGTTTTGACTATGCGGCGTATCCGTTCAAATTGAGAATGTGGGAGTGACTTTTTTGTATTTATAGAGTGGAAACTGGAGAAGTGTAATAGGCTATTACGGTCTGTTGATTTTCTATATAGATCTGTGGTAAGGGAACCATCTGGAAGTTTGGTAACCATGGTGTCAAGGAAGTTGATGGAATCAGAATGGTAGTGTATAGTAAATTGTAATTCCGGGTGAATAGAATTCAGAAATGTGTGAAATTCCACTAGGGAGTCCAATGTGCCATCCCATATGCAAAAAATATCGTCGATATAACGTTTCCATGTAAGTACTTGTGTAAAAGATGAGTGTGGGTAAACATAGGTCTCTTCAAAATCTGACATATATGAGTTTGCATAAGGGGGTGCCACATTGGACCCCATAGCGGTACCCTGTTGCTGTAGGTAGTAGTTGTCCTGAAATAGGAAGAAATTATTCAGTAGGACGAGCTCAAGTAGATCCATGTAGAAATCAATTAACTTGGGTTGTATGTCTTGTGAGGAAAGGAGTTTACGAGCTGCATGTAGGCCTTTTGAGTGTTGAATGGATGTGTATAGACTTACAACGTCCCATGTGACTAGGAGGGTATTAGTGGATAGTGGGGGTAGATTGTCAAGTAGTGTTAAAAAAGAGGATGTGTCGAGTAAAAATGATTTAGTATTTCTAATGATGGGAGTAAATACTTTTTCCAGCAGGATGGATAGCGGTGAAAGTACAGAGTCGGTAGAGGCCACTATAGGTCGGCCTGGGGGATTCAAAAGATCCTTATGTACTTTGGGTAGTACATAAATGACAGGCATAATGGGATTAGGTTTGGATAGGAAGGTCACTATCGACTCGTCAATTACCCCCAATCCAAGGTAATGTTGTAAGACTGATTGTATTTTCTCTGTCACAGATTTGGTCGGGTCTTTGGTTAATTTAATGTATACGGATTGATCATTGAGTTGACGATTGATTTAGTCAATGTATTTGTGTTTGTCCATGACAACCAAGGCCCCTCCCTTGTCTGCTGGTTTGAGGACAAGGTCTTTCTTCCGTATGAGAGTTGAAAGAGCTTGTCTTTCCGTATTATCTAGGTTGTGCATAAATTTATATTTGCCCATAGCTAGGTTTTTCCTAAACTGGGACATGTCTCGTTGGATGTATTCTGTTGTTCCTTTTTAGATGAATTAGTCGCACCACCCTTCACTACGTTGGGTCATCCATAGTATCCTTTTCACGTTATGGTATAGTATCCATGTTTTCATGTTATTATAGGTTATCTTCCTGATATCTCCTATGACTGTCTAATGTCTTTTGTCTATATGTCCATACGTCATATATCATTATCATCTATCCGTAGTTATGTCCCTTATGTCCTTTTATCTTTTATCTTCTATGTCTTATTCTCCCCCATAGATTAGTCCGTTTTCATTCTATCCTATTTTACCCTACATCAGGTATTGCGATACTGTACTCTTCAAATATCCCGTACACTCATAATGACACTCACAGCGAGGCTTGATACGCACCTATACCATCTGCGCATGCGCAACACTAACACCTCAAGCGAGGCTTGAGGCGCATCCATACCAGACATACCGGATCCTACCTATAAACAGGAGTGAGACGTGACACGCAACGGAACCCAGTGCGCATGCGCCATGACCCTCATTACCGGACACACTCCTTCAAATAAGGGCGCGCGTCCTGGATCTCAGAGGCGCATCCCAGATAGTGCTACTGCACATTTCACACTACGCCCACATCCTGGACATCCATCCCTAAGCGGCAGAAGGTAGGACAATACTAGTCTACTTATGACAAACTGCATATATGACCTGTAGCCATGCTTTATATAGTATGTATTCTCCTTACCTCATCTCCAGCCTTGTGCTCTCACTCTCTCCCTCCCCCTTCTCCGTTCCCTTCCATCTATCCATGGATCCACTGCCAATTCACTTTAGGCCTCATGCACACGGACGTTTTTTTTCACGGTCCGCAAAACGGGGTTCCGTTGGTCCGTGATCCGTGACCGTTTTTCCGTCCGTGGGTCTTCCTTGATTTTTGGAGGATCCACGGACATGAAAAAAAAGTCATTTTGGTGTCCGCCTGGCCGTGCGGAGCCAAACGGATCCGTCCTGAATTACAATGCAAGTCAATGGGGACGGATCCGTTTGATGTTGACACAATATGGTGCCATTTCAAACGGATCCGTCCCCATTGACTTTCAATGTAAAGTCTGGAGTTCTGTTATACCATCGGATTGGAGTTTTCTCCAATCCGATGGTATATTTTAACTTGTAGCGTCCCCATCACCATGGGAACGCCTCTATGTTAGAATATACTGTCGGATATGAGCTACATCGTGAAACTCATTTCCGACAGTATATTCTAACACAGAGGCGTTCCCATGGTGATGGAGACGCTTCAGGTTAGAATATACAAAAAAACTGTGTACATGACTGTCCCCTGCTGCCTGGCAGGTGCTGCCAGGCAGCAGGGGGCAGACCCCCCCCCCCCTGTTTTTAACTCATTGGTGGCCAGTGGGCCCCCCCTCCCCTGTTGTTAACTCGTTGGTGGCCAGTGTGCGCACCCCCCTCCCTCCCTCCCTCTATTGTAATAATAGCATTGGGGCCAGTGTGCGCGCCCCCCAACCCCCCCCCCCTCCCTCTATTGTAATAATAGCATTGGGGCCAGTGTGCCTGCTGGCTGCTGCGATCTCTGTGTCCGGCCGGGAGCTCCTCCTACTGGTAAGTGACAGGTCTGTGCGGCGCATTGCTGTCACTTACCAGTAGGAGGAGCTCCCGGCCGGACGCAGACATCGCAGCAGCCAGCAGCCAGGTAAGTATGAAAATCTTCTACTCCGCTGCCACCGATGATGATTACAATAGAGGGAGGGAGGGGGGGGGGGGGGTTGGGGGGGTGCGCACACTGGCCCCAATGTATTAAAACAATAGAGGGAGGGAGGGGGGGTTGGGGGGGCGCGCGCACACTGGCCCCAATGTATTAAAACAATAGAGGTGCATTTTCCGATTTTTCCACGGACCCATTGAAAGTCAATGGGTCCGTGAAAAAAACGGAAAACGGCACAACGGCCACGGATGCACACAACGGTCGTGTGCATGAGGCCTTATCCAGGTTAGATCTATATACTTAATTGCAGCATAGGGATATCTTATCTTAGTACTGTTGAAATGATCTTTTATCATGATAATATCTGTGCTCCATTTCTATAACGCTGCTGATGCCCACGGACTTGTAAGCATTCTATGGACTGCTGTTCACATGAACATTATATTCCTTAACATGTTCTCATTGAAGATGGGATCGGAATACATTACCTGCACCAAGGATATGTCTGAACACGGATTGTTGGACAAAATTACAGAATTCTCTGGACCTTAATTATTGTTTTTTACCTGAATCACTGCTTTATACTTATGTGCCACATTCTATGTCACTTGCCATGGCACACTTTATAAATATGTATATATAAGATGTGTTCATATTATTTTCTTTTCTTCCTTTTGTTTTGCTGTAGTCTGATGAAGGCTAATGTATGGCCGAAACGTCATGAATTTTACACAGCCGCATATGTCTATTAAAAGATTCCTTTTTGCAACGCTATTTGCAGGAGTTTTTACATTACTATTGAAACGGGGTGGGAACCCGACTTCCAGCGGCAAACGGACGGCAGAGTGCCACGAAGTTTTGCTTATACTGGGCTACAGAGAAGCAGCACTGGACTGTTGCATGTCATTCGGAAATCAAGGTGCCAGAGTCTGGAGGAAGACTGGGGAGAGGGAAATGCCAAAATGTCAAGTACCCACAGTCAGTGATGGTCTGGTGTGCCATGTCAGCTGCTGGTGTTGGTCCACTGTGTTTTATCAAGGGCAGGGTCAATGCAGCTAGCTATCAGGAGATTTTGGAGCACTTCATGCTTCCATCTGCTGAAAAGCTTTATGGAGATGAAGATTTCATTTTTCAGCACGACCTGGCAACTGCTCACAGTGCCAAAACCACTGGTAAATGGTTTACTGACCATGGTATTAATGTGCTCAATTGGCCTGCCAACTCTCCTGACCTGAACCCCATAGAGAATCTGTGGGATATTGGGAAGAGAAAGTTGAGAGACGCAAGACCCAACACTCTGGATGAGCTTAAGGCCGCTATCGAAGCATCCTGGGCCTCCATAACACCTCAGCAGTGCCACAGGCTGATTGCCTCCATGCCACGCCGCATTGAAGCAGGCATTTCTGCAAAAGGATTCCCGACCAAGTATTGAGTGCATAACTGAACATAATTATTTGAAGGTTGACTTTTTTTGTATTAAAAACACTTTTCTTTTATTGGTTGGATGAAATATGCAAATTTTTTGAGATAGGAAATTTGGGTTTTCATGAGCTGTATGCCAAAATCATCAATATTAAAACAATAAAAGGCTTGAACTACTTCAGTTGTGTGTAATGAATCTAAAATATATGAAAGTCTAATGTTTATCAGTACATTACAGAAAATAATGAACTATTATCACAATATGCTAATTTTTTTAGAAGGACCTGTATATGTATATATGCCCTTACATATATGCATGTATATTGGCCCTTTTGCATGGGCCGGTCCAGGTGGTATGGGTGTATACATGGAGATGTATGTATACCCCCTTGTCAGTATACATTCTCTATGTATAATATATCCATAGGCAGGTGGGCTTATTACTGCCCATTTATGCCCCAGAATTATATTGGGTATGTGTACATGCAGGTAGATGTGCTCCAAACATCTATATGGATGTATATACCTAAATGTGGGCCCAGTACCTAAGTGCCCCCAGGTTGGGTGGATATATATGTATATACTGATATGATCCCCAGGTTGTGTAGTGTGTATATGTGTACATATAAATATTGATCAGCCTGGTTCTATTATGACGTAGGCGTGTGAGGTGCTATGGCACCTGGGGGGATGCTCTCATTTACATCTTGGGCAGGAAGTCTTTTGATTCCTGAGCTAGCCTCAGGGGGGGGGCAACTGATTCAGTTCAAGCATTCCGTCACACGCCCACGATGATGTCATCACCCTCCTGTTGAAGGAGGAGGGGGCTGCTTTTGGGGCTATATTAGCCCAAGCAGGACAAAGCTCTTACATCTGGACTACAATCAGAGACACATGGGAACAGCTGCCTGAAGGAAGAGAGGCCACATGCGGCTAAGTAACCTTTTCCCTCCAGACCCTCGCTCCACCAACCATCCCCTAACCCCTGGCTGCTGACCTCATGCCTCAGCATTAATCCCTGATGAGCCTGTACCCTGGAGGCAGCCCCAGTTACCCCTGTAGCTGCCCTGTAATCCTACCCCTTCACTGCTGCCTGCTTACCCCATCAGCAGCTGATGGTGTGTTAACCCTTTGCCTCCCATAGGGATAGCTTAGAGCCAGGTTGGGTTGGACTGCTTAGGAATGTATGTAAGTGTATTGTAGCTAGAGTGTGGGGTGGAATTGGGAACTGTAAATTGTCTAGTGTAGATAGGTTCTGCCCTGCCTCAGCCCTGCTCTGCCCTGCAAGTCCCTGCAGAGCATAAACACCCTTTCCTGAGTTACCCCTTGCCCCGCCTTGCCCAGAACTCTGTGTTCCTTGGCCTGCATGTATTTACTCCTGCAGTGCCACAATTGTGTTTACCCCTTACTGATATTTGTCTGTATGTAAGTGTATTATTGTAATTGTAGTTAGATTCTCGGGAGGATTTGGGACTGTGTTAGTGTAGTTGGAACCGTATAAGTGTGTTGTTATAGTGTGTTTACTTATATTGCTGTGTGCTGCTATAAATATATATATCTATTCCATTGATATAGATATATATAATTTTAAGCAAATAGTATACTGTGACGTATAGTGTGTGAATAAATACCTTTTATTTAACCATTGTGTGTAGTCTTTTGTAGTAGCAATTAGCCATAGTGTAGTTCAGTGGAGTGTATAGGTAACAGAGGTAATTAGCTAGTTAACATAGCTAAATAGGTTAGTTTATATATTATGATTTAGGCATAAATAGGCGGGGTCATCACTAGACGACTCGCGTCTATTTATGAATATTAATTAATGAGATTTGCATAAATGTCAATAATTAATATCCCCTTTAACAGGTGGATCGATCATGTTAATGCTCCGTGTCTCTGCTTTCCAGAGCGGGGCTTGGCTGTTTTTCATGCAACAGATTGTATGCACGACATCCGCTCATGTGAAAGCGCCCTTATATGTTCTAAAGCCCTTCTTGGTGTGTATTAGTGGCAAAATATATATATATATATATATATATATATAATTTGCCGTTCAGAGGTGTTGTTATATGTTCTAAAGCCTTTTGTAGCGTGTATAAGTGGAAAAAATAAGGGCCTATTTGCTGTTTAGTGGAGCAGTTATACGTTCTACAGCCCTTTTTGGCGTGTATTAGTGGCAAAAAAATATATATTATTTGCTATTAAGCGGTGCAGTTATATGTTCTAAAGCCCTTTTTGGCGTGTATTAGTGGCAACAAAATATATATTTTCCATTCAGCGATGCAGTTATATGTTCCGTTGTGTGGTCAAGAGAGAAAATTATAGACTTTTTTGGGGCGTTTTAATTTCATTTTCATTTTGTTATTTGATCTAACAGTATGTCAGACCGACAATTGCCAGGTCCTGCACAGGGGAATGGCAGAGACCTAAATGTTTCTGGCGCAAGCACAGGTTGCAGCAGAGTAAGGGAGTGTGGCAGCAGGAGTCGCAGCGAGAGGCCTGAGCTACAGGGGTCATCTAGCGGTCATATCTTGACCAGCAACCCAGCGGTTCTTGAATGGCTGACTTGGTCATCCACTTCGTCCGATACTTTCAGCCCAGTGACCCATGGATAGTATTGCCCAAAGATTCCTAGTATTAATAGTTTTTATGTTTACAATAATCGAGAAGCCACCACTGAACATCGTCCCCATATATTCTGTATTAGGGATAGGTGAGAATCTGACTTTCCATTGTATAAGTCCATTACGAAGGAGTCTGTCCAATGGGGTCAGGTTTTCTCCAAAGTGGTGAAACAACCAGCAGGTACAATGGGACAGATTGTAGAACCAACTTAGTTTAGGGACAGTGTCCGGCCAATTTAAATGGCTCTAAAGGGGGGACTGATAGAGATGTGGATATAATTTTTTATTAAGTAAGATGGCCCTCCCCATATCCTCCAGCTCTCAGCTAACGCCTTATTCACTTGAGTTCTAAGAGGACCCTCCTCCCTGATGTGTCATATATGATGTATGCTGTACTGCTGTTAGAGTGAAGCCATTATAATATGGCGCTTGCACTTAGATGTTTACATAGTTTGCATACCAGAGTTAGTAAAACAATGCACAATGTGCAGATGCCAAGTGTTATCTCTTTTCTTGTTTTGGTATTCTAGCCAATGTAACAATGCAACGAGCCTCAGGGGGATGCCACCTCTGATGTACATATATACTGCTTAACTTCCTGTAATAAATAAGAAACTGCTTTGCCTTGCCTGGTGTCAGTGTGGGTTCTCCCATGCATGTAAAATCCGAGGATCAGAACAATTTGGAGCAGTAGAGAAAACTTAATTAGCCCTGATTGAGGGCATCTTCAACACAAGTAACATCAGACACCCCCTGCCAAAAGTCGGTGGGTTCGTCAGACACAACCCTTAGTTGGCATGTGTGCCCTCACCTGTTCTCAACCTGGCTCTGTCATTTTCTGTTCCCTCAGCCAAAGAAGTTTTATATGCTATGGGCTCAGCTCCACTATACAGCGAGGACGATCCACTAGAGGACAGTCAGCAGCTACTGGCCAGCCAAGATGTGGAGGAGACATACGCTGCTTCCTCTGGTAGGCAGGCAAGTAGTGATGAAGAGAGTGGCGTGGGAGCTGGTGTTGCGAGAGGTCAGGCTCCTGACCCAGAGACGGTTGAGGAGGACATCAGTGACGTGCAGACAGTACTCGATGAGGATTATGTAGCTGATCGCACTTGGATGCCGGGTGATAAAGGGGCTTCATCATCATCGGAAGAAGAGGGTGGCAGCTTGCACGTGAGGCAATGGTGCAGCCAGCAAGTAGCTAGCGTGGCCGGAAGTCAGCAGGGTGGCAGCAGTGGGAGGTCTGGAGCCAAATGTGCCCGAGGTAGACCACCCGCTTCGCAGGAGCCTACCTGACCAGAAAGTAGTGGTGCAGGAGTTCACGGAATCAGAGGAGGTAGCAGTCAGTCAGTGCGAAGTGTTGCGGCTAAAATCACCTACTCGGCGGTTTAGCAGTTTTTTGATAAGCCGCGGTAGGAGGTGAACATGGCCATTTGTAGAATCTGTGAGCAGAAGGTAAAGCGTGGCCAGGGTGCCAACATATTCAGCGTCCTCATAAAGTGGCCTGGGAGAACCGTGGCGCCGATGTGGTGGTCCAGCCTGCCGCAGCAGCCGCTGCATCACCCAGTGGCACGCACCCGATTTCAGGCAGTCAAGGCTCCACCACCTCAGCCAAAGGGAGCAGTCTGTCTTTCCCATCATCTGCTTGTCCTGATGCTCCTGCTCCTACTCCTCGTCAGTCATTCCTTCAGCAATCGATCACCGAAGCGATTTCCAAGAGACAACGGTATGCATGCACTCATCCAACGGCACAGAAACTGAATGTGCTCCTTGCCAAGTTGCTGGTGCTGCAGTCCCTTCCTGGTGGACTCTGCACCTTTCAGAGAACTGATGAAGAGTCCCAAGCCATCATTTCTTTGCCAAAAATACAGTACCAGCCTTGCACATATATGTAGAACAGAAGGTGGGCCAGTCCTTGAGCCTGTCAAGGTATCTGCCAAAGTGCACAGCAGCGCCGACGGGTGGAGCTGCAACTACAGTCAGGGACAGTATATGTCCTTTACGGCCCACAGGATGAATGTGGTTCCTGGACAGCCACACCAGCAACTTGTCCAGGTGTCGCTGCTTCCGCCTCCACGTTCTCATCCTCCACTCTTTCTTCAGCCTCCACTGCAGGGACAATTCACAGTGCTCCTCTAGCATACCACATGTGCAGGGCACGGCGGTGTCATGCTGTTCTGCACCTCATTTGTAGTGATGAGCGACAGGGGCAATATTAGAATTTTCGATATCTCGTGAATATTTGGTAGAATATTTGTCATATATTCGCGAATTCGCGGTTATTTTCTTGATCGCAAAAAATTTGCAATGTAATATTCACGTAATGCACGTGAAATACAGGCGTGGGTCAATATAGCTGCATTTTTCAAGCTGCTAGAAGTTTACGGAGAAAATGGTTGGCACGGCAGAACATTACAAAAGCTTTATATGCAGTTGGAGTGCTCCAATATATTTGCGATTGCGAAATCGGCACTAATGGCGCAAATATTTTGGCTCAATACGTGCAACTTCACATTTTAACAGGTCTAACTGCTTATTAGTGAGTGGTGCACTAAGTATTGTTGTGAACTTGTGACATCACAGCACTATGTATGTATGTATGTATGTATGTAGCATACATACATACATAGAGCACTATGTATGTAGCATGTATGTATGGACAGCAGAACCTATCAACTACACTATATCACTATCTAACCTACATTGACTATCTCCCACTAACTATCTGTATTATATATATAAGCTAACTAACTAACTACCTATCTAATGTAATGACACAGGAAAGCAGAGAGGACAGCAATAACACTGCTGACTCTCTCAGATCTGCAAAATACTGCATACAAGGGCTGCTCGAGAGGTTCTTATATAGTAAGGGGTAGGCAACTTTTCTATTGGTTGCTAGGGATGTTGCTAAGCTCAGACAAAGAAATGGCACCCTTCTTATTGGCCCACAAGCAAGAAGGGAGGTTACTGATGAAAAAAAATCTAGAATATTCAAAATTACAAATATATATCACTATATTCTAAATATTCACAAATTCTCAAAGTGACGATATTCGCGATTAATATTCGCTATTCGAATACTCGCACCCAACACTACTGATTTGCCTGGGTGAATGGAGTCACACAGGGGAGGAACTGCTCCATGTCCTTCATCAAGAAATCCAATTCTGGCTTTCTCCAAGGAGGGCTGAGCCATGCGCCCTGCATGGCACACGTTGCTCCAAGGAGGGCTGAGCCATGCGCCGCTACAAGGAGGGCGCATGGCTCCAAGGAGGGCTGAGCCATGCGCCCTGCATGGCACACGTGTTCAATCTGGTTGTCAAGCGGTTTCTGAAGTCTTCCACCTATCTGCAAGACATCCTAAAAATGGCCAGGAATCTTTGCATGCACTTCAGCCACTTGTACACTGCAAAGCACGGCCTCCTTGAGCTGCAGTGGCACACCGGCATCCCCCAACATAGGCTGATATGCAACGTTTCCACCCATTGGAATTTCACCCTTCATATATTAGACCGACTATACGAACAGAGAAAGGCCCTAAACGATTTCTTGATGATCCAAGCGGACAGGAGCACACCCCTGTGTAACTTCTATGTCAGCCAATGGCAGCTCATGTGTAACACCTGCCGTTTGTTTAGGTCCTTTGAGGAGGTCACATTATTAGTCAGTCGCTAGGACTATGGCATGAACAACATCATTACACTGCTTCATGTCTAGCGGCTAGATCTCACAGCCACACGAGCCCCATGGGGGCTGAACTGGAGGAGGAGGATATAAGAGCACAAGCAATGTGTAGCGAAATGAGTGGTTTTTCTACACAGGTGACAGGAGACGAGGAGCAGGAGCAGCCAGAGGAGCTACAGGGCGATGAGGACGATGAGGCAGAGGACCCTGATACACTGTGGCAGTATGCAGTGGAGATGGAGGCAGGGAGTCCCTCCGAGTCGCTTGCACAAATGGCCCGCTGCATGCTCACTTGCTTGGGTAGTGGCAGCCGAATTGTCACCATTCGGAAGAGGGATGACTTCTAGCTCTCCACCTTGTTGGACCCTTACTACCAGTCCAAAATGGAGGTCTTTTTTACACCCTCTGAGAGGGAGGACAAACTGAACTACTATAGAGACATCCTATGTAGTGAGTTGGCCGCTGTCCATCTGTGCCATCGTCCATCCTCTCGCAGGTCTGATCGGGGGGCCCCTGTGCGATCATCACATTCCTTTGCCATGGCTGCTGTAGCAGAGTGGGGGAGTAGGAGCATTACTAGCTCCATCAGCAGCAACTTGAGTCTAGAGTCGCTGATGAGCAGCTTTCTTCACCCGCTTAGAGAAGAAAGTACTCACCAGCAGAAGCAGCAGCTAGACCTGGAGCAAGACCTGAACCAGCAGGTGGTGGCATACTTGGACAGCACCCTGCCACCTCACATTGAAGATCCGCTGGACTACTGGGCAGCCAAACAGGATTTTCGTCTGCACCTGGCAGAGTTTGCCCTGGAAAAGCTGTCCTGCCCGGCCAGTACTGTGGCATCAGAGTGGGTATTTAGTGTGGTGGGGCCATAGAAGAACTCGTTTGTCCATGCAAAATGTGGAGACTGACACACATATTATGCTAAGTCCTCCTTCTTTCACCCACCATCTTCAGCTGGTACTGGTATAGCCACCCACCTCCCCACTTTGTCACCGGGTCACTCTGTGGCCTCCTGATGCTGCTGCCACCTCCACACTGTCATTGGGCCAATCTGTGGTCTTCTCATGCTGCTTCCACCTCACCACTACATTGTAAGGCCACTCTGTGGACTTCTCCTGCTGTTCCCACCCTCCCAACGTAATGACTGGGCCACTATTTTCCCTTTCGGCCTGGCTGACATCATCATTTATTTGACCCTTCGTCTGATCTCTCAGAAAGAAGGAAAAATGAGATGCACAATGGACCCTGTCTATGTAAAAGCTGTAAGGTCTGCATGACATGGTCCCTATTTTGCACATGAATTGGCTTATGATTTGGTAGCCAAAAGCAGGAGTGGGCACAAAACACAGAACATATGCAAATATTTTATTCTCGTGTCATCTCTATTTTGGATCCATTCCAGTTTTTTGGGCTTTAGCAATACTGATGGATTACTGACCAAATGCTGACCGAGTGAAGGCGGATGCGCCACAGACAGGTTTCATTTTTTGTGGGCCATTGTTCTGACGGATCAGAGGAAGGGAAAAATAATCAGTGATGTCAACACAAACTTACTGCTGACACCCTCTCCACTCTGTCGAGTGGCTCTAGACATCTATGTGGGCTTCTTTAGGGCTGTAAGGCTGAGTTCACACTTGAGTTATTTGGTCAGTTTGGTCCCGTAACTGCCAAAATAAGTGAAGTGTGCAGTGATTCTAAGAGCGACACATGTCATACTGACTCATATTGTTTTACTACCACAGCAGACTCCATATGCGTGTTACTGCAAGTCTACAGTGTTCTACACCGCTATAAAGGTTCTCTGCAGCCAGGAAATAGCAGGTTTTAACGCGATTTGCCACAAATAAATTCGGATCAAACCACATTTTTTTGAAAAAAAAATGGCCAAATCGAATTTTTTAGAAATTCGCTCATCTCTAGTTATTATGTACAGTTAGTTATACTTTCCCTTGCAGGGAATTAATTTAAGGATAGAATAACATTAATATAATAACTCACAATCAATGGATTATATATCAGCCCTTTTGTTTGATTATTAGAGATAAGCAAAACTATTAGAATGAATATTAAAATATGTACCTGCTCCATTCATGCTGAATGCTTGCAAGCAAAGAGTAAATACTGAGATATGTGAATGACAAGAAATAAATGTTGTGTTACAGCCCTTCACTATATGATAAGTTACAGCACATGCCTGCTGGCACCATTATCACTTTGTGGAGGTGTGAAGACATCACACAGTCTGTCGTCAGACCCTAGAGCTAGTGACACAGAGCACTGCCTATAGCACCGAAATCATCATTTTTTTCAGATACATAGATGGATTTTCCTGTTCTCACAAAAAAATTACCATTGAGACTGCTAGGGTTAAGTTCACACTGCAGATTTTTCCCACCAGAAAAATATACAGCAGAAAGCCAAGGCTGAGCCTCGCCTTTCTGCAGTGTTTTTGCACTGTGAATAAGTCAAGTGTGCCCGCGGCTTTAGCTCCATTCAATAATCTGCTGCAACAAACTTCAGCAATGGGAGGTGGTATCCATGAAGATTTTGCATGGAAACATAAAGTACGAGGAGTCACAAGAAAAGTTTCAAAATTACTTTGATAGGTAAAAGCATTCCAAAGTTATTACCACATAAAGTAACAAAGGTAAATTTTCAAAATTTTACTTCGTCCTTAAAGAAGAACTCCCGCAAAAAAAAAAAATTCTCTGACCTGCTAGAAAGGTACATGATGTAATTAGTAGTGGATGTAATATTCTTACCTTTGTCTGTATTTGTTAGTTATCCCCTCCCTTCTGATCCTCACCTGTGTCATGTGACCAGCAATCAGACTTTCCAAATAACATAGCATTTTATGCGTGGACAGGAAGTCAGTTCATCTATGTATTTCTATGGGAGCTTCAATGTCAGTTCCATAGGAATGAATAGAGAAGTAACTGACTAGGGATGAGCGAACTCGAACTGTATAGTTCGGGTTCGTACCGAATTTTGGGGTGTCCGTGACACGGACCCGAACCCGGACATTTTCGTAAAAGTCCGGGTTCGGGTTCGGTGTTCGTCGCTTTCTTCGCGCTTTTGTGACGCTTTCTTGGCGCTTTTTGAAAGGCTGCAAAGCAGCCAATCAACAAGCGTCATACTACTTGCCCCAAGAGGCCATCACAGCCATGCCTACTATTGGCATGGCTGTGATTGGCCAGAGCACCATGTGACCCAGCCTCTATTTAAGCTGGAGTCACATAGCGCCGCCCGTCACTCTGCTCTGATTAGCGTAGGGAGAGGTTGCGGCTGCGACAGTAGGGCGAGATTAGGCAGATTAACTCCTCCAAAGGACTTGATTAACTGATCGATCTGCAGCTGTGGATCATTGAGCTGCTGATCCTCAATTGCTCACTGTTTTTAGGCTGCCCAGACCGTTTGTCAGTCACATTTTTCTGGGGTGATCGGCGGCCATTTTGTGTCTTGTGGTGCGCCAGCACAAGCTGCGACCAAGTGCATTTAACCCTCAATGGTGTGGTTGTTTTTTGGCTAAAGCCTACATCAGGGTGAAGCTGTCACACCAAGTGCATTTAACCAGCAATAGTCTGTTTATTTTTTGGCCATATACTACATCAGGGGCAAGCTGCGCCTGTCACCAAGTGCATTTAACCCTCAATGGTGCGTTTGTTTTTTGGCTAAAGCCTACATCAGGGTGAAGCTGTCACACCAAGTGCATTTAACCAGCAATAGTCTGTTTATTTTTTGGCCATATACTACATCAGGGGCAAGCTGCGCCCGTCACCAAGTGCATTTAACCCTCAGTAGTGTGGTTGGTCAAGCTATCACACCAAGTGCATTTAACCAGCAATAGTCTGTTCATTTTTTGGCCATATACTAAATCAGGGGCAAGCTGCGCCCGTCACCAAGTGCATTTAACCAGCAATAGTCTGTTCATTTTTTGGCCATATACTACATCAGGGGCAAGCTGCGCCCGTCACCAAGTGCATTTAACCCTCAGTAGTGTGGTTGGTCAAGCTGTGACACCAAGTGCATTTAACCAGCAATAGTCTGTTCATTTTTTGGCCATATACTACATCAGGGGCAAGCTGCGCCCATCACCAAGTGCATTTAACCAGCAATAGTGTGGTTATTTTTTGGCCATATCCCAGTCTAATTCTGTCACTAAATCCATACCGGTCACCCAGCGCCTAAATACTAGGCCTCAAATTTATATCCCGCTAAATCTCTCGTTACCGCTGTCCTGTTGTGGCTGGGAAAGTTATTTAGTGTCCGTCAAAGCACATTTTTTGTTCTGGGTTGAAATACAATTCCCAATTTAGCAATTTAAAAATTTAGTGGTTTCTGCTGTATCAGAGCTATTTGAAATCTATCCCTAAAAGGGTATATAATATTCAAGGTGCACATAGGGTCATTCAGAATAACTTCACACACCCGCTACTGTGCATTTCCAAGTCTAATTCTGTCACTAAACCCATACCTGTCACCCAGCGCCTAAATACTAGGCCTCAAATTCATATCCAGCTAAATCTGTCGTTAGTGCTGTAGCTGGGCGAGTTATTTAGTGTCCGTTCAAGCACATTTCTTGTTCTGGGTTGAAATACAATTCCCAATTTAGCAATTTCATAATTTAGTGGTTTCTGCTATATCAGAGCTATTTGAAATCTATCCCTAAAAGGGTATATAATATTCAAGGTGCACATTGGGTCATTCAGAATAACTTCACACACACCCGCTACTGTGTATTTCCAAGTCTAATTCTGTCACTAAACCCATACCTGTCACCCAGCGCCTAAATACTAGGCCTCAAATTCATATCCAGCTAAATCTGTCGTTAGTGCTGTAGCTGGGCGAGTTATTTAGTGTCCGTTCAAGCACATTTCTTGTTCTGGGTTGAAATACAATTCCCAATTTAGCAATTTCATAATTTAGTGGTTTCTGCTATATCAGAGCTATTTGAAATCTATCCCTAAAAGGGTAGATCATATTGAAGGTGCACATAGGGACATTCAGAATAACTTCACACACCCGCTACTGTGCATTTCCAAGTCTAATTCTGTCACTAAACCCATACCTGTCACCCAGCGCCTAAATACTAGGCCTCAAATTTATATCCAGCTAAATCTGTCCTTAGTGCTGTAGCTGTGCGAGTTATTTAGTGTCCGTTCAAGCACATTTCTTGTTCTGGGTTGAAATACAATTCCCAATTTAGCAATTTCATAATTTAGTGGTTTCTGCTATATCAGAGCTATTTGAAATCTATCCCTAAAAGGGTATATAATATTCAAGGTGCACATTGGGTCATTCAGAATAACTTCACACACACCCGCTACTGTGTATTTCCAAGTCTAATTCTGTCACTAAACCCATACCTGTCACCCAGCGCCTAAATACTAGGCCTCAAATTTATATCCTGCTAAATCTCTCGTTAACGCTGTCCTGTTGTGGCTGGGAAAGTTATTTAGTGTCCGTCAAAGCACATTTTTTGTTCTGGGTTGAAATACAATTCCCAATTTAGCAATTTCATAATTTAGTGGTTTCTGCTATATCAGAGCTATTTGAAATCTATCCCTAAAAGGGTATATAATATTCAAGGTGCACATTGGGTCATTCAGAATAACTTCACACACACCCGCTACTGTGTATTTCTAAGTCTAATTCTGTCACTAAACCCATACCTGTCACCCAGCGCCTAAATACTAGGCCTCAAATTTATATCCTGCTAAATCTCTCGTTAACGCTGTCCTGTTGTGGCTGGGAAAGTTATTTAGTGTCCGTCAAAGCACATTTTTTGTTCTGGGTTGAAATACAATTCCCAATTTAGCAATTTCATAATTTAGTGGTTTCTGCTATATCAGAGCTATTTGAAATCTATCCCTAAAAGGGTATATAATATTCAAGGTGCACATTGGGTCATTCAGAATAACTTCACACACACCCGCTACTGTGTATTTCTAAGTCTAATTCTGTCACTAAACCCATACCTGTCACCCAGCGCCTAAATACTAGGCCTCAAATTTATATCCTGCTAAATCTCTCGTTAACGCTGTCCTGTTGTGGCTGGGAAAGTTATTTAGTGTCCGTCAAAGCACATTTTTTGTTCTGGGTTGAAATACAATTCCCAATTTAGCAATTTCATAATTTAGTGGTTTCTGCTATATCAGAGCTATTTGAAATCTATCCCTAAAAGGGTATATAATATTCAAGGTGCACATTGGGTCATTCAGAATAACTTCACACACACCCGCTACTGTGTATTTCTAATTCTAATTCTGTCACTAAACCCATACCTGTCACCCAGCGCCTAAATACTAGGCCTCAAATTTATATCCTGCTAAATCTCTCGTTAACGCTGTCCTGTTGTGGCTGGGAAAGTTATTTAGTGTCCGTCAAAGCACATTTTTTGTTCTGGGTTGAAATACAATTCCCAATTTAGCAATTTCATAATTTAGTGGTTTCTGCTATATCAGAGCTATTTGAAATCTATCCCTAAAAGGGTATATAATATTCAAGGTGCACATTGGGTCATTCAGAATAACTTCACACACACACGCTTCTGTGCATTTCCAAGTCTAATTCTGTCACTAAATCCATACCGGTCACCCAGCGCCTAAATACTAGTCCTCAAATTTATATCCCGCTGAATTTGAATACAATACATTGGGCCAAATAATATATTTGTTGTTGTGGTGAACCATAACAATGAGAAAAACATCTAGTAAGGGACGCGGACGTGGACATGGTCGTGGTGGTGTTAGTGGACCCTCTGGTGCTGGGAGAGGACGTGGCCGTTCTGCCACATCCACACGTCCTAGTGTATTAACTACCTCAGGTCCCAGTAGCCGCCAGAATTTACAGCGATATATGGTGGGGCCCAATGCCGTTCTAAGGATGGTAAGGCCTGAGCAGGTACAGGCATTAGTCAATTGGGTGGCCGACAGTGGATCCAGCACGTTCACATTATCTCCCACCCAGTCTTCTGCAGAAAGCGCACAGATGGCGCCTGAAAACCAACCCCATCAGTCTGTCACATCACCCCCATGCATACCAGGGAAACTGTCTCAGCCTCAAGTTATGCAGCAGTCTCTTATGCTGTTTGAAGACTCCGCTGGCAGGGTTTCCCAAGGGCATCCACCTAGCCCTTCCCCAGCGGTGAAAGACATAGAATGCACTGACGCACAACCACTTATGTTTCCTGATGATGAGGACATGGGAATACCACCTCAGCATGTCTCTGATGATGACGAAACACAGGTGCCAACTGCTGCGTCTTTCTGCAGTGTGCAGACTGAACAGGAGGTCAGGGATCAAGACTGGGTGGAAGACGATGCAGGGGACGATGAGGTCCTAGACCCCACATGGAATGAAGGTCGTGCCACTGACTTTCACAGTTCGGAGGAAGAGGCAGTGGTGAGACCGAGCCAACAGCGTAGCAAAAGAGGGAGCAGTGGGCAAAAGCAGAACACCCGCCGCCAAGAGACTCCGCCTGCTACTGACCGCCGCCATCTGGGACCGAGCACCCCAAAGGCAGCTTCAAGGAGTTCCCTGGCATGGCACTTCTTCAAACAATGTGCTGACGACAAGACCCGAGTGGTTTGCACGCTGTGCCATCAGAGCCTGAAGCGAGGCATTAACGTTCTGAACCTGAGCACAACCTGCATGACCAGGCACCTGCATGCAAAGCATGAACTGCAGTGGAGTAAACACCTTAAAACCAAGGAAGTCACTCAGGCTCCCCCTGCTACCTCTTCTGCTGCTGCCGCCTCGGCCTACTCTGCTGCTGCCGCCTCGGCCTCTTCCTCCGCCTCTGGAGGAACGTTGGCACCTGCCGCCCAGCAAACAGGGGATGTACCACCAACACCACCACCTCCGTCACCAAGCGTCTCAACCATGTCACACGCCAGCGTTCAGCTCTCCATCTCACAAACATTTGATAGAAAGCGTAAATTCCCACCTAGCCACCCTCGATCCCTGGCCCTGAATGCCAGCATTTCTAAACTACTGGCCTATGAAATGCTGTCATTTAGGCTGGTGGACACAGACAGCTTCAAACAGCTCATGTCGCTTGCTGTCCCACAGTATGTTGTTCCCAGCCGGCACTACTTCTCCAAGAGAGCCGTGCCTTCCCTGCACAACCAAGTATCCGATAAAATCAAGTGTGCACTGCGCAACGCCATCTGTAGCAAGGTCCACCTAACCACAGATACGTGGACCAGTAAGCACGGCCAGGGACGCTATATCTCCCTAACTGCACACTGGGTAAATGTAGTGGCAGCTGGGCCCCAGGCGGAGAGCTGTTTGGCGCACGTCCTTCCGCCGCCAAGGATCGCAGGGCAACATTCTTTGCCTCCTGTTGCCACCTCCTCCTTCTCGGCTTCCTCCTCCTCTTCTTCCACCTGCTCATCCAGTCAGCCACACACCTTCACCACCAACTTCAGCACAGCCCGGGGTAAACGTCAGCAGGCCATTCTGAAACTCATATGTTTGGGGGACAGGCCCCACACCGCACAGGAGTTGTGGCGGGGTATTGAACAACAGACCGACGAGTGGTTGCTGCCGGTGAGCCTCAAGCCCGGCCTGGTGGTGTGTGATAATGGGCGAAATCTCGTTGCAGCTCTGGGACTAGCCAATTTGACGCACATCCCTTGCTTGGCGCATGTGCTGAATTTGGTGGTGCAGAAGTTCATTCACAACTACCCCGACATGTCAGAGCTGCTGCATAAAGTGCGGGCCGTCTGTTCGCGCTTCCGGCGTTCACATCCTGCTGCTGCTCGCCTGTCTGCGCTACAGCGTAACTTCGGCCTTCCCGCTCACCGCCTCATATGCGACGTGCCCACCAGGTGGAACTCCACCTTGCACATGCTGGACAGACTGTGCGAGCAGCAGCAGGCCATAGTGGAGTTTCAGCTGCAGCACGCACGGGTCAGTCGCACTACAGAACAGCACCACTTCACCACCAATGACTGGGCCTCCATGCGAGACCTGTGTGCCCTGTTGCGCTGTTTCGAGTACTCCACCAACATGGCCAGTGGCGATGACACCGTTATCAGCGTTACAATACCACTTCTATGTCTCCTTGAGAAAACACTTAGGGCGATGATGGAAGAGGAGGTGGCCCAGGAGGAGGAGGAGGAGGAGGAAGAGGGGTCATTTTTAGCACTTTCAGGCCAGTCTCTTCGAAGTGACTCAGAGGGAGGTTTTTGGCAACAGCAGAGGCCAGGTACAAATGTGGCCAGCCAGGGCCCACTACTGGAGGACGAGGAGGACGAGGATGAGGAGGAGGTGGAGGAGGATGAGGATGAAGCATGGTCACAGCGGGGTGGCACCCAACGCAGCTCGGGTCCATCACTGGTGCGTGGCTGGGGGGAAAGGCAGGACGATGACGATACGCCTCCCACAGAGGACAGCTTGTCCTTACCCCTGGGCAGCCTGGCACACATGAGCGACTACATGCTGCAGTGCCTGCGCAACGACAGCAGAGTTGCCCACATTTTAACCTGTGCGGACTACTGGGTTGCCACCCTGCTGGATCCACGCTACAAAGACAATGTGCCCACCTTACTTCCTGCACTGGAGCGTGATAGGAAGATGCGCGAGTACAAGCGCACGTTGGTAGACGCGCTACTGAGAGCATTCCCAAATGTCACAGGGGAACAAGTGGAAGCCCAAGGCCAAGGCAGAGGAGGAGCAAGAGGTCGCCAAGGCAGCTGTGTCACGGCCAGCTCCTCTGAGGGCAGGGTTAGCATGGCAGAGATGTGGAAAACTTTTGTCAACACGCCACAGCTAACTGCACCACCACCTGATACGCAACGTGTTAGCAGGAGGCAACATTTCACTAACATGGTGGAACAGTACGTGTGCACACCAATCCACGTACTGACTGATGGTTCGGCCCCATTCAACTTCTGGGTCTCTAAATTGTCCACGTGGCCAGAGCTAGCCTTTTATGCCTTGGAGGTGCTGGCCTGCCCGGCAGCCAGCGTTTTGTCTGAACGTGTATTCAGCACGGCAGGGGGCGTCATTACAGACAAACGCAGCCGCCTGTCTACAGCCAATGTGGACAAGCTGACGTTCATAAAAATGAACCAGGCATGGATCCCACAGGACCTGTCCGTCCCTTGTCCAGATTAGACATTAACTACCTCCCCATAACCATATATTATTGGACTCCAGGGCACTTCCTCATTCAATCCTATTTTTATTTTCATTTTACCATTATATTGCGAGGCTACCCAAAGTTGAATGAACCTCTCCTCTGCCTGTGTGCTAGGCCTAAATATATGCCAATGGACTGTTGCAGTGGTGGCTGACATGAAGCCTGATTCTCTGCTATGACATGCAGACTAATTCTCTGCTGACATGAAGCCAGATTGTCTGTTACGGGACCTCTCTCCTCTGCCTGGGTGCTGGGCCTAAATTTATGACAATGGACTGTTGCAGTGGTGGCTGACGTGAAGCCTGATTCTCTGCTATGACATGCAGACTGATTCTCTGCTGACATGAAGCCAGATTGTCTGTTACGGGACCTCTCTGCTCTGCCTGTGTGCTAGGCCTAAATATATGCCAATGGACTGTTGCAGTGGTGGGTGACGTGAAGCCTCATTCTCTGCTATGACATGCAGACTGATTCTCTGCTGACATGAAGCCAGATCGTCTGTTACGGGACCTCTCTGCTCTGCCTGTGTGCTAGGCCTAAATATATGCCAATGGACTGTTGCAGTGGTGGGTGACGTGAAGCCTCATTCTCTGCTATGACATGCAGACTGATTCTCTGCTGTCATGAAGCCAGATTGTCTGTTACGGGACCTCTCTGCTCTGCCTGTGTGCTAGGCCTAAATATATGCCAATGGACTGTTGCAGTGGTGGGTGACGTGAAGCCTCATTCTCTGCTATGACATGCAGACTGATTCTCTGCTGACATGAAGCCAGATTGTCTGTTACGGGACCTCTCTCCTCTGCCTGTGTGCTAGGCCTAAATATATGCCAATGGACTGTTGCAGTGGTGGCTGACGTGAAGCCTCATTCTCTGCTATGACATGCAGACTAATTCTCTGCTGACATGAAGCCAGATTGTCTGTTACGGGACCTCTCTCCTCTGCCTGGGTGCTGGGCCTAAATTTATGACAATGGACTGTTGCAGGGGTGGCTGACGTGAAGCCTGATTCTCTGCTATGATATGCAGACTGATTCTCTGCTGACATGAAGCCAGATCCTCTGTTACGGGACCTCTCTCCTCTGCCTGTGTGTGTGCTGGGCCTAAATATATGCCAATGGACTGTTGCAGTGGTGGCTGACGTGAAGCCTCATTCTCTGCTATGACATGCAGACTGATTCTCTGCTGACATGAAGCCAGATTCTCTGTTACGGGACCTCTCTCCTCTGCCTGTGTGTGTGCTGGGCCTAAATATATGCCAATGGACTGTTGCAGTGGTGGCTGACGTGAAGCCTCATTCTCTGCTATGACATGCAGACTAATTCTCTGCTGACATGAAGACAGATTCTCTGTTACGGGACCTCCCTCCTCTGCCTGGGTGCTGGGCCTAAATATATGCCAATGGACTGTTGCAGTGGTGGCTGACGTGAAGCCTCATTCTCTGCTATGACATGCAGACTAATTCTCTGCTGACATGAAGACAGATTCTCTGTTACGGGACCTCCCTCCTCTGCCTGGGTGCTGGGCCTAAATATATGCCAATGGACTGTTGCAGTGGTGGCTGACGTGAAGCCTCATTCTCTGCTATGACATGCAGACTGATTCTCTGCTGACATGAAGACAGATTCTCTGTTACGGGACCTCTCTCCTCTGCCTGTGTGTGTGCTGGGCCTAAATATATGCCAATGGACTGTTGCAGTGGTGGCTGACGTGAAGCCTCATTCTCTGCTATGACATGCAGACTGATTCTCTGCTGACATGAAGCCAGATTCTCTGTTACGGGACCTCTCTCCTCTGCCTGTGTGTGTGCTGGGCCTAAATATATGCCAATGGACTGTTGCAGTGGTGGCTGACGTGAAGCCTCATTCTCTGCTATGACATGCAGACTGATTCTCTGCTGACATGAAGCCAGATTCTCTGTTACGGGACCTCTCTCCTCTGCCTGTGTGTGTGCTGGGCCTAAATATATGCCAATGGACTGTTGCAGTGGTGGCTGACGTGAAGCCTCATTCTCTGCTATGACATGCAGACTAATTCTCTGCTGACATGAAGACAGATTCTCTGTTACGGGACCTCTCTCCTCTGCCTGTGTGTGTGCTGGGCCTAAATATATGCCAATGGACTGTTGCAGTGGTGGCTGACGTGAAGCCTCATTCTCTGCTATGACATGCAGACTGATTCTCTGCTGACATGAAGCCAGATTCTCTGTTACGGGACCTCTCTCCTCTGCCTGTGTGTGTGCTGGGCCTAAATATATGCCAATGGACTGTTGCAGTGGTGGCTGACGTGAAGCCTCATTCTCTGCTATGACATGCAGACTGATTCTCTGCTGACATGAAGCCAGATTCTCTGTTACGGGACCTCTCTCCTCTGCCTGTGTGTGTGCTGGGCCTAAATATATGCCAATGGACTGTTGCAGTGGTGGCTGACGTGAAGCCTCATTCTCTGCTATGACATGCAGACTAATTCTCTGCTGACATGAAGACAGATTCTCTGTTACGGGACCTCCCTCCTCTGCCTGGGTGCTGGGCCTAAATATATGCCAATGGACTGTTGCAGTGGTGGCTGACGTGAAGCCTCATTCTCTGCTATGACATGCAGACTAATTCTCTGCTGACATGAAGACAGATTCTCTGTTACGGGACCTCTCTCCTCTGCCTGGGTGCCGGGGCCTAAATATCTGAGAATGGACTGTTCCAGTGGTGGGTGACGGGAAGCCAGATTCTCTGCTATGGAACCTCTCTCCAATTGATTTTGGTTAATTTTTATTTATTTAATTTTTATTTTAATTCATTTCCCTATCCACATTTGTTTGCAGGGGATTTACCTACATGTTGCTGCCTTTTGCAGCCCTCTAGCTCTTTCCTGGGCTGTTTTACAGCCTTTTTAGTGCCGAAAAGTTCGGGTCCCCATTGACTTCAATGGGGTTCGGGTTCGGGACGAAGTTCGGATCGGGTTCGGATCCCGAACCCGAACATTTCCGGGATGTTCGGCCGAACTTCTCGAACCCGAACATCCAGGTGTTCGCTCAACTCTATAACTGACTTCCTGTCCTCTGTCAGTTGGAGAGTTGGTCACATGACACAGCTGAGGATAAGAAGGAAGGTTATAACTCACAAATACAGTCAGTGATGAAAATTGCATTCACTACAGTATATATTATGCACCTTTCTAACAAGAAATCTTTTTTTTTTGGCGGGAGTTTTTTAAGATAAAAATTGGTTTTGTCCTGAAGGGGTTAATCTTTATGGCACATAGGAGGCTATCCACGCTAAGCATGGAGATTTGGAGGTGGTGCATTCAAGCTTAGCTCCCCCTCTGTAGAGGTGTGGACTGATCCCATATCCTGCACTTAGGTGGAGTAGGCAGTTATAAAGTAGTGTAGCCCACCCCCTGATAGGGGTAGGGTGTGTGTGTTAGGAGCTCCCCGATATAGGGAACACAGCCAGGATCTTGTCTCGGCTGAGACATTGATCAAATCCCCAGCCTGAGCCCTGCAGCCTCAGCTGGATGACAAACAAATAGACAATCTCTAGAGTCCCAGGACGACAGCATTCCATGAGAATATATCTGTGAGTAAAGTACAGAGACCCAGGAGATATCATATTCCTCCTCAGCTAGTCAGTCCCAATAAATCAGAAGATAGAAAGAAAGCACAGAAGCTAAATCCCTGCCACAGTTTTAGAGCTACTAAGCAGATGTTCTTTTCTGCAAGCTCCAGATTTATAGAGCAGAATATTTATTCCTGGCAACCATTGCCAAAGCCTGCTGGGACCTAAGACCAAAGCTGTACATTGCTTGGATAAAAGTTATCTTCAGTAAATACAAGTTTGAACTTCACCTAAAGGTCTGGACATCAATTTTTCTACTACAAAATCCCTGTATTACTCCTACTATTACTACACTCAATTTATTGCAAGTGAGCCAGGAGTCCAGCCGTACCCAGGTAGGAGACACCGTTGACACCATTATCATCACCATACAGAGACATTATAGGCCACCACACCACTCTGGCATTCCTAACCTGGGAAGTGCATTATAACACCTTGGGAGGTCCCTGGGGTAGTACCCTGCGCACGCTGCAATTGATGTCACGAACAACTACAAAACATAGACTATCATCTACACCTGACTCAGCCATTGCATAATTTGGCGTCAGTGTGTATTCCCCTTATCCTGCTCATTGCACAAACGCTAGCTAATATGGCCACAAAAGTCCTTTTAAATACTGGTAATCTTGTGCTATCGATAGGTGTGATACACAGAGGGGTGTGATACACTTATAATATACTTTCTAACATAGAAAGTATATTATAGTGCATTTATATGCTTCCAGAAAATACTGATGGAGGGCTGCGATCTATCAGCTTCCACAAAATAGTGATTGAAGTTTTCCATATACCTGCATCCACAAAATTACTGCTTGAGGGTGATATACCAGCTTCAACTAACAACTGATTGAGGCCTGCCATATATCAGCTTCCACAAAATAGTGATAGAGGTTTTCCATATACCTGCGTACACAAAATACAGATTGCAGAATACAAAGTTCTTTACTGTCAGGTGAATGCCTATTGGCTAATTTTTGGGGCCTGTACTGGCCGACAGCTACATTGTTTATCTCTAGCCACATAATCACACCCCTGTCTCACTCCTCTGCCTCTCATTATGGTGGCATATGAACCACATTCACTATAAGGACCTTTTAATGTCACAGGGTCATGTGACTGCGCCCCCCACCCTGTACTGTGCCCCTCACCCTGTACTGTGCCCCTCACCCTGTACTGTGCCCCCTCTTACCACACCCTGTGCAGTGCCGCCAGTCATTCCCTGTACTGTGCCCTCTTATACCCTTTTATCCGGTAACGGTGTGGCGGTGTTATCTGGTCACTGTAAAGAGGTGTTATCAGGTCAATGTATGGCGGTAGTATCTAACTGGATGGCCATAACTGTATCCCTTTCCCTGCCCACCCCATCCTTTTTTAGACCTGGCATGAGCGGGAAAAATATGCAGATTGCGGTGCTAAGGACCTTTGCTCCACAATCCGTGTCAGAAATATGCCTAAAGCCTCATGCACATGACCGTATTTTGTTTTCCGCTTCCGTTCCGCAATTTTAGACGTTCAGATTTGGACCCATTCATTTCTATGGAGCCATGGAAATTGCGGATAGATTACAGTTTTGTATCCGTGTCCGTGGTCCGAGATTCGAATCTGCAAAAAAAATATGACCTGTCCTATTCCTGTCCACAAAAAACGGTTTGCGGACCCATTGAATTCAATGGGTCCACAAAACCTGCGGATGCCCCATGGAAGCCATCCGTATGTCATCCGCATCCGCATTTTTTGCCAGATTGCAAAGGCTGGTGATTGCTAGACACCTGCCAGAGTTTTCAGAGTGTGCATTTTGGCAGTATCTGCTTTATTACACTACAACCAACAATGCCACTTTGGAATGTGGAAAAGCTAATCACATTGGTGCAGGAAAGGCCCTCGCTGTGGAATACCATAACAAATATATAACAAGATCGGGTGAGGAAGGAGGTGGCCCAGGAGAAAGTGGCCCCGGCATATGAGGCCAAGTGAATGGGAGAAAGCTGATGCCAGGGGTCGTGCCGAATTAGGTAAGTGCAATATATATAGTTATTGTGTCTTGCCCCTGTGTTTTTCTTAATGATGTTGCTCGTACTTCCATCAGTTCGCAGAATCATGTCCCTTTTGTGGCCAGGCTTAAAGGGGTTATCAAAGTTATTTTTTTGTTCTTTCTATGTTCCTAAATAGGCAAATATAACAACTTTACAATTAACTCACTTTATCTGCAGTGCCTGGTTTATCAGATTTAACTGAGGGTCACATGATCTGTGATGTCAGCTTCTCTCCCTGCTCTGATAAAGTTTGTTTACAAGCCTGTAAACAAGAAGTCACTGTGCTGGCCACGCCCCCCTTCACTGCTGTCTCTCTCTCCTAGGACCCCTTCAACTGCACAGACTGGCTAGCTGCAGCAGTGAGGAGACAATGCTGGGCACTGGAGCTGACAGACTAGAAAGAGCATTGCACAAGAAGGTAGGGGGAAGATCCTGTGTGTATTAGCAGTGTCATTATACAACTGTGACCTGTAGTTCTACACTTACAAGATGCTGCTGATTCTCCCAGCACTCAGGGCAGTACTTGTATTAAATCCCTTAGCAGTGTCATTATACAGCTGGGACTTGTAGTTCTACACATACAACATGCTGCTGAGTTTCCTAGCAGGCAGACATGTCACTCAGGGCAGCACTTGTATTCACTCCCTTAGCAGAGCTTGCCAAAGAAGTGAGTCCCTGCAAAAAAAAAGCCACTGATTTGACAGTTGTCAGACTATGTAGGAATACACCTGGTAATGCCAAGTTGTCAGTTTATTCCTGTATTGCTAGCAAGAACAACAAAGGAACTGTTTATTCAAGAGTCCTGAGAAAAGTTGGTTACAGAGTTGTTCTTTCATAAAGAATACATCCATACCTTTGGCCATTTTTCTTTCTTTCTACACATAAACTTCATGAACTGACTGTTCACTTGCTAGGGGTCCCCCCGTTTTGGACACCCAGTTAATTATACTCCTGATCATCATTTTTAATTTGCATCAAATAAATCTAACCATCATTATTGAATTAATGATAATAATACGGTAAGTGCCAGTGCATCAGTCTCACAAATGATGCAGAACAGTCATAGGATCAGTTTCCTCTGCTGCGTATTTAGTAAATGAACTACATCTTCTCTATAGAAGCCAAAACTTTCACGCGGCTATTTATCAATATCATTATTACTAGTCATTGTGGTGAATATTAGAAAAGCAGTATATTAGTCACTGTGAGCGCCGAGAGAGTGAGCTATATATCACCCTGCTACTTTCTAATAGATCCTTAAATAGAATGGCATGATTTATACTTTTTTCATTATTTTTTAAAATTTGACAGTCTAGCTCATCTATTATAGCTTCCTATCTTAAATATACTTCATGTTGCTTCCCCTTCAAAGAATGTTAATGTTCACATCTAAAATGCAGAATTATTTTTTATTTGCAATAACTGGTTGAATGGTAACATTAAAGGGGTTATCCTGGAAAAGAACATGATGACTTATCCTCAGGATAGGTCATCATTATCACATCAGCGGGGGTCCAAGTCCCAGCACCCCCGCCAATCAGCTGTTTCAGGGAGCCGCTGTGCTCACTGACGCTCTGGTGAGCGATGCAGGCTTCTGGCAGCTTTCCAAGGACATCGGCCGTACATTGTATAGTCATTAGATGAGGTCATTACATCAGAGATAAGGATTTATATCAGTCTTCACCCGATGGACTGAGAAGTTATACACTGCAAACAGACTTATTTTGTAATATGTCTTTATAGGAGAAGCTGATTTGTTTTTCTGAGACTTTGAGTTCAAAATCCCTTATACGGTCATGGAATTAAAGCGATATTCCAATATAGACACATATGGAATATCTGAGACCCACTCCTATCTTAAGAACGGGGCCCCAACCCAACATGAATGGAGAAAAAAGTAATGCATGTGTGATTTCCTTTCCCTTCGCTGTTAATGGACTTCTGAAAATAACCGAATGCTGGAGTGCTGGTTCATAGTCATGAATCAAGGGGTCGCCACTCATATGCAGTGTTCTCTCCACTGCCATGGAACTTTCAAAAGTTGTGCATACTAGTTCTGTGATTTTTAGAAGTCCCATAGCAGTAAGAGGACACCTCACATGTGTGAAATGCTCTTCAGTCATATCAGGGCCTTGTTCTTGAAATAGGAGTAGATCAAGGTAAGCTCCACACCTATCAGACATTTATTACAGATCCTATCAATATGCCATGAATATCCAGATAGGACAACTCTTTTAAACGATAACATTTCCACTTCAGTCAACACTAGAGGGAGCTTATGAGCTTACTGCATACTGTCTTATGTTTTAATGTCCAAAGTAAATCCATAGGCAGTAAAACTATTTCCAAGAATCACTACAGTTTTGTAAGACATCTAATTTGCTTTGCTAAATATCTCCGTATTTGAGATTTTAATTTTTTTTTATATTTGTCTGTAGTGGCAGTTTAAAGAAGTAATGGCCATGTAATCTTACAAAAGCTTCACAATTTCAATCGTCAGATGTTGCCATTTTCAATATCATGTACAGTATTACTGTTTTCCATATAATCCTAATTTTTAACCCAGCAGACTCCATACATAGACATTACCAAATAATATAGCAGATGTAATATAAAAAGCTATGTTAAATAAAATGTCACAACAAAACAAATTCTATTTTTCTCCATTTCCCTTCTTTCTATTGCCTAAGGTTGTTGAGTTCAGAATAGTACACAGATCGCACCATAGAGAAATTTATGATTTAGTTAACAAGAAAACTGACTACCGTAATGAAGCTCTGAACGCTGTCTGATGTTGTAAAGGGAGACATGATATCTGCTATCTCAGTGCTAGGAATAATAAAAACTGTTCCTTTTATACCCAGTTCTTTTAGGAGCCCTCGGCAAACCTTCTTGTTATTTACACTTTTCGAATATCTAACTCCTTTATGTCTGCAGCACACAGACTGCAGACAGTTACAGTTGGATGAAAAACCCATTAAGATAAAATGTTAGGAGATGGTATCATAAGCAAAAATATATTAATGAATGTAGATATTAAAATTACAAAAAGTGTAAAAAAAAATTCAACTTATGTGTGGGCTCGGCTGGTTCTTGCTGACTGTACTAAAAGACTTTTCATTGGACTTTGAAGCTTTATCAGGTAATGAATACGATTTTACAGTATTAGAAGTATCAGACATTCTTCCCCTGGGCTGCCTGTAGGGACACAGGTCTTCTGTGCCTTCTGTGCCTCTAGAGAAATCCAGTCAGGGTTCAGCCCATCATATAAAGTAATATAAATTAAATGCTATCCTATATGTATACAATTATCTTGGCATAGAAAGAAAAAGTTACAGCTGTCAAAATGGGACAATTGAAGTAAAAAAAAAAAACTCACTTATGTGTCCTGAAGTGCAATAATTTTTCAATCAGAAAACAAACTTTTTAAAATGTGGTCTTAATTGCAATAATATGACAGCCGTTGAAACCCCTGGCAATCTTTAACCATCTGCTGGCTCACCTACTGTGTAGTAGTGCCCAGAATCCTGCTCACAACCACTAATCTGGCCATAGGTTGCAAGCATGCACAAGCTCCTGGTCTCTTAAAAGGCCAGTTCATGCTAATCAAACCTGACTTCAGCACATGCCCAAGAGCCCAAACCTTCTTAAGGACCCTCCCCATCTCTTCTTGTCTAAGGAATAAGTTGTTTTTAGATCCTAAAGTCTGAAAAAGTGTGTCTGGTCAGAGGCGTACACAGATATCATAGGGTTCCATACCAAAGCTTAGTATGGACCCCTGTCCCACCTAGTTTTCCATTAAGTATGCATTAAACACTGCCAGGCAATTTGGAACACAAAGCCATAGATTACTGATACATTTAAATTTCTTTAACCAACTGGAAGACGTTTTAATGGAAAAATGTAATTAAAAAAGTCATCCTCTGCTTCACCTACTTATATGGCACACATTCTGGACACTATTTTTCTTTAATTAAACTAGAAACTAGAAAAATTTAAAAAATACATAGATACGGTAACTCTCACTGCTTTGCTTCACATAATATATTACAAAACTGGCTATAGCCACCACTAATAGGAGTTCAGTACATACAGTTACTGTACCACTGACTGCAATGGAAGCTGTAAAAAATCTCTTGACAATGAGTTCCCTCTGGTGGTGGCTATATCAAAATGCAGTGTTTTCATGTTGGGAACAAAAGAAGGATTTAAGTTCTGGGGATCTCAAGGACACATGCCAGTTGTGAGGTACAGTATGTCATCAGTTTGCTCCAGACCCGTGTGGAATTGCCCCATCTTGTATATCTAGCATTGTCTTCTTGTCTAGTGCCTGTCCTGACCTTTGCCTGTCTACCTCTTATGTTTAAACTCCACCTCCCTCAACCTATGCATTGTCAGACTACGATTCTGGCCTGCTGCCTTTCGTATTGTGACTTGGTGTCTTCACTCCTCCATTGTGCTAGCTGTTGCCAATGGAGACTTTTCCAGGAATGGTGACCTGTTTATTCTCTGTTCACACCACCTTGTGGGGAATAAAGGTGGAGAAAGCATGTCTCTATAGACTTCTCTCCCCAGTTTAGCCCTAGCCAAATACATCAGTAACCCAGTAGGTCCACATCTCATGTTGTCTTCATTACACAACCATGTGCTATCATTGGAGGAAGCTTTAATGTTAATTGGTAACCCTTCAAATAAATATGAATCAAGTAATTCATGTTCATGATGATGTCTCCAGAAGCACTGTTTGCACTCTGCTCAGGCTAATACATGGGCTGTCCAGGTAGACCTCCATGTATAATATTAAAATAGCGTATGCAATAATATATGCAATCTACTTCCACAATACCGTCAAAAGCATTACCATTCAAATTGGGTTTTCCATGCTTGACACTGACACCAAATGACATGTCCTCGATAATGAATATGTAGTCATAAACTGGGCCAAGAAAAGAACCTAGGTAACAAAAATCTATCAATAAGCTTATGGTCAACTACAGTAGAAGGAGAATCAATAGAAATGTAACTCACTGTTCTAATACCTTCTCATGGGTGCAGTTTAGTAGCTCCGGCTGTTACACTATTTTCCACTCCTCTAAAAGAAAGCAGGCATATCTGCTGACAGAAGAAAAGAAACAAAGCTCGAAGATTTTAAAGGCTATCCTTAAATGGGCATCATATAAAAAAAATCCATGAGATGTTAAAGCTGATTTCAAATATTTGGTAAAATAGTTGTATAGTGACAATATATTCATGTATGTGGGAGCACTACACCTTTAGCAAGTATATTAGATATACAGGAACGTTTCATGTTATACCCACAAACTTAAACGCATTTTGTTGGGGTTTTATTTGATAAATCAATACAAAGTAGCAAATATGTGAGATGTGAAAAGAAAATAATACAAGGTGTGGGGATGTGCTCGTGGTAGGCTACGGTAGCGGCGGCAGTATTGAGGCACCCACAGACAGTCTTTGTGATACACCGTGACTTTATTCACACCAAAGGCATAACAGGCAATGTGCAGACCACACAGGTGCATATTCACATAGTGCATAAAACAAAAGTCCTTCCATAGGAAATAAACAGCAGGTTTGAGTCACCTTGTTTTGGACAGACCACAGCGGTTGTGCAGGCTTGTAAGCTACCTGCCTTTGTCTCCCTCAGGCCAGAGCCCCTTCGGCTCGTCGCACCACAGGTCCCAGGGCTATACTTCAATGTATGCTGCGCCCAGACTCTCCTTCACCAGCACTGACTCTGTCTGTCGAAATCTCCAGCACAGCAAGACACACCCCACCCCCATCATCAGCAGGCTGGGTTCTTAAAGGCCCAGGTCCACCAAAAACCTGGGCTGGCCGTGGGGAAACAGGCACCCCCCCACTCTTTACCTGTTCCCAGTAAGAACCGGCCCGGACACGCTGCGCCAGCAGCATTCGCCGTTGTAACCGCACTGATCCGGTTCTTACTCCACCGAGGCCAGGACCTCTGGTGGCACGTATCGTCCGTCCATTATTATTCCGGGGACTCTCCTACATATCCCCCCCCTTTGTTCACCCCTGAGGGCTTGAACATACTGTTCAAGCCTGAGGGGGTGAACACATGCACAGCAGTGTACCCGGGACAGGGCATCTGCGTTCCCCTGTAAGCGGCCGGCCCTGTGCTCAACAGTGAACTTAAAGTTCTGGAGGGACAAGAACCACCTGGTAACCCGAGCGCTCCCCTCCTTAGCCCGACTCATCCACTGGAGAGGGGAGTGGTCGGTCACCAGACGGAACCTTCTCCCCAGAAGGTAATATCTGAGAGACTCGAGTGCCCACTTGATGGCGAGGCACTCTCTCTCCACAATGCTGTACCGGGTTTCTGCTGGGGTAAGCTTGCGGCTTAGAAAAACCACGGGGTGCTCTTCCCCGTTGAGCTCTTGGGAAAGCACAGCCCCTAGTCATACTCCCGAGGCATCTGTTTGAACTACAAACTCCCGCTTGAAGTCGGGCGTCACCAGAACTGGGGACTCACATAGAGCCGACTTCAAACGGGAGAACGCCTCCTCCTCCTGCTCCCCCCAGCGAACCATCACCGACTTTCTACCCTTCAAGAGGCCGGTTAACGGGGCTGCCAAGGTGGCAAAATGGGGAATGAACCTCATGTAGTACCCAATCAGGCCCAAAAATGACCGTACTTGCTTGGACGTACGAGGCCTGGGCCAATTCCGGATTGCTTCAACTTTATTCACTTGGGGCCTAATGACTCCGCGTCCAATCACATATCCCAAATAGCGAGCTTCCTCTAGTCCCACCGAGCATTTTTTTGGGTTGGCAGTTAACCCCGCCTTCCTTAGAGAATCTATCACTGCCTGAAGTTTTGACAAATGACCCTCCCAGTCTGGGCTAAACACGACTATATCATCCAGATACGCGGAGGTATACTGGTGATGGGGCTTGAGGACGACATCCATCAGACGCTGGAACGTAGCCGGAGCGCCATGCAACCCAAAAGGCAACACCCTATACTGAAAAAGCCCCTCCGGGGTGACAAAGGCCGTCTTCTCCTTTGCTGCCTCCGTCAGAGGTACCTGCCAGTAGCCCTTCGTGAGATCTAGGATCGAAAAATACCGGGCTTTTCCCAGCCGCTCTATCAACTCGTCTACCCGAGGCATGGGATAGGCGTCAAATTTTGATACCTCATTCAATTTCCTAAAATCATTACAGAACCGTAATGAACCATCCGGTTTGGGAATAAGGACAATCGGGCTAGCCCACTCGCTCTTTGACTCTTCTATGACCCCTAGACGTAGCATCGATCTTACCTCCTGCGAAATGGCCTGTCGCCGAGCCTCCGGTACTCGGTATGGTCTTAGGCGGACTTTCACCCGGGGCTCGGTGACAATGTCATGCTCGATCAAGGTGGTACGTCCAGGAAGGTCAGAGAATACGTCCCTATTCCGACTAACAAATTCTCTCACCTCTTGGGCTTGTTTGGTCGACAGTCCGTCCCCTATCGTCACCCCAGCGGCGCTCTCCGGAACACCTGGTGACCCCGGGTCACTCCCTGACGTCCCGACAGAGGGCGGGCTGTCTCCAAACAAATTCTCTCTGTCTCTCCAAGGCTTTAGTAGATTCACATGATATACCTGTTCGGGCTTCCGCCGCCCTGGCTGGTATATCCTGTAATCAACTGGGCCCACTTTCTCCTTAACTTCATAGGGTCCTTGCCACCGGGCCAAGAATTTACTCTCGACCGTGGGCACGAGTACAAGAACTCGGTCACCCGGGTGAAATGTCCTTACCCGGGCGGTTCGGTTATATACCCGACTCTGGGCCAGTTGTGCCGCTTCCATGTGCTCACGGACGATCGGCAACACGACCCCTATTCGGTCCTGCATTTTTCCTATGTGCTCTATCACACTTTTATGAGGCGTAGGCTGTTGCTCCCATGCCTCCTTAGCGATATCCAGTAGCCCACGGGGATGTCGCCCATATAACAACTCAAAGGGCGAGAACCCCGTGGACGCCTGGGGCACCTCCCGTACCGCAAACAAAACATAGGGCAACAGTAAGTCCCAATCTCTCCCGTCCTTAGCCACGACTCTTTTTAGCATGGACTTCAGGGTCTTATTAAACCGTTCTACTAACCCATCGGTTTGGGGATGGTAGACGGACGTGTGCAGGTGTTTAATATTTAATAGCTTACACAATTCCTTTGTTACTTTGGACATAAAGGGTGTCCCCTGGTCCGTCAGAATCTCCTTTGGTATCCCCACCCGGGCAAACATACTCATGAGCTCTTTAGCTATTACCTTGGCCGACGTATGGCACAATGGGACCGCCTCCGGATAGCGAGTGGCATAGTCTAACACTACCAGGATGTGTTGGTGACCTCGGGCTGACTTAATAATGGGGCCTACCAGATCCATGGCGACCCTTTCGAAGGGCACCTCTATAATGGGCATAGGTACCAGTGGACTGCGATACTGAGGTTGGGGGCTAGTCAGCTGACACACTGGACAGGACTGGCAGAACCTCCGGACTTCCTCATATATCCCAGGCCAATAGAACCGTTGTAGAATTCGCTCCAGCGTTTTCTTAACCCCAAGATGACCACCCAACACATGCGCATGCGCTAAATCCAAGACCATTCGCCGGTAAGGCTGGGGCACCACCAGTTGTTCCACCACCTCCTGCCTCACCTTGTCTACCCTAAATAACAGGTCCTGGTTATAGGCCAGGTGAGGAAATACGGTATCGGCGCCGGGACGCTGGGCAACACCATTAATTACCGACACCCCTTCTCTAGCCCGCAATAACGTCGAATCCTGGAGCTGTGCGGTCCCGAAGGTTTCTCGGGGTACCTCCAGATCCAGGACGGACGAACTTTCTACTGTCTCACCCGCCAATACTTCTAGGGGAAACCGGTCAGGGTTACACTCTACCTCCCCTACGGTGACCCCTACAGCTGGGGCCCCTGCCTCGGGGTCCTCGGGCTCGGGACCTGGACATTTTCCTTCCCCACAGGTAGGCAACCCGTCCCTCCACAAAGTCCAGAACAGGGGAAAGTCCCTCCCCAATATTGCGGCATAAGGGAGCCGTCTCTTCACCCCGACGACATGTGGTACCTCCTTTCCACACACTGCCAGGGTAACCTTAGTGGTGGGATACTCCCTGCGATCCCCATGTATACAGACAATGGTAAGGGTTCGCCTTTCTGGGAGTTTTTCCGTTACCAGCGACTCATGGACCAGAGTTACCAGGCTCCCAGAGTCCAGCAGGGCCTGCACGGAGTGTCCATTAACAACGACATCACACAGCGGAGGGGTGTCCGCCGCCAGCAGGGGGTCAGCTATATACACCGGTTGGGCATAAAAAGAGGACCGGCGAGCGAACCCGCAGTCCATGGGTTCGGACGCCCTAGGGCAGTTGGATGCCACATGTCCCCAGTCCTGACAATGCCAACATCTGATCCTCGCAGCCTCCCTCCTCCCCAGGGTATTCCTCCCACGAACTGGAGATCCACTCCCCTCCTTATGTGGTGGGATCCCTTTTTCAGGATCCCGGGTCGGCAACGGGGGCTGACGTGACTTCGGTAGTACCGCTGAGTCCCGCACTAAATCCTGAGTGGCCATATACCTCTCCACCAGGCTAACCATTTGTTCCAGGTTGCCTGGATCGCCTTGTCCCACCCAGCGCTGAATGGCTCTCGGGAGGGTACGCACGAACCTGTCGACCACGACCCTTTCAACCATCTGAGAAGTGCTCAATATTTCAGGCTGAAGCCATTTTTTTACTAGGTGAAGTAAGTCATAGGCTTGTGACCGGACGGGTCGGGACTCGGCAAACACCCACTGATACACCCTGTGCGCTCGCACATAGGTGTTTACCCCCAACCTGGCCAACACCTCAGCTTTTAGCCTCTCATAGTCCTTGGCCTCATCGCGGCTGAGGTCAAAATAGGCCTTTTGTGCGTCCCCCACCAGAAAAGGCGCCACCACCTCGGCCCACTGCTCCAACGGCAGCCTCTCTTGCTCCGCGGTTCTTTCGAACACCATCAGGAATGCCTCTATATCATCTCCCGGACCCATTTTCCTCAGGGCGGATCGGACTTTGTCCCTGGCGGTAGACACAGTCGGGGTTGTCGCAGTTGAAACTCCTTGCAGGGATGTTCGCACCGACTCTTGCATGGCTGCCAGCTGCTGCATTAGGAGATTGTTTGTTTGCTGCTGCTGTACATTACTCTGAATCAGGTGCTTAATGGCCTCCTCCATCTTGTCAGGAACCAAAAAACTTGCAGGCCTGATATATGACATGCAGTCCAACACAACTTTTGCTTCAGGCCTGCCTCACTGCAGGAATGCCCGCTCCAAGCCACCAATTGTGGGGATGTGCTCGTGGTAGGCTACGGTAGCGGCGGCAGTATTGAGGCACCCACAGACAGTCTTTGTGATACACCGTGACTTTATTCACACCAAAGGCATAACAGGCAATGTGGAGACCACACAGGTGCATATTCACATAGTGCATAAAACAAAAGTCCTTCCATAGGAAATAAACAGCAGGTTTGAGTCACCTTGTTTTGGACAGACCACAGCGGTCGTGCAGGCTTGTAAGCTACCTGCCTTTATCTCCCTCAGGCCAGAGCCCCTTCGGCTCGTCGCACCACAGGTCCCAGGGCTATACTTCAATGTATGCTGCGCCCAGACTCTCCTTCACCAGCACTGACTCTGTCTGTCGAAATCTCCAGCACAGCAAGACACACCCCACCACCATCATCAGCAGGCTGGGTTCTTAAAGGCCCAGGTCCACCAAAAACCTGGGCTGGCCGTGGGGAAACAGGCACCCCCCCACTCTTTACCTGTTCCCAGTAAGAACCGGCCCGGACAAGCTGCGCCAGCAGCATTCGCCGCTGTAACCGCACTGATCCGGTTCTTACTCCACCGAGGCCAGGACCTCTGGTGGCACGTATCGTCCGTCCATTATTATTCCGGGGACTCTCCTACAAAGGTTATCAAAACTTTGTAGTAGGACCACCTTTTGCTGCAATTACAACTACAAGTTATTTGGGGTATGTCTCTGTCAGTTTTGCACATCTAAAGGTTGAAATCTTTGCCCATCCTTTTTTGCAAAATAGCTCAAGCTAAGTCACATTGGATGGAGAGCGTCTGTGAACAGCAATTTCTAATCTTGCCACAGATTCTTAATGGCATTTAGGTCTGGACCTTTACTAGGCCATACTAACATATGAATACGCTAACTATTCTACTGGGTATATAGGGTCATTGTCCTGCTGAAAGGTGAACCTACAACTTAGTCTCAAGTCTTTTGCCACCTCTACCAGGTTTACCCCCAGGATTAACCTGTATTTAGCTCCATTCATCTTCTCATCAACTCTGACCTGCTTTCCTGTCCTTTCTGGAAAAAACAAACAAACATCCAAACAGCATGACGCTACCACTCAGGGCCATCTTTAACGCAGGGCAAAAGGGGAAGTTTCTCCTAGGGGGGCCCAAAGCAGCTGCCTCTTGATCGCTGCTGGCCACTGGTGATGTGGGGGGCGGCGGCAGGGCACAGGGAGATGATCGCTTCCATTGTGGAAGTGCTCATCTCCATAGTCATCTGTATCGCTGTCCTCAGGACAGCGATACAGATGGAAGTGCTGCGGCGGGGCAGGGGAGGGAGACGCATCTCCCTGATATGCTGCGGGCACTGAGCCGTACAGTGCGGGACACAGGCCGGAAGAGGCCTGCATCGCATCGCTGCCAGCCTGATGGAGTTAAGTATAAGTGTTTATTTATATTTTTTTATACAATACTACTACTGGCACATGATTGGGGGGCATCTATAGGGGGAACCTGTTACTGGAACATGATTGGGGGACACTTGTTACTGACACATGATTGGGGGGCATCTATGGGGCACTTCTTACTGGCACATGATTGGGGGCATCTATGGGGGCACTTGTTACTTGCACATGATAAGGGGGCATCTATGGGGCAATTGTTACTGGCACATGATTGAGGGGCATCTATGTAAGTAATTATTACTGGCACATGATTGGGGGGCATCTACGGGGCACTTCTTACTGGCACATGATTGGGGCATCTATGAGGGCACTTGTAACTGCCACATGATTGAGGGCATCTATGGGGGCACTTATTATTGGCACATGATTGGGGGCATCTATAGGGTACTTGTTACTGTCACATGAGTGGGGGCATCTATAGGGGTTCTTGTTACTGGCACATTATTGGTGGGAATCTATGGGGGCTTGTTACTGGCACATAATTGGGGGGCATCTATGGGGCACTTGTTACTTGCACATGATTGGGGCATCTATGGGGCACTTGTTACTGTCACATTATTGGGGGGCATCTATGGGGGCACATCTTACTGGCACATTATTGGGGGGCACTGTGGGGGAATCTATGGAGGCACTTGTTACTGGCACATTATTGGGTGGCACTATGGGGGCATCTACTGAGGCCACAAAGAAAGGGTATTTTATATGGGGAGCTCTGCATAGGGGTATTTTATACTGGGGCACATTATGGTGGGTAGTATGGGGAAGGGGAGAAAGGAACACTATGGGGACCTACTGAGGCCACAAAGAAGGGGTATTTTATATGGGAAGCTCTGCATAGGGGTATTTTATACTGGGGCACATTATGGTGGGTAGTATGGGGAATGGGAGAAAGGAGTACTATGGGCTCATCTTTGGAGGACACTAAGAAGGGGTATTTTATACTTGCAAATCTACTGGGGCACTATATATGGGGCATTTTATACTGGTACATTATGGAGGACACTAGGAAGAATGGGGGAGAGGAGCACTGTGGGGAATTTACTGGGGGCACTATACAAGGGTATTTTATACTGGCGCACTATGGGAACATTAGCTCAACTGGGGGCATTAAAATGGGGTATTCTGTTGCACTGGCACATTATAAGGGGAATTATTACTACTACTGGGGGGCATTATGATGGGCTTTATTACTACTGGGGGTCTATGGGGAACATGATTACTAGTATGGGCACTATGGGAGCATTATTACTTCTGGGGCACAGTGGGGACATGTTGGGGGCACTGGAGGAGCACTATTACTACCATGTGTGCTGTAGCAGAGAATTATTCCTATTGGTGGGACTTTTGGGAACACTATTACTGTGGGGGCACTTTGGCACAGTATCAGCTTACCACAATTATTTTTTGGGGACGTAATGTTTACACTATTAGTGTCAGGGGCACTATTTGCTGGGCGCAGTTATTTTAGAGTACTGTGTGCCAATAATTATTGAAGGGCACTATCTGCATGATACTACTATTATCAGGGGGTTTATCTGTTTCTGCAGTATAGTATAAGCACAGTGGCACAGCATTGGGGGTGTTATGATGATTTCTCCAGAAGATGGGAGGATGATGGAAAAGTAGTAAATAGGGATGAGCGAACTCGAACTGTATAGTTCGGGTTCGTACCGAATTTTGGGGTGTCCGTGACACGGACCCGAACCCGGACATTTTCGTAAAAGTCCGGGTTCGGGTTCGGTGTTCGTCGCTTTCTTGGCGCTTTTGTGACGCTTTCTTGGCGCTTTTTGAAAGGCTGCAAAGCAGCCAATCAACAAGCGTCATACTACTTGCCCCAAGAGGCCATCACAGCCATGCCTACTATTGGCATGGCTGTGATTGGCCAGAGCACCATGTGACCCAGCCTCTATTTAAGCTGGAGTCACATAGCGCCGCCCGTCACTCTGCTCTGATTAGCGTAGGGAGAGGTTGCGGCTGCGACAGTAGGGCGAGATTAGGCAGATTAACTCCTCCAAAGGACTTGATTAACTGATCGATCTGCAGCTGTGGATCATTGAGCTGCTGATCCTCAATTGCTCACTGTTTTTAGGCTGCACAGACCGTTTGTCAGTCTCATTTTTCTGGGGTGATCGGCGGCCATTTTGTGTCTTGTGGTGCGCCAGCACAAGCTGCGACCAAGTGCATTTAACCCTCAATGGTGTGGTTGTTTTTTGGCTAAAGCCTACATCAGGGTGAAGCTGTGACACCAAGTGCATTTAACCAGCAATAGTCTGTTCATTTTTTGGCCATATACAAAATCAGGGGCAAGCTGCGCCTGTCACCAAGTGCATTTAACCCTCAATGGTGTGGTTGTTTTTTGGCTAAAGCCTACATCAGGGTGAAGCTGTCACACCAAGTGCATTTAACCAGCAATAGTCTGTTCATTTTTTGGCCATATACAAAATCAGGGGCAAGCTGCGCCTGTCACCAAGTGCATTTAACCCTCAATGGTGTGGTTGTTTTTTGGCTAAAGCCTACATCAGGGTGAAGCTGTCACACCAAGTGCATTTAACCAGCAATAGTCTGTTTATTTTTTGGCCATATCCCAGTCTAATTCTGTCACTAAATCCATACCGGTCACCCAGCGCCTAAATACTAGGCCTCAAATTTATATCCAGCTAAATCTGTCCCTAGTGCTGTAGCTGGGCGAGTTATTTAGTGTCCGTTCAAGCACATTTCTTGTTCTGGGTTGAAATACAATTCCCAATTTAGCAATTTCATAATTTAGTGGTTCCTGCTATATCAGAGCTATTTGAAATCTATCCCAAAAAGGGTATATAATATTGAAGGTGCACATTGGGTCATTCAGAATAACTTCACACACACCCGCTACTGTGTATTTCCAAGTCTAATTCTGTCACTAAACCCATACCTGTCACCCAGCGCCTAAATACTAGGCCTCAAATTTAAATCCCTCTAAATCTCTCGTTACCGCTGTACTGTTGTTGCTGGGCAAGATATTTAGTGTCCGTCAAAGCACATTTTTTGTTCTGGGTTGAAGTACAATTCCCAATTTAGCAATTTCATAATTTAGTGGTTTCTGCTATATCAGAGCTATTTGAAATCTATCCCTAAAAGGGTATATAATATTGAAGGTGCACATAGGGTCATTCAGAATAACTTCACACACACCCGCTACTGTGTATTTCCAAGTCTAATTCTGTCACTAAACCCATACCTGTCACCCAGCGCCTAAATACTAGGCCTCAAATTTAAATCCCTCTAAATCTCTCGTTACCGCTGTACTGTTGTTGCTGGGCAAGATATTTAGTGTCCGTCAAAGCACATTTTTTGTTCTGGGTTGAAGTACAATTCCCAATTTAGCAATTTCATAATTTAGTGGTTTCTGCTATATCAGAGCTATTTGAAATCTATCCCTAAAAGGGTATATAATATTGAAGGTGCACATTGGGTCATTCAGAATAACTTCACACACACGCTTCTGTGCATTTCCAAGTCTAATTCTGTCACTAAATCCATACCGGTCACCCAGCGCCTAAATACTAGGCCTCAAATTTAAATCCCTCTAAATCTCTCGTTACCCACCGCTGTACTGTTGTTGCTGGGCAAGATATTTAGTGTCCGTCAAAGCACATTTTTTGTTCTGGGTTGAAGTACAATTCCCAATTTAGCAATTTCATAATTTAGTGGTTTCTGCTATATCAGAGCTATTTGAAATCTATCCCTAAAAGGGTATATAATATTGAAGGTGCACATAGGGTCATTCAGAATAACTTCACACACACCCGCTACTGTGTATTTCCAAGTCTAATTCTGTCACTAAACCCATACCTGTCACCCAGCGCCTAAATACTAGGCCTCAAATTTAAATCCCTCTAAATCTCTCGTTACCGCTGTACTGTTGTTGCTGGGCAAGATATTTAGTGTCCGTCAAAGCACATTTTTTGTTCTGGGTTGAAGTACAATTCCCAATTTAGCAATTTCATAATTTAGTGGTTTCTGCTATATCAGAGCTATTTGAAATCTATCCCTAAAAGGGTATATAATATTGAAGGTGCACATTGGGTCATTCAGAATAACTTCACACACACGCTTCTGTGCATTTCCAAGTCTAATTCTGTCACTAAATCCATACCGGTGACCCAGCGCCTAAATACTAGGCCTCAAATTTAAATCCCTCTAAATCTCTCGTTACCCACCGCTGTACTGTTGTTGCTGGGCAAGATATTTAGTGTCCGTCAAAGCACATTTTTTGTTCTGGGTTGAAGTACAATTCCCAATTTAGCAATTTCATAATTTAGTGGTTTCTGCTATATCAGAGCTATTTGAAATCTATCCCAAAAAGGGTATATAATATTGAAGGTGCACATTGGGTCATTCAGAATAACTTCACACACACCCGCTACTGTGTATTTCCAAGTCTAATTCTGTCACTAAACCCATACCTGTCACCCAGCGCCTAAATACTAGGCCTCAAATTTAAATCCCTCTAAATCTCTCGTTACCGCTGTCCTGTTGTAGCTGGGAAAGTTATTTAGTGCCCGTCAAAGCACATTTTTTGTTCTGGGTTGAAGTACAATTCCCAATTTAGCAATTTCATAATTTAGTGGTTCCTGCTATATCAGAGCTATTTGAAATCTATCCCAAAAAGGGTATATAATATTCAAGGTGCACATTGGGTCATTCAGAATAACTTCACACACACGCTTCTGTGCATTTCCAAGTCTAATTCTGTCACTAAATCCATACCGGTCACCCAGCGCCTAAATACTAGGCCTCAAATTTATATCCCGCTGAATTTGAATACAATACATTGGGCCAAATAATATATTTGTTGTTGTGGTGAACCATAACAATGAGAAAAACATCTAGTAAGGGACGCGGACGTGGACATGGTCGTGGTGGTGTTAGTGGACCCTCTGGTGCTGGGAGAGGACGTGGCCGTTCTGCCACATCCACACGTCCTAGTGTACCAACTACCTCAGGTCCCAGTAGCCGCCAGAATTTACAGCGATATATGGTGGGGCCCAATGCCGTTCTAAGGATGGTAAGGCCTGAGCAGGTACAGGCATTAGTCAATTGGGTGGCCGACAGTGGATCCAGCACGTTCACATTATCTCCCACCCAGTCTTCTGCAGAAAGCGCACAGATGGCGCCTGAAAACCAACCCCATCAGTCTGTCACATCACCCCCATGCATACCAGGGAAACTGTCTCAGCCTCAAGTTATGCAGCAGTCTCTTATGCTGTTTGAAGACTCCGCTGGCAGGGTTTCCCAAGGGCATCCACCTAGCCCTTCCCCAGCGGTGAAAGACATAGAATGCACTGACGCACAACCACTTATGTTTCCTGATGATGAGGACATGGGAATACCACCTCAGCATGTCTCTGATGATGACGAAACACAGGTGCCAACTGCTGCGTCTTTCTGCAGTGTGCAGACTGAACAGGAGGTCAGGGATCAAGACTGGGTGGAAGACGATGCAGGGGACGATGAGGTCCTAGACCCCACATGGAATGAAGGTCGTGCCACTGACTTTCACAGTTCGGAGGAAGAGGCAGTGGTGAGACCGAGCCAACAGCGTAGCAAAAGAGGGAGCAGTGGGCAAAAGCAGAACACCCGCCGCCAAGAGACTCCGCCTGCTACTGACCGCCGCCATCTGGGACCGAGCACCCCAAAGGCAGCTTCAAGGAGTTCCCTGGCATGGCACTTCTTCAAACAATGTGCTGACGACAAGACCCGAGTGGTTTGCACGCTGTGCCATCAGAGCCTGAAGCGAGGCATTAACGTTCTGAACCTGAGCACAACCTGCATGACCAGGCACCTGCATGCAAAGCATGAACTGCAGTGGAGTAAACACCTTAAAACCAAGGAAGTCACTCAGGCTCCCCCTGCTACCTCTTCTGCTGCTGCCGCCTCGGCCTATTCTGCTGCTGCCGCCTCGGCCTCTTCCTCCGCCTCTGGAGGAACGTTGGCACCTGCCGCCCAGCAAACAGGGGATGTACCACCAACACCACCACCACCACCTCTGTCACCAAGCGTCTCAACCATGTCACACGCCAGCGTTCAGCTCTCCATCTCACAAACATTTGATAGAAAGCGTAAATTCCCACCTAGCCACCCTCGATCCCTGGCCCTGAATGCCAGCATTTCTAAACTACTGGCCTATGAAATGCTGTCATTTAGGCTGGTGGACACAGACAGCTTCAAACAGCTCATGTCGCTTGCTGTCCCACAGTATGTTGTTCCCAGCCGGCACTACTTCTCCAAGAGAGCCGTGCCTTCCCTGCACAACCAAGTATCCGATAAAATCAAGTGTGCACTGCGCAACGCCATCTGTAGCAAGGTCCACCTAACCACAGATACGTGGACCAGTAAGCACGGCCAGGGACGCTATATCTCCCTAACTGCACACTGGGTAAATGTAGTGGCAGCTGGGCCCCAGGCGGAGAGCTGTTTGGCGCACGTCCTGCCGCCGCCAAGGATCGCAGGGCAACATTCTTTGCCTCCTGTTGCCACCTCCTCCTTCTCGGCTTCCTCCTCCTCTTCTTCCACCTGCTCATCCAGTCAGCCACACACCTTCACCACCAACTTCAGCACAGCCCGGGGTAAACGTCAGCAGGCCATTCTGAAACTCATATGTTTGGGGGACAGGCCCCACACCGCACAGGAGTTGTGGCGGGGTATTGAACAACAGACCGACGAGTGGTTGCTGCCGGTGAGCCTCAAGCCCGGCCTGGTGGTGTGTGATAATGGGCGAAATCTCGTTGCAGCTCTGGGACTAGCCAATTTGACGCACATCCCTTGCTTGGCGCATGTGCTGAATTTGGTGGTGCAGAAGTTCATTCACAACTACCCCGACATGTCAGAGCTGCTGCATAAAGTGCGGGCCGTCTGTTCGCGCTTCCGGCGTTCACATCCTGCCGCTGCTCGCCTGTCTGCGCTACAGCGTAACTTCGGCCTTCCCGCTCACCGCCTCATATGCGACGTGCCCACCAGGTGGAACTCCACCTTGCACATGCTGGACAGACTGTGCGAGCAGCAGCAGGCCATAGTGGAGTTTCAGCTGCAGCACGCACGGGTCAGTCGCACTACAGAACAGCACCACTTCACCACCAATGACTGGGCCTCCATGCGAGACCTGTGTGCCCTGTTGCGCTGTTTCGAGTACTCCACCAACATGGCCAGTGGCGATGACACCGTTATCAGCGTTACAATACCACTTCTATGTCTCCTTGAGAAAACACTTAGGGCGATGATGGAACAGGAGGTGGCCCAGGAGGAGGAGGAGGAGGATGAGGAAGAGGGGTCATTTTTAGCACTTTCAGGCCAGTCTCTTCGAAGTGACTCAGAGGGAGGTTTTTTGCAACAGCAGAGGCCAGGTACAAATGTGGCCAGCCAGGGCCCACTACTGGAGGACGAGGAGGACGAGGATGAGGAGGAGGTGGAGGAGGATGAGGATGAAGCATGGTCACAGCGGGGTGGCACCCAACGCAGCTCGGGTCCATCACTGGTGCGTGGCTGGGGGGAAAGGCAGGACGATGACGATACGCCTCCCACAGAGGACAGCTTGTCCTTACCCCTGGGCAGCCTGGCACACATGAGCGACTACATGCTGCAGTGCCTGCGCAACGACAGCAGAGTTGCCCACATTTTAACCTGTGCGGACTACTGGGTTGCCACCCTGCTGGATCCACGCTACAAAGACAATGTGCCCACCTTACTTCCTGCACTGGAGCGTGATAGGAAGATGCGCGAGTACAAGCGCACGTTGGTAGACGCGCTACTGAGAGCATTCCCAAATGTCACAGGGGAACAAGTGGAAGCCCAAGGCCAAGGCAGAGGAGGAGCAAGAGGTCGCCAAGGCAGCTGTGTCACGGCCAGCTCCTCTGAGGGCAGGGTTAGCATGGCAGAGATGTGGAAAACTTTTGTCAACACGCCACAGCTAACTGCACCACCACCTGATACGCAACGTGTTAGCAGGAGGCAACATTTCACTAACATGGTGGAACAGTACGTGTGCACACCCCTCCACGTACTGACTGATGGTTCGGCCCCATTCAACTTCTGGGTCTCTAAATTGTCCACGTGGCCAGAGCTAGCCTTTTATGCCTTGGAGGTGCTGGCCTGCCCGGCAGCCAGCGTTTTGTCTGAACGTGTATTCAGCACGGCAGGGGGCGTCATTACAGACAAACGCAGCCGCCTGTCTACAGCCAATGTGGACAAGCTGACGTTCATAAAAATGAACCAGGCATGGATCCCACAGGACCTGTCCGTCCCTTGTCCAGATTAGACATTAACTACCTCCCCATAACCATATATTATTGGACTCCAGGGCACTTCCTCATTCAATCCTATTTTTATTTTCATTTTACCATTATATTGCGATGCTACCCAAAGTTGAATGAACCTCTCCTCTGCCTGTGTGCTAGGCCTAAATATATGCCAATGGACTGTTGCAGTGGTGGCTGACATGAAGCCTGATTCTCTGCTATGACATGCAGACTAATTCTCTGCTGACATGAAGCCAGATTGTCTGTTACGGGACCTCTCTCCTCTGCCTGGGTGCTGGGCCTAAATTTATGACAATGGACTGTTGCAGTGGTGGCTGACGTGAAGCCTGATTCTCTGCTATGACATGCAGACTGATTCTCTGCTGACATGAAGCCAGATCCTCTGTTACGGGACCTCTCTCCTCTGCCTGGGTGCTGGGCCTAAATTTATGACAATGGACTGTTGCAGTGGTGGCTGACGTGAAGCCTGATTCTCTGCTATGACATGCAGACTGATTCTCTGCTGACATGAAGCCAGATCCTCTTTTACGGGACCTCTCTCCTCTGCCTGGGTGCTGGGCCTAAATTTATGACAATGGACTGTTGCAGTGGTGGCTGACGTGAAGCCTGATTCTCTGCTATGACATGCAGACTGATTCTCTGCTGTCATGAAGCCAGATTGTCTGTTACGGGACCTTTCTCCTCTACCTGGGTTCTGGGCCTAAATTTATGAAAATTGACTCTTACAGTGGTGGGTGACGTGAAGCCTGATTCTCTGCTATGATATGAAGACTGATTCTCTGCTGACATGAAGCCAGATTGTCTGTTACGGGACCTTTCTCCTCTGCCTGGGTTCTGGGCCTAAATTTATGAAAATTGACTCTTACAGTGGTGGGTGACGTGAAGCCTGATTCTCTGCTATGACATGCAGACTGATTCTCTGCTGTCATGAAGCCAGATTGTCTGTTACGGGACCTTTCTCCTCTACCTGGGTTCTGGGCCTAAATTTATGAAAATTGACTCTTACAGTGGTGGGTGACGTGAAGCCTGATTCTCTGCTATGATATGAAGACTGATTCTCTGCTGACATGAAGCCAGATTGTCTGTTACGGGACCTTTCTCCTCTGCCTGGGTTCTGGGCCTAAATTTATGAAAATTGACTCTTACAGTGGTGGGTGACGTGAAGCCTGATTCTCTGCTATGATATGAAGACTGATTCTCTGCTGACATGAAGCCAGATTGTCTGTTACGGGACCTTTCTCCTCTGCCTGGGTTCTGGGCCTAAATTTATGAAAATTGACTCTTACAGTGGTGGGTGACGTGAAGCCTGATTCTCTGCTATGATATGAAGACTGATTCTCTGCTGACATGAAGCCAGATTGTCTGTTACGGGACCTTTCTCCTCTGCCTGGGTTCTGGGCCTAAATTTATGAAAATTGACTCTTACAGTGGTGGGTGACGTGAAGCCTGATTCTCTGCTATGATATGAAGACTGATTCTCTGCTGACATGAAGCCAGATTGTCTGTTACGGGACCTTTCTCCTCTGCCTGGGTTCTGGGCCTAAATTTATGAAAATTGACTCTTACAGTGGTGGGTGACGTGAAGCCTGATTCTCTGCTATGATATGAAGACTGATTCTCTGCTGACATGAAGCCAGATTCTCTGTTACGGGACCTCTCTCCTCTGCCTGGGTGCTGGGCCTAAATTTATGACAATGGACTGTTGCAGTGGTGGCTGACGTGAAGCCTGATTCTCTGCTATGACATGCAGACTGATTCTCTGCTGACATGAAGCCAGATTCTCTGTTACGGGACCTCTCTCCTCTGCCTGTGTGTGTGCTGGGCCTAAATATATGCCAATGGACTGTTGCAGTGGTGGCTGACGTGAAGCCTCATTCTCTGCTATGACATGCAGACTAATTCTCTGCTGACATGAAGACAGATTCTCTGTTACGGGACCTCTCTCCTCTGCCTGGGTGCCGGGGCCTAAATATCTGAGAATGGACTGTTCCAGTGGTGGGTGACGGGAAGCCAGATTCTCTGCTATGGAACCTCTCTCCAATTGATTTTGGTTAATTTTTATTTATTTAATTTTTATTTTAATTCATTTCCCTATCCACATTTGTTTGCAGGGGATTTACCTACATGTTGCTGCCTTTTGCAGCCCTCTAGCTCTTTCCTGGGCTGTTTTACAGCCTTTTTAGTGCCGAAAAGTTCGGGTCCCCATTGACTTCAATGGGGTTCGGGACGAAGTTCGGATCGGGTTCGGATCCCGAACCCGAACATTTCCGGGATGTTCGGCCGAACTTCTCGAACCCGAACATCCAGGTGTTCGCTCAACTCTAGTAGTAAACTAAGATTTTGTTTGTCAAACTGCAGAGATGAGAAATGGCTGAAAAATGGTGGTCTGGTCTGAAGGTCTGAAAGGAGAAGATGAGGAAAGATAACATCTACATCAAAGAGATGTCACTGGATGTAAGAGGTATGTGGCGCTGTATTACCCTGTATGTAGGGTTGGATGGAGGGGTTAGTAGTACAGTACTAAAAAAAAGTAATCTGCAAAATACGATATATTTGTGTCAGAAGTTGTGCTTTTTTAATTTTTAGAATAATGATACAGCCATTTTATTTAATACTTTTGTGCTGATTCTTTTCCCCCCCTCTACATTAAGGGACACTATAGTCACCAGAACCACAACATCTAACATAGTAGTTCTGGTGTCTATAGCATGTCTCTGCAAGCTTTTTAATGTAAACACTTCCTTTTCAGAAAAAAGGCAGTATTTACATTACTGCCAAGAAACACCTCTAGTGGCCACTCATCATTATTAAAGTTTACTACTCAATGAGGGGTGTGGATTATTTTTTTTTGTGTGTGTGTTGTGGTGGAGGGCATGATTGCATGCTAGGGTGTGGGAAGGTGGGATCCAGGGGGCCCAAGTAAATTCTTTCCCAGGGTCCAATCAACATTAAAGACGGCCCTGCTACCACTACCTTGTTTCACGATGGGGATGGGGTGTTCATGTTGATGTGCAGAGTTAGACTTCTGCCACACATACTGTAGCATTTACATTTAGGCCAGAAAGTTCAACCTTTGTCTCATCTGATCAGAGCACCTTCTTCCATATGTTTACTTTGCGACCAACATGGCTTGTGGCAATCTGCAAACGGAACTTCTTGTGGCTTGCTTTCAAAAATGTCTTTCTTGCCACTCTTCTATCAAGGCCAGATTTGTGGAGTACACGAATAATAGTTGTCCTGTGGACAGATTCTCCCACCTGAGCTGTGGATCTCTGCAGCTCTTTCAGAGGGACTATGGGCCTCTTGGCTGCTTCTCTAATTTTTGCTCTCCTTGCATGGGCTGTCAGTTTAGGTGGACGGCCATGTTTTGGTAGGTTTGCAGTTGTGCCGTACTCCTTCCATTTTTGGATGATGGATTGAACAGTGTTCCACCCAACCCTGCTTTACACTTCTTTGCAACTTTATCCCTGACCTGTGTGGTGTGTTCCTTGGTTTTTATGATTCTGTTTGATCACTACTGTTCACTAATAAACCTCTGAGGCCTTCGGAGAACAGCTGTAGTTTTACTTAGAATAAATTACACACAAGTGGACTCTATTTAACAACTTCTGAAGGCAATTGGTTACCCTGGATTTTATTTACAGGTATCGGAGTACAGAGGGCTCAATAAAAATGCATGCCACAGATTTTTATTTTAATCATGTATAATTTTCTTTTTACTTCACACATACTTGCTACTTTGGTTAGTTTATCACATAAAATGTAAATAGAATACTTTAAGTTTATGGGTATAGTATGAAAAAAATATGTAAAAGTTCAAGGGTGTGAATACTTTTTCAAGGCACTGTATATCTTTAGTACTATGCCATTTGAGCTATTTAAATGGCAGACATGAATAAGAACAGTTTTTGGATCCCTGTAAACCCAGTTTTGTATGCTATTTATAGTAATGGTGTCCTATCATTTGTCAGAATGCCCACTGGAAAATCACTGAAGTAGTTTGTCTCTTGGTGGCTCAGTTTGGCTTTCTCTTTATTAAGGGTCAAAGGGCCCATTATAGTCAATGGCCAAGTATGTGCCCTCCAGAAAAAAGGAAAAGTAATGTGAAAAGAAAAGGATGAAGCAGTGTTGATGGTGATCCCATTAGGTACTCCACTCCCATTGACGTCTACTATAGTGATGAGAAGCAGGGGCTATATTCGAATTTGTGATATTTCACAAATATTTTGGCGAATATTCATCATATATTCACAAATTTGCGAATTCGAGATTATTTTCTTAATTGCGAAAAAATCGTCAATGTAACATTCGAGTAATGCACGCGAAATACAGGCTTGGGTCACTTTTGCTACATTTTACAAGCTGCTAGAAGTTTCCTCAAACTGGAGAAAATGGTTGGCACGGCAGAACATTAAAAATGGCTTTATATGCAGTTAGAGTGTTCCAATATATTCACAATTGCGCTAATTGGCACTAATGATGCAAATATTTTGGCGCAATACATGAAACTTCACATTTTAGCAGGTCTGCATGTATGTATGGACAGCAGAACCTATCACACTACCTAACACCCTGCACTGCAACAGCTACATTATATCAGGATATAACCTACACTGACTTTCTCCCACTAACTATCGTATCTGTATTATATATATAAGCTATCTAACTATCTATTTAATGTAGTGTGGAAAGCACAGAGCACAGCAAAGACACTGCTCTCTCTCAGAACTTGTAGAAAATGGCTGCTGGGGAGGTTCTTATATAGTAAGGGGTAAGCAACTTTCCTATTGGTTGCTAGGGATGTTGCTAAGCTCAGACAAAGACATTGCAGCCTTCTCATTGGCCCATAAGCAAGAAGGGCGGTTACTGAAAAAAAAAAAATCTAGAATATTCAAAATGAAGAATATATATCACTATATTCTAAATATTCGGAATTCTCAAAGTGCCGACATTTGCAATTAATATTCGCGATTCGACACTAGTCTACTATGGGCAATTTTTTTTATCTTTAGTTGATTTTTGAAATTCTGCCTATTTTATTCTAAAAGAAAAAAAAAAGGTTTTGATGCGTAACCTTTTTCCCCTGAATTATTTGATCTTACTTGACATTATAAGAATATGGGGTATGTGATATTGTAATAATGATTTCAGGCTGTATATATTTGTTCCTAATTTTACAAAGGAGACCCATTGAATTTAGCTGGGGTCCATTTCTTATGGATTTTGTTTTTATTATATTTGCCCATATGAGTTTGTGTTATATGTATGTACACAGTATATCGCTGTTCTCATTTTCAGAGGTGCAGTCACATAGGCATGTGTTTTTTTTTATCTGTGCCCGCACTGTTCCTTCCTAGTACCAGTAATGCTTCGTTCTAACAATTGTGGCAGATTATGGTGGTCGGATGCCACAAAAATTACAATTTGGGACAACATATTATTTTGAGATGTCCATACAACTATTGCAGTGTGTCAAGAAGGGCCACAGAACATTGTGCTTATTACATAAGTTCTGATAATACAAATATACAAGACTCAGAGTGATGTGTCAATTGTATTTATGAAACCAGCCTATACAATGGCCATCATTCATTGGTTATTGATGGGAAACGTTGGGGGGGGTGAGTGGCAAATGACTGTATCAGTTTGCTGTTTTGTTTCTTGGAGCCTATTATACTAATAGTACAATATTTTGTTGTGGCACATGGTTTAATACTGTACTGTAGCTTTGTGGCTATTTCATGGTGATATACAGCACTGCCCTAAATAGTACAAAATATAACAGATCTGTCCATCAGGTAACAGATATTAATGTAAAGCATGACAGCACTGTCTTCAGTTATTTGCATGGTATATTATTCATAGAGCATAATAGTTCTACTTTCCCTTACTGATCAATACTCTGCTTTTATATGTACTTATGACAGGCATTAATAAAGTCCCTATCATTTAAATACTATTTCAAACACAGGGGATATAGCTAGCTACTCGACTGAAATGTCAATTCTGAGCTTTTAACCTACAGTTCTAATCTGCCTAAGTCTTTGTTTAGTGCAGCCATTTTCAGAGGCTGTTCTAGTCAATTTACTTTTATCAGCAAATTTTGACAGCTCATTTATAGTGTCTTAAAGAGTATTGAAGTATATAATTGAAAAAGTTTAGTCTAGAAATAACGGCTTTTATATACCCTATATGCCCTATGACTCCCCTTTCCTGTCTGTTATCCATTTTCTTTATTATTACTCACAATGTAATAATAACTGTCACTGTGCGGTCTATTCAGTTTTATTTGTTTCATTTTTATTTATTTTTTGGGGGGTTAGAAGGGTATTTTTAGTTAATTATTCTTTTTGGTTCGGGCGAAAATATGGCGATGTCCGCCTGCACCATATTCTTTTACATTGTGAAGAACTTTGACCCATGACACATCCATCAGGTGGTACAGGACAGCCAATTGAGAAATTTCAGCACATGGACACACCCCCTACCTTATAAATATACCTGATCTGGCCGCCATTTTACATTCAGTCTTTTGTCAGTGTAGGGAGAGGTTGCTGTGTGGAGCAGGGACAGGCTGTTAGGAACACCAATCGCTAGCTAATAGGGCCACAAAAGTCCTTTTAAGGACTGGTATAGGTGTGCTATTGAAAGGTGTGATACACAGAGGTGTGCGATATACTTATACTTTCTAACATAGAAAGTATATTATAGTGCATTTGTATTGTGCAGCAGTTGTGTGTGGTTCTGCTGTGATACTGCAGCTATACAGAGGGACAAACGCTATTGGAACAAATCATCTCTACTGGTGTGATATACCAGTTGCCCCCCAAAAAACTGATTGAAGCAGGGGTGTGATATACCAGTAATATACTTTCTATATAGTGCATTTAGCTAGTGCAGCATTTGTCTGCGGTTTTGCTGCGTTACCTCAGCTACAGATAGTGACAAACGCCATTGGAACAAATAATTTCTACTGGTGTGATATACCAGTTGTTCCCCCAAAAATTGATTGAAGCAGTGGTGTTATATACCAATTATATACTTTCTATATAGTGCATTTGGGTACTGCATAATTGGTTTGCGGTTTGCTCTGTTACCTCAGCTACAGATAGGGACAAACAACATTGGAACAAATAATTTCTACTGGTGTGATATGCCAGTTGCCCCCCAATTTTTTGTTTATTGAAGCAGGGGTGTTATATACCAATTATATACTTTTTTATATAGTGCATTTGGGTAGGGCAGCATTGGTTTGCGGTTTGCTCTGTTACCTCAGCTACAGATAGGGACAAACAACATTGGAACAAATAATTTCTACTGGTGTGATATACCAGTTGTCCCCCAAAAAAATTGATTGATGCAGTGGTGTTATATACCAATTATATACTTTCTATATAGTGCATTTGGGTACTGCATAATTGGTTTGCGGTTTGCTCTGTTACCTCAGCTACAGATAGGGACAAACATTGGAACAAATAATTTCTACTGGTGTGATATACCAGTTGCCCCCCAATTTTTTTTTTTATTGAATCAGGGGTGTTATATACCAATTATATACTTTTTTATATAGTGCATTTGGGTAGGGCAGCATTGGTTTGCGGTTTTGCTGTGTTACCTCAGCTACAGATAGGGACAAACAACATTAGAACAAATAATTTCTACTGGTGTGATATACCAGTCCCCCCCCCCCCCCAGGGGTGTGATATACCAATAATATAATTTCTATATAATGCATTTGGTTAGTGCACTATTTGTTTGCGGTTTAGCTGCATTACCTCATCTACACAGAGTGATAAACGCCATTGGAACAAATGATTTCTACTGGTGTGATATACCAAATACAGAAAATGAATGGAGATTAAACGGGTATATCATAAAAAAAAAATCCTTTATTGAATATAAATTACATATATAAAATGAGAACATGATACAACAGATAAAAAATGACTATACCTGAGAAGGTATGTCTGGACTAGTAAGTCAAAGAGAAGAAGGGAGTGGAGTAGAGGAATGGAGACAAAAAAGTAAAACAGCTGACTTAATGCTGTGTATAAATCCGCGACCCCAATTGATATATATGTATAGAGACATATAACATCTAAAAGGATGTAAAGTGCAAATGCATGTAAAAAATGTAATGAAAGAGAAATCACCACATCAATAAATGGTCACAGGCAACACAGCAAAGTGCAAGTGCATGATAACAACTAAAACTCCATATCCATAGTTTTATGGCCGTGGCACAGTATCAACATCCACTAAGAAAGACCTAAGTAGGTATAATCAAAGACCAGGGCCGATAGCCCCATCCCTAAAAACTCACAAAGACATAGTATAAATGCATACCCATTGTATGGGGATAGCCACCTCAGGAGAGCCACGTACCCCGACGCGCATTTAGGCAATGCCTTCCTCTGGGGGCCCCCAGATATGGGCTTAAGTTTAAGGAGGTCGTCCCTGGTATTATTGACGCAGTGCGTGTGTTCCATTAATACTTCTGATGGGAACCTGCAGTTAGAGAATTTGTTATTCATTTGTAGTATCCTTGTTTTGGCTGTTTTGGGGTTGGATACAATTCTCTTAACCCTCATCAATTGTGATAGCGGGAGGGATTTAATCAGACGTGGTGGATGGTAACTATTAAATAACAGCAGGCTGTTCCTGTCTGTGGGTTTAGAGTATAGATTATAGTGTAGAGAGTTATTTTCTACCTGAAGTAGCACATCGAGGAATGGAATCTTAGTCTGGCTAGTTTCCAAGGAAAAAGCAATGAATCCAACCGATGAGTTCAGGTCAAGATGAAAATTCTGTAAGTCCTCCATTGACCCCTGCCACAAACAAAAAAAATCATCAATCTATCGTAGCCAGGTCTTGGCACATTTATGAAGCAGAAGATGGGTATAGACATAACGTTTCTCAAAGGCATTCATGTATATGACTGTCTATGACTGCAAATGTCGGTGACACATTAAATCCCATCGCGGTACCTGAAAGCTGTAAAAAAAAATCATCCTCGAACATTATTATGTCCTTATTGTTCCTAAGGTTATTAAGGGCCCTTTTTTCTGATTTTTTAAAATTATATCTCACCTTTTCGGATGATGCCCTCTTCTCGAGTTCCAGCAGATCAGCTTTGACGAAGGAGATATACGTCTCGACAGCGTCATTGTCATGTTGCAGCTCAAAGGTACTTTTAGGTTTACATTTCTGGGTTATTGAATGGAAAATGGTTGGAGTGGAGGTAGATTGTGTATTGGCCCATACAGGATTACCCAATTCAATATGTGCCTTCAAACGGAGCATGCGTTAGAATTTTGCCATTTCGGAGTCCAGCGTGAAAGGATCTGTGCGGTTAGTGCCAGCAAAGCCAAGTACTTTATTAAGGGACATGTTTGGAGTCTAATACAGTGTTGGATAGATTCACCACCAGATCTGTTGGTTCTTCAGGTGGTTGACCCAAACTGATATTATCAATATTTATCTGCCCCTGTTGCTGGATCTGGTTTGTATTAGGGTTAGTATTGGATCCCGCCTGTTGGCGTTGGTAGTGGTATTGTCTCGTCTGATGCTTCCGCCCAGACCTCCTCGGCGTCTTCCTCAACGGGGTCAGGGGTCCTCTAAGAAAAAAATCGGTATTGCTGGTATTAGAGGAACCAGAAGCCCTTGAGCGTACTCGTTGGCGAGTTGGATGGGTTTATGGTGGAATCCTATAGACATGTCCTGATTCATAGTCTTGGGAGTCTCGTATAAATTTGGTGCGTTTCCTATATTCCAAGTTCCTCTTGAAGAAGTTGATCTTCTGAGTCAGGTTTGTTTTAATGATAGTACTTTCTTCTTCAGCAATATTGCCAAACAGGGTATTTGTCAAGGAACCATGAACCAGACGTACAACAGAGATAAATGGAAATAAGAAGGCTTTATTGAAAATCAAGCCGTAAGCAAAAGTCCAAACGGATGGCTAAACCGAAGCAGGGTCTTGCGTAGACAGAGGTCAGGAACCAGGAGGGTAGTCAGACGAAGCCTGGATCAGGAACCAGCAGGGTAGTCAGACGAAGCCAGGATCAGGAACCAACGGGGTAGTCAGACGAAGCCAGGATCAGGAACCAACGGGGTAGTCAGACGAGGCCAGGATCAGGAACCAGAAGCAGCAGCAGTCTTAGAAGCATGTGAACACAGGAGGACCAAGCAAGGAACTGAAGCCACAGACCTCCTATATATATGAGCTAGGCATCCAGCTCCTCCCAGTGGGAAGGAGAAGCCGCAGGGTGGGAGGCTACAAGAAACCCAGAAACCAAGATGGCCGCCAGCACATGTCAAACGAATGAGAACAGCAAGAAGGTAAGACCATGACAGTATTCTCCAATGTGGTGATCTCCTATTTAATTTTTTTATAATCTCCCGATCAGCCCATTCGAGGATCAGTAAAATAATATCAAATGATGCCTCAGGATTTTTTCAAAATTTTGGCTAAAATTGGAATCTTCAGAGAACAGAATCCTTACCAGGGAGACATACATTCGCAAATTAATAATTTATGGATTCAAATCATGATGTCTGCCTCTCAGCAGCCCACAAGCTACCAGAATCCTCCACACCCATCACATGGTCCACCTTTTCCCGCACCCAAACTTTCCGCGGGTCCCAGGAGCCCAAATGCCCCCCTTTGCCCATTCCAGTAATGTGGGCAGTTATTCTTCTGGTTCCCCAGATCCTGCCCAGGTATGCCCAGTATCATTATATACCCCTGGCCCGTTCACTAGAGAATTATTTCAACTGTAAATGTTTCATATTCTTGTTTAAATTTATGTTAATTTATCTACATTTCATATATTCTGGAATTGTGTTTATTTTTTATATTTTGGGGGGGGGGGGGGCTTGGGTTTAAGTAAAAGTTTGCTTGAAACTGTCAATTGTCTTATGTTCTTGTAAAAGTTCAAAGATAGTGACTCAGACCAATCCAATTTTCAATGTATTGGTGCTCAGCTGTCACGGACGGTGTACAGGAAACAAGACAAAGCAACATGCATATATGACTCACTGGATCCAAAGCTAAGGAACCAAAAGGGAGACCCCTGCACAAGACCTGAGACTTTCCCTGGCTGCTCAACCTATGCAAAGATCCCAGAGGTGGATGGTTGCATATCCACGTACCTCGACTATATAACCCCTGAACACCCTACAATAGTGAGGGGATACGACCACCGGCTCCCTACACCAGACACGGAGGGAGTCAGGGTCACCTGGGATCCAGCAAACAGAAAATAACAGATAAATGTTCAGCACTTAACTTTGTAGCAGACTGGAAAACAAGATCAGCATGCACACACACTACAGGAAGTAGTATAAGCCGCCCAGTAATGCATTATGGGGAGGAATTTAAAGGGAAGCAATCAGTCCAAACTACATGACAGCTGAGAGAGGCTAAAGAGATGAGGAACTGAACATCACAACAAAGAAACTTAAGGAGGAGATTCTGAAAGGCTTCTGTCAGAGCTTCTCAGCTGTCTGGTTGTGACAGTACCCCTCCCTCTACGAGTGGACTCCGGACACTCAGAGCCCACCTTCTCAGGATGGGACCTATGGAAAGCCCTGATGAGACGAGAGGCCTTAATGTCCGTCACTGGGACCCACATCCTCTCCTCAGGACCATAACCCTCCCAATGAACAAGGTACTGAAGAGAACCGCGGACAAGACGAGAATCCACAATCCTAGAGACCTGAAATTAAAGATTCCCATCAACCATAATCGGAGGAGGAGGCAAAGGCGAGGGTACAATGGGTTGAACATAAGGTTTTAATAAGGACTTATGAAAAACATTATGGATCTTCCAAGTCTGAGGAAGATCAAGACGGTAGGCAACAGGATTGATGACAGACAAGATTTTGTAAGGCCCAATAAACCTAGGACCCAACTTCCAGGAGGGAACCTTCAATTTGATATTCTTGGTAGACAACCACACCAGATCACCAACATTCAGGTCCGGACCAAGCACACGTCTCTTATCTGCCACACGCTTATATCTCTCACTCATGCTCTTTAGATTATCCTGAATCTTTTGCCAAATAGATGACAAAGACGAGGAGAATCGGTCCTCATCAGGTAAACCAGAAGACCCCTCTCCCGAGAAAGTCCAAAACTGCGGATGAAACCCATATGCACCAAAAAATAGTGACTTATCAGAGGACTCCTGACGACGGTTATTTAAAGCAAACTCAGCAAGGGACAAAAAAGAACACCAATCCTCTTGATTCTCCGCCACAAAACAGCGCAGATATGTCTCCAGATTCTGATTGACGCGCTCTGTCTGGCCATTCGACTGCGGGTGGAAAGCAGAAGAGAATGACAAGCGAACCCCCAAGCGAGAACAGAAAGCCTTCCAGAATCTGGAAACAAACTGCGTGCCCCTATCAGAGACTATGTCTGAAGGAATACCGTGCAATTTGACAATGTGATCAATAAATGCCTGCGCCAGCGTCTTAGCATTGGGCAAACCAGGAAAAGGGATGAAATGCACCATTTTGCTAAAACGGTCCACCACCACCAGAATCACAGTCTTCCCCGAGGAACGAGGCAGGTCTGTTATAAAGTCCATGGACAGATGTGTCCAAGGACGGGAAGGAATGGGTAAGGGAAGGAGAGGACCTGATGGCCGTGAATGAGGGACTTTGGCACGAGCGCAAGTCTCGCAGGCTGCCACAAAACCCTCAACCGACTTACGAAGTGCAGGCCACCAGAATCTCCGAGCGATTAGATCCAGTGTGGCTCTTGCCCCCGGGTGCCCAGCAAGGACCGTATCGTGGTGTTCCTTAAAAATCTTGTGTCTTAAAGCGAGAGGCACAAACAACCTCCCAGGAGGACAAAGATCAGGATCCTCTGACTGGGCTGCCTGCACCTCTGCCTCCAATTCAGAAAAAAGAGCAGAGACCACCACACCTTCAGCCAAAATGGGACCCGGGTCTTCAAAATTCCCGCCTCCCGGAAAACAACGTGACAGGGCATCTGCCTTCACATTCTTAACTCCAGGGCGGAACGTGACAACAAAATTAAACCTAGAAAAGAACAAAGACCATCTGGCCTGTCTCGGGTTCAGACGCTTGGCTGACTCCAAGTAGGCCAGATTTTTATGGTCAGTAAATACGGTAATAGGGTGTCTGGCTCCCTCTAGCCAATGGCGCCATTCCTCAAAAGCCAACTTGATGGCCAACAATTCCCTATCTCCCACATCGTAATTTCTCTCTGCGGAGGAGAGTTTTCTTGAGAAAAAGGCACACGGTCGCCATTTGGCAGGAGAGGAACCCTGAGACAAGACCGCCCCCACACCCACCTCAGAAACATCAACCTCAACTATGAAGGGTAAAGAAATATCAGGTTGCACCAAGATGGGAGCGGAAGCAAAACTCTCCTTGATATTAGAAAAAGTCTTACGCGCCTCTACTGACCAAGAAGAAAAATCTACCCCCTTTCTGGTCATATCAGTGAGAGGTTTAACAATAGAGGAATAATTCAAAATAAACTTCCTGTAATAATTGGCAAAGCCCAAAAAACGCATCAGCACCTTCTGATTCTCAGGAAGCTCCCACTCAAGCACAGCGCGGACCTTCTCGGGGTCCATGCGAAAACCAGAAGCGGAGAGAAGAAACCCCAGAAATTGAATTTCTGGAACCGCAAACACACATTTTTCCAGTTTCGCATATAATTTATTCTCCCGCAGGATGAGCAAGACCTGGCGTAAATGTTCCTTATGAGTTTTGAAATCAGGAGAAAAAAAATCTAAATGTCATCCAAATTCACTAATACAAATTTTCCCATCAAATGATAAAAAATGCTGTTCACGAAATGCTGAAAAATGGCTGGGGCATTCATCAAACCAAAAGGCATAACCAAATTCTCAAAATGGCCCTCAGGGGTATTGAAGGCCGTCTTCCATTCGTCTCCTGCTCTGACCCTGACCAGGTTGTATGCCCCTCTTAGATCTAATTTGGAAAATACTTTAGCCCCAACAACCTGGTTAAACAGGTCCGGGATCAGAGGAAGCGGATAAGGGTCACGAATAGTGATACTGTTCAGCTCCCTGAAATCCAGACAAGGTCTTAAAGAACCATCTTTTTTCTTAACAAAGAAAAAAACTGCGGCAACAGGGACTTCGAGGGTCGTATGTGTCCTTTTCTCAGACTCTCAGAGATATAAGCACGCATAGCGATCCTCTCAGGTTGGGAAAGATTGTATAAACGAGATTTAGGCAGTTTGGCGCCTGGGATGAGATTAATAGGGCAATCGTACTCCCTGTGCGGGGGCAAATCCTGAACTCCACTCTCAGAGAAGACATCTGAAAATTCAGAGAGAAAAGATGGTACAGTCTTAGTAGCAACCTCAGAAACAGATGTCGTGAGGCAATTCTCTCTGCAAAAGTCACTCCAACCATTTATTTGCCTTGCTTGCCAATCAATGGTGGGGTTATGTTTAGTGAGCCAGGGTAGCCCCAACACTAGAGGAGTAGGCAAACCGCTAAGGACGAAACATGACATCCTCAACATGAGCATCACTCACAATTAAACGGATATTGTGAACTATGCCCTTTAATGATTTCTGAGAAAGTGGAGCGGAATCAATAGCAAAAACAGGAATATCCTTTCCCAAAGTGCGCACCTGGAAACCATGAGTTATTGCAAATTCTATTGTCAGAAGCAATCAACCCCAGCTGCATGGGCTCCTGCTCAGCAGGGGCTGACAGCAACCGAGACAACCGAGACCCCTGCGCACAGAATGAGACCGCTGCACTGTCCTGGGACTGAGTATGACAGGAAGGGGACATCTCTCCTCTCTCTCTAAGACGCCTGTCAATACGAATGGCCTGAGACATAGCAGAGTCCAAAGAAATAGGCCTCTCATGAAAGGCAAATGCATCTTTCAATCCCTCTGAAAGACCATGGCAAAATTGACTTCGGAGTGCACAGTGGTGTATCTTGGTTTTGTGCTGCCCTAGGCGAGACTAAACTCGGGCACCCCCTAACGCGCGGACGCAAAAGGCAGGGGAGGTCGGGAGGAAGTCAGGAGGAGGAGGAAGTAAGTCTTTCAACTCCTTCACTATGTGGCACTGGCGATGACGCTCGCATAGTGAAGGATCGGACCGGACCGGACAAGGGGCAAAAAAAATATTTTGCATATTGTGTAACTATCACTAAGCAAACACGGCATTTTGCCGCCCCATTGGCAACTGCCGCCCTAGGCAAATGCCTTGTTTGCCTTGTGATAGATACACCCCTGGGAGTGCAGCATCATTCCAACCAGTATCAGCTGCCCATCTCCGAAATTCTGAGCAGTATATTTCTGCGGATTGTTTACCCTGGCATAATAGACGTCGTCTAGACTCAGCTAGAGCAATACGATCTGGATCATCATATATCTGACCCAGGGCTAAAATGAATTCATCCACTGAACGGAGGGGCCGTGCCCCCTCCGGCAGTGAAAAGGCCCAAGACTGAGCGTTACCCCTGAGCAGCGATATAATGATCCCCACCCTCCGTTCCTCATCACCAGAGGAATGGGGAAGAAGGCGAAAATGGAGTTTGCAAGCCTCTCTAAAACGAACGTATCCGGGAGCGAGATCTTAGGCTCAGAACAAACGCCATGAACGCAAGCTGAACCGGTCACTTGAAGCTGAGAAAAAGTCTTACGGAGATCAGCTACCTCCAATGAAAGACCCTGGAAGCGTTCAGCCAAAAGTGAAACCGGATCCATGCTTGAGACGGTTTTGGCGGCTTATAATATCACGGACGGTGTACAGGAAACAAGACAAAGCAACATGCATATATGACTCACTGGATCCAAAGCTAAGGAACCAAAAGGGAGACCCCTGCACAAGACCTGAGACTTTCCCTGGCTGCTCAACCTATGCAAAGATCCCAGAGGTGGATGGTTGCATATCCACGTACCTCGACTATATAACCCCTGAACACCCTACAATAGTGAGGGGACACGACCACCGGCTCCCTACACCAGACACGGAGGGAGTCAGGGTCACCTGGGATCCAGCAAACAGAAAATAACAGATAAATGTTCAGCACTTAACTTTGTAGCAGACTGGAAAACAAATCAGCATGCACACACACTCCAGGAAGTAGTATAAGCCGCCCAGTAATGCATTATGGGGAGGAATTTAAAGGGAAGCAATCAGTCCAAACTACATGACAGCTGAGAGAGGCTAACGAGATGAGGAACTGAACATCACAACAAAGAAACTCAAGGAGGAGGTTCTGAAAGGCTTCTGTCAGAGCTTCTCAGCTGTCTGGTTTTGACATCAGCCCACGACTCACCCTTTTTGTTGTGAAGAAAGAATTAAGATTATAAAGTCAAATAAATAGGGAGCACTCCAAATATCTGATTCTACATAGATCACTAGAACATCATATATATATATATTTTTTTTAAAGGCAGATTATAAAATAAGTACAAAGTGGGTGGAGTGCAATAGCAAACACTTGGGTCTTTATATTATACTTCAACCACTTTGTATTTAGTAATAAATCTGTTTGGAAGAATATGATGTTATAGTCATCCATGTTGAAACAGATATTTTGGGAGTCTTATGTTCTTTCTTGTGCGACAAATTATAACACTACTACACATTTCTACATAACAGAGACACACACAATACTTCAAGTACTATAACTTTATTTATCCACATAATTGGTTAAGTAATCTTTAACTGAGGTATTAGAATGTTTTTCTAACCATATAGAAAATATAATAATAAGGTTTATAAAAGTAGACGAACATAAGCATTTTTATTCATTATATTGACTATTCCTAATTTTAAGTTCCAAAAACCTCAGTCGCAAGCCCACGTCAAGGGTCATCATTCTCTTGCGAGTCCCTACACTCAACTACCACATACATTCAATAAGCTATCTGGAAAATAACAAAAAAACTAACGAGCACAGAAGAAATTAAACACTGCCACGAATAGCGTCCATCTGCCATGGCAAGGACCCCTCTAGGCTGAAAAAGTAGTCTGCATAGAGCTCCCGAACTACAATGCCTGCAGTCCCTGGTCGTCTATGCAGGGTCCTCACCAAACTCAAACCTGGTGACATAGGAAAATCTTCCTTGTCAACAGAAGAGGAAGCCTCATGAATCCTGATTAAGTTGTCTCGAACAGCCCAACCTTAAATCACCAGGGTAGCATTCTCCAGATCCATCTGTATGGATTGCAATAAAACATCTTACACTCCAGCTATTTATACATAAATGAAACACAAAGGAACTGACATCACCAAATGGCGTCACTATGCCATTTGAATATGTGACTGAATAAATCTACATTGTGATCTACATCAGCGAAGTGCCGGTCTTTTCCTTTGAAACGTTTGTCTGGACGCCATTCCATGGACATGTGCACCGCGAATTTAAAGAAGGTAGTGCCGCCCTGCTTCTTACTACCATCTGTATGGATGACATAAACACCCTCCACTTGCTAGAGAGTATTCTGAAAGCACACTCAACATACCGACGGGCAAAAGTCAACCGGTAGTTGAAAATACGTCTCCTGACATTCAAACCATGCTTTGGGAAGGGCTGCATAACCTGGTGAGTCAATGTAAACCCTTCATCCACCACTATCACAAATGGAGCCGGCGGACCTGCATATCCGGGCAGTCTTCTGGACTCGGGCAGGGCAAGCTGGTTGGCACGAAGCCGCTCACCCATTCTAGAAGCACTAAAGATGCAAGCATCTGCAGTGCTTCCATAGGCCCCGATATCAACCATTATAAACCGGTAGTTACTGTCAGTAACAGCCATAAACACTACCGAAAAATATTGCTTAGAATTTAAAAATCAGGTCCCTGAGTGAGGAGGATTCTTGCCACGAATGTGCTTGCCATCCATTGCCCTGTTGCATTTTACAATGGCACAACAAACAAAGGGACAAAGAAATTTAACTTCAGCAAACATTATCACATGTCTAACACCAGCCATTTTCAGAACCATGTTACTCATGACAGAAGCACTACATGCATGGCCGTAAACGTAAATGACGCACTGACAGCTCCTCACTAGCCGCCGATACCCTATCTTGCAGCCCAAAGCGCATGTGCGCACCGCTAGCACTGCTCCAGACGCACTGACGTCATTTTAATGCACCCTGGCGATTCATCAGCCGTCGCCAGGATTTATAGCGCTTTAACACACGTGCACGCCACATCCAGCGTCTGACTTACTGCCCTGCCACTAATTACTGAGCACTCTCACCAAGCACCTTGAATATTCTATGTTTTCATTCATTAGACTACTAACTATAGGCTCTTATTATTTATATACCCATTATACTCCTCGTCCTAGATTACCATAACCATTGTTCCTCGCTTCATAATTACCATTCTGTGAGTCCCTTTTCTTTCATAGTTACTGATGGGACATTTTTTCTTCAATCTCTTTTTTCTTTTCTTAGTTTTTTTCATTCCTAACAGATTATTATATATACTCCAATTCTCTGTGACCACATTGTATATTATATGTCTCTTTAGACCCCGCTGAGGAAGGTTGTACCAGACCGAAACGTCCGGGAATTATGTCTTATGTGGCTACATACTAGTGATTTACCAATGATTTACTCTTGATGTATACAAATGATAATTTGCAAACAAAATAAAATGTAGAAAAAATTTTGAATGGAAATTTGGAGTGACGTGGATTAACCTTACACTTGTTCAACCACTCTCACGGGCACCCACACTGGATTTAAGTTGTGCGGAGTACATATCTTTTCAATTGCTAACTATAAATAACATATTGCTTACCTCAACATTGACGATGAGCCTTTCCTAAGGAGAAATGCTGCGCCTCATATTGGTGTCCATGAAGGTAAGGACAGTACGTAGAGACGACAGCAAGCAATCAAAAGTAGACACTGACATCCGACAGAACGAAAAGAACTTCTCGGGATGCTGACAAAGATCTGTGTAAAGAGTATGGAAGTATCCTTTCTGGTATGGTTGGGAAACAATGGGATGGACCCAAAATAGCCACCTTCTACTTGGTTTCTCGTCCAACAAAGGGGACCGCTGTCTCCATCACCGAGAAACAAGCCAGTGCAGTACGACCTCTTCCTCAGAGTCAACCGCCATGGTGAAAGCAAGACGCAACAAGTGAGAATCAAAGAACAGCAAAGCCAAGGAATCAAACAAACCTCTGTACCCTGTAAAGTCTACAGAAAATCATCACTAAACAAACATCTTTTTCCTGGGTAGGGATATTGAAATCACACTTTTTTCACCTTCCATTTTTTTATGCGGTTCGCAAAAAAAATACGGAAGACACACGGAAACACAACAGTAACACAAACGGAAACGGGCAACGGAACAACGGATCTGCAATTTGCCAACCATATAACACATACGGTTGTGTACATTGAGGCCTATAGAACAGGAAGTGTCACTGACCACAGTAAAACTTTAATTTAAAGCAGTTTTAATTTATTTTTTATATATAAATGGTGAGACAAAAAAGAACACCAAGCACAGTAAGAATTTTATGTTCAAAATAAAAACTTTACAATAGGTTCCTTAGTGAAGGCACATTCCCTTTAAAAAATAATTGCTCTAAATTCCTGCTCTTTGCTCCCAATGTCTTACATAGTTCAACAGAATTGACTGATTTAAACACAAATCTAATGAGTTTACTTTAAACTACAACAAAATAATATTGTTCTGTGTGACCATATCAGGACAACATCGTAGTAATTTTTTATGATGTTAATGGACCTCACAATGCTTGAGAACCTTTTGACTTCTAAATATTATCGTATACATCCACAAACACAATTTTTTTGTAATCTAAATAGGTCTAAAATGCAGTGACAATAAATTTTTTATACAATTTAATTGGGGTTCCATTATTATTATTTTTTGCTTCAGAATACCAAATCTCCTGCATGCACATACTGTAGATTTAAAAATAGTCGTTCAAATTGTTTATGGCAACTAAACCTATAACAACGCCAAGTAGGGAACTTAAATAAACCAGGAAGCTAACCCAGACGTATTTTTCCAGTTATTTTGTACTTTCTCACAAAGTTTATTTTCCAGCATTGCACCGTGTATAACAATGAAATTTGAGTGCAAAATAAAAAATCATATTGCTTGCATTTTTTTCTACCGTGTTTAGTTTTTTCCAGAGCAGGAGCTATAAGCAGTAATCAATACTGACTACTACTTGACAGAGGGTTGGAAGAATTGGGAATGGAAGTAATTCAACTGTTTTATAAACTATCTACGTTAGCAAATTGTTTTGATTCTCACACTGGCTACACTAATTATTTGCTGGAGCACATGCTGTGTGACAAGTCCCCCATCCAAGGACATATGTGCACTGCAGCAGAAAATGCTAAACAATCCTAAGGTCAGCTCAATGTAATGCTATACCACATTGTGATACCGCTGCGCCTATGTAATTGGAATTTGATTTTAAGCTTGGTACCTACCCACAGCTAGTTTGCACTTAATTAGTGACTCTATATTCCAAGAATCTATACTTTAAATGTACGTTGATCCCACAATAAAAAACTTTGGATATTATTGTAGAAGATGCTTTTAGCCAGGCTCTGCCATAAATTGAAATGAATAAAAACTCAAATGCTATGTTCTCCTCTGTTCCTTTCCATTCTTTTCCTCTTTTATATACAAGAACAATAAAAATGATGGCAGTGCAGGATCACGAGATCTCATAGGGTCCCATAGCAAAACTAAATATGTGCCCCACTGCCCCACCCAGTTTCTCAGTATGCATGCGTCAATCAATCCTACGCAATGCAAAGCTTAATGCCCAAGATTTGTGGCAAAATTATTATTTTTTTAATTAAGTGGTTGGAATTTTTATTAAAAAATTCCCCCTTGGACCTACCCACTTTATTGGAGTTCTACGTCAGTAAAGTGGAATAGGTGCTTCATTAATATTGAATAAGTAAATGAAGTAAATACTGTTTTGCATACTTTTAACAATAAATAAGTGGTTTACTGCCTGAGAAGAATGCTTAAAAAAAAAATATTGTCATAATATTAAGATTTGAAAGGCTGAATCGGTGAATGCAATGGGGTAGTGGACTATTTAGTATAAATAGCCAGCCACTATCCCCATAGTCACTAATGAGTAAAAAGATCTGTGTGTGGTGCTAGAGATACAATGTTGCCACCACAGTTCCACTAGACACACTTAGATACACTGCATTCACCCTATGTGTATCTGTAAGGCCCCTTTCACACGGGCGAGTATTCCGCGCGGGTGCGATGCGTGAACACTTGCGTTGTTTGATTCCGGCAGGCAGTTCCATTGCCTGAACTGACTGCCTGATCAGGCAAACTGTATGCAAACGGATGTCATTTTTTCGGACTGATCAGGCATTTTTCAGACTGATCAGGATCCTGATCAGTCTGAAAAATGCCTGATCAGTCAGAAAAATGCATTGCAATACCGGATCCGTTTGTCCAGTGTCATCAGGCAAAACGGATCTGTTTTTTTTTTTTCGTTTTTAAAGACCGGAAGGATGGATCCGGCATTCCGGTATTTTGAATGCCGGATCCGGTACTAATACATTCCTATGGAAAAAAACTTCGGATCCGGCATTCAGGCAAGTCGTCGTTTTTTTTCGCCAGAGATAAAACTGTAGCATGCTACGGTTTTCTCTTTTGCCTGATCAGTCAAAACTATTGAACTGAAGACATCCTGATGCAAACTGAACCGATTACTCTCCATTCAGAAAGCATGGGGATATGCCTGATCCGTTATTTTCCGGTATAGAGCCCCTGTGACGGAACTCTATGCCGGAAAAGAAAAACGCAAGTGGGAAAGTACCTTACTCAAACAGGTCATTCAGAGCTAATGACTGTGTTCTCTGAAAGGAGGGGGGGTGATTGGTCTAATTTGCACATGAAGCCACCAATCATACCCCAATGTCACTGTCAAGCTCTATGACCTATATTTGTGCATAATATATAGATCCCTGCCTAATGTAGCATCCACTCAACGCGTTTCTATGCTACCCTATTCAGGGCAGCCTTTCATCAGGAGCAGAGTTGTCATCACCCAGATACAGATCGTCCATACACTTGGCGTTTCCTGTGTACTGGGAAGAACAGGGAGCAGTGCTGCACGTTGGAGATGCCACACGTACAGCACAGAGTAGCACAGCCTCCGGCTCTATGGTGGCTGTAGCGTGGCCGCCGAGAGCGCTTCTTTCATAGATGAAGCCACACTCAATTGGCGGAGCTACGGGCGGCAAGGACAGACTAGGAGGCATGGTAAGACCTCCCCTCAAATCCGCCCATAATACTGAGCAAAGCGCTCAAGTGGGCTCACAGATTCACTGGCATAACTAGCCAACTTGTAACACAGGGAATATTAGTCCAGTATATTAACTGGAGACAATACGAAAAGCATGTATTCTCAATAGTCTCAGAGAGAGACGCAAAGCCATAATTATGGATGGAAAAATATAGCATGAGAGTGACAACAGAGGAATATAGCAGCATCACGTTAATGATCAGCTAGAATAAAAAGCTGGTAATAATATTATAAGTTACACATACTCAAAATAGCATAGTCAGGTGTATAAATAAGATGTGTACAACGACCACTAAATGACGTACAGCGGCGTAATTACCATAATTAGATGAAACAGGTATATGAAATAAAGTTATTAAGGCCGCCTGGTTTTAATGTTTGTAGTGTAAAAGTCCATTGTGCTTCTTTACGAAACAATAGATTATCCAAATTTCCCCCTCTTGGGGAGCCCCTCACATGCTCAATACCCTGAAACGTGATGCAATTCCTCTCTCCCGGATGACAATCCTTAAAACATGTTGTGCAATTGGTATATCGTCCTGGTTAGAGATATTTGAGAGATGTTCCCCTATACGCCTCCGAAACTCTCTCTTGGTCTTGCCAACATATTGTTTGAGGCAAATGCATGTAACCACATATACTACACCGACTATCCTACAGTTTATAAAGAACCTGATGTTATAGGTGCAGCCTGTTGCGGTACATTTTACAACATTACCTTTTTTGGGAAGAAGGAGATCATCCCTAATGCTGTCTGACGCGTGTGTGTATGCCTCAGCAAGACATGACCTGGGGTATCCTACATTTGTGGCTCAAGGAGGGGGACATTAGGTAAGGCATGAGTAGAGGGGCAGGTGAAAAGGGTAAAATAAAGCAAACAAGGAAGACATAGACATATAATGAAGACTGGGAGACAAGGAAAAGAAAGTGGAAACAAGGGGAAGTCTGGAGACATTCAGTGTGGAACAGATAAGTAACACAGTAGAGAGACAGAGAAAGAGTTTTAAGCGCCAGGCAGCTTTCTTCACATGGCTGTTGTTAAAGTCTCTTCTTGATTTTTCTGCGTTGGTGGAGTATGCTGGTCTGTTGGTGATCAACGGATCCAGAGTATCAATGGCATCCTAAGGAAAAGTTCACAGGAAATGAATAGCAGTAAAATAATACCAGTTTGAGAGAGACCTATGGATCTTGAGCAAGTCTCTTTGGAGTTAACTGGTATCCCCTTTTACCAGTTTTTTGAGCTGTGGGAGTGTGTTGCAGTGTGAAGGGTACTATATTTGGAACCTCTGGGAGAGCAGCAATGTCTTGGAATAAGTCCCAGTTGTCTATCTTCAGGGGTGGTATTTGTAAAAAGTCATACATGTCCTCCAGGTCAGAGTGGGCCGAGATGTTGAAGCGGCACCCAGCCTGGGAAAAAGAGAGGCTGAACGGGAAGCTCCATTTATATTGGATTCTATTGGCCGTAGCCATTCTGTCAGGGGTTTTAGGGTTCTTTTCCATGCAAAAGGCTACACTAATAATCTTGTCATAAGACTTTAAGTGCCTTGCATGCTATACAGTTTCCACACCTAAAAGTGCCCAAAGGTTTAGTGCTCAATCAAGTGGATTTGAAAGGAGGATTGTACAGACTATGTACCAGCTTGTCCCTTCAAGTTACTCCCCCTTATGTATGTCAACAAAGGATGGTCTCCCTCCTGGTGACCTACCACTGGGTCCGTTGTCAAGAGTCCCCAGTGTTCATGCAATAGGTCCCGTATTTCCCTATGTGCCACATCATAGGTCCTTATAATCTGGACCACGCTGTTGCTCAAATCCCGATTTTTGGGAAGAAGGAGATCATCCCTATTGCTGGCTGACACGTGTGTATACACTTCAGCAGTACATGACCAGGGGTATCCTCTTTGAGAGAATCTTTGTTGCAAATCACCAGCAGCCCATTTGAAATCCACTCACTCAGAGCAGTTGCGCCAGCTCTTAAAGGGGTTGTCCGAGTTATTTTTTAGTTTTTTCTATGTTCCTAACAAATGTAACAGCTTCCAATTAACTCACTTTATCTCCAGTGGCTGGTTTCTCAGATTTCACTGGGGGTCACATGACCTTTGATGTGAGCCTCTCTCCCTGCTCTGATAAAGTTTGTTTACAAGACTGTAAACGAGATGTCACTGTGTTGGCCATGCCCCCTTCATTGCTGTCTGTTTTCTCCTAGGATTCTTAACCCCTTCAGCTGCACAGACTGGGTAGCTGCAGCAGTGACAATTCTAGGAACAGGAGCTGACAGACTAGAGAGAGCATTGCACAAGAAGGTAGGGGGAAGATCCTGTGTGTATTAGCAATGTCATTATACAGATGGGACTTGTAGTTCTACACTTACAAGTTGCTGTTGATTCTCCCAGGACTTAGGGCAGCTCTTGTATCCACTCCCTTAGCAGTGTCATTATACAGCCTGGACCTGTAGTCCTTCACATACAACATGCTGCTGATTCTCCCAACAGGCAGACATGTCACTCAGGGCAGCTCTTGTAGCCACTCCCTTAGCAGAGCAGGGGGGAGGGGCAGAGATAGTTTTTTTTTGCATAAAACTTGCTTAGCTTAGTTATATATTGCTGCCCATTATATTTTCAGTGCTATATTTTTTTTTTTCATAACTCGGACAACCCCTTTAAATATTGGCCCTTTGGTATACCGTATTTGAGCCTGTTCAGATGCGCACTATCTGAGTAGGTTATTAGTGGCCATGGGTTTGCGGTACATCTTAGTGGTGATCTTTCTCGATTTCTCAATCGTATTTGACAAATCCAGGAATGTCAAATAAGTGTCATCAATGTCACTAGTGAAGAACAGGCCAAGATCATTATTGTTTAGCTGTGACTAGTGTTGAGCAAGCACCAAAGTGCTCGTATGCTCTGGCCAAACACATCGGTATGCTCGTGTGTTCTACCGAGCACAATGGAAGTCAATGGGGGAACCCCAGGCACCCCATGCTTGGAAGAGAAAAGAGTGTCTGGTTCACAAAAAAAAGGATAGAATCTGGTGGTATCTATGACATACAATAAGCAACCACACAAAGGCTATATGCCAAAAGCCAGGTATATTCAAGCCAACAATCTCTCCATGATACAGATGACAGGCTTAGTCAGCATACCTTACAATGGCAGCCTTGTGCACTATGAGACATTCCAAACCAGCTCTCATCTGACTGAGAGCCAGTAAGCCTCAAAGTTACTTCAGATCTGTTGGATGGCTTGGGTGGACCTGCACACCTAGATCAATATCATTAGGGAGACAAAGTTTTCTGATTGTCCTAACATAATATTCAATAACCTTTCTATACAGTTTTGTCATGTAACAACTAATTTGCATAAACATGGACAGATGGGAAAGACATGCAAATAAGCAGAATCTGCCTTGTTTTCAGCTAAAAAAAGACTATTACTCTTGTCATGAGACTATGAAACCAATAGATGGCGCTGTTCATGAGTAGTGTAGATCGCAAATATTCTAATCACAAATTTTACACGCAAAAGGCTACACTAATAATCTTGTCATAAAACTATGAAACCAATAGATGGCACTGTTCATGACATGCCTTGCCACCCGTAGCTCCGCCCAGTGGGTATGGCTCCATCTATGAAAGGAGCGCTGGGTTATGATTGGTGGCTACATGTGAAAATTAGACTAATCACCCCCCTCCTTTCAGAGAACACTGTCATTAGCTCTGAATGACCTGTTTGAGTAACAGATACACATTGAGTGTATCTAAGTGTGTGTGGTGGTACTGGAAAAGCAACATTGTATCTCTAGCACCACACACAACATTTTTTGCTCATTAGTTACTATGGGGATAGTGGCTGGCTATTTATACTAATAGTCCACTACCCCATTGCACTCAGCCTGTATTGTTTTGTTGGTGGGTAGCCACAAAATTTTTTATATTATAACAATACACTATTTATTTTAAGCATTCTTCTCAGGCAGTAAACCACTTTATTAATATTGCACTCATTATAAGCACCATATTTTTCAATGTTTTCCCACCAGACAACTGGCATAAATACATACATAAATAAATATTGCTACATGAAAATACAGTGTATTTACATTAGAAAGAGAAGAAAGAGTTCAGCGCAAGGACCACTACTTCGGGTCCCATAGCAGTCACTTGGTCTGCTTCCATTGACTGTATGCCACTGTGAAAGATCCATCTCATGATGGGCACTATAGTCAAGAGGCCCATAGTTACCATTTTCAAAAGGGTCTATCAGTTTTTTGTCATGGTGTGCATTTTTTTACTGCACAAAAAATATTGCAGAATGCTGGAGTATACGGTTCAGCATTTTCAACAGACGTCTCTTTCCTCTAAAAAGTAGAAGATGCCCCCTTGTCTTGTTCACAGTCCTGGTTAGAAATATATTATGGGATATGTCTCGGTATTGACCTTTGTTATATTTACTGTATACATAGTTATTCGTTTTCTAATCTCATCTGTAAATAATGTTAATTCTGATAATCGTTCTGGGTCCTGTAGCCCTCTTTTGAACTTGCTCAAACTCTGCGATGCCTTCCTTGTGCACTGGTGCCCAGAATTATATCCAATACTCCATGTGCGGTATGACTAGTGATTTGTAGGGCTATGTTATCATGAGCATCTAGCACATTTTGAGGCATCATTTATTTCTTAATATAGCTGTAAGTGCCTGTTGTTTCTCTTACAGAGTTCCTAATCCCTGCATAGATCTAGAGCTGGATAATAAAAATATGTCTGCCTTCAGCAGCGATTAGGGGTCGATTAGAACTCTTATTACTGAATGAAATGTAAAAACTGTATGCACTCAGCTCCTTCTCCTAAATGACTCTTTGTCTGTGCAATGGATTTGGAAGTCCGTAAGATGGGAAACAGAGCCTTGACTGTTATAACTATATATTAAAAAAAGTCACATCATTTTGGACCTATTCAGATATTCAGAAATGGAGATTCACATTCAGGTGTTTTTTAATAATTAAATCTGTCCCAAGGAAATTCACTGTTAAAGCAGGCATGATAGGGAGGTTTATTAATAGAAAATGTAGTATAGACAAACCGCTCACTCCCCTTACAATTCTGGATTGGGTGCTCTAGTCTCAAATTGATTCACTCCAATCAACAAAGGCGTAATAAAAAATATATGTTATGTAGTATGAGACTGGCACTCCCTCGCATGGGAATAGAGCAATAGTAATAGTGTTGTTACACAATATTTAATTGGCAAAATATATTAAAATACAACATCACAATACAATGTTAAAATAACAATCGCTGCAGCGGAGACAAAATCAGTCCCTAAAAATACCTAAAATCTAAAACTTCAATAAAAATTAAAAAAGTCCAAAAAAGAAGGGGACCATACGTCCTGAATGTGCAAAAAAATATATCGCAAGCCAAAAGTGTCAGTCTATTTCTTATACTAGTATTGGCATTCCTTTCTTGTATGCAATATAGCAAGCAGAATCCATGCAAGGCACCTTTTCAAATATTCAGAATTGTCCGATATAAATATTCAATAAAGTATCCAATCGGACACCAAGTTGTTACTCACAGGTGAATGTCAGTTATCCTGCAGTCCCAATATTCAATCCTTTTGATTTTTACTCACAGTATTTATTCACGTGGTTCTCAATGTTAAGCGTCCCACCTGGTTCGTTCGTCTCTGGTCTCTCTCAAACGTTATCCACAAATCTCACATCCGGTTGTACGATCAGGGTGTAATATCGCGAGAGGTGAACTTAAACTTGTACTGACCAGTTTGAATGGCTGAAAATCCGGGTCTTTATCTTTGGAGCGCTCCAATTTCTTTATATATCTCCGGATATTAGTAGCTGCACTTCCAGTGGGGGTCACTTGTTGGGAATGTCTTTGAAAAGCACCAACCGCGTTTCGGGGATCTCCTCTCCCCTTCCTCAGTGGGCGAGGTTTATTAATAGTCTTGCATTTTGTGCCATCGTATTTTGCCTCCACCATTTTTATTTTGTGTCATATTTATAAATAGTCAGATCTTTGTTTGTTACGTGTGTCACAAATTGTAAGTGAAAGATAGAAGGAGTTTGTGTTTTTATTTATTTTTGTTTGTGTGACACACAAGGGTTTTTGTCATACAATGAGCCACAGGATGTCTATTTAAAACATAATGCCCCATAGTACTATCTAATAGCAGATTTTAAACCACTTTATAGACCATCTTGGAGCCGGTATAGATTAGGATCCAAAGACGTGTCTAAACTTGTCTAAAACTAGGACAAAAGGAGGTGAAAAGTAAGCCAAGACAAAAAGTTGTCTAAAAAATGACTTTGAGTGTCATGACTAGTAGTGTTGAGCACGAATATTCGAAAAGCGAATTTTTATCGTGAATATCGCCACTTCGAGAATTCGCGAATATTTAGAATATAGTGCTATATATTCGTTATATCGAATATTCGGCATTTTTTTCCATCTGAGCACATGATTCCTCTCAGTTTTTTTGCTTGTGGGCCAATGAGAAGGAAGCAATGACAAGTTCACAACAATACTTAGTGTACCAATCAGTAATCTGTAGTCAGACCTGCTAAAAAGTGAAAAGTGAAAAAAAAGACTATTACTCTTGTCATAAGACTATGAAACCAATAGATGGCGCTGTTCATGAGTAGTGTAGATCGCAAATATTCTAATCACAAATTTTACACGCAAAAGGCTACACTAATAATCTTGTCATAAAACTATGAAACCAATAGATGGCACTGTTCATGACATGCCTTGCCACTGTCATGGAACCATGAACCAGACGTACAACAAGAGATGAGTGGAAATAAGAAGGCTTTATTGAAAATAAAGCTGTAAGGCAAAAGTCCAAACGGATGGCTAAACCGAAGCAGGGTCTTGCGAAACCAGAGATCAGGAACCAGAAGGGTAGTCAGATGAAGCCAGGATCAGGAACCAACAGGGTAGTCAGACGAAGCCAGGATCAGGAATCAGCAGGGTAGTCAGACGAAGCCAGGATCAGGAACCAGAAGCAGCAGCAGTCTTAGAAGCATGTGAGCACAGGAGGACCAAGCAGGGAACTGAAGCCACAGACCTCCTATATATATGAGCTAGGCATCCAGCTCCTCCCAGTGGGAAGGAGAAGCCGCAGGGTGGGAGGCTACAAGAAACCCAGAAACCAAGATGGCCGCCAGCACATGGCAAACGAAGGAGAACAGCAAGGAGGTAAGACCATGACAGTACCTCCCCCTCAAGGGCCCCTCCTCCGCGGAGTAAGGAACGGTTTCTGAGGGAAGCGTGCGTGGAAGGCTCGGAGCAAGGCAGGAGCATGGACATCTGCGGAGGGAACCCAGGAACGCTCCTCTGGACCATAACCACGCCAATGGACCAAAAACTGCACCCGGCCGTGGACCAGGCGTGAGTCCAGGATATTGCTCACCTCATACTCCTCACGATTGCCCACTTGGACCGGACGAGGCCGAGGAATCGAGGAAGTGAAACGATTACACACCAGTGGCTTCAAGAGGGAGACATGAAACACGTTGGAGATCCGCATGCCAGGAGGAAGCGCAAGGGCATAGGCTACCGGGTTTACCCTGCGAAGCACTCGGAAGGGACCAACAAAGCGAGGCGCCAGCTTGGGAGTGGGCACTCGAAGGTTGAGGTTGCGGGTGGACAACCATACGCGGTCTCTGACCTGGTAGGAAGGAGCGGGCGCTCGTCTGCGATCAGCCTGGAGTCTCTGGCGCTGCGCAGAGACCTCAAGGGACCTCTGGATCTGTACCCAAGAAGCACGTAGGACGGAAAGGTGATCCTCCACAGCCGGAATATCCTGGGGAGAGAATACCTCCGGTAACACGGCAGGTTGGAACCCATAATTGGCTATGAAGGGAGACGTCCCAGAGGAAGAGTTCACCGCCGTGTTCCTGGCAAACTCAGCCCAAGGCAGGAGGTCAACCCAATTGTCTTGGTGATCGGCGACATAGCAACGAAGGAATTGCTCCAAGGCCTGATTGGATCGTTCTGCGGCCCCATTGGACTGAGGGTGGTAGGCCGATGAGAAAGAGAGATGAATCCCCAACTGGGAGCAAAAGGCGCGCCAGAACCTGGACACAAACTGACTCCCCCGATCCGACACAATCTCCTTGGGCAAACCGTGCAACCGGAAGACCTCCCTGGCAAAAATCGAGGCCAACTCTTGTGCAGAGGGTAACTTCTTGAGAGGTACACAGTGGCACATTTTGGAAAACCGATCCACTATCATGAGAATGACCGTATGGCCTCGGGATGCAGGGAGGTCCACAATGAAATCCATCCCCAGGTGTGACCATGGACGCTCCCCGGTGGCTATGGGTTGCAAAAGGCCCAACGGAAGGTGCCGAGGGGACTTACTCTGGGCACAAACGGAGCATGCCGCTACATATGCGGCGATGTCGGAACGTAGAGAAGGCCACCAGAACAGACGTGAAACAGCCCAGGACAGCTGATTCTTTCCAGGATGCCCCGCGGCCTTGGAGTTATGGTAGGTTCGCAACAACCGAGTGCGCAACTCCTCAGGCACAAAACACCTGCCGTTGGGTCTCCCAGAGGGAGCACCAGATTGAGCCGCCAAAATCTGCTCACCCAGGGGAGAGGTCAGGCTGGTGCGAATGGCGGCCAGGATCTGATTTGGAGGTATGACCGAAGTCGGAATCGACTCCTCCCCGGACAGCTCGGAGTACTGCCGTGATAAGGCATCCGCTCTGATGTTCTTGGAACCGGGTAGGTAGGAGACCACGTAATTAAAACGTGACAAGAACAGAGCCCATCTGGCCTGACGTGGTGTCAATCTCTTGGCCTCAGAGAGGTAGGTCAGATTCTTGTGGTCCGTCAGGATGAGAACCGGAACCACCGAGCCCTCGAGCAAGTGCCTCCATTCTTTAAGGGCCTGCACGATGGCCAATAACTCCCTGTCACCAATCTGATAGTTGCACTCCGCGGAAGACAGTTTCCGGGAGTAAAACCCACAAGGAAGCAGAGGACCCTCTGGTGTTCTACGCTGAGACAGGAGGGCGCCTACTCCCGTCTCAGACGCGTCCACCTCGAGGACAAACGGCAACCCAGGGTTGGGATGTGACAGAATCGGAGCCGACACAAAGGCGGACTTTAGAGCCTCAAAAGCTCGGATGGCCTCGGGTGGCCAGACCTGGGGATTGCTGCCCTTCCTGGTCAGATCCGTGAGAGGCTTGGCTAGCATGGAAAAGTCCCTGATGAACTTCCGATAATAATTGGCGAAGCCCAAAAAGCGCTGCAGGGCACGAAGACCACTGGGCTGGGGCCACTGTAAGACAGCCAAAACCTTCTCAGGATCCATGGAGAACCCCTCAGCGGAAATGATGTAACCTAAGAAGGTTACCTGGGATCGGTGAAATTCGCATTTCTCAAGCTTACCGAACAGCTTGTTCTCTCGTAACCGTTGCAACACTCGTCTGACATCCAGAATGTGGGCCTCCATGGATTCAGAATATACCAAGATGTCATCCAAATAGACCACCACACACTGCTGCAACAGGTCACGGAAAACATCGTTGATGAATTCCTGGAAGACTGCGGGCGCATTGCACAACCCAAAGGGCATAACCAAGGATTCATAATGACCGGTCCTGGTGTTAAACGCGGTCTTCCACTCATCGCCCGCCTTGATCCTTACCAGGTTATATGCCGCCCTCAGGTCGAGTTTGGTAAAGACCGTGGCCCCTTTGAGGCGATCGAACAGCTCGGAAATCAAGGGTATCGGGTAAGCGTTCTTGATCGTGATGCGATTGAGACCCCTGTAATCGATGCAAGGCCTCAACTCACCGCCCTTCTTTTTCACAAAGAAAAATCCAGCCCCTGCCGGAGACGAGGATTTGCGAATGTGTCCGCGTGAAAGCGCCTCCCTCACGTACTCCTCCATGGCCTCATTCTCCGCTACCGACAGTGGATAGACTTTGCCACGAGGCGGAACGGCACCAGATTGTAACTCTATGGCACAATCGTATGGGCGGTGCGGAGGTAGGGCAACCGCACGCACCTTATCGAATACATCCCGGTACTCCTCGTATTCAGGAGGCAACAGAGAGTCCGAGGAAGTACACAGCAACTTGACAGGCCCATGGATGCAACTAGCCCCACACTGCGGTGACCACGAGAGGATCTCGGCCGATTTCCAATCGAAAGTCGGATTATGCTTCTGGAGCCAGGGGTACCCCAAGACCACCGAGTAGTGTGGAGATGAAATAACCTGGAGACAGACCGACTCTCTGTGAACGGCACCAATGGCCATCCCCACTGGAAGGGTCTCATGAGTCACGTGTGGCGGCAGAAGGGGTCTGCCGTCTATCGCCTCAAGAGCCAGTGGGGAACCTCGAGGCTGCAGAGGAATGGAATTGGCGGCAGCGAACACACTATCAATGAACAAACCACCAGCACCAGAGTCCACCAACGCCTGGGTCGTCACCGAGCCCCCGACCCAGGAGAGGACAACAGTAATCAGTGTTTTGTCAACACGGGAAACCGGGGACGAGGAGACTCCACCCAAGATCTGCCCCCGACAGGATCTCAGGTGCGAGCGTTTCCCGGACGGTTCGGGCATGCCAACCGAAAATGCCCACCGAGACCACAGTACATGCATCGGCCCTCGCGTCTCCGGAGTACCCTCTCCCCCTCGGACAGGCGAGCAAACCCCAGCTGCATGGGTTCACCCCCAGACAAGTCATCCCCAGGAGGCATGGGAGGAGAGGGAGGCACGGGTGGGACAGCAAACGTAGGCGCCAATCTGTTAGAAGGCCTCCGCAGGCTCTCCTGAAAGGAAGGTCTCTCCCTGAGTCTGGTGTCAATCAATATCAGGAAAGAAATAAGAGACTCGAGCTCCACAGGTAGGTCCTTAGCTGCAACCTCATCCTTCAAGGCATCCGAGAGACCATGAGAGAAAGCAGCGACCAGAGCCTCATTATTCCAGCCCACCTCTGCTGCCAGGGTACGAAACTCAATGGCGTATTCAGCTACGGATCGTGAACCCTGTCTGATGGACATAAGGAGCTTCGCAGCAAAGGCAGCACGAGCCGGCACATCGAATACCTTCCGAAGAGAAGCAACAAAACCGGAAAACTCGGCAACCACCGGATTGTTGTTCTCCCATAAAGGGCTGGCCCAGGCCAAGGCCTTGTCCGAGAGCAGCGAGATCAAGAAGCCCACCTTTGATCTCTCAGTAGGAAAGGCATGTGGCAGCAACTCGAAGTAAATGCCCACCTGGTTAAGGAAACCTCAGCACTGAGTTGGCTCTCCCCCAAAGCGCTGTGGAAGGGGGGCAGAACCGGTCATACCCCGAAACACCGCAGGCGCAGCAACAGGTGTCGGGGTAGACTCTGGCGCAACAACTGGAGCGGCAGTAGGAGCGGGCCCAGGAGCGACAACCGACCCATCGGCAACGGAAGCTAAATGAGCCGTGCGTTCAAGCAGGGTTTGCAACGCCACAGCGAACCGACCCAACAGGTGATCCTGCTGATCAAGTCTGGCAACCAGCGTAGGTAGCGAGGATGGCCCTGTACCGTTAGAATTCATGGCTTGGTCCTAATGTCATGGAACCATGAACCAGACGTACAACAAGAGATGAGTGGAAATAAGAAGGCTTTATTGAAAATAAAGTTGTAAGGCAAAAGTCCAAACGGATGGCTAAACCGAAGCAGGGTCTTGCGAAACCAGAGATCAGGAACCAGAAGGGTAGTCAGATGAAGCCAGGATCAGGAACCAACAGGGTAGTCAGACGAAGCCAGGATCAGGAATCAGCAGGGTAGTCAGACGAAGCCAGGATCAGGAACCAGAAGCAGCAGCAGTCTTAGAAGCATGTGAGCACAGGAGGACCAAGCAGGGAACTGAAGCCACAGACCTCCTATATATATATGAGCTAGGCATCCAGCCCCTCTCAGTGGGAAGGAGGAGCCGCAGGGTGGGAGGCTACAAGAAACCCAGAAACCAAGATGGCCGCCAGCACATGTCAAACGAAGGAGAACAGCAAGGAGGTAAGACCATGACAGCCACCCGTAGCTCCGCCCAGTTGGTATGGCTCCATCTATGAAAGGAGCGCTGGGGTATGATTGGTGGCTACATGTGAAAATTAGACTAATCACCCCCCTCCTTTCAGAGAACACTGTCATTAGCTCTGAATGACCTGTTTGAGTAACAGATACACATTGAGTGTATCTAAGTGTGTGTGGTGGTACTGGAAGAGAAACATTGTATCTCTAGCACCACACACAGCATTTTTTGCTCATTAGTTACTATGGGGATAGTGGCTGGCTATTTATACTAATAGTCCACTACCCCATTGCACCCATCCTGTATTGTTTTGTTGGTGGGTAGCCACTAAAATTTTAATATTATGACAATACACTATTTATTTTAAGCGTTCTTCTCAGGCAGTAAACCACTTTATTAATATTGCACTCATTATAAGCACCATATTTTTCAATGTTTTCAGCAGTCACACACCCCTGACCCCATGACTGTCTGTGTTGCCAATGCCGTGCTGTGCTGAGCCTGCATGCCGCTCTGTGTGGAGGTGAGGGCCGGGGCCGCACAGCACACCTGCAGGCTGGGGCGGGCGGCTGGGCCCGGCAGGGCAAGTCCGCAAATTATGAAATAAAAAAATAATAATAATAATAATTTACGCCCTGGCGCCACCCCCCTTTCTCTGCGCCCTCAGGCAGCCGCTTGGACTGCCTTATAATCGAGCCGGCTGCCTGCAGCTCAGACTTGTTCAACGTGACAGGTTCCCTTTGTACGTACAGCCACACGGTCAGGTTTCATGATGCAGTTTTGGAAGTCAAAACCAGTAGCAAATTCAAAAAAGTCATATCTTTCCTTTATACTTTCTCTCCTTTTATTCACTCCTGATTATGGCCTTAAAAACTGCATCAGAAAAAGTGTCGGGTGGCCATACGCTATCACAATTGGCAAAGCGGACATCAAATAAAAATGACATTGAATATTTTCCATATTGTTGTTTTATCAAGATGAAGGAGTAATAACATAAAACAGAATTTTGTCTGTTCCTCTCTGAATGAATACAGCATCTGTTCTCAGACGACACTCCAGGAATATAATGCTGAAATCCACTTACTCAAGACTTCTGCTATTTATTCATCCCTAACTTTATATTTGATTCAATATTCATTATTGTCCTTGGTGAATTTCCTAGTATAAGAGATTGTATCTATGTTTTGAATAAAGTAGAATTTATAATACACAATGATCGAATATCCAAACAAAATATATTCTGCATAAAGAGATAAGGATCTAAATCTGTCACCTTCTTTTAAATTCTGCATATTGCATTCATCTAAAAATCCATGAGCTGCCATCCAGATTTATTTTTGTCTTTTCAAGCATTTATCATTGGCTTAATGTATTCTGTATCATTATTTGTAACATGAATGCAAACAAGCAGGTTCACAGTTAAATTGTTTTTCCTCCTTTGTCTTCTTCAATTTAATTTATTTGATGTTGTATGAAAATAAAAGAGTTACTCTATGAGATTGGTTTATTGAGCATTTCAGGATAACTAGTCTGCCAGAAGATTAAATGAGGAACTATTCCTAAATCTACATAAATATACATGGGAGACATTCAGAGAAGTTTATAAGTAGAACAAAATTATATAACTGAGCTGGATGCACTTGATACCATTATCGAAAAAGAACAGAATGGAATGCAAGAAAAAAATGAGAATCTGCCTGATAGTACATGGGAATTAATCCAGCATTTGATAATTCAGAAAATTGGATTAATGCAGCTCTTGATTTCATTGTTGTAATATATAAAATTCACAAGACCAAAAGTAGAAGGTTTAGAATTAAAACTCAATAGTAGTGTTGATCGCAAATTTTCATATTGCAAATTTTTATTGGGAAAATTGGCACTTCAAGAATTCGCGAATATCTAGAATATAGTGCTATATCTTTGTAATCGCAAATATTCTAGATTACCCATGATCCCTCACTGCTTCTTGTTTGTGGGCCAATGAGAAGGCTGCAATATCTTTGACTTGAGGAGAAGTGTTGATCGCACATTTTCGGATCGCAAATATTTATTGTTAATTTTCCGATTGCTGATTTTTGCAATCAAGAAAATAATGACTGGAGATCACGAAATCTCGAATTCGTGACTATATGACAAATATTAGCAAAAATCGCTTATTTGAATATTGCCCCTGCCGCTCATCACTGCTTAATAGAGGGGGTTACCCTGTCTCATCTGGTTCTGTGGTTGTCAATATATTGCTATCTAATAATTCAGAATATTTTATAATGCAGCACATCTGAGCACCCATTAATACCTGTTTAAATTATTTAAAATGTAAGGGGGAGTTCACATCCGTATTCACAATTCCGCTATTGCTTTCTGTTATAATGTGGTTATAAAGGAAAATAATGGAATTGCAAGAGTGAATTCAAAATGGAAACCTTTAGAGGAACCAGACGGATCTGTTATGTTTGCCCATAGACCTCTATTAGGATCAAAACAGAATGCCTCTAAAGGTTTCCATTTTGAATTCACTCTTACAATTCCATTAGCGAAGGATTTTTGGTCCGGAACTCCGCCCCCGCCCCATTATAGTCAATAAATATAGACATCACAGGGCTGGCTGTATGCTGTTTGGCATTATGGGTGATCCCACCTTCCCATAATTCCTTTCTCCATGTTCTCACACGTGCAGCAGCCATTTAAAAAAAAAAAGCGATTCGTAAACCACAAAGTGCGAGGAAATTCCGCTTCTGTACGAATGGAACTTTTCCGGAAATTCGGATCAAATTCTACTTTGTCATATGGAGGTATAGAAGTTATTTGTTGAAATGTATGGTCACTTTATTTGCTCCCCTATAACTCAATGGTTTTACTGAGCCATAACATGGCCATGTGCGTAAAGTCTAATTTCTAAAGATCACAAACTCATACACATTGCAGCAGACAGCTGGTGTAGAGTTCATATTGAATATCACAGACTACCACCATCTAAAACATAGCCTTTAAAGCTGTTGTCCGGGTTCAGAGCTGAAACCGGACATACCCATATTTTCACTAGTGATGAGCGGCAGGGGCAATATTCAAATTCACAATATTTCACAAATATTTGGTAGAATATTCTTCATATATTTGAGAATTTGAGATTATTTTCTTGATCGGGAAAAATCGGCAATGTAATATTTGTGTAATGCGCATGAAATACAGGCGTGAGTCATTATAGCTACATTTTTCAAGCTGCTAGAAGTTTCCTGAGACTGGAGAAAATGGTTGGCACGGCAGAACATTACAATAGCTTTATATGCAGTTAGAGTGCTCCAATATATTTGCGATTGTGAAATCGGCACCAATATTGAGAATATTTTGCCGCAATACATGCAACTTCACATTTTAACAGGGCTAACTACTTATTAGTGAATGGTGCACTATGTATTGTTGTGAACTTGTGACATCAAAGCACTATGTATGTATGTATCTATGTATATAGCATAGATACATACATACAGCACTATGTACTGTACGTAGCATAAATGTATGAACAACAGAACTTATCGGCTACACTATATCACTATCTAACCTACACTGACTATCTCCCACTAACTATCTGTAATATATATATATATATATATATATATGCTAACTAACTAACTAACTAACTAACTAACTATCTAATGTAATAACACAGGAAAGCAGAGAGCACAGCAATAACACTGCTGTCTCTCTCAGATCTGCAAAATACTGCATACAAGGGCTGCTGGGGAGGTTCTTATATAGTAAGGGGTAGGCAACTTTCCTATTGGTTCCTAGGGATGTTGCTAAGCTCAGACAAAGACATTGCAGCCCTCTCATTGGCCCACAAGCAAAAAGGGAGGTACTGTTGAAAAAAAATATCTACAATATTCGAAATTACGAATATATATCACTTTATTCTAAATATTTGTGAATTCTCGAAGTGTCGATATTTGGGAATAATTTTTTACTATTCGAATATTCGAGCCCAACATTAATTTTCACCCAGCCAGCACCCCTGATTTTAGCATCGAAGCATCTCATGCTTCGATGCGCTTCCTTGCTGTGCGCTAGATCGCTCAGGGCAAGGGCTCTTTTGTTTAAAAATAACGCACTGCCGGGTGGAGGCTTCGGCCCGGCAGTGTGTTTGGTGATGTCACCGGCTCTGATGAACGTGCTTTAGCACTGCCCTAGCCATTTTACTGGCTAGGGCAGCGCTAAAGCCCACCCATAAGTGCTGGTGATGTTACCGGGATTCCTTGCAGCCCCATGGAGAGCCCGAAACGCCTGAAAATGCCTAAATCGCGCAGGGCAAAGTAGAGCATCAAGGCATTAACTGCTCCGATGCTCATCAGGGGGCTGCCTTGGTGAAAATGGGGGTATGTCCGGGTTCAGATCTAAACCCAGACAACTCCTTTAACCGCCTCAGGACCGCCGTACGCAGGATCGCGTCCTGGTGGCGGTCCTGTTATTCCGGTCAAAGCCGGCCCGCGCATGCGCATTGCGGGCCGGCAAAAGTTAGAGTTGTATTTCGTCACCAGCCTGCCAGCCAATGATCGTGTCTGGCAGGATGGCGATTTTCAAAAAATCTAATCAAAAGCCAGTTAACACTTTATATTTATAAATATAAGGTGTTAAATGGCTTCTCTGCTCCTCTGCTGGTCCTTTTGGTCGGTTGGTCTCAGCAGAGGAGCAGGAATCACAGTGAGTAGCCACCAAACAATACACTTAGCCCCAGATCAACCCCCAGCACCCCAATTAACCCCTTGATCACCCCTTGATCGCCCCTGTCAATCACCTAGTGAAAGGGAAAAAAGTGATCAGTGTAAACTGTCACTTTTTTTTTCCACTGGTATTGACTGATAGTTTTAGGATAGTTTAGGCCCCTTGGTTAGGTAGTTTAGCAATCGTTTAGCGCCCAGCCCACCGCACCGCAGTCACTGATTCACTGATTAGCGTATTGCTAATCAGCATTTGAACTTTTATAGTATCTGTAAGTGATCAGAACTGATCACAGTCAGATCTATAATAGTATTAGTGTCACCTTAGCTCACCCTCCACCCAAAATGCAGTGTTTGCCCGATCAGGCCTGATCGGTTGCCCACACGTGCGTTCACCCACGCCCGCACCGCCGCAGTGACAAAATTATTATTATTTTTTTTATCACTGCACAATTACTTTACAAGCGCTGCGGCGATAAAAAAATCTGTTTGGATATTTTTTAGCAATCGCAGCGGCCTCTGGTACTTCGCTAGCCTCCCATTTGTAAGACAGGCTTGCTTTTTTCTTGGGTAGTCTCAGGGAATACCCCCTAAATTTTATTGGCCAAATGGCAAACAAGGGGTATTCTTCTGAAGAGGCCTACAGGCTTCTGACCCAGTCGGATGAGGAATGGGAACCCTCATCTGACGAATCTAGCGGGTCAGAATATGAACCTGTAGAAAGCAGTAGCAGTCTGACCCAAAGTTCGGATGAGGAGGTTGAGGTCCCTGATAGCACCAGGCGTACCCGGCCCCGTGTTGCTAGACCACAGGTTGCGCAGGATCCGCTTCAAGGGCAGCAGAGTGGGGCTGGCGCTGTCGGATTACGTGGTGAGGCATACACCAGCAGCGCAGCCCATCCTGGACCTAGTACCAGCACTGCCGTACAACATGGTGAAGTGGCGAGCACCAGAAGGGCAGTTGAAGCTGGTACGGTGGCACGTGCAATAGTTACCCCGTCGCAGCCACCGCACAGACAGGCCTGTAGACCCCCTAGAGTCCCTGAGGTGCTGGCAAACCCTGATTTGCAGTCCCCAACTTCAGCCGCACCATTAGTTCCCCCTTTCACCGCCCAGTCTGGAGTTCGGGTTGAGACAGCTCAGATCGGTTCGGCCCTGGGATTTTATGAGCTGTTCTTGACTGCGGAGCTCTTGGACTAAGTTGTGGCAGAAACAAACCGATATGCCACTGAATTTATAACCGCCAACCCGGGAAGCTATTATGCCCAGTCTTTCCGGTGGAAACCCGTCCAAGTTTCCGAATTTAAAATTTTTCTGGGCCTTCTCCTCAACATGGGTCTAACCAAAAAGCATGAATTGCGGTCATATTGGTCCACAAACCCAATTCATCACATGCCCATGTTCTCTGCTGCCATGTCCAGAACACGATTTGAGACCATCCTGCGTTTCCTGCACTTTAGTGATAACAGCACCTCCCGTCCCAGAGGCCACCCAGCTTTTGACCGGCTCCACAAAATTCGGCCCCTCATAGACCACTTCAACAACAAATTTGCAGATTTGTATACCCCTGAGAAAAACATCTGCGTAGACGAGTCCCTTATACACTTTACCGGGTGCCTTGGCTTCAAACAATACATCCCAAGCAAGTGTGCCCGGTATGGGGTCAAATTGTATAAGCTCTGTAAAAGGGCCACAGGCTATACCCACAAATTTCGGATCTATGAGGGTAAAGATCAGACCCTGCAGCTGGTCGGTTGCCCTGACTACCTGGGGAGCAGTGGGAAGACAGTCTTGGACTTGGTGTCACCCTTATTTGGCAAGGGGTACCATCTTTATGTGGACAATTTCTACACAAGTTTGCCCTCAGGCATTTGTTCCTAGAACAGATTGGCTGCTGTGGCACTGCGCGACCTAGTCGCTGGGGCTTCCCCCAACGGCTCGTTACCACCCGTCTTGCAAGGGGGGAGAGGGCTGCCTTGTGTAATGAAGAACTGCTCACGGTGAAATGGAGAGACAAGAGTGATGTTTACATGCTCTCCTCCATTCACGCAGACATGACAATCCAAATTGAACGATCAACCAGTGTCATTGAAAAGCCCCTCTGTGTCCACGACTATAATTCGCTCATGGGAGGGGTGGACTTCAATGACCAGATGTTGGCTCCTTATCTCCTTTCCCGCAGGACCAGACGCTGGTATAAGAAGGTGTCTGTATATTTATTTCAATTGGCTCTGTATAATAGTTTTGTTCTCTACAGTAAGGCTGGGAGAACAAGATTCTTCCTCAAATTTCAGGAAGAGATCATCGAGAACCTCCAGGAGGTTCCGTGGCCCCATCCACCAGTGTAGTGAGCCGTCTACATGAGCGATATTTCCCCAGTGTCGTTGCTGGTACCTCAAACCGACCGCCACCCTGAAAATGTTGTGTCTGTAGCAGGAGTGGAATAAGGCGTGACACCCGCTATTTCTGTCCTGAATGCCCTGACCACCCTGCCCTATGCTTAGAGGAGTGTTTCCAGAAGTACCACACACAGGTACACTTAGCATAGGGATTGCATCTCACAGGACAGGCACACAGGGCTATTAGGGCCCATTCACACACAGCTGCTGCAAACCTCTCCTTTCTCCTGGGACAAAGTGCATAATGTACTTCGCCACATCTTTGGTCGATTTGCGCTTTGCACATTGTCCTATGGGGGAGGAGAGGTTTGTCCTATAAAGGTAAAAAAAAATCACCAGTAAGCAAAAAACATTCAGTTCAAAGAGTAAAAAAAAAGTTTATATGTTCTGTTCAAATGTTATTATAAAGTTAATAAAATTTATTGTGTTGCGGCCTGGTTTGTTTTTTTTTTACCTTCCAGGTGGACAAAGCGATCGACTAGCTGCAGCACTGATGTGCATTCTGACAGAAGCATTGCGCTGCTCTCAGATTACACAAAAGTCGGTGTATGCGGCGCTGCAAGACGAGATTTCTCCTCTGCAGTAAAAGATACGTTTGCCGAGGCATATGAGATGAGGAGGAGTCGGTGTTCATATGCTTGGAAAACACTTTGTATATAAAAAAAATATATATATAAATCCCGGCAATGATTTATTCATCCACATCGATTGATGTGAATGGAGAAATCGGGTTTGCCAGGGCATACGAGCTAAGTGGGTATGGATGTTGGGCGGAGCTCCTATGTCCTGGCAGACGCCTTTCCCCTCCTTTTTCTTTTGGGCAGAGATTTTTTCATCCACATAAGGAGAATAGCAGAAACTCTTACTGCTGGCCATACATGTAATGATTGCGGAGACCCTCAAATGCCAGGGCAGTACAAACACCCCACAAATGACACCATTTTTGAAAGAAGACACCCCAAGGTATTCTAAACCAAAACTGGACTCAGAACAGCTTAGTTTGAACAAGTACAAAAAACTTTTATTTAACTTACAATGATAAAAAATTGTTACATATCCATACATATAGATGAGCAGCACAATGCCACACAGGATAACGTTATGTTGGTCTGTTGTAAAACAAATAACAGAAGACAATCCCAAACCGTGCAGAGTATATTCTTACACGGCTAACAGTCAATACAATGTAAAGTGCATAGTGCAAATTGTAAACACTGACTACGGGAAATACAAAAATCAATACAGACCAAGTCCTCCTGGATCCCTACACGTGTTTCGCGTTTTGCTTCCTCAGGGGATACTGATGGTGTGTGTTGCCTGTTCATATATAGTCTGCATGTTGATTAGAACCTAGATCACCTGAATTCCTCGTATATGCCGAAAACCGGAAGTGCGGTGCGTTCCACGCTGGAACGCACGCCCACTTCCGGCTCGATCGGTGTCCGGACACTCAATATAGCCCTGCATAGTCATTCCACCCTGGACCAAACTTATCCCCACAAGAATCAAGGTAGAACTAACCATTTATGCGCCCAGTATGGAGAGGGTGGAAGGAGGTAGCAGACGGAGGTGTAGAAAAGGACGCTCCACATACCGGAACCGGAAGTATGTCATGCGGTCCACGGTGGAACGCATCGGCCACATAAAGCCAGGGTAGACTCCTCCCATGACTCCGCCCCAAATGATGTCACTCGCATGCAAATCTCCAGCTTACAATGCGTTCCACCGTGGAACGCAAGCGGGGTACATGCTTCCTGAAACACTGAAAGGTCGATTGAATGGCCAATTAGTTAAATTTGATCCTGAAACTCCGTATACGTACAAACCAGGGTTCTATATATACCTCCAGGGGGCGCCTTTAGGAACAATGGGGGAATATAAAACATATTATAAAGAAATCAAAACAATATAAACTAAATATAAATTCCAGACATTGACCACTTGGGGAGCTCTAACAATAACCAGAATAGTAATATGTGATAAAAAGTGAGAAAGTGAAGAAAGTAAAGAGAAAAATAGTAGATAAGTGAAGACGCATGCAAAAAAAGGAGTGATAAAGTGTATAGTAAAGCATTGTGCAGAAACAAAGTGGTGAAAGAGAAAGAAATTTATTTTTATAAATATAAATGTATTATAACATACATATAAAATTGGGATAGCTTCCATTTATAATATGTAGCACAGATGAAAACACTATTATTACAATGTGATCCATCAGGACCTCTCATTAAGTATCCTGGAATCGTTAGTCGATTTTAATTTACATAGCCGTAGATCAAGACCGTGGATAGATTACGTGAATGTCCAAGTCGTTATGCTCCACATAAAGAGTACTCTTGTTGATATTTCCCATTGGACCATCTCTCGAAGATCCGCGTGGTCAACGCCTCCCCAGATGTTCATGTCAACCATACCCATGTGAATATATAGTAAGCAGCCTCACGGAATAATGACTAGCAAGAATAAATATGTAGTCCTATCAAAGCAGAAAAAAACCGTATTAAAAAACATAAAACCAAAAATTAAAAAGGTCACAGGTATACACATCACCTAGACTTACAGAGGAACTCACGAAGATGGGTATTAATACATTTTATTAACTTAGCCCAAAAATGGCGAAAAACTCAAGGCCTCATTGAGGCCTGATGGTATAACAGTATTCAATTCGAAGATCCATTTAACCTCCTTTTGAGCAAGGACCTTCTTCCAGTTACCACCCCTCCCACTTATCAAAACCCTATCGATGCCTCTTACCTTTAAAAGGGAGGCATCACAGTTGTGATGGGTCTTGAAATGTCGGGGGACCGTTTTCAAGCTCTGAATATCTTCCTCCTCTCTTGCACCCGAAATTCCGAGCACATGCTCACGTGTCCTACGTTTCAGCTGTCTCGATGTCATTCCTACGTAGGACAAGTTACAAGGACAAGTAGCTACATAAATGACTCCTGCTGTTGTACATGAGATCGTGTGTGTGATCTCATAATTTTTGCGTCCCGAAGAATCTGTAAAAGAATTTGTGCACAGTATGTTGGGACACGCCACGCATTTTCCGCACGGACGACATCCAGTCTCAGTTTTACGGAAGCATTGGAACATACTGAGACTGGACCATACTCTACGGAGTTATGTACCACAACACCCCTCCGTAACCTTCCGACGTGAAAAGAATTTAAAGGATATTTTAGTCCACAGTCACTACGAGGGTAAACCCGCAGGATATCTCTTTGGCTCTAAGGGTCCCAAATGGGGATGTCGTCCGTGCGGAAAATGCGTGGCGTGTCCCAACATACTGTGCACAAATTATTTTACAGATTCTTCGGGACGCAAAAATTATGAGATCACACACACGATCTCATGTACAACAGCAGGAGTCATTTATGTAGCTACTTGTCCTTGTAACTTGTCCTACGTAGGAATGACATCGAGACAGCTGAAACGTAGGACACGTGAGCATGTGCTCGGAATTTCGGGTGCAAGAGAGGAGGAAGATATTCAGAGCTTGAAAACGGTCCCCCGACATTTCAAGACCCATCACAACTGTGATGCCTCCCTTTTAAAGGTAAGAGGCATCGATAGGGTTTTGATAAGTGGGAGGGGTGGTAACTGGAAGAAGGTCCTTGCTCAAAAGGAGGTTAAATGGATCTTCGAATTGAATACTGTTATACCATCAGGCCTCAATGAGGCCTTGAGTTTTTCGCCATTTTTGGGCTAAGTTAATAAAATGTATTAATACCCATCTTCGTGAGTTCCTCTGTAAGTCTAGGTGATGTGTATACCTGTGACCTTTTTAATTTTTGGTTTTATGTTTTTTAATACGGTTTTTTTCTGCTTTGATAGGACTACATATTTATTCTTGCTAGTCATTATTCCGTGAGGCTGCTTACTATATATTCACATGGGTATGGTTGACATGAACATCTGGGGAGGCGTTGACCACGCGGATCTTCGAGAGATGGTCCAATGGGAAATATCAACAAGAGTACTCTTTATGTGGAGCATAACGACTTGGACATTCACGTAATCTATCCACGGTCTTGATCTACGGCTATGTAAATTAAAATCGACTAACGATTCCAGGATACTTAATGAGAGGTCCTGATGGATCACATTGTAATAATAGTGTTTTCATCTGTGCTACATATTATAAATGGAAGCTATCCCAATTTTATATGTATGTTATAATACATTTATATTTATAAAAATAAATTTCTTTCTCTTTCACCACTTTGTTTCTGCACAATGCTTCACTATACACTTTATCACTCCTTTTTTTGCATGTGTCTTCACTTATCTACTATTTTTCTCTTTACTTTCTTCACTTTCTCACTTTTTATCACATATTACTATTCTGGTTATTGTTAGAGCTCCCCAAGTGGTCAATGTCTGGAATTTATATTTAGTTTATATTGTTTTGATTTCTTTATAATATGTTTTATATTCCCCCATTGTTCCTAAAGGCGCCCCCTGGAGGTATATATAGAACCCTGGTTTGTACGTATGTACGTATACGGAGTTTCAGGATCAAATTTAACTAATTGGCCATTCAATCGACCTTTCAGTGTTTCAGGAAGCATGTACCCCGCTTGCGTTCCACGGTGGAACGCATTGTAAGCTGGAGATTTGCATGCGAGTGACATCATTTGGGGCGGAGTAATGGGAGGAGTCTACCCTGGCTTTATGTGGCCGATGCGTTCCACCGTGGACCGCATGACATACTTCCGGTTCCGGTATGTGGAGCGTCCTTTTCTACACCTCCGTCTGCTACCTCCTTCCACCCTCTCCATACTGGGCGCATAAATGGTTAGTTCTACCTTGATTCTTGTGGGGATAAGTTTGGTCCAGGGTGGAATGACTATGCAGGGCTATATTGAGTGTCCGGACACCGATCGAGCCGGAAGTGGGCGTGCGTTCCAGCGTGGAGCGCACCGCACTTCCGGTTTTCGGCATATACGAGGAATTCAGGTGATCTAGGTTCTAATCAACATGCAGACTATATATGAACAGGCAACACACACCATCAGTATCCCCTGAGGAAGCAAAACGCGAAACACGTGTAGGGATCCAGGAGGACTTGGTCTGTATTGATTTTTGTATTTCCCGTAGTCAGTGTTTACAATTTGCACTATGCACTTTACATTGTATTGACTGTTAGCCGTGTAAGAATATACTCTGCACGGTTTGGGATTGTCTTCTGTTATTTGTTTTACAACAGACCAACATAACGTTATCCTGTGTGGCATTGTGCTGCTCATCTATATGTATGGATATGTAACAATTTTTATCATTGTAAGTTAAATAAAAGTTTTTTGTACTTGTTCAAACTAAGCTGTTCTGAGTCCAGTTTTGGTTTAAAACACGTAATTGCTCGAGAACAGCGCATGTACCGGGCGTTTTCTCGCTCTGCGTATATTTGGAATTATATTATCTGTTTAGTGAATTTATTCTCTTCACAGATTTGTGCATCCATTACAATGGATTTTTCAGCCCGGGAGGCCTCGTGGAAGTCCCAGGCAGAAAGTATTTTTAATAGTGGGAGTAGCCTCGCACAGGATACCGAACAGAGGAATTCACGAGAATTAAAGGTGAAATTTAAGAATCTTTCACATAAACGTCTAAAAATCTGGTGGAACAGAACATCATTGGAACAGTACATTAAGAGGAACCTGATTCCACGCGGTCTTAGGGTACAAGTATTTCCATCTCATAATCTTGGCACAGAACAACTCAACACAAAATGGGAGGAAGCATGTAATCTATGCTCCCTGACATTTATGCAAACACTCATTGCTACAAATGACATAATGCTGGCAGAAGTTGATAGTGAACTTAAAACCTTGGAGGATCAGATTGACCAAGCACTCAATGAGAATGAACGGGGGCTGTTCAAAAGTGAACTGGATGACGCCTATAAGATATGGGAGAAACAAATTAAAGAAAGGAAGACAGCTAAATTCCAGAGAGACCTGCAGGATCTGGAGCAGAACAAGATCTATAAATGGAAGCAGATGAGGTCTGAACCACGAGGTAGGAGCATGTCTGTGTCCTCATATGTTTCAACTGAAAATGAGGGGAGTAATTCAGACTCAAACATTAGAACATATCCTACGCGTTATGGGAGAAGACGGAATGAAACAGCGAGAGGGCGTCCAGTAACAAGGAAATTTCAGAATACAGGAGACCCCAAGAACCAGCGCTTGCAGGTAATCAACCTATCAGATCATGTCTTAAGCAATGAGCAAGCAGATGTGTTAGGTATGGGCCTAAACTTTATCCCTAAAACAGGATTTGATCTTTTTACAGCGGTGAAGGATCTACAGTTATTTGCACGTAATCTCACTTTTAAGAAGTTGTATCACAGGGGCGGCACGGAGGACACTATGTTCACAGCGGTGGAATTGGAAGCAATTCGCGTTTTGGAGGAACTTCAGAACGAACAAGTAGATGTGGCACCGGTGAGTAGACTACCTGCAGCCCTGATACCTAAATCTAAGAAATTTCCCCCAATGTCATTATTTTCGAATATTGACATCTTTGTTAAGGTGGTCACGGAGGAATTGAGATCTATTAAAAAATTTACATCAGGTGACAATTTGAATAGAGGACAGCGCCTTGCCCTAAAACAACTCAACAAGATAGAGAACCTTGTTATAAAAAGCTCAGACAAAGGAGGCAATGTGGTATTATGGCCCACAGATATGTATGAACGAGAGGCCTTTAGACAACTCAGGAATCCTTGTTGCTATCGTAAATTGACATTTAATCCACTGTCTGCTTTCCAGGAAGATTTGGGAAAGATTTTACAAAAAGCAGTTGATACAGGAATAATTACTGGCAAAGAACAAAATTGTCTACTCACCATCGACCCGACCATTGCAACTTTCTACATGTTGCCAAAGATCCACAAAAATGCGAAGGTCCCACAAGGACGGCCGATAGTCTCAGGTAACAACAGTATGTGTGAGGCCGTGGGCAAACTGATCGATCATGTCTTACGACCGTTCGTTGATAGTCTACCTTCGTATCTCAAGGACACCGGGGATTTATTACGGAAGGTCGACGGTCTGCTACTGGATGAAGACATGATCTTAGTGACATGTGACGTCGAGTCATTATATACATCTATTCGCCACGATGATGGGATTCGAGCTGTAACACACTATCTGATGTCCTCCAATACGCAAAGTGAGTATGCAGAATTTATTCTGGAACTATTGGATTTCACATTACGTCACAATTTTTTCATGTTCAAGGGGTGTTTCTACCTACAGCTCCAGGGAACCGCGATGGGGGCGTCTTGTGCGCCCTCGTATGCGAATCTTTTCCTGGGGCTGTGGGAGAGAAATATCTTCTTGACCGATCCGGTGAAACATATTGAGAAGGTCCATATGTGGAGCCGTTATATAGATGACGTCCTGATGATCTGGCAGGGCAACACGGAAGATCTTCAGGAATTCATGACACTCCTAAATACAAATGATATAAACATCCATCTTACTTATAAGATGTGGAGATCGAAAATGGACTTCCTGGATGTTACCCTGAATGTTGACAATGATGGTTCTATTCACACAGATCTTTATCGGAAACCGACCGCTGTGAACAGTCTCCTCCGTGCCGACTCCTACCATCCAAATAAATTACTCGATGGCATACCGGTGGGACAGTTTTTGAGGTTGAAAAGAATCTGCTCCAAGGATGAGGACTTTGAAAACTGGTCAACGGACCTAGCCAAAAGATTTAAAGACCGTGGATACAGCGACCGTTCAGTGAGGAAGGCGTATTTGCGAGCGAAGCATAGCAAAAGATCAAAATTATTGGAAGATCGAACAAAACAAGAAAAGGGGAGTAAAGTTGTCAGGTTCATTACATCATACAACTCTGGTCATTCAGAACTTATCTCAGTTTTACGGAAGCATTGGAACATACTGAGACTGGACCATACTCTACGGAGTTATGTACCACAACACCCCTCCGTAACCTTCCGACGTGAAAAGAATTTAAAGGATATTTTAGTCCACAGTCACTACGAGGGTAAACCCGCAGGATATCTCTTTGGCTCTAAGGGTCCCAAATGGGGATGTCGTCCGTGCGGAAAATGCGTGGCGTGTCCCAACATACTGTGCACAAATTCTTTTACAGATTCTTCGGGACGCAAAAATTATGAGATCACACACACGATCTCATGTACAACAGCAGGAGTCATTTATGTAGCTACTTGTCCTTGTAACTTGTCCTACGTAGGAATGACATCGAGACAGCTGAAACGTAGGACACGTGAGCATGTGCTCGGAATTTCGGGTGCAAGAGAGGAGGAAGATATTCAGAGCTTGAAAACGGTCCCCCGACATTTCAAGACCCATCACAACTGTGATGCCTCCCTTTTAAAGGTAAGAGGCATCGATAGGGTTTTGATAAGTGGGAGGGTGGTAACTGGAAGAAGGTCCTTGCTCAAAAGGAGGTTAAATGGATCTTCGAATTGAATACTGTTATACCATCAGGCCTCATTGAGACCTTGAGTTTTTCGCCATTTTTGGGCTAAGTTAATAAAATGTATTAATACCCATCTTCGTGAGTTCCTCTGTAAGTCTAGGTGATGTGTATACCTGTGACCTTTTTAATTTTTGGTTTTATGTTTTTTAATACGTTTTTTTTTCTGCTTTGATAGGACTACATATTTATTCTTGCTAGTCATTATTCCGTGAGGCTGCTTACTATATATTCACATGGGTATGGTTGACATGAACATCTGGGGAGGCGTTGACCACGCGGATCTTCGAGAGATGGTCCAATGGGAAATATCAACAAGAGTACTCTTTATGTGGAGCATAACGACTTGGACATTCACGTAATCTATCCACGGTCTTGATCTACGGCTATGTAAATTAAAATCGACTAACGATTCCAGGATACTTAATGAGAGGTCCTGATGGATCACATTGTAATAATAGTGTTTTCATCTGTGCTACATATTATAAATGGAAGCTATCCCAATTTTATATGTATGTTATAATACATTTATATTTATAAAAATAAATTTCTTTCTCTTTCACCACTTTGTTTCTGCACAATGCTTCACTATACACTTTATCACTCCTTTTTTTGCATGTGTCTTCACTTATCTACTATTTTTCTCTTTACTTTCTTCACTTTCTCACTTTTTATCACATATTACTATTCTGGTTATTGTTAGAGCTCCCCAAGTGGTCAATGTCTGGAATTTATATTTAGTTTATATTGTTTTGATTTCTTTATAATATGTTTTATATTCCCCCATTGTTCCTAAAGGCGCCCCCTGGAGGTATATATAGAACCCTGGTTTGTACGTATACGGAGTTTCAGGATCAAATTTAACTAATTGGCCATTCAATCGACCTTTCAGTGTTTCAGGAAGCATGTACCCCGCTTGCGTTCCACGGTGGAACGCATTGTAAGCTGGAGATTTGCATGCGAGTGACATCATTTGGGGCGGAGTCATGGGAGGAGTCTACCCTGGCTTTATGTGGCCGATGCGTTCCACCGTGGACCGCATGACATACTTCCGGTTCCAGTATGTGGAGCGTCCTTTTCTACACCTCCGTCTGCTACCTCCTTCCACCCTCTCCATACTGGGCGCATAAATGGTTAGTTCTACCTTGATTCTTGTGGGGATAAGTTTGGTCCAGGGTGGAATGACTATGCAGGGCTATATTGAGTGTCCGGACACCGATCGAGCCGGAAGTGGGCGTGCGTTCCAGCGTGGAACGCACCGCACTTCCGGTTTTCGGCATATACGAGGAATTCAGGTGATCTAGGTTCTAATCAACATGCAGACTATATATGAACAGGCAACACACACCATCAGTATCCCCTGAGGAAGCAAAACGCGAAACACGTGTAGGGATCCAGGAGGACTTGGTCTGTATTGATTTTTGTATTTCCCGTAGTCAGTGTTTACAATTTGCACTATGCACTTTACATTGTATTGACTGTTAGCCGTGTAAGAATATACTCTGCACGGTTTGGGATTGTCTTCTGTTATTTGTTTTACAACAGACCAACATAACGTTATCCTGTGTGGCATTGTGCTGCTCATCTATATGTATGGATATGTAACAATTTTTATCATTGTAAGTTAAATAAAAGTTTTTTGTACTTGTTCAAACTAAGCTGTGCTGAGTCCAGTTTTGGTTTAAAACACGTAATTGCTCGAGAACAGCGCATGTACCGGGCGTTTTCTCGCTCTGCGTATATTTGGAATTACCCCAAGGTATTCGCTGAGGGGCATATTGAGTCCATAAAAGATTTAAATTTTTGTCCCAAGTTAGCGGAAAGTGAGACTTTGTGAGAAAAAAACCAAAAAAAAAATCAATTTCCGCTAACCTTTGCAAAAAAAAAATAATTTCTATGAACTCGCCGTGCCCCTTATTGAATACCTTGGGGTGTGTTCTTTCCAAAATGGGGTCACATGTGGGGTATTTATACTGCTCTGGCTTTTTAGGGGCCCTAAAGCGTGAGAAGAAGTCTGGGATTCCTAATGTCTAAAAATGCCCTCCTAAAAGGAATTTGGGCACCTTTGCGCATCTAGGCTGCAAAAAAGTGTCAGACATGTGGTATCGCCGTACTCAGGAGAAGTTGGGGAATGTGTTTTGGGGTGTCCTTTTACATATACCCATGCTGGGTGAGATAAATATCTTGGTCAAATGCCAACTTTGTATAAAAAAATGGGAAAAGTTGTATTTTGCCGTGATATTTCTCTCACCCAGCATGGACATATGTAAAATGACACCCTAAAACACATTCCCCAACTTCTCCTGAGTACGGCGATACCACATGTGTGACACCTTTTTGCAGCCTTGGTGGGAAAATGGGCCCACATTCCAAAGAGCACCTTTCGGATTTCAAAGGGCATTTTCTACAGATTTTGATTTCAAACTACTTCTCACGCATCTGGGCCCCTAAAATGCCAGGGCAGTATAACTACCCCACAATTGACCCCATTTTGGAAAGAAGACACCCTAATGTATTCCATGAGGAGCATGGCGAGTTCCTAGAATTTTTTATTTTTTGTCACAAGTTAGCGGAAAATGATGATTCTTTTTTTTCTTACAAAGTCTCATATTCCACTAACTTGTGACTAAAAAGAAAAACTTCCATGAACTCACTATGCCCATCATAAAAGGAATTGAAGGAAAGGTTACGCTACTTTCACACTAGAGGCACGGACCTCCGGCAGGCTGTTCCGTCAGGTAAACAGCCTGTCAGATCTATCTTGCCGCTAGTGAATGTGTGTCCCCGGACTGCCACTCCGGCCCCATTGACTATAATGGGGGCGGGGTGGAGTTCCGGCAAAGGCGCGGCAGAGGCACGGCAGCGCACGGTGAAAGGCTGCGGGAATAAAACGACTACATGTCCGACATTTATTCCTGCAGCCTCTCGCTGTGCGCTGTGGCGCCTCTGCTGGAACTCCGCCCTGCCCCCATTATAGTCAAGAGGACAGAGCGGCAGTCCAGGGGCACACATTCACTAGCGGCAGGACGGATCCGACAGGCTGTTCACCCGAAGGAACAGACTGCCGGAGGTCCGTGCCGCTAGTGTGACAGTAGCCTTAGTTGTGAATATATTTGCATAGCGTAATACTAGGGTTAGACACAGATGCACAATTAGATGAATAAGGTAATTCCACTAAAAACGTTCAGATAAATAAACAAAAAGCAGATGTCTAGATATATAGATCACTAGCTACAAAATAATATTTTCAGAGAAGCAAAACATTACTTTTACATTATAACATTAGATAATAAATGGACAATGGAGTTAAACGACCTGATATGCCCCCCTAGTATATGTCTAATATCACAGTGCTATGCATTCTTGTTTGATTGTGATATACATATATACTTGCATGCCCACAAATGAAATGACTGAGGAAGGGCTCAATGGCCCATAGAGAATTGGAGCAGCTGACATTTAAGACGATAGACTGGGTAGGTGTTGCGTCCACGGTGGTGTACAGACGTGGCCAAAAGTTTTGAGAATGACACAAATATTAGTTTTCACAAAGTTTGGTGCTAAACTGCTTTTAGATCTTTGTTTCAGTTGTTTCTGTGATGTAGTGAAATATAATTACAAGCACTTCATACGTTTCAAAGGCTTTTATCGACAATTACATGACATTTATGCAAAGAGTTACTATTTGCAGTGTTGGCCCTTCTTTTTCAGGACCTCTGCAATTCGACTGGGCATGCTCTCAATCAACTTCTGGGCCAATTCCTGACTGATAGCAACCCATTCTTTCATAATCACTTCTTGGAGATTGTCAGAATTAGTGGGTTTTTGTTTGTCCACCCGCCTCTTGAGGATTGACCACAAGTTCTCAATGGGATTAAGATCTGGGGAGTTCCCAGGCCATGGACCCAAAATGTCAACGTTTTGGTCCTTGAGCCACTAAGTTATCACTTTTGCCTTATGGCACGGTGCTCCATTGTGCTGGAAAATGCATTGTTCTTCACCAAATTGTTGTTGGATTGTTGGAAGAAGTTGCTGTTGGAGGGTGTTTTAATACTATTCTTTATTCATGGCTGTGTTTTTGGGCAAAATTGTAAGTGAGCCCACTCATGAATGGTCTCAGGATGCTTTACTGTTGACATGACACAGAACTGATGGTAGCGCTCACCTTTTCTTTTCCGGACAAGCCTTCTTCCTGATGACCCAAACAATTGGAAAGAGGCTTCATCGGAGAATATGACATTGCCCCAGTCCTCAGCAGTCCATTCACCATATTTTCTGCAGAAGATCAATCTGTCCCTGATGTTTTTTTTTTTTTTGGAGAGAAGTGGCTTCTTTGCTGCCCTTCTTGACACCAGGCCAGCTTCCAAAAGTCTTCGCCTCACTGTGTGTGCATATGCGTTCAGACTTGCCTGCTGCCATTCCTGAGCAAGCTCTGCACTGGTGGCACTCCGATCCCACAGCTGAATCCTATTTTGGAGACTATCCTGGCTCTTGCTTGACTTTCTTGGATGCCCTGAAGCCTTCTTAACAAAAATTAAACCTCTTAACTTGAAGTTCTTGATGATCCTGTAAATTGTTGATTGAGGTGCAATCTTAGTAGCCACAATATCCTTGCCTGTGAAGCCATTTTTATGCAACGCAATGATGGCTGCACGCGTTTCTTTGCAGGTCACCATGGTTAACAATGGAAGAACAATGATTTCAAGCATCACCCTCCTTTTAACAGGTCAAGTCTGCCATTTTAACCCAATCAGCCTGACATAATGATCTCCAGCCTTGTGCTTGTCAACATTCTCATCTGAGTTAACAAGACGATTACTGAAATGATCTCAGCAGGTCCTTTAATGACAGCAATGAAATGCAGTGGAAATTTTTTGGGGGGATTAAGTTAATTTTCATGGCAAAGAAGGACTATGCAATTCATCTGATCACTCTTCATAACATTCTGGAGTATATGCAAATTGCTAATTTCCAATATTTATGTAATTCTCAAAACTTTTGGCCACGACTGTAGTACATCTTAACATAGAAATGCGCCTTCTTTATACCTGTGTGTCACGTGTGAGAGTAGTGGTTATGTGACTAGTGTGCCAGTCACGTGAGTCGCATGCTGATATCATAGTCTGGGCAGGAGAAGTTTGTCCTGAAATATAGAATCCTGTAGGTGTATTGGTCACGTAAGGTGCAAAAGTGGTCACATGACATATGTCAGGAGGCAGCAAAGAAAAGGGGGGGGGGGGGTTAGTCAGCACATCCCAATGTGCAGGTGCGCTCTGCCATAGCTAGAAACACAAAGGAAAAAAAACAATGCAACAGCACTCTGCAAACCAAACAAAGCACAATCATGCTATAGTAATAGAAAATATTCTGGTGCTATTTTGTAAACTTGAGATTCTTGGCAAATACATCTCGCACAAAATTATCTGGGCCTGTCTGCCACACGTCAAGGCAATCTCTATAAGACGTGAACCAAACACTAAATGCTACCTGTTATGTGCCATAACGGCCACCATAAAATAACACGGAGTGCAGGTTCCACATGCATGCTGGATCCACTCTGCTTTTTTAGCATTTTTAGTGCCAAAATGGCCTCCATTAAATTTAGGGGATGCAGGTACCAACATGAACGCTAAGCCCACTCTATACTTCTCCTGGTGCCAGGCGGCTTCCAATGAATGCAATGAGAGTCCACTCTATACCTCTCCTGGTGCCAAAAGGCTTCCAGTGAGTGCAGGGTCAGCAGGGAGAGCAGTGCACTCCCTGAATTTTATGGTGGCCGTTATGGCACATAACAGGTAGTGTAACATCTCAGAGTTATGTTACTAAACTCTTTTTCCCCGCTACTATTTGTTAGTAACATGTGCCTTGTCATCTAATGTTATTTTATTTAATATTCCTCACAAATGTGCATTGAAAGCCTTGTTTGACTGTACTTTGCTGTAAGTTCCATGTACACCATCAGGTGTCAGCAATGTGTCAGCAGGACCTTAGTAACTGTTTAGCATATCTAGACTGGAATAGTTAATTCCAGTTTAACTTCCCCCCTCTTTGAGCAGAGTGGGCTCGCCCATGTCCTGCCTCATGGGTGGGGAAGGAAGTTAGAGTGAGTGTGCCAGCCACCCCTGCTTGGAGAAGGCTGTGCTGGTAGGAGCTCCCAGTTCTAGGGATCCCAACCCAAGATCGTGTCTCGGCTGAGACCAAAGATCTTCATTCCCAGTCTGAGCCCTTCAGCCTCAGCTGCTGACAAGCAAACAACCACCTACAGAACTCCAGGAAGAACCATACCCTGTGAGGATAACTGTGAGTAACATCCAGAGACCAGGAGAAGCCAAATTCCTCCTCAGCTAGTCAGTCCCATACACAGCAGAAGATAGACAGAGCAGAAAATATAGATTGCTGCCACATATTACAGAGCCATAAGCAGAAGACTAATCCTGCAAGAGAGCTCCAGGGACATGATAGAAGCAGAAGACAGATTCCTGCCATACATTTCCAATACCTGCTGAGACACAAGACTTTTGCTGTATCTCGTGCGAATTAATGCTGCCTCCAGTAAAGACAAGTTAAATTATATTCCAAGTCTGGATCTCATTCATTGCTACCAAGTTCCTCAATTACTACTACTAGCAACACACTCATTTATAGCAAATGAGCCAGGATCCAGGAGTCCAGCCGTATCAAGGTAGACACCGTTGACACTATACCCACTATTATACAGAGACATTATACCACTCTGGCATTCCTAACCTGGTACGTGAGTTGCAACAGCTTAAAGGGCCCTGAGACTGTACCCTGCGCACACTGCAATTGGCGTCAGAAACAAAAACTATAGACTTCTATACCCATATCCGGACCCACTGCATAATTTGGAGTCCGTGTCACCGTACCACGGTCTGGGTCATTGCAGTAGCATTTAGTGTTAGGTTCCTGTCTTATAGAGATTGCCTTGACATGTGGCAGACGGGCCCAGATAATTTTGTGTGAGATGTATTTGCCAAGAATCTCAAGTTTACAAAATAGGTGTAGCATTAGCACCAGAATATTTTCCATTACTATGGCATGATTGTGCTTTGTTTGGTTTGCAGAGTGCTATTGCATTTTTTTTTCTATATGTCAGGAGGCACACACCTTCCATAAATAGAATTAATGAATATATAAAAGAGCAGAAGGGAAGGGGCGTGGTAAGTGTCATTTTGTTTATGAGGAAGAATGGTAAAGAGTAATTATAATACAGGTTAGAGACTAAATAAGGATATTGGCAAATAGATTTAAATTACCTAAGAGTAGAGGTATAGCATTATTTGTTGAGGGCTAACTTGAAAAAGGGGAGGTGGCTGAGGCCTCCCAAAAATCAGTATCAAAATAGATAAAAGTAAAAATAAAGAGATTGCCACCATAAGAGATGCCAGGCTGTTTTAGTTAGATAAAGCAGGCAAATTCAATACATTCATTAAGACCTAAAGGTGTTATAATGTTAAGGATGTAAATTCATCTTGACTCCTTTTGTTTCAGGAGTCTTTCATGGTCACCACTAGAGATGGTGTAATTTGCAACAAATGCGAATTTCCTTGTGCTTTGTGGTAACAAACCGCAATTTTCCAAAAATGGCGGCTGCACATCTGAGGACTAAGGATATGGGACAAGGAACTCTGGGACAGAGGGATCACCCAGATTGACATGCCTGCATGCAACCAATCAGCAGCCAGCCTGTCCTGTGATGTCACTGCCCTATAAATACGGCACCATTTTAGATTCTGCAATTTTCCAGCATTCAGAGTGCAGGGACAGACGTGTGAAGGCGCTAGGGACAGCTGCTGGAAAAACCTCATTGTGGGAAAAAAAATACAGAAAAATAGATTTATAAGTGCAGGGAAAGGTTAGGAAGGAATGATTTCACAGCATCTTAGTGCAGGGAGAGATGTCAGAAGGTGCTAGGGACATTAATAGGAAAGAGATTTTCAAGTGCAGGGAAAGATTATTTGTGGATCCAAATAGCCATTAGACAGCTCTGTCATTACAGTTATTTGTTATTGGGCTGCAAGTGCTATGTTGAAAAGCCTTTAGTGGATTATATCTTAGTATCTTTATTATCTTATATCAGTACTACAAGACAAATATATTCTCAGTTCACTTCCGCAGTTTTTTCTGGTGAAAGCATATAGGTGCGTATTACAGTAAAAAAGAAAAATATATACGCACTGCACTGTTGCAGTTATTTATGGTGAAAGCGTATAGGGGCATATTTCAGTACTACAAGAAAAATATATTCTCAGTGCATTTCTGCAGTTTATTCTTGTGAAAGCGTATGGTGGCCTATTTCAGTCCAAAAAGAAAAATATATTCTCAGTTCACTTCTGCAGTTATTTCTGTTAAAAGCATATAAGGGCGTATTACAGTAAAAATAGAAAAAAATATATATACGCACTGCACTGTTGCAGTAATAAACCCCAAATGATAATAAGTGAAATTCGATAACACGTGGTCATCACAGGTGTTGAATTCCTCCGAAGGCCCCCACAATTAGGCATTCCCCGTACAGAAAAGATCAAGTGATTATGTGGCTGGTGGTATATTAGACAGTCAATGGATATACATTTTACTGCAGGCCAGTGGACTACAGGCCCCAAAAATAATTCATTCACCGTACAGAAAAGAATAATTGATAATGTGGCTGGAGGTACATTAGGCAGTCACCGGATAACAATTTTACTGTTGGCCAGTTAGATTACAGGCCCCAAAAATTATGTATTCACCGTACATAAAAGATCAAGTGATTATGTGGCTGGAGGTATATTAGACGGTTAATGGATATCAATTTTACTGCAGACCAGTGGACTACAGGCCCCAAAAATTATTAATTCCCCGTACAGAAAAGAACAATTGATAATGTGGCTGAAGGTACATTAAGCAGTCACCGTATAACAATTTTACTGTTGGCCAGTTAGATTAAAGGACCCAAAAATTATGCATTCACCGTACATAAAAGATCAGGTGATTATGTGGCCGGAGGTACATTAGATGGTCAATGGATATAAATTTTACTGCAGGCCAGTAGACTACAGGCCCCAAAAATTATTAATTCACCGTACAGAAAAGAACAATTGATAATGTGGCTGAAGGTACATTAGGCAGTCACTGTATAACAATTTTACTGTTGGCCAGTTAGATTAAAGGCCCTAAAAATTATGCATTCATCGTACATAAAAGATCAAGTGATTATGTGGCTGGAGGTATATTAGACGGTCGTTGGATATTAGTTTTACTGCAGGCCAGTAGACTACAGTCCCCAAAAATTATGCATTCATCGTACATAACAGATCAAGTAATTATGTGGCTGGAGGTATATTAGACGGTCAATGGATATCAATTTTAATGCAGGCCAGTGGACTACAGGCCCCAAAAATTATTCATTCACCGGACAGAAAACATCAAATGATTATGTGGCTGGAGGTATATTAGATGGTCATTGGATATAAATTTGACTGCAGGACAGTACAAATATATGTCAAATACATATGTTTATAATAACTAAAAATATAAAATTGGTTTAAAAACATGGCTAACGAGATCCCCCCTCTTGAAAACCCCCCAAATGTTAATAGTGGAAATTCGATAACACGTCATCACAGGTGTTGAATTCCACCTTGGCCCTAAGCATTAGGCATTCGCTGGACAGAAAAGGCCTTTTATGCGGCTGTATTTACATAAGAAAGGGACCATTCTTTGTTCTGGGTAGAGGTGGATATGTGTGGGCTGGCATGAGGAAATTCAATTAAACGTGGTCATCACAGGTGTTGAATTCCTCCGAGATCCATGCCTCATTCATTTTGAGAAAGCTAGGCAAGTGCTAGCTGTCGTGAGCTAGGCGAGTGCGTTTATCGGTCACAATTCCCCCTGCTGAGCAGAACGTCCTTTCAGACAGGACACTCAACGAGAGGCAAGCCAAGAGTTCTATGGCCAATTGTGCCAGCTCTGGCCACAGGTCAAGCCTGCACACCCAGTAGTAAAGGGGTTCCTTGCTTCTCAGAGTGTCCACGTCGGCCGTTAACCTGATGTAGTCGGACACCTGCCGGTCTAGGCATTCCCTGAGGCTAGATCTAGATGGCGACTGTCGATGGAATGGCTGCAAGAATGATCTCATATCCGAAGTGACCAACACATCTTCAAACTGTCCTCTTCTTGCATGGTACTCACAACTGTTTCTCTGTGGGTGAAAATTCCTCTGCCAGCACCCGCAACAGCAGAATGCAGCATCTCCCAAAGCAAGGCCTGGAAATGCTGCATTCTGGCAGCCCTCTGTGATGCTAGTAACATGTACACCATTTTGTGTTTGTACCGGTGGTCTAAGTACATTGCCACCAAGAACTGGTCCTTGCCCTTTATGCTTTTTATACGGGGGTAGCTTTTCAAACACTGGAGCATGAAGACCCCCATTTGCACTAAATTGGAAGCGGTGGAGCGCCCTGGCTCCTGCTTATCGCCCAGGCGAATGTTGTCCTCGGTCTCCTCCCCCCATCCACAGACAACACCAGGGATCCCAGAAAAGTTTAAAGCCTTCTCTTCTTGCTCCTCCTCCTACCCCCAGGCACCAGCCTCCTCGGACTCCTCTTAAGACTCCTGGTGACTTGTCTCAGATGGAGTAGCTTCCCCCTGGGAATTCATTCAGCATTGCGACTTACTCATCTTCCTGCTGCTCGACAATCCAAAATTGATCAATGACACGACAAAATGCACGATCCAGAAAGAAGGCGTAAGGTAGAGATTTTTTTGGCCTACCGCAAGACGTCCTACACCCCGGGGAATTTGCAAGGAATCGCTGCACGACTAAGTTCAGGATGTGTGCCATGCATGGCACGTGTGTCATTTTGCCCTTTTTCAGCGCGCTCAGCAGATTGGCACCATTGTCGCACACCACTTTACCAACTGTCAAATTGAGCAGGGTTAGCCACTGATCGGCCTGTGACCACAGAGCTGAACGGAGTGCAGGACCGGTGTGGCTCTTGGCTTCCAGGCACAACAGCCGCAGCACAGCATGGCAAAATCTCACCTGGCACGTCGAATAGGTTCTGGGAAGCTGGGGGGGTGCAGCGGAAGAGGCAGTAGCAGTGGAAAAGGAGGAGTCAGCCGAGGAGGAGACAGAGGATGGAGTAGGAGGAGGAAAAGAAGAAGCAGGCCTGCATGCAATCCGTGGCGGTAACACCAAATTAACACGGGTGCCACGGGTTGCTTGTTTGACAGCCGTTAGAAGGTTCACCCAGTGGGCAGTAAAAGTTATGTACCTTCCATGCCTGTGTTTGCTAGACCACGTGTCTGTGGTCAGATGTATGGCCATATAGCTCTTTTGGGTGAAATATTTCCTTCTGGGGACCTTCCATTTCGGTGTGCCAATGGCTACACATTTTCTAAAGGCCTCCAAGTCTACCAGTTTATATGGCAGTAGTTGGCAGGCTAGCAATTACGAAAAGCTGGCAGTCAGCCGTTGGGCAAAAGGGTTATCCGGCGTCATCAACTTTTTACACTCGAATATTTGGGCCACGGAAGAATGCCTTTTGCCAGATGAACGCGACGACGGCACGGTGGAAGGTGGAGCGGAGGACAAATGGGAGGAGAGAGGAGAAGGAGAAGAGGCAGCACGTGGAGCGCCGGGAGTGTGGCTTTGTGGGTTCTGACAGCGTTGCTCCCACTGGGCTCAGTGATGGGAGGCCAGGTGTCTTTTCAAGGAGGTTGTCCCTAGGTGAGTGTTCGGCTTACCGCGACTTAAGCATTGACAGCTAAGGCTGCAGGTGGCAACACTATTGTCAGCTGCTGACAAGTTAAAAAAAAAGCCACACTGTGGAGCCAGGTGCTTGCCTCCTGGGAGCGCCAGATGTGACCGTGCATGGTGGATGGCTTGCACTAGATATATTCGCAGTCTGCTTTTTGCCTCCTGTTCACTGCGTGTTCTGCCTACTGTACTTCCTCTCCTTCTCCTCCCTATCTGCTGCTCTGTCTCTCCCTCTGAATTCCCCTCCTCTTTCTCTCTTGTGGGCACCCACGTGACGTCCATCGACACGTCATCATCGTCACCTTCACCACCACTGATAGTAGAGATCTTGGGGTAGGCAACAACAGAGGGGACCACCCTTCTGGGCTGATCTGGGTACTGTCGCCAGACTGCTGGGTAGCGGCCGTTGCTCCTGATCCGATGCCAAGAATGGCTGTGCATCGGTAAGGTCAGGGAATGGATGGGAAAATAATTACTCTGACTCGAGTGGAGGGGCTATGGTGGTGATTGTGGTGGTGTCTTTAGGGGTCACACAGCAGAGAGTGAGGAGGCTTCTGATAGAGTTGATAAGGAGGGTGCATAAGTGGAAGGCTAAGTGAGCAACTCAACCAACTCTGGTGCACCTTTGACATAATCGCACGCACCTTCTCCAACTTCCCACTTAGGCTCCAGCCTGGTGCATCTGCCTGACACCTACCACCCCTGTGGAATGGCCTGCCTCTTCCTCTGCCTGTCATTTTCAAAAACCTATAGAAGAGCAGTATTTGTGGAATCAGGTATATACAGGTCCTTCTAAAAAAATTAGCATATTGTGATAAAGTTCATTATTTTATGTAATGTACTGATAAACATTAGACTTTCATATATTTTAGATTCATTACACACCAACTGAAGTAGTTCAAGCCTTTTATTTTTTTAATATTGATAATTTTGGCATACAGCTCATGAAAACCCAAATTTCCTATCTAAAAAAATTAGCATATTTCATCCGACCAATAAAAGAAAAGTGTTTTTAATACAAAAAAAAGTCAACCTTCAAATAATTATGTTCAGTTATGCACTCAATACTTGGTCGGGAATCCTTTTGCAGAAATGACTGCTTCAATGCGGCGTGGCATGGAGACAATCATGTGGCACTGCTGAGGTGTTATGGAGGCCCAGGATGCTTCAATAGCGGCCTTAAGCTCATCCAGAGTGTTGGGTCTTGCGTCTCTCAACTTTCTCTTCCCAATATCCCACAGATTCTCTATGGGGTTCAGGTCAGGAGAGTTGGCAGGCCAATTGAGCACAGTAATACCATGGTCAGTAAACCATTTACCAGTGGTTTTGGCACTGTGAGCAGGTGCCAGGTCGTGCTGAAAAATGAAATCTTCATCTCCATAAAGCTTTTCAGCAGATGGAAGCATGAAGTGCTCCAAAATCTCCTGATAGCTAGCTGCATTGACCCTGCCCTTGATAAAACACAGTAGACCAACACCAGCAGCTGACATGGCACCCCAGACCATCACTGACTGTGGGTACTTGACACTGGACTTCAGGCATTTTGGCATTTCCCTCTTCCCAGTCTTCCTCCAGACTCTGGCACCTTGATTTCCAAATGACATGCAAAATTTGCTTTCATCCGAAAAAAGTACTTTGGACCACTGAGCAACAGTCCAGTGCTGCTTCTCTGTAGCCCAGGTCAGGCTCTTCTGCCGCTGTTTCTGGTTCAAAAGTGGCTTGACCTGGGGAATCCGGCACCTGTAGCCCATTTCCTGCACACGCCTGTACACGGTGGCTCTGGATTTTTCTACTCCAGACTCAGTCCACTGCTTCCGCAGGTCCCCCAAGGTCTGGAATCGGTCCTTCTCCACAATCTTCCTCAGGGTCCGGTCACCTCTTCTCGTTGTGCAGCGTTTTCTGCCGCACTTTTTCCTTCCACAGACTTCCCACTGAGGTGCCTTGATACAGCACTCTGGGAACAGCCTATTCGTTCAGAAATTTCTTTCTGTGTCTTACCCTCTTGCTTGAGGGTGTCAATGATGGCCTTCTGGACAGCAGTCAGGTCGGCAGTCTTACCCATGATTGCGGTTTTGAGTAATGAACCAGGCTGGGAGTTTTTAAAAGCCTCAGGAATCTTTTGCAGGTGTTTAGAGTTAATTAGTTGATTCAGATGATTAGGTTAATAGCTCGTTTAGAGAACCTTTTCATGATATGCTAATTTTTTTAGATAGGAATTTGGGGTTTTCATGAGCTGTATGCCAAAATCATCAATATTAAAACAATAAAAGGCTTGAACTACTTCAGTTGGTGTGTAATGAATCTAAAATATATGAAAGTCTAATGTTTATCAGTACATTACAGAAAATAATGAACTTTATCACAATAAGCTAATTTTTTTAGAAGGACCTGTAGAACCTCTTAATGAGTATTTGCTGGAAGCTAGTATATCGAACACCCTAGGGTAGTTTCACACTTGCGGCAGAGGATTCTGGCAGGCAGTTCCGTAGCTGCTGGCAATCCAGATGCAAACTGATGACATATCCGGATGCAGGCCTATGCTGCATTTTTCAGTGTGCAATATAATCTTGAAATACTGCAATCATTTTCTGGGTTTTAAAAAACACCCTTTTTGGGCAAAATACTAATTTTGCAGCCTTTGCTGCATCTGTCAGTGTGAAATACAAGCATTAGATACTACTGTTATATTCTGCTATAAAAAAACACCCTTTTTGGGCAAAATACTCAATTTGCTGTGTTTGCTGCATCTGTCATTGTTAAATACAAGCTTGAAATACTGCAATAATTTTCAGGGTTTAACCCCTTAAGGACACAGCCTTTTTACACCTTAGGACCAGGCCATTTTTTGCAAATCTGACCAGTGTCACTATAAGTGCTGATAACTTTAAAACTCTTTGACTTATCCAGGCCGTTCTGAGATTGTTTTTTCGTCACATATTGTACTTCATGACACTGGTAAAATGAAGTTAAAAAAAAATTTTTTTTTGGAAAAATTTGCAAATTTCAAAGTTTCAGTTTCTCTACTTCTGTAATACATAGTAATAGCCCTAAAAATTGTGATGCCTTTACATTCCCCATATGTCTACTTCATGTTTGAATTATTTTGGGAATGATATTTTATTTTTTGGGGATGTTACAAGGCTTAGAAGTTTAGAAGCAAATTTTGAAATTTTTCAGAAATTTACAAAAACCCAATTTTTAGGGACCACTACAGCTCTGAACTCACTTTGCGAGGCTTACATAATAGAAACCACCCAAAAATGACCCCATTCTATAAACTACACCCCTCAAGGTATTCAAAACTGATTTTACAAACTTCGTTAACCCTTTAGGTGTTGCACAAGAGTTATTGGCAAATGGGGATGAAATTTGAGAATTTCATTTTTTTGGCTAATTTTCCATTTTAACCCATTTTTTCCACTAACAAAGCAAGGGTTAACAGCCAAACAAGACTGTATCTTTATTGCCCTGACTCTGCCGTTTACAGAAACACCCCATATGTGGCCGTAAACTACTGTTTGGCCACACAGCGGGGCGTAGAGTGAAAGGTGCGCCATATGGTTTTTGGAAGACAGGTTTTGCTGGACTGTTTTTTTGACTCCATGTCCCATTTGAAGCCCCCTGATGCACCCCTAGAGTAGAAACTTCATAAAAGTGACCCCATCTAAGAAACTACACCCTCAAGGTATTCAAAACTGATTTTACTAACTTCACTAACCCTTTAGGTGTTGCACAAGAGTTATTGGCAAATGGGGATGAAATTTGAGAATTTCATTTTTTTGCCTAATTTTCCATTTTAACCCATTTTTTCCACTAACAAAGCAAGGGTTAACAGCCAAACAAGACTGTATCTTTATTGCCCTGACTCTGCCGTTTACAGAAACACCCCATATGTGGCCGTAAACTACTGTACGGGCACACAGCGGGGCGTAGAGTGAAAGGTGCGCCGTATGGTTTTTGGAAGGCAGGTTTTGCTGGACAGTTTTTTTGACACCATGTCCCATTTGAAGCCCCCCTGATGCACCCCTAGAGTAGAAACTCCAAAAAAGTGACCCCATCTAAGAAACTACACCCCTCAAGGTATTCAAAACTGATTTTACAAAGTTTGTTAACCCTTTAGGTGTTGCACAAGATTTAATGGAAAATAGAGATACAATTTCAAAATTTCACTTTTTTGGCAGATTTTCCATTTTAATATTTTTTTTTCCAGTTACAAAGCAAGGGTTAACAGCCAAACAAAACTCATTATTTATGGCCCTGATTCTGTAGTTTACAGAAACACCCCATATGTGGTCGTAAACTGCTGTACGGGCACACGACAGGGCGCAGAAGGAAAGGAATGCCATACGGTTTTTGGAAGGCAGATTTTGCTGGACTGGTTTTATTGACACCATGTCCCATTTGAAGCCCCCCTGATGCACCCCTAGAGTAGAAACTCCAAAAAAGTGACCCCATTTTAGAAACTACGGGATAAGGTGGCAGTTTTGTTGGTACTAGTTTAGGGTACATATGATTTTTGGTTGCTCTATATTACACTTTTTGTGCGGCAAGGTAACAAGAAATAGCTTTTTTGGCACCGTTTTTTTGTTATTTACAACATTCATCTGACAGGTTAGATCATGTGGTAATTTTATAGAGCAGGTTGTCACGGATGCGGCGATACCTAATATGTATACAATTTTTTTTATTTATGTAAGTTTTACACAATGAATTAATTTTTAAAACAAAAAAAAGTTTTAGTTTCTCCATAGTCTAAGAGCCATAGTTTTTTTTAGTTTTTGGGCGATTATCTCAAGTAGGGTCTCATTTTTTGCGGGATGAGATTACGGTTTTATTGGCACTATTTTGGGGTGCATATGACTTTTTGATCGCTTGCTGTTACACTTTTTGTGAAGTAAGATGACAAAAAATTGCTTTTTTACACCGTTTTTTTTTTTTTTTTTTTACGGTGGTCATCTGAGGGGTTAGGTCATGTGACATTTTTATATAGCCGGTCGATACGGATGCGGCGATACCCAATATGTATACTTTTTTTTATTTATGTAAGTTTTACACAATGATTTCATTTTTGAAACAAAAAAAATCATGTTTTAGTGTTTCCATAGTCTAAGAGCCATAGTTTTTTCAGTTTTGGGGCGATTATCTTGGGTACGGTATGATTTTTGCGGGATGAGATGACGGTTTGATTGTTACAATTTTGGAGTACATACAACTTTTTTGATCACTTTTATTAACTTTTTGGGGAAGTAAGGTGGGCAAAATTTCAATTTCATCATAGTTTTTAATTTTTTATTCTTATGGCGTTCACCGTTTGGGTAAAGTAACATGACCGTTTTATAGATCAGGTCGTTACGGACGCGGCGATACCAAACATGTGTAGGGAATTTCATTTATTTATTTTTTAATCAGTGATAAATGTGTTTTTTGATTTTTACTTTATTTTCACTTTTTTTCACTTTCTTTTTGACCCAGACCCACTTGGTTCTTGAAGATCCAGTGGGTTTGATGTCTGTATAATACAGTACAGTACAATATATAGTACTGTACTGTATTTTACACTTTGTCTGAACAGATCTATGCCTTTCAGCACAGATCTGTTCAGCACCATGGACAGCAGGACGCCTGAGAAGGCGTCCTGTTGCCATGGGAACCTTCCCCGTCTGCTCAGTTATGGTCAAAACTGCGCAGACGGGGAAGGGTAAGGACGGGGCTTGGGGGGCTGCCTGGGAGCTCTCTCCCTCTCCATTCGGAGGGGCTGCAAAGGCACAGCAGCCCCCCGATGGGAGAGGGAGGGAGCTCCCTGCGCTGTTAACCTTTTCCATACAGCGGTCCGTACGGACCGCTGTATGGAAAGGGTTAAATGGCTGACATCGCATCACCGATGTCAGCCGTTTATACCAGGGTGCCAGCAATGTGCTGGCACCCTGGTATACCCACTAGACGCCAACGATTACGCAATGGGAGGCGGGCGGGGGATCGCGATCCCGCCTGCAGCACCGCCCGCCTCCCGCACCGCCCGCACCGCCCGCAACCCTCCCCCTGCACCACACACCCGGCAAAAATCACTAAGGGGTGCAGGGGGGAGGGATACAGATGCATTTTAGGAATACTAAAGTTTCTGATCCCCGCGGTCAGGGACCGCGGGGATCAGAAACTGCAGAAATCGCAGCAAACCGCAGGTCTGAATTGACCTGCGGTTTGCCGCGATCGCCGACATGGGGGGGTCACGGGACCCCCCGGCGCATTTAGCCTAGGTGCCTGCTCAATGATTTGAGCAGGCACCGGGTTCCGATCACTGCCAGCCGCACGGCAGTGATCAGAAATACACAGGGCGTACATGTACGCCCTGTGTCCTTAAGTACCAGGGCACAAGGGCGTACCTGTACGCCCTATGTCCTTAAGAGGTTAAAAAAATGCCCATTTTTGCCAATACCCTACATTTGGGGCCTATGCTGCATTTGTCAGTGTGAAATATAATCTTGAAATACTACAATAATTTTCTGGGCTTTAAAAAACAGCCTTTTTGGCAAAATACTAAATTTGCAGCCTTTGCTGCATCTGTCAGTGTGAAATACAAGCGGTAGATACCACTGTTATATTCTGCTATAAAAAAAACACCCTTTTTGGCAAAATACTAAATTTGCGGCGTTTGCTGCATCTTTCATTGTTAAATACAAGCTTGAAATACTGCAATAATTTTCTGGGTTTAAAAATGCACCAATTTTTGGCAATACCCTACATCTGGGGCCTATGCTGCATTTGTCAGTGTGAAATATAATCTTGAAATACTGCAATCATTTTCTGGGTTTTAAAAAACACCTTTGTTGTGCAAAATACTAAATTTGCAGCCTTTGCTGCATCTGTCAGTGTGAAATAAATGCGTTAGATACTGCTGTTATATTCTTTTATTTAAAAAAAAATCACCCATTTTGGGCCAACTACTAAATTTGCGGCCTTTGCTGCATCTGTCAGTGTGAAATAGACGCGTTAGATACAAAATGGGTGTTTTTTTAATAACAGAATATAATAGTAGTATCTAATGCATGTATTTCACACTGACAGATGCAGCAAAGGCAGCAAATTTAGTATTTTGCCAAAAATGGGTGTTTTTTAATAACAGAAGATACTGTTATTAAAAAAAGACCCATTTTTGGCAAAATACTAAATTTGCTGCCTTTCCTGCATCTGTCAGTGTGAAATACACACGTTAGATACTGCTATTTTATTCTGTTATAAAAAAAAAACACCCATTTTGGGAAAAATACTAAATTTGCAGCCTTTGCTGCATCTGTCAGTGTGAAATACACGTGTTAGATACTGCTGTTATATTCTGTTATTAAAAAAACTTCAATTTTGGGCAAGATCCTAAATTTGCAGAATGAGAGCATGTCGAATAAGGGACGTGGTCCCGGTCGTGGTGCTGCTGGTGGAGCTCCTGTTGCAGGGAGAGGATGTGGTTGATCTGTGCAAGCTACACGGACAAGTAAAACACCTTCCTAAGGTGCGAGTAGGCGGCAGAACCTTCAGAGTTATTTGGTCGGGCCTAATGCAGCTCTACGAATGGTTAGGCCAGAACAAGTACAGGTGATAGTAGATTGGGTTGCTGACAGTGCCTCCAGATCTCTCCCATTGTCTCCCACCCAGTCTCCTGTTGAAAGATCACAGTTAGCACCTGAAGCGGATGTCCATCAGTCTTTCCTCTCATCCCCTTGCAAATCAGCCAAGCAGTCTGAGCCCCACGTCATGCAGCAGTCTCTTCAGCTTTTTGTTGACTCTGCTACCAGGGTTTCCCAGGGCCATTCACATAGCCCTGCCCCAGAAGTGGAAGAGATTGAGTGCACCGATGCCCAACCACTTATGTTTCAAGATGAGTACATGGGAGGACCACCACAGCACGTCTCGGATAATGAAGAAACACAGGTGCCAACTTCTGTTGCTTTCTGAAGTGTGCAGACCGACAAGGAGGGCAGGGGTGAAGAATGGGTGGAAGATGATGTGGAGGACAATGAGGTCCTTGACCCCACGTGGAATCAAGGTCAGGTGAGTGACCTGTGTAGTTTGGAGGAAGAGGCGGTGGTCGCACAGAGCCACCAACACAGCAGAAGAGGGAGCAGGGTGCAAATGCGGACAGGCCGTCCCCTAGTCAGTATACCTGCTACTGCCCAACACAGCAAGGGACCGAGCACACCAAAGCCAGCTCCAAGGAGTTCCCTGGCGTGGCAGTTCTTCAAACAATGTGCTGATGACAAGACACATCAGAGCCTGAAGCGAGGCATAAAGGTTCTCAACCTGAGCACAACCTGCATGACCAGGCATCTAAGTGCAAAGTACGAGCTGCAGTGGAGTAGACACCTAAAAAACAAAGAAAGGTCTCTGGCTCCTCTTGCTTCCTCTTCTGCTGCAGTCTCGGCATCTTCATCCACCTCTGGAGTGACAGTGGCACCTGCACCCCACAAACAGAGGATTTGCTAGCCACACCACCAAATGTGTCACCAAGCATCTCCACAATGTCCCACTAAAGCGTTCAGCTCTCCATCTCTCAAACACTGGAGTGGGAGAGGAAGTACCGCCCAACCCACCCACGATCCCTGGCCCTGAATGCCAGCATTTCAAAATTACTGGCCTTTGAAATGTTGTCATACCATCTGGTGGAGATGGAGAGTTTTAGAAGCCTTATGGCGGTGGCTGTCCCACAGTACGTCGTGCTTAGCCGCCACTACTGGTCCAGGTGAGCCATACCTTCCCTGCACAACCAAGTGGGGGACAAAATCAGATGTGCACTGCGCAACGCCATCTGTGGCAAGGTCCACCTAACTTTGGATACGTGGACCAGTAAGCACAGTCCGGGACATTATATGTCCCTAACAGCACACTGGGTAAATGCAGTGATGGCCGGGCCTGAGGCGGATTGCAGTTTGGCGCATGTCCTTCCACCACCGAGGATTGCAGGGCGTTTCTCTTTGCCTCCTATTGCTTCCTACTCCTACTGCGCTTCCACATCCTCTACCAGCTCCTCATCCAGTCAGCGTAACACCTTCACCACAGCAGGCCGTTTTAAAACGCATCTGTTTGGGGTACAAACCCCACACCGCGCAGGAGCTGTGGATGAACATGGAAAAACAGACCAATAAGTGATTGGTGCCAGTGAGCCTTAAGCCTGGCCTGGTGGTGTGCGATAATGGGCGAAATTTCTTAGAAACTCTGGGACTAGCCGGTTTGACGCACATCCCTTGCCTGGCACATGTGTTGAATTTGGTAGTGAAGAGGTTCCTTAAAAATTACCCCGATATGTTAGAGCTGCTGCAGAAAGTGTGGGCCATCTGTGCCCACTTTCGGAGTTCTCACCCTGCTGCTGCTCACCTGTCAACGCTGCAACATTGCCAGTGCAATAACGCCGTTTCCAGCGTTACTTTCCCACTTCTGTGCCTCCTTGAAAAAACACTTTTGGCGTTGATGGAAGAGGATGTGACACAGGAGGAGGAGGAGGAAGAGGGATCATTTCATAGGGTTTCGGGCCAGTTATTCACAAGTGGCTCCGAGAGTGGGTTCCTGCACCCACAAACGCCAGGTACACAATTGTCCAGCCAGGGCACAGTTCTGGAGGATGACGAGGTGGAGGATGAATAGGAGGAGATGGAGGAGATGGAGGAGATGGAGGAGGAGGAACCGTCTTCACTGCAGGGTGCCACCCAAACCAGCTCATGGCAATCACTGGTGCGTGGCTGGGGGGATACAGAGGACACAGACAATACACCGCTCACAGAGGACAGCTTGTCGTTGCCTCTGTGCAGCCTACATGCTGCAGTGTCTCCGCAACGACCGCCAAGTTGCCCACATTCTTACTTGTGCTGATTATTGGGTGGCCACGCTGCTGGATCCCCGTTACAAGGACAATGTACCGTCCTTAATTCACTGGAGCGTGATCGCAAGATGCGTGAGTACAAGCGCACACTGGTAGATGCTCTGCTGATAGTATTCCCACCTGACAACGGGGGCACAGTGGAAGCACAAGACAGCATTTCAGCAACATGGTGGAGCAGTATATGTGCACACGCCTACATGTACTAAATGACAGGTCTGCCCCCTTCAACTTCTGGGTCTCCAAATTGGACACATGGCCTGAGCTTGTCCTTTACGCCTTGGAGGTGCTGGCCTTCCCTGCAGCCAGTGTATTGTCTGAACGTGTGTTTAGCACGGCAAGGGGCATTATCACAGACAAGTGCGGTCGCCTGTCCAGAGCAAATGTGGAAAAGCTCACGTTCATTAAAATGAACCAGGCATGGATCCCACAAGACTTGTCCGTACCTTGTGCAGAATAGCCATGTATACCGGCCTTACCCAGCCATTGTTTTACTACAGCGCAATTTCTCGTTGTTTTATTTCTGATATTTCCCACTCTTTTGGGGCGTACCCTAATTTAAATAAATAAATAAATAAATAAAAAAGTAAATAAACCAAAAAAACTGTGTTAGCTACCTCGTCCTCCTCCACCATCACTTTCACCTACACCGCTACGTCCACCGCCTCCTCTACCTCCTACTCCATATAGATCTCCACCTCATTGATTAAGATTATTTCTTTTTTTTTACGCATTTTATTTTAAGTAATTTCACTAATTTGTCCAATACATTGTTGGGTTATATATCCCAAATTTTGGACTGTAATATACCCCTGCTCTACCTAGTGGACAGGTTAATACATTTCACTAATTTGTCTGTTACATTGTCAGGTAAAATTCACCAATTTTTGGCTGTGGTATACCCCTGCTCTACCTAGTAGACAGGTTAATAAATTTCACTAATTTGTCTGTTACATTGTCGGGTAAAATTCACATAATTTTGTATGTGATATACCCCTGCTCTACCTAGTAGACAGATTAATGCATTTCACTAATTTGTCTGTTACATTGTCGGGTGAAATTTACCAATTTTTGGCTGTGATATACCCCTGCTCTACCTAGTGGACAAGGAAATACATTTCACTAATTCGTCTGTTACATTGTTGGGTGACAATTGCTCTTTTGCGCTAGAAAGTACATTTGCGGCCTACAATGCATTTAGGACAGTACGAAACAGGTGAGGCCAGAACAAGTACAGACTATAGTACATTGGGGGGCTGACAGTGCCTACAGTGCCTTCGCATTGTCTCCCACCCAGTCCCCTGCTGAAAGATCAGAGTTGGCACCTAGAGCCCATGGTCATCTGTCTTTCAACTCACCCCCTTGCAATCAGGCAAGCAGTCTGAGCGCCAAGTCATGCAGCAGTCTGTTATGCTTTTTGATGACTCTGCTGGCAGGGTTTCCGTGGACCATCAAAATAGCCCTGCACCAGAAGTGATGCACTGATGCCCAACCACTTATGTTTCCGGATGAGGACATTGGAAGACCACTGCAGCACGTCTCTGATGATGACAGACCATAGGTGCCAACTGCTGCGGCTTTCTGCAATATGCAGACCGACAAGAAGGGCAGGGGTAAAGAGTGGGTGGAAGATGATGTGGAGGATGATGAGATACTAGACACTACATGGAATCAAGGTCATGCGAGTGACCTGTCTAGTTCTGAGGAAGAGGCGGTGGTCGCACAGAGGCACCAGCACAGCAAAAGAGAGAGCAGGGTGCAAAAGCGTTTGTAACATTCTTGGGTTACATTTTACCATTTTTGCAGTGAATAAACCCCTGCTCTGCATAGGTGACAGGGACATACATTTTAAAAAATTGTCTGTTAAATTGTGAGGTGACATTTTGCCAATTTTGCAGTATACAAAGCCCTGCTCTGCATAGGTGACAGGGACCTAATTTTTGTAAAATCGTCTGTTCAATTGGTGGGTGACATGAACACAGTTTTGCCGTGAATAAAACCCCTGCTCTGCATAGTTGACAGGGCCCCAAATGTTTAAAAATCGTCTGTTCCATGGGTGGGTGACATTAACCCATTATTGCAGATGAAAGACTGCTCTGCATTGATGACAGGGAGTTAAATTTCTAAAATTCGTCTTTAATTGACGCGTGCCACCTCCTTTCATTCGATCCTTCCGCTTTAACAACTTGTCCCACATTTTTGCTCGATCACATTTCAGCCATTGACCTCCCTTGGATGTGGTATCCCTTTCTCACGCTCCCTCTCCGGCGTGGAACCCTGATTCGCCGCTAACCATGAACAACATGGTAGGCGCAGAAAAGAACATCGAAAGTTGATATAGAAGATATCCAATTGGATCGTGGACATCACGGGCACGTGCGATCAGGCAGAAGTTATGTAGAGTCAACAAAGCGGCAGCAGGGCCTCTCCTGTCTATCGTTTCCAAATCCAAAATACCCCAGTGACATTCCCTATAATTTTTTATTAATCATTCCAATAACATGGCATCTTAAGAGTCCTGTATTGTTATTTATCATCACTAAATCCCCGAGTCGGGAGTGGGTAATTGCCGTGCTCCCCCTGCTTTACTTGGAAGCTTCAGCTTCAATAATTTGTCCCACATTTCCGCTAGATAACTGTCACAACCAGACATCTGAGAAGCTCTGACAGATGCCTTTTTTAGAACCTCCTCCTTGATCTTTCTTTGTTTTGGTTTTCAGTTCCTCATCTCGTTAGCCTCTCTCAGCTGTCTTGTAGTTGGACTGATTGCATCCCTTTAAATTCCTCCCCATAATGCATTAGTGTGCGGTTTATACAACTTCCTGGAGTGTGTGTGCATGCTGATCCTATTTACCAGTCTTCTACAAGATAAGTGTTGTACATTAATTTGTGATTTTATGTTTGCTGGATCCCAGGTGACCCTGACTCCCTCCGTGTCTAGTGTAGGGAGCCGGTGGTCGTGTCCCCTCACTATTGTAGGGTGTTCAGGTGTTATATAGTCGAGGTACGAGGATATGTGATCATCCACCATTGGGGTGTTCGCATAGGCTGAGCAGTCAGGGAGAGTGCCAGGTCTTATGCAGGGGTCTCCCTTTTGTTCCTTAGTTTTGGATCCAGCGAGTGATATATTGATTTTGCATTGTCTTATTTCCTGTACACCTTCCATGACAATAACATCTAATTTCATACATTGACCTGCCTTGAACGTATCCCTTTCTCACGCTCCCTCTCCGGCATGGAACCCTGATTCAACCGTGACCAACATGGTAGGCGCAGAAAAGAACAAGGTTGATAGAGCAGATATCCAATTGGATCGTGGACATCACAGGGACGTGCGACATGGTGGAGCAGTATGTCTGCACATGCCTACACATACTGACTGATAGGTCTGCCCCCTTTAACTTCTGGGTCTCCAAATTGGGCACATGGCACGAGCTTGCCCTTTACACCTTAAAGGTGCTGGCCTGCCCTGCAGCCAGTGTATTGTCTGAACATTCGTTTAGCACGGCTGGAGAGCGTTATCACAGGTTATGCTTCCCAATGTTTTGGGGTGTACCCTAATTTAAACAAAAAATAAAAATTAAATTAAAACCAAATACCAGTGTTGGCTACCTCCTCCTCCGTTGCTTCCTCCTACGCCGCCACATCTACTGCCTCCTCAACCTCCCACTCCATATGGACTTCGTCCTCTTAGATCAAGATTATAATTTTCTATTTGTTATATATTTTATGTTATTTTAAGTCATTTCCCTATCCACATTTGTTTGTAGAGCACTTGCCATGCTCTTAACCACATTTGCAGCCCTCTAGCACTTTCCATGACTTTTTTAGAGCCATTTTAGTGCTCCAAAGTTCGGGTCCCCATTGACTTCAATGGGGTTCAGGTTCAGGGTCAAGTTCGGGTCCCGAACTCGAACTTTTTGTGAAGTTTGGCCGATCCGGTCTAACCCGAACATCCAGGTGTCCGCTCAACTCTACTCAGCACCTCTCACCCAAAAATGTCTGTCGCAGGTAGTGAATGACATTCATTTAAGAGTGGGTGATTTTCATCAGGAATCTATCTCCTGTTATGTGTTGGATGGTCTGCCTGCTCTGTTGGTGTTGGGTCTACCATGGTTAAGCAAACATAACCCTAACATCGACTGGCAAGCGTGACAGATTCTCGATTGAAGTGATTTTTGCATGGACTACTGTCTCAATGCATCGTTCTCTATGGTTACCACTAAAACGGTTCCCTCGTTCTTTTCAGAATTTTTTTATGTGTTCTCTGAGAGTGGTAATCAGGAGTTGCCTCCGCAACGGGAGTATGACTGTACCGTCAATCTTTTTCCCTGAGCTAAATTGCCAAAATCTTGTTTGTATAGTCTTTCGGAACCCTAATAAAAGGCCAAGCGAGAGTATATCACCGAAGGTTTGCCAATGGGACATATTAGAACATCCAGGTCCCCAGTGGCTGCTGGATTATTCTTTGTAAATAAAAAGGATGGTACCCTAAGCCATGTCTGGACTTCGGTGAGCTCAATAGTATTACCGTCCGTGATCCTTACCCCCCTTCCTTTGATTTCTGGATTTTTTTTGTCAGATTGTCAGTGCCAAGGTGTTCTCTAAATTGGATCTGAGGGGGGCATATAATTTGGTAAGGATCAAGGAGGGGGTAGATTGGAAGACCGCATTTAATACCCCTGAGGGTCATTTTGAAAACCTGGTCACGACCTTTGGGTTAACCAATGCTCCTGTGGTTTTTCAATACTTTGTAAATTACATCTTTCATCATCTGGTGGGGAGGATTGCAGTTGTATACATTGATGACATACTAATTTATTTGCCTAATATAGAGACTCATCAGGATCAGGAGACAGTTGTTACAGATCCTAAGAAATTATAAGTTGAATGCTAAGATAGAAAAGTGTGTATTTGCTGTACAAAAAGTGCAATTTCTGGGTTACCTGCTCTCATCCTCATGTTTTCATATGGATCTCGAGAAGCTCCGTGCCATGTTGGACTGGGATCGACCCGGAAATCTAAAGGTGCTTATGCGTTTTTTGGGGTTTACCAACTACTACCGTAAATTTATCTTGAACTATTCAACGGTGGTTAAACCTTTAACAGACATGACTAGGAAGGTTGCTGATATTTCTATCTGGTCTGGCATTACAAGCCTTTTCTGCTGTGAAAGAATGTTTCTCTTCGGCCCCTATTCTGGTGCAACCGGACGTTTCTCAGCCATTTATTGTAGAGGTTGACGCATCCGAGGTAGGGGAAGGAGCAATCTTGTTACAGGGTCCTTCACCCAGTAAATGGCGCCCATGTGCATTTTTCTCAAAAAAACTCTTGACTGCTGAAAGGAACTATGATGTGGGGAATAGGGAATCGCTGGCCATTAAGTTGGCTTTTGAAGAATGGCACCATTGGTTGGAAGGAGCAATTCATCCTATTACAGTAATTACGGATCGCAAGAATCTGGCCTACCTGGAGTCGGCTAAGCGACTGAACCGAAGGCAGGCCAGATGGTCACCAACTTTATTGGCACTTACCGCCCTGGGGTTAAGAATGTCAAGGCGGATGCTTTGTCGCACAGCTTTTCTGGGGGGGGGGAGTCCTAATGACCCTAGTCCCATTTTATCTGAAGGGGTAGTCATATCTGCTCTTTATTCTGATCTTGAGGCCAAGGTGTTGGAGGCACAGGAGGATGCTACGGACTCTTGTCCTCCAGGGAAATTGTTTGTTCCCTCGGAATTACGTCACAAGGTGTTCAAGGTGCAAAGAAAAAGCGGGTCAGTCAGCACATCCCAAAGCGCAGGGGCACGTTGCTATGGCTGAGAACAAGACTGTTAAACAAAACATGCAATGCAACAGCTCACTGCTAACCAAATAAAGTACAAAATTGCATCATAATTGCAAATGCATGATTGTACAAAATGATTTGAGCCCGTCTGCCACACGTCAAGGCGATCTCTAGTTAGACGGGTTCCTAACACTAAATTTTAACTGTTATGTGCCATGACGGCTACCATATAATTCAGAAAATGCAGGTTCCACATGCATGCTGGATCCGCCTGAATTTCTGTCATTTTTGGTGCCAAAATGGCCTCCATTATATCCACGGAAAGCAGTTACCAGCATGCATGTCGGGCCCACTCCACACCACTCCCGGCGCCACATGGCCACCAGGGACTGCAATGAGAGTCCACACACTATCTCTCTCCTGGTGCCATATGGCTTCAGTGAGTGAGGGGGAGCAGGCCAAGCTATATACTAACACTAATTAAAATCAGCCAATGGGGAAGACGAGCTGGTCAGGAGTGCACGACTAAGGAGGCAGCCACACCTCCAGCACAAGCTGCAAAGAAAAAGGGGGTCAGTCAGCACATCCCAAAGCGCAGGGGCGCGTTGCTATGGCTGAAAACAAGACTGTTAAACAAAACATGCAATGCAACAGCTCACTGCAAACCAAATAAAGTACAAAATTGCATCATAATTGCAAATGCTATACTAATGAGTTAGAGATGCCTGGAAAATCGTTTTGTACAAAATTATTTGAGCCCATCTGCCACACGTCAAAGCGATCTCTAGTTAGACGGGTTCCTAACACAAAATTTTGCCTGTTATGTGCCATGACGGCTACCATATAATTCAGAAAGTGCAGGTTCAAGGAACATCACTTTACTGTACTTGCTGGACACCCTGGGAGCAGATCAACTGTCAATTTCATCTCTTGCAGATTCTGATGGCCAGGGTTGCATAAGTGTGTTGAGGACCATGTGTCAGCCTGTGGTACCTGTGCACGTGCTATGGTAACACATACTCAGCCTTCAGGATCTCTGCTTCTATTTCCCATCCTGTCCAGACCTTGGACCCATTTGTCCATGGATTTTATCACAGATTTACCGAATTCTTCGGGAAAAAACATGATTCTGGTGGTTGTCGATCCTTTTAGTAAAATGGCACACTTTATTGCATTACCTAGTCTACCCAATGATAAAACTCTTGCACATGTGTTTGTCAATAACATTGTGAAACTACATGGCATTTCCTCTGATGTGGTGTCTGATAGAGGGTCTCAGTTTATTTCCAGATTCTGGAAAGCGTTTTGTACTCGTCTGGGTGTACAATTGCGCTTCTCTTCGGCTTTTCACCCTCAGTTGAACGGACAGACGGAGAGGACTAATTAGAATCTGGAAACTTACTTGAAAATTCTGTTTCAGAGAATCAGGAAGAGTGATCTTCATTTTTGTCGTTAGCTGAGTTTACTATAAATAACCGTATACAGGAATCCACTCATAAGTCATAATTTTTTGGGGCATATCCACAGTTTGGTACATTTTCTGGTGCTCAAAATTCTGGCAATCCTAAGGAGGAATGATTTTCCTCTTCTTTTTCTTCTATTTGGCGGTAAATCCAAAATAACCTGAAAAAGATGGGTAACAGGTATAAGCATGCAGCTGACAGGAGACGTCTGAGTGTTCAGGACCTGAGAGTGGATGATTCTGTGTAGTTGTCTCAAGAAATATTAAACTTAAAGGTACCTTATTGGAAGTTGGGCCCAAGATTTATTGGTCCATATAAGATCACCATGTTAACCCTGTAGCCTTCCATCTTGAACTTCCTCAGGCTTTGAAAATCCATAACGTATTTCATAAATCATTGTTAAAGAAATGTGTCAAACCTGTAGAGCTGTCCTCCTTACCTTCCGCTCCTGTCGTGGTGGACGGCAATTTAGAATTTCAGATCAGCAGGATTGTAGACTCCCGAGTTCTCCGGAGATCCCTCCAGTATTTTGTTCATTGGAGAGGGTACGGACCAGAGGAGAGGATGTGGGTTCCAGAAACCGATATTAATGCTAGTCATTTAGTGAGAGCATTCCACAGAGCTCATCCTGATAAGGTCGGTCCTGGGTGCGCGGAAGTCACCCATAGAAGGGGAGGAGGGGGGTACTGTCACACCTGTGATAGGTGTTATAAGGTCTGAAACAATCACAAATCAAAACTCCACCACTAAATATATTTAAATAATCATCAATTTTATTAGGTACTTCTGGAGTTACAAAATCTGGCCTCACATAAGTTAAGAACATTTAAAATCTCTCAGACTTGGGGTGTATGGTAATTATAATTCATACATATAAAGTGCTAGTGCAAAAAATACATAAAGAATAATATAATCAGTGCATGCAAAGAGTGCTGTCCTGTCCACAGTATGCGGAGGTCACAGAGTCAAACTTCCGACCCTAAATCTCACGGACATTACAAAGCACACTGCATACATCAATATCATATAGTTAGCATAAAGCATAGCATACTGACCCAAGTATTTGCCACACCACCGTCAGACTGTTCCCCGACGCGCGTTTTGTCGTCAGCTTTTTCAAGGGGTTATAGTATCAGTTAAGTAGCCGGGTATATATGGCCAAAAGAGTGGGCAGAGTATCTTATATTAGACCAATAGATATTGGCTAAGCTAATAGTGGGCTGGGTGACACATATTCTCACCTGTACCGATTGAAATACTGTGTATGTGGCGCGCTACTCGCCGCGCACCGCCGGTGCATGTGCACTCGGCCGCGGCGATGACGCAAGATGGCTGCGCTCCTTGTAGCACAGAGCGTCCCATGTCAGAGCCCCGACCACGTCAGCACACCCGCGGCTGCACAGAAGGACGCACGCTCTGTGAGCACCATCTTGGGTACGGGAGGGAGTGTCACTGTTAAATACGCAAGTGCCATATGGCCTAAATGATAAGATTCCATTTGCCTCATTCTTGTAGGGTGCAGCATCATCCTTGAATTGTGGTGTTTTAAACAGTTTAATTAATAAAGACTTGCTGTATTTTAATGATTCTTCAGCCGGGGTATTGTGGTCATGGTTTTTTGACAGCTACTAATGTGCATCCCTTTCTTCTCTTTCTTTATATGTAGGATATATGTTTAGTTTGGCTATGGATCATGAATATTGGAAGTCCATTCTCCTCATGATACTATCATCACTATCGGCCCTGTGTGGGACTCATGATAGACACAATAGTAGTAATCAATTTAAGTAATCACATTTGTGCACATGATACATATGTTTTTCTGGTACTTGATGTCACTAATTTATGAACTTTTGATGTGTTGGCAGGAGTACACAATATGGGGGAAGGGATGTATGCATTGGTTGTCCAGGACATATAATCCTAAATCCCATAGATCTATTATTATTTACATAGCTTTTTTTATTCTTCTTTTTCTTTTATTCTTTGCACTCCTTTTTTTCTTAATATATTTAAATTGTGTTGGCCTTTTACTATGTGTTCAGCATTAGTGATACACTATTTGATATAATAATGTACTGTCACTTTAAGAAAGGAGTAATAAAACTCCCTAGTGCAATTGTATATTGCACAATACACATCATCATATACAGTATATATACACATATGTTTTTAGTTTTTTTTGCAATCTTATATGTAAGATAATAAATCATTATGTATTTTAATTGTTGGTATATGCACACTTTGTATCTAATGTTGTTCTGTGGAGAAATATGCCGAATCCTATGTACATTTTTATGTAATGATTTTGTGGAAAAACATGTGGTACCCTATGTATATATCTCTGTGTAATGATCGTGGAATTCATTTTGGGCCTTTATATAATATATAAAAATGACGGGGATGCACTTTGTATAGATGGGCCAGGTGACACTCACTCCCGTACCCAAGATGGTGCTCGCAGAGCGTGCGTCCTTCTGCGCAGCCACGGGCTCCAAGGAGCCCGGCCGTCTCGCGTCGTCGCCGCGACCGCGTACACATGCGCCGGCTTTGCGCAGCGAGTCGCGCGCCACATACACAGCGATGCCAAGTATTTCAATCGGTACAGGTGAGAATATGTGTCACCCAGCCCACTATTAGTTTAGCCAATATCTATTGGTATAATATAAGATACTCCGCCCACTCATTTGGCTATATATACCCAGCTACTTAACTGATACTATAACCCCTTGAAAAAGCTGACGGCGTCGGGGCACAGTCTGACGGTGGTGTGGTAAATACTTGGGTCAGTATGCTATGCTTTATGCTAACTATATGATATTGATGTATGGCAGTGTGCTTTGTAATGTCCGTGAGATTTAGGGTCGGAAGTTTGCATTCACTGATTATATTATTCTATATGTATTTTTTGCGCTAGCACTTTATATGTATGAATTGTAATTATCATTCACCCCAAGTCTGAGAAAGATTTTATTTTAAATGTTCTTAACTTATGTGATGCCAGATTTTGTAACTCCAGAAGTACCTAATAAAATTGATGATTATTTAAATATATTTAGTGGTGGAGTTATAATTTGTGATTGTTTTTGATCTATATATCAAAGTTTTGGTTCTAATAATGGTGATATTAGGTAATTGATATAGCTAGTAAAAGGGAAATATTTATTGGTTGTTTAGAAGGTCTGAAAGACTGGCTGCACATGAGTGATCTGACAGCCTCTTTTGGTTTCACTTTGTCTCTGTGTTGCTGGTTTGTCCACACCTCCTGTTCAGGTGTGGATCATGTGACCTTTACCTCTCCCTATTAGTCTGACTTTACCCATCACTCCTTGCTCTGGATAGCTTCATTTGGTTTTGGAAGAGCTGGAGTGTGGTTCTTGTTGAAGTCCTATTCATCCATCATCCTCAGAAGTTAAGTGTTCCGCTTGTTGCATTTTGTATCTCCCCCCCCCCCCCCCCCCTCTATGGACCTTATAATGCCCCCTATCACAGAGACTGGACCTGGGGTGGATCATTGTAGGAGAAGTTTGCCTGGGGACAGTGCACCAGCCTCACATCAACACTTTGAAGATGTCTGTGTTAACAAATGGACGCACATCCCGTCTCAGTCCCTGTCACAACAGCTTCATTGTCAAGGAAAGGTCAGGTCAGCACAACACTGTGACTCTTCTACACTACATGGTAAAGAAGAAGTCAATTCCAACATTGAGACAGACAGTCTAGGGATTTGCAGTGTTCCAGAAAACTAAAGAGGATGATAAACAGGCCCTCTCTATAGAGTATCAAACCTTCTTGCAGATTATGGATAGAGAGGCTTATCAAGATGACAATCACAGTTGTGTGGCCCCTCTCCCCTTTTGCACACCCAGATGTGTTTTGCCTAGTAACAGGGAGCAAGCCATGAAGCATTTGTATTCACTCAGCAAAACACTGCAGAGAAAGCCAGAAGTGAAAAGAGATTTCACTGAATTAATTAAAGGGATGCTAGACAATGATCACGCTGAAGTTGCAGGACCACTTGAGACAGACAGGGAACACTTGTATCTAGTGTTTACCATTCACACAAACCTAATCAAATCAGAATAGTTTTTGATTCCAATGCAGAGTATTAAGGAGTCTCTTTAAATTACATACTGTTGAACGGCCCTGACCTAATCAATACTTTGCTAGGTGTCCTCATGCGCTTCAGAAAAGAGCCCGTTGCATTTACAGCAGATGTGCAACAAATGTTTTATTGCTTTCTTGTCAGAGAATACCACAGAGACTTTCTACGTTTTCTCTGGTACAAAAACAATGACATAGACAAAGAAATTGTCGAGTACAGAATAAAAGTGCACGTATTTGGCAATAGCCCCTCTCCTGCTGTCGCTATATACTGCATGCAAAAGGCTGCCCAGAAAAATGCAGAGTGCTATGGACAAGAAGCCAAACACTTTGTATTGAGACATTTCTATGTAAATGATGGACTTGCTTCTGCTAGCACACCTGAAGATGCAATTTCCATCCTCAGTAAAACAAAGCAAATGCTGGCAGAATCAAACCTGCGTCTAATGGAAGCCTTCCCTGTAGCAGACAGAGCTAAGGACCTTAAAGATTTAGATAATATTTGCCTAGGTATAGACACCCTTCCCCTGCAGAAAAGCCTAGGCCTAAGTTGGGATCTAGAAACAGATAGTTTTGTTTTCAGAGTTTCCTCAGAGGAAAAGCCTTTTACACGTAGAGTCATTCTATCCACCATAAATAGCCTTTATGATCCCCTAGGGTTTGTATCACCTGTTACAATGGGAGGTAAGGTCTTAGTTCGGGAACTGTCATCTGGGAAAAGTGAATGTGATGCATTGCTTCCACAGGAGAGACTAAGTGTTCAATGGACAGAATCCTTGCAAGCGTTAGAGCACCTAAAGATAGTCAGATGCTATGTGCCCGTATCTCTATCATCAGCTTGCAGGAAAGAACTGTGCATCTTCTCAGACGCATCCATCACAGCTATAGGTGCAGTAGCTTACTTGAAAGTAATTGATGCAGAAAATGTGTGTCATGTTGGATTTGTCATGGGAAAGTCCAAATTAAGCCCTAAACCAGCCCACACGATTCCTCGTTTAGAGTTGTGTGCGTCTGTACTTGCAGTCGAAATGTCTGAGCTAATCACAGATGAACTACACACTGATTTTGATGCTGTGAAATTCTTCACTGATAGCAAGACTGTCCTATGGTAGATTTGCAACACCACTACGAGGTTCTATCTGTATGTCTCCAACAGAGTGAATAGAATCAGGCAATCTACACACCCAGATCAGTGGTTCTATGTATCTACAGAGCAAAACCCTGCAGATTATGCCATTAGGCCTACTCAAGCAGCATGCCTTCAGAACTCTATATGGTTCTCGGGCCCATCCTTTCTATACCAACCACACTGTGAGCAGATAGACACTGCTAATGTTTATCCACTCATAGAGTCTGAAACTGACCCTGAAATCAGATCGTAAATTACAAGTTTCAATACAAAAGCTTAAGTCACACTTCACTCACATTGCTTTGAAAGATTTTCTTTCTGGAAGATATTAATTAAGACCCTAGCCAGATTCATCCATGTCACTAAAACCTTCCGGAGGAAAACCAGCAGCAATCAGGTGGAAAGGTGGGAAAGTTTCCATAAACAGGTCAATCGAGAAGAACTTGCTCAGGCAAAGTCTGTTATAATCTCTTCTGTTCAAAACAAACATTTCCAGAAGGAAATTGACTACATCAAAAAACAAAAGACATTCCCAAAACAAAGCCGTCTTAAGAGGCTTAGCCCCTTTTTAGACAAGAATGGGTTGTTGAAAGTAGGTGGATGTTTGTCTCTTGCTGAACTTTCAGAGGAAGAGAAACAGTCTATCATTATACCTCACGATCACCACATTGCAACACTGCTTGTTAGGTACTACATGAACAAGTAGTTCACCAAGGCCGACACATCACAGAGGGTGCAATTAGATCTGCAGGTTTCTGGATTCTTGGTGGCAAACGCTTGGTATCAGCTGGTCTACACAAATGTGTCATCTGTCGCAAGCTGTGAGGAAGATTACAAATTCAAAAGATGGCAGAGCTACCAGAAGACAGAGTAATTGCTCAACCACCTTTCACCAATGTGGGCTTAGATGTATTTGGTCCATGGTCTGTTTTAACCCGTTGCACTAGACGAGGCAGCGCAGACAGTAAACTATGGGCAGTCCTTTTCACTTGTTTGTCCACCCAAGCTGTACACATAGAGCTACTTGAAGCCATATCAACATTAAGCTTTATTAATGCCTTGAGGAGATTCTTCTCAATTCGTGGCCCAGCAAAATCCGTTCTGACAGAGGAACAAACTTTGTAGGAGCCTGCAAGGAACTTAACATTTGTGCCAGTAAATCACATTTGCAAGACTTTCTCCAAGACAGAGGATGTACATGGGTCTTTAATCCTCCACACTCCTCACACATGGGTGGTGTCTTGGAGAGACTTATAGGTATTGCCAGGTGACTCTTGGATACTATGTTGCTACAAACCAAACCTGCTCACTTGACCCATGAGACTTTAAGCACCTTTATGGCAGAGGTTACAGCTATTATTAATGCCAGGCCTATAGTTTATCTGTCCTCAGACCCAGATACACCTATGGTCCTTACCCCAGCAATGTTGCTGACTCAAAAGGTGAACTCTTTGTCTTCTCTATCTGGAACCATAAGTACAACACAAGTTCATGCGAAACAATGGAAGCAAGTACAATGCTTGGCAGACTCCTTTTGGAAAAGATGGAAGAGGGAGTATCTGTCAAATCTGCAATGCCGTAGGAAATGGACCGAGGATCGCCCAAATGTAAAAGTGGGTGATGTTGTTCTGTTGAAGGACAGCCAAGAGGGCAGGAACGAGTGGCCCGTAGGACTTATTGTCAATGCTCTACCAAGCAGGGATGGCAAGGTTAAAACGGTAGAGGTCAAGATTGTAAAAAAACGAGATTGCCAGAATTTATCTCAGACCGATAACTGACATTATAGTTTTGATCTCAGACTAGTTAGGATTCCATTTCCCTGTTTATATGTTTTTTCTGCATAGCAGTGGTTATTTAGGTAGTGACATAATAAATTATGCCAGACAGGGAGTGTTCTGCTAATATTGTGCATAGTAAATGTATGTAATGTACTGTAATGATTATACTGCAATGTTATGTTTGACGTTGCTGTCATCTAGTGGTCAAAGTTAGTTACTACCTTGCCAGAACTTTACGGGAAGTGTATTTTTCCTAGAGTCAGAGGCAGTAACCTTTAACCTGGAACTGTATTTCCTCGATTTCATGACTGCTCCTGGATTTAGCAGACTGCATGCAGAGGAGCTCTTGATCTATTCCTGGACTAATGATGGAATTGTCTGTGAGTACGGACACATATGTTTTGTTTATGCTTATGTTGTAGTTTTACAAAGTTATTCAGAAAAAAGAATACATACAGATCTGATGTCTCATGTTTCTTGACTTCTGAATTATTGTTAATCTGTCTGCCTAGTGTTATACAACAGTTCAATAACGAAAAGTAGAACATGAAGATTATGGTGGATTTCACAGAAAAAAAAAATATAGGCCTTCTTATGAAATCAGAGCCATATGGAGGTATAGAAGTTATTTGTTGAAATGTATGGGCACTTTATTTGCCCCCCTAAAACTCAATGGTTTTACTGAGCTATAATATGGCCATGTGCGTGAAGTCTAATTTCTAAAGAACACACAATCATACACATTGGAGCAGACAGCTGGTGTAGAGTTCAGATTGGAACACTTTAATATCTCACATAGTGATTTTGGCCAGAGAAATTATACAGTACTTTCATTGGAAAGTTTTCTATTGTCCATATGTTCAGATACTAATATTTTTAGAAGTCAGGTCTATCTGAATAATTTTACTGGATGCTGGCAAGTTGAAGTCTCTGACAATAATGAGAAATTGCTGTTTGGCTTCAGATCCTTGTGATATAAAGTGTGATTCATGAGAACAGAGTAGAACATAGTCTTCATAGCTAGAATGTGTGATGTGGGTTTGGATGTTACTAGTAATAGCCTATGTGTGCCGATGTTAGCAATCATTGCTCTTTGTGAAGGCAAGCTGCAGCATTTCATATTATGGGGGAATTTATCAAGACTCGCAGTCATCAAGACTAGCGTGAGATGTGCCAAATTAATTAAGATAAATGATGCTATCAAGGTAATAACGAGGCACACATCTCTTAATAATTTTTGGGCAACTCCAGAGGCCTGTGCACCAGAAACTGCAATCTATGGCTGGCGGACATTTCAGGCATGTTATACTAGTTTTCTGGCATAAGTAATCTTAAAGTTGCTAGGTACTTTTGGTGTAAACTTTTGATATGGCATACGGTCTCATAAGTCTCAACTCTTGAGACCCCCGCCCTTCTAAACTTTTGATATGTCCTTATGACATGAAACATTTACTGAATGTACAGTGCCACTTTAAATCTGTCAGGCTGCAGAAGGGACTTTCAAAGTGATAAGTAATAAATGTTAAAGGACCGGAATCAGACTGGTCTTAATAAATGTGTGCCACTATGTAACCTGCACAAAATATTAATATAAGGTAATCATGCTCTTTTACTGGTTGCTTTGGTTTTTCACAGAGAATTAAAGATATAACTGGTAGGTTAGAAATGAAGTATTTCATTGAAAAAATATATAAAAAAAATATTCTAAAATGTGAATTTGACTAACATACCAATAAAATCCACTGCCTGAATTCAAGATATAGTACAGAAGCATAAAAGTAATGCAATAGGAACCAGAAACATGAGACAGCGGCCAAACAAAAATAATATTCACACCATTGAGAACGTCTTTTTGCTGTGGCTCAAATTCTTATCACCCTCCGTTCAGCTTACCAGCTCCCTTGATACATGAGGCCTCCAGGACCTGGGTTTCTCCCACATCTGCTTTTGCTTTGGACACAGATCAGCTGTTTGTAGAGGCGGCTGCGCAGTACAGTGCAGTACATTGTATAGTAGCTGTGCTTAGTATTGCAGTTCAGCCGAATTCACTTGAATAGGACTGAGCTGCGCCTATGCCATATAACCGATGTAGAGTGACATCACTGGCTCATGAAAAGAGGGCTAAGTGCTCCTGGAGAGCCACGGCCTCTTTGAACAGCTGATCGGCATTGGACTCTGCTTATCTAATATTGGTGACCTATTCTGAGGATAGGCAGTCAATATCAAATTCCTAGATAATTCCTTTGATCTGGTATGGGTCTGGCTGTATGGTCCCAGATGTAAGCTATAGCTTTGCAATAGCTGGACAGCCACAAGTTAGAGATCACTGTTGTAGAGTATTCCAAGTAGAGACAGATAGATGGCAGTACACCAATGCTGCCAGGAGAAAGCTAACACTTGATTCATTGCATTCTGTTGTATGTAGGTAACATTCCTGTTTTGTAAGACCTTGTTATAGCTATAGGGGATTCAGAGGTAGCAATCACACCTGTGCCAACAGACCCCCTTACACATCAGACCCCATTATTCTAAATGGCACACGGAAGGATGGGGAGCTTGTATAGCTTTGCATAAGTCCCAGCAGCTGAATGTCATGCCATTGATAAAGACATCCCTTCTGATACACCTGGAGAACAGCTAATACTAAGGGTGCATAGGTGAAGTTGTGGCGGACCATTCATCTCCTCTGCAGTTGCCATTATAGAAGAAATCTAGTCATTGGCGGATTACAATAGGGGCGTTCGGGTAGGCAGCACTGTGCCCAGCACCGCTGGGGGGCCCAACACCAACCCGAATGCCCACATACTGTGGCGGGTTATGGGAGCGCATAGTTCCCTGCCCCGCCGCTGATCACCGCCATAGGCTTCAGGCCTAGTAGGCCTGAGGCCTATGCGGTAGTGAAATCCCGTCGCAGGCGGGCGTGATGATGTAATTGCATGCCTTTCCTGGACGCAGCACTGTGACGTGTGCATGCCTGCTTCATTCCACCTTCCTCTGCGAGCAATTGTCTGGCCCTGGACGTAGGTGAATATTTAGCTTTTCTTTTTTTCATATTTTTTTCATTCGCCTTTTTTGGGGGATATGTTAGGTGGGGACAAACAGGAGGACATATTAATGAATAGACATCGAGGGGAAATTAGTATATTGGGGCTTCTGTATTGGGGCAAATTACTATGTGGGGGGAATTTATTATGGAAAGATTACTATGTGTGGGGCCAAATTATTAAGGGAGGGACTACTATGTGGGGGCAAATTATTATAGGAGCATTTACTATGTGGGGCAAATTACAATGTGGGGCAGTGTGGTGGAAATTACTATGTGGGACAGTGTGGGGGAAATTACTATATGGGGACAGTGTGGGGGAAACTACTGTTTTGGGGCAGTGTGGGGGAAATTACTGTTTTGGGGCAGTGTGGGGGAAATTGCTATGTGGGGCAGTGTGGGGGAAACTACTGTGTGGGTCAGTGTGCTGGAAATTACTATGTGGGGCAGTTTGGGGGAAACTACTGTGTGGGGGAAATTGCTATATGGGGCAAATTACTATATGGGGCAGTGTGGGGGGAAATTACTATGTGGGGGCAGTGTGGGGGAAATTACTATGTGGGGGAAATTACTGTGTGGGGTAAACTACTGTGTTGGGGCAGTGTGGGGGAAATTACTATGTGTGGGGAAATTACTTTATGGGGCAGTGTGGGGGAAATTACTGTGTGGGGGCAAATTATTATGAGGGGATTACTATGTGGGGGAAATTACTATATTAGGGGGTTGATATTGGGGAGGCACTGTAGGGGCAATTCTATTATTTTTGGGGACACTATACAGAGATTATTACCTGGAGTACAATACATGGTGTTATTATTACTGGGGACACTCTAGGGGACACTATAGGTACATTCGGGGTAATTACTGAAACTGGTGTAAAGTAGTACTGGCTTAGTAGCTCATAGCAGCCAATCAGATTCATCCTTTCATTTTTGACAGCTCTTTTGGAAATCCACTTCTACTTTACACCAGTTTGATAAATGACCCCAATTATGTCTATTTTTTTCAGCAGTATAGTGCCTGAGGCATTGGGGACCACAACAGTATTGGGAGTGGCATAAGGATGACACTGTGGGGACACCAGGATGGTGAGGTTGATGGAAAAACTTTGAAATCTAACGTGTCTGTGTTACAAACTCTGTAGAGATGAGATGTGGCTGAAAGAATTTGCCATGGAAGTCTGGGTCAAAAGGAGGAGAAGAGGAAAGAGAAGGTCCCTGGATGTAAGAGGTATCTGGTGCTGTATTCTCCTCCATGTCTTTTTTATTATAATTATATGTATTTTAAATTTGGCAACCAAATTTTTCAGTTTAGGACCCAATTTGGGGTAGTTTTTTAGTCTGAAGATGTCATATGGCCTAGGAAGAGACTGTGGCGCTCACGAAGCACCGCAGCCTCTTTATGCAAAAAACAAACAAAACTAAAATGGAGGGAGGGGCCCAAGTTGGGTAGACAGCCCCGGGCCTATCATGCACTTAATCCGGCCCTAAATATAGAGCTACATACATGGGATCTAACTTAAAGGGGTTCTCCAGGCCAACCCTAAATTTGGGGCATAATTCTAACTTGGGGAGGGAAGAATGTTGGTCTGGTACTTACTTTCGACAGCGCACCCCTTTCCAAGATTTGCCTCCCGGTCACGTGACTGCTCCTGTCGAGCTTTCTGGTCTTCCGGTAAGTCTCCGTCTTCTTCTCTTCATGTCTTCTCTTCCTTTCTTGAGCAGGAGACGGTTCGTCATGAATGATGTTACTGCCTCCTGCAAAAGAATGCTCCGGCCGGCTGTCTTCACTCACCGCGCATGCACACTAGCATTCAGCATTCAGCTAGTGCGCATGCGCAGGGCAATGAGGATGGCACATGAGGACACTAGATTTTACTGGGGCACTGTGGATGGAACATTGGGCACTGTGGATGGCACATAGGGGAACTGGATGTCACTGAGGCACTGTAAATGGCACATTGGGCAGTGTGGATGGCACATGGGGCACTGGGTGGCACATGAGGCACTGTGGATGGCACAGGGAGCACTGGATGTCACTCGGGGCATTGTGGATGGCATATTCATCATGGAGGATTTCACTGTTATGGGGCACTCTAGATGCCACTGTTATAGGTTACTCTAGATGTCATTGTTATGGGGGTGCTGTGGATGTCACTGTTATGGGGGTGCTGTGGATGTCACTGTTATGGATTCACTGTGGATGTCACTGTTATGGGGCGCTGTGGATGTCACTGTTATGGGAGCACTGTGAATCTCACTGTTATGGTAGCGCTGTGGATGTCATTGTTATGGGTGCTCAGTATAAGTGATAGGGCTCAGGCACACAGCTGTATCCGTTCTGCCAACACTGTGTAAACAAGATGGCAGAAGAGGAATCCCCATCGCTAATGCACAGTATCAAAAATATTGTAAAGTCTGAGATTGCTGATTCTATGAAAGAATACATTTTTTTTCCTTCATCACCATCCGGCAGGCAGGGACACTCTAGTAGAATATCTGATTCAGACTCTTCAGAGGGAGAGGCAGAACAGGGAGAGGTTCTGGATAGTTCAAACACATCCTCAGATGACGAGTCCATGGGTAAACCTGTATTCTCCCATGAAGACACTGATTCCCTACTTAAGGCAATTAGAGCCAGTATGAAGGTTGATGAGTCTAAAGTACAAAAGACAGTTCAACAGATAATGTTCGGTGACCTGGGTCATAAACTATCAAGGGTCTTTCCGATAAATAAAAATATAAAATACCTGATACAAAAAGAGTGGAGGAAACCTGACAAACAATTATTTATTCCTAAGAATGTTAAAAGGAAATACCCCTTTGATGAGCTTGAATCCTCCTGTTGGGACAGACCTCCTAAATTGGACGCCCCAATTGCTAAAATGTCCAAAAGATCCTCTTTACCTTTTGAGGATTTAGGTTGCCTTAAAGATCCCATGGACAGAAGATCTGAGGTATATCTTAAGAATGGGGAGGCCTCCACTCAGGCTTTTAAGCCTAATATCGCCGCTACATCTACGGCAAAGTCCGTCAAATTGTGGTTACAAGATTTAGAGTCCCACATTGAAAATAAATCTCCCAAACACTTATTGGAAGTGTTTCCTACTATTTTAAAAGCAGTCGACTTTATATCCGATGCTTCTGCTGATGCTTTAAAGTTAAATGCCAGATCAGCCGCCTTAGCCAATTCCGCAAGAAGGGCCATTTGGCTAAAAGGATGGACGGGAGATCCAAAAATAAATGACTAAATTATGCGCTATTCCATTTCAAGGCGATTTTTTTTTGTTCGGACTAGTCTCAGATGACCTTTTGGAAAAGGCCTCTGGTAATAAAAAAGGATTTCCTGTCTCAAGACCTACTAAAAATCGTCAGTTTTTTTGCAAAAACAGGAAAGATTTCAACAGAGACCGAAGGCAGAGATACTGGAAGGACAACAGGGGTAGAAAAGATAAAGGTTTCCTGTTTAAATCCCAGTCCAAAACCCGTTCCAAAGTTAATCAGCAATTACTGTTTTGTTCCGGTGGGGGGGAAGACTCTCTCCTTTCCGCCACGCTTGGGGGGAAATCTCCTCAAGTCAGTGGATTTTTGGGGTTATAAGAGACGGGTTCCGGCTGGAGTTTGTCTCTCCTCTACAAGAAAGAATTACAATTCTAGATCAAAATTCTGTCAAAAACATAACGTTAAAGCAAGAGGTTTTTTCTCTTATAAAGAAGAAGGTATTGACTCAGGTACCAGACTCAGGATATTATTCGGCCCTTTTTCTTGTTCCCAAACCGGACGGGTCTTTGAGAATGATAATAAACCTAAAAAACTTAAACCATGTTCTGAAATACAAAAAATTCTGGATGGAATCAGTACAATCAGCAGTAAAACATATTTTCACAAATTCCGTCATGTCAACCTTAGACATAAAGGATGCATATTACCACATTCCAATTCATGCAGATTCCCAGAAATACTTTCAGATCCATACCTACCAGATCTATCATTTACAATACAGAGCACTCCCATTCGGAATTTCCCAAGCCCCCAGACATTTTACCAAATTAATGCCGGAAGTGATAGCCCACATAAGAGAAAGAGACATTCTAACAATTCCATATTTGGACGATATCTTAGTGATAGCAGAATCCGAAAACTTTTTATCCTCCCATCTACTAGAAGTAATAAAGATATTAGAAGGATTAGGATGGCAGATAGATTGGGAAAAATCAAATCTGAACCCATCCAGGAAATGTCTTTTTCTATCCTGGATTTGGTAAATCAATGCTGCTTTCTCCCACTAGACAAAATCTCCAGAATAAGGGAGGATGTGAAGTCTCTTGTTGCATAAAAAAACAGAACCATCAGACAAGGATTGGCGGTTTTAGGCAGGATGACCTCCACAATCTCTGCTGCCCTCAGGTTGTAGTATCCCTAAAATGGTAGCTAGAACCAGCAAATCTATTGCAGGGGCTTCCCTGGAATCTGCAAGAAGAGATATCAGTTACCACGAATGCGAGTCCGACAGGGTGGGGAGTATATTGTCAGTCGGAAGTCCGTCAGGAAGAGTGGAGTCCATTAGAAAGACAGGATTCTCAAAATATGAGGGAGCTGAGAGCGGGTCTACTTGCTTTCGGAGCATTTCTGATTGCTCCCTTTTGGCCAAGGAGCACGTGGTTTACCTGGTTAAGAAAAATATCTCTCACGGAACCCTGAATTCTTACGGACAGACAAGATCTTTTGTTTCAAGGGCCGATCCTTTATCCGGAAGTAGTAAATATTCACTTAACAGCCTGGTATCTGAGAGGAATATATTAGAAAAAAGAGGCTTGTCTAAAGAAGTGATTTATACCCTTCTATCATGTAGAAAAAAGGTTACCTCTTCAATATGCCTAAGAACATTGAAGACTTTCTTGAGTTTCTCGAAGATCCATTAGGTCCTCCTCCGATGCTGGAAATTTTTGATTTTTTTACAAAATGAACTTAATAAAAAAACTAAGAATTAGCACTCTTGGATTATGAGATTTTTCAAGGCAGTTAGCAGAACTAGGCCGGTGACCAGATTCTCTGCTCCTCCGTGGGATCTCAACCTAGTTTTATCTAGAATGATGGAACCTCCATTTTAAACTCAACAGGAATTACCTATTAAGTCTTTCAAAACTGCCTTTCTAGTAGCTATTACCTCTGCTAGACGTGTGAGTGAGATTTCTGCCCTCTCTACCTCTCCACCCTATACTAACTTTTTGGATGACAGAGTTATCATTAAACCTGATCCTTCTTTTCTCCCAAAAGTGGTCTCCTTTTTTCATAGATCCCAAGACATTGTTCTACCTTCTTGGTGCCAATTTCAAAAAAATGAAAAAGAAAAGAAACTCCATTGTCTAGATGCAAGAAGATGCCTGTTAGAATACATAGAGGTCACTAGACCTTGGAGGAAGTCCTCTAGACTTTTTGTACAGCTTGGGGGAAAGAACAAGTGTAATAAGGTTACATCTAGGACACTATCTAGATGGATAGTTGGGGCCATCTCTTTAAGCCTATTCTTCAGCAGTGGTACCCTCTCCTTTAGCCTTTGGCGCTCACTCAACTAGGTCCATCTCTACTTCCTGGACAGAGAGAGCAGACGCATCCCTGGAACAGATATGTAGGGCCGCTACTTGGAAATATCTGTGTACCTTTTTCTCTAAAGACAGTTTATTCTTTTGGAAGAAAAGTCTTACAAGCGCTTATCCCCCCCCCCCCCTAGACCAATTGCTATTCTAGTCTTCTCTCAAGGGTGCTGTCATGGGCATAAGGGAAATTTAAGATTACACTCACCGGTAATCACTTTTCCATGAGCCCATGACAGCACCCAGTACTTATTCCTTAAAAAAAATTAATTATATATATACACAGTACAGACCAAAAGTTTGGACACACCTTCTCATTCAAAGAGTTTTCTTTATTTTCATGACTATGAAAATTGTAGATTCACACTAAAGGCATCAAAACTATGAATTAACACATGTGGAATTATATACATAACAAAAAAGTGTAAAACAACTGAAAATATGTCATATTCTAGGTTCTTCAAAGTAGCCACCTTTTGCTTTGATTACTGCTTTGCTCACTCTTGGCATTCTCTTGATGAGCTTCAAGAGGTAGTCACCTGAAATGGTCTTCCAACAGTCTTGAAGGAGTTCCCAGAGATGCTTAGCACTGGTTGGCCCTTTTGCCTTCACTCTGAATGAACTTATCCTCCGCAGCAGAGGTGACTCTTGGTCTTCCTTTCCTGGGGCGGTCCGCATGTGAGCCAGTTTCTTTGTAGCGCTTGATGGTTTTTGTGACTGCACTTGGGGATACTTTCAAAGTTTTCCCAATTTTTTGGACTGACTGACCTTAATTTCTTAAAGTAATGATGGCCACTAGTTTTTCTTTACTTAGCTGCTTTTTTCTTGCCATAATACAAATTCTAACAGTCTATTCAGTAGGACTATCAGCTGTGTATCCACCTGACTTCTCCACAACGCAACTGATGGTCCCAACCCCATTTATAGGGCAAGAAATCTCACTTATTAAACCTGACAGGCACACCTGTGAAGTGAAAACCATTTCAGGTGACTACCTCTTGGAGCTCATCAAGAGAATGCCAAGAGTGTGCAAAGCAGTAATCAAAGCAAAAGGTGGCTACTTTGAAGAACCTAGAATATTACATATTTTCAGTTGTTTCACAGTTTTTTGTTATGTATAGAATTCCACATGTGTTAATTCATAGTTTTGATGCCTTTAGTGTGAATCTACAATTTTCATAGTCATGAAAATAAAGAAAACTATTTGAATGAGAAGGTGTGTCCAAACTTTTGGTCTGTACTGTATATATAATGTATATATATGAAAGGCAGCACAGCCTTAAGGTAAATGTAGGTGCACGGGCCGCAGGGAAAAGCCAATCCCAAACTTACAAGTAGAAAAAAGGGCAGCACTCCAGGAGATAAAAATTAAGAACACTCTTTATTTACCCCAGTGGCAATGGCGACGTTTCGGGTCAACACTAGAGCCTTTTTTCAAGCTCTAGTGTAGAGCCGAAGCGTCGCCATTGCCACTGGGGTGAACAAAGAGTGTTCTTAATTTTTATCTCCTGGAGTGCTGCACTTTTTTATATATCTATATCTATATCTATATCTATCTATATATATATATATATATATATATATATAAAAATATATAAATAATAATAAAATGCAAAAAATAAAAATTGTATGCATATATTAGATTATTAGTTGTGTTTCAGGACATGTTCTCGCAAATAACTGGTGGTATAGGAGCTAAGTCCCTCTTTAAGAAGCTCTCCACAAAAGTTCCTGTTTCCTTTCTGGGATGGAGGCGGGCTCTCTCAAGGGTGCTGTCATGGGCTCATGGAAAAGTGATTACCGGGAAGTGTAATTTTACATGTTTTGCAGTCCCATTGGGCTATATGGGTTTTCGATCTGCATTTTGAGGACCAGAATAGGACATGTTCCATCTGTCACAGAACTGACACACAGATGTGGAAATCACAGGGACTTCATCAGTGTACTTTCCATATCCATATGTCAGTTCCAAAAAATATAGAATATGTCCTATCCTGGTCCTCAAATTCATAGAACTCAATGGGACTGCAAGAATGTGGAACACAAAATGGATACGGTTATGTGCATGAGGGTTTAGATACACAGCTCAGCAGGCAGGATGATACAAGATAGGATTAGATACACAGCTCAGCAGAAAGGATCATAGAAGATGGGATTAGATACACACTTCAGCAGGCAGTATCGCACACAACAGGCTGTGTATCAGGCACATACCTGATAGGAGACAGAGTAAGGAGTAGATTCCTGTCTGGATATATGCTGCAAGCAGAGCAGTGGGGGGGGGGGGGCATTGAAGCCAAAATTGTGTATCAATAAAGTTATGTATTCAACAAAACAAGAAGGGGAGAAAGTAAACATATCTGCCAGGATAATCTATAGTTCTCCAGGGGGGAAAGAAATCTCATGAAAAAAGTGTTAGGAGCATAAAAAAAGAAGTTTGATTTTGGGATCGGACAACATCTTTAACGACCAACCAAACAAGCATTGGCCAGGCCTTGTCCTTCAATGCCATTCTTTTTCCGCAGCTCCCTGTTCTGGTAAATAGGCTCCTAAGCAAAAGAATCCCCACTATGAAATTTATGTATAAAAAATGTGTTTTGTAACGGTCTTAAAAATGACAATACAGCAACATTCATAGTGACCTTTAATAAACATCGTGAGTGATGAAAATATGTATTGATTTCAGATGATTGTGATTCCGCTTTCATCTTGGGAATGGTGATTCGGGCATAAATTAAAATAATAAACCTTTAAATGCACAAGAATTCTGATTCAATCAACTTGTTAGGCATGTCAGGTATGATTACAGCGCACAGTGTGGAAATGAAACAGGCAGTCAATGGGATTTGCATTTAGATGGCAATTGTAGCGTCTTATTTCCCTATGCATGTCAACTTTGTTATATTTATACGTTTTAAACGTATAATATATGCAGCATTTCAATAAAGTACAGTTATTCAAAGAAATGTCTAGTAATGTATCTTAGAAATTTAATTTTTTCATCGCACCTTTGCTAAATATTGCTATATGATTGTGTATTATACAGTAATGTCATTAAATGGGTTGTGACTAGAAATGAGTGCATCGAAGCTGATGAAGTGGAATTCGATCCGAATTTCAGGAATTATTCGATTCACACCGAATCCGAATTTCCTCACGCTTCGTGGCAACGAATCACATTTTTTCCTAAAATGGCTGCTGCACACGTTAGGACTAGGGTTGAGTGAACCTGAACTCTAAAGTTCGGGTTCGTACCAAACTTTAGGATTTTTGGACCCCGGACCTGAACATTTTAGTAAAAATTTGGGTTCGGGTTCGGGTTCGGTGTTCGGCTGCACATCAGCCAATCAACAAACGGTTAACTGTCTGACTTTAGAAGCCATCACAGTCATGCCTACTAATGGCATGGCTGTGATTGGCCAGTGCAGCATGTGACCCAGCCTCTATATTAGCTGGAGTCACGTAGCGCTGCACGTCACTCTGCTGTGCTTAGTGTAGGGAGAGAATGCTGCTGGTGATTTCAGGGAGAGAATAAGAGAGAGTCTTTGCTCAAAATCTGAATCTAACTCAGCGATCTGCATACATTGTGTTTTGTGGGTGCAGAGCACCATTTTTTTATCCTGCACTGAGCCCAGTGACCGGAAAAAAATAACTTTAATAAGTCAGTTAGCACTGCATCTAAGCTTTTGGGACATTAAAAATCCCAATTTTTGGGCAATGTACAACATCTGGTGCATTTGCAGGCTTAGTCAGTGTGCAATTTAAGCTAAAAATACAGCCATTATTTTCTATTAATATTGGAGATATGGCACTCAATATCTGGGAATTTTGTTCAAAACAAGTCGCTTTATTGATGCAATAAAATACTTAAAATGTCATACAAAGTACATAATTTGTACAGAAATTAAATAACATAATAATAAAAAGTCACAATTGACAATATAAAAATCACTTATAGTGTATATAAACACACATCAGACAGCAAATGGGTACTTGTCTGTAATCTGATTGAATGGGTCCAGAGAGTTAAATTCTCAGCACTAGAGCACTGAATGTGTTATTGCTCAATAATTTTCAATGAGAAATTGATCGAATGTCACCATTCATTTGGTATAAAATAATCACTGATTATCATTAATGTAGTGCAGTCGCAGGATTTTCGGATTTAATAGTAGAAGTTATTCCGAATATGCATATATCACAGTTCATGGAACTTATCGGATTAGAGTTCAGAAGTTGTTAGCTCTAGGTGGCGTCCCACCTTTTTTCAAGCTATTTAAATCCCTTACCTCCACTTCTCAATACGGTTTGTTCAGTCACCGTTTCCTCAGCGTCCCAAATATTCGATTTCTCCTTGCTTGTAAATCAGAGTGTATCACTCTGAGGAGTTTTCGAGCTTGATGTAGGACGAGTTGATCACTTAGGAGGTTATTGGTAAGGGAGGTGTAGCTGTAGATCTCCTTGCGTACGCCAAAAATGGTGGTAATGTGGGGTCCAGGTTCCTCCCAGACGCGTTTCGAAGTCCCAAGGGGTGCTGACTTCTTCCTCAGTGGTGACCTGGCTCCCCCTAAACCACCTTTTTTATACCATCTTTGTTAATTGGTTCCAGGTGTCCCAAAGATCAGTCCTGGATCACAATCCAGGTACCATAGTGGCAAAATCTGGTCTGGATTATTACAATGTGCTATACTTCAATGATAAAATTGAATATTTTAATGATAAAGTAAATTCAATCAGAGATATAGCTCCCACATTTCTTCCATAAGTATAATACATCGAAATCTTGCTATTTTTGAAAAAAACGCATATGCGGTAATGATGCGGTTTCCATGCGTTTTTTTTAGAGTCGATGCGTTTTTTTCAGAAAAGCTGCTGAAATTACATCCTTAATCATTTGCATGAGGGATTTGGTGTTATTTGCTTCCTTTCTCTCGTTATGCACAATAACATGAATTAAAATGTATAAATGAATATAAAAATATTTAATTGGTAAAAAATATAATAAATAAATGCACAAATAGACATATGATAACACAAAATAGTAATAAGGATACAACAAGGGAGAGACAAGAAAAAGACGACCGGAGTAATAAATACACTATCCCGGTTAGTAACAAATTTGATTTACTGACAGAGGAACATTTTTTAGATGTGAGCCCTTCACATCACAGGGTACGCACACGAGAGAGGTCACAACACTCCCCAGTACGGAATCACCAACAAAATTCACCAGGGACACATCATTACAATCTACGACACAGACTGACAGATCAGAGTCACAATTATGGAGAAAGAGCACAGAATTACATAAGACAAAGGACACCAACTCACCAAGAAATACAGAACAGGGTGAGACACAAATCACCAGGCCAACAAGAAATTCAGAACACAAGACACAGATCCCCAATACGGGAACAGAGAGACACACATTGGGAGGGAAAAAGAAGAAGATACGACGGGGAAAGGGGAAGAGGGGCACGAAAACACAGATAGAAGATATAACACAAAACCTAGTGGTCAATTTAAGTAATACAACACTAACAGAAACACAGATGCGTTTATTAAATAAGGGACTTAAGTTCGCACCCACGCAGAAACTAAATCATTTCGATGCCTACATTGGCGTCGAGAAATTTGTTAGAAAGTTATGTCTTAAAAAATACCACCTTAAAAACCCCATGGAGAGACCAGTGACGGTTACACAAGAATATACCCACACAGATTTAAAAAAGAAATCTAAGAAGTATCCTATACAGGAATTAAGTCAGGAAATCATTGCTTTTCGTCAATCAGTTGAATATGATCTAAGAAAGATCAAAAATAATAATAGGGGATGTAACATTTCGAATCAGGAAATAAAAGCCATAAAGGAACTACAAATGAAAGAAAAAATAGTGATTAGATCAGCAGATAAGGGAGGGGCCATTGTTATTTGGGGTGAGGAAGATTACAATAAGGAATGTCTTAAACAATTGGAGGATGAGAGTACATATATGAGAGTAAAAGTCGATCCGACTAAAGTCTATCAAGAGGAGTTGAAACAACTGTGTGAAAGAGGATTCTCCCAAAATGTAATAAATAGACAAGAATATGAATTTATATGTGATACACAGGCAAGAATGCCAATTTTTTACTGTCTGCCGAAGTTACACAAGAACCGAACACAACCACCCGGCCGACCCATAATTTCCGGGATTGGTTCAATCACAAGTAATTTGTCAAAATATATTGACACCCACCTTCAGCCGACAGTAAAGAATATGAAAACTTACATCCGAGATACGACACAAGTTATAGACATTCTAGAAAAGTTAAAATTTGACCCCAAGTGGACAATGTGTACATTAGATGTACGGTCATTATACACAATTATTGACCACCAACAAGGGACGATAGCTATGAAGGATCAATTATTAATAGAAGGTAGACTCAAAAAAGAACAGATAAGCTTCCTAGAAGAAAGTGTTAACTTCATCTTGTCTCACAATTATTTTTGTTTTGGCTCAAATTTTTATGTGCAAAAGTGCGGTACCGCCATGGGCACCAGGTTCGCCCCCAGTTATGCGAACCTCTTCATGGCAGACTGGGAGGAGAGGTCTGTCTTACCACGACTGGGGACGGACCTGGTGCTATGGTATAGGTATATTGACGACATTATTTTAGTATGGAACGGGGACACTAGTTCGCTAGCCTCCTTCATAGATGGATTAAACAGGAATGACAGAAATATACACCTTTCATCCAAGATATACGATGGAAACATCGAATTCTTGGACTTAAATATTCAAATTGAAGGTGAGAAAGTAATCTGTAATACCTTTCTGAAGGAGGTTGCGAAAAATAGTATGATCCCCTATACCAGCGGACATCTACCTAGATGGCTGCTAAATATACCATATGGACAGTTCCGACGTATAAAACGTAATTGCACTAAAGAGGAGCAATTTGAAGAGGAAGCATGCAAAATGAAGGAACAATTTGTAACTAGAGAATACCCAGAAATTTTAGTAGACTCATCTCTAAGTAAGGTGAGAGAATTAGATAGAAAATCCTTCTTCAATCCAACTAAAGTGAGAAAGAAAAATAAAGATGAGGGGACTATGAGAATGGTCTTACCCTTTAATGCCCAATACCGAAAAATACAACATATAATTAAAAAACATTGGCATTTTCTTAAAGAAGATAGATTGATAGGATCATTGATCCCGATCACACCACACATTGTGTACAGTAAGGCCCCCAATTTAGGATTAAAGGTAGCCCCTACAATAAAAAAGAAGAAAACCAACAAACCCACGATACAGACAATGTTGGATATCAAAGGCTTCTATAGATGCGGCACTTGTATCAACTGCCGATCGACTAAGTTCCCACGAAAGACACAGGAAATAATATCCCCGACTAACCAACTCAGACATAAAATAAAAGAATACCTCACTTGTAACACTACTAGTGTTATTTACACAATAAGTTGTCCATGCAACAAAATCTATATGGGAAGAACAAAAAGAACATTTAAAAAAAAGGATTGCAGAACATCTCAATAATATCAGGAAAGGCCACATGGACCACCCACTGCCAAAACATTTTAAAGAACATCACGGTCAACAAACAGATCTATGTTTTGCAGCGATAGAGAAAGTGGAAGTGGATTGGAGAGGAGGTAACCATGTGGAGAAAATGTCCAGAATAGAATCAAGATGGATTTTTGAACTGGACACCCTTATACCACATGGATTAAATGCAGAGTTAGAAATCTTTGGCTTCTTGTAGCAGATTAAAACCTGGGGTGGTTGCCTTCCACCGACACATGGTCAGATGGTATATTAATTACGTACATCGGACCGTGTCTTGGTGGACGGCACCCACCGCCCATTCAGCCACAATCTCGTGTTCATCCAATCTGACAACAGTCCTCCATGTTGGACTAAGTCAGTTTGATTCATCTACTTTTGGATGTAAAAAATATGCGAAGGTGCATTTATTTATTATATTTTTTACCAATTAAATATTTTTATATTCATTTATACATTTTAATTCATGTTATTGTGCATAACGAGAGAAAGGAAGCAAATAACACCAAATCCCTCATGCAAATGATTAAGGATGTAATTTCAGCAGCTTTTCTGAAAAAAACGCATCGACTCTAAAAAAAACGCATGGAAACCGCATCATTACCGCATATGCGTTTTTTTCAAAAATAGCAAGATTTCGATGTATTATACTTATGGAAGAAATGTGGGAGCTATATCTCTGATTGAATTTACTTTATCATTAAAATATTCAATTTTATCATTGAAGTATAGCACATTGTAATAATCCAGACCAGATTTTGCCACTATGGTACCTGGATTGTGATCCAGGACTGATCTTTGGGACACCTGGAACCAATTAACAAAGATGGTATAAAAAAGGTGGTTTAGGGGGAGCCAGGTCACCACTGAGGAAGAAGTCAGCACCCCTTGGGACTTCGAAACGCGTCTGGGAGGAACCTGGACCCCACATTACCACCATTTTTGGCGTACGCAAGGAGATCTACAGCTACACCTCCCTTACCAATAACCTCCTAAGTGATCAACTCGTCCTACATCAAGCTCGAAAACTCCTCAGAGTGATACACTCTGATTTACAAGCAAGGAGAAATCGAATATTTGGGACGCTGAGGAAACGGTGACTGAACAAACCGTATTGAGAAGTGGAGGTAAGGGATTTAAATAGCTTGAAAAAAGGTGGGACGCCACCTAGAGCTAACAACTTCTGAACTCTAATCCGATAAGTTCCATGAACTGTGATATATGCATATTCGGAATAACTTCTACTATTAAATCCGAAAATCCTGCGACTGCACTACATTAATGATAATCAGTGATTATTTTATACCAAATGAATGGTGACATTCGATCAATTTCTCATTGAAAATTATTGAGCAATAACACATTCAGTGCTCTAGTGCTGAGAATTTAACTCTCTGGACCCATTCAATCAGATTACAGACAAGTACCCATTTGCTGTCTGATGTGTGTTTATATACACTATAAGTGATTTTTATATTGTCAATTGTGACTTTTTATTATTATGTTATTTAATTTCTGTACAAATTACGTACTTTGTATGACATTTTAAGTATTTTATTGCATCAATAAAGCGACTTGTTTTGAGCAAAATTCCCAGATATTGAGTGCCATATCTCCAATATTATTTGAAATTCTTTACTTTCTGGTGTTTGGAGTTCACACCTAGATATTGAGCACCTCTCCATCCTACGGAATAGTAGAGCCACTCCATTTTTGTAAAAAATTTTAACACATTATTTTCTATGTTTTTAAAAACACACTAGTTTTGCCAAAAAACACTATTTTCCTGATCTGCAAGTGTTAAATTCAAGTTTAATATATACAGCTTTCATATTCTGTTACCAAAAAAACACTTTTTGGCAATATGCAACATCTGGATTAGTCAGTGTGCAATTTAAGGTAGAAATACAGCCATCATTTTTCTGGGGTTTTAAAAACACACTTTTTTGCCAAAAACCACTATTTTCAGGCCTTGCAGCATCAGCACGTGTGACATTACAGGGTTATATACTGTTGTCAAATTCAGTTATTAAACAATCACCCGTTTCGCAAAAAAAAAAATTAGTTGGCAGCCTTTGCTGCAGATGTAGATGCAGCCTTTATACATTTGGGTTATATTCAGATATTTGAAATACCGCCATTTGGTGCACAAATCTTTAATTCAGGCCTACTGTGGGTCAGGCCGTGTGAGATACACCCTGTATATACAGGGCTTATATTCTTTCATTAATGAAACACCCTTTTTGGGGCAAAATACACAATATTTCAGGCCTTGCAGCATCTTGACATTTGTAATTCCTGGGTTATATACTGCTGCCATATTGAGTTATTAAACAAACACCCGTTTGGGCAAAAAAAAGTTTATTTGGCAGCCTTTGCTGCATCTGTCATTGTGAGATACACCATTTATACATTTGGGTTATATTCAGATATTTGAAATACCGCCATTTGGTGCACAAATCTTTAATTCAAGCCTACTGTGGATCAGGCCGTGTGAGATACACCCTTTACATACAGGGGTTTGATTCAGGTATTTGAAATACAGCCATTTTGGGCAAAGATATCTTTAATTCAGGCCTACTGTGGGTCAGGCCGTGTGAGATACACCCTTTACATACTGTCGTTATATTCTACTATTAATTAAACACCCATTTAGGGCAAGATCCTAAATTCGAGAAATATGAGGAGAACGTCAAATAAGAGATGTGGCCCAGGTCGTGGTGCTGCTGGTGGAGCTCCTGTTGCAGGGAGAGGACGTGGTCAGTCTGTGCCAGCTACACGCACAATTGAAAACCCTTCCTCAGGTGTGAGTAGGCAACAGAACCTACAGCGGTATTTGGTCAGGCCTAATGCGGCTCTACGAATGGTGAGGCCTGAACAAGTACAGGCAATAGTAGATTGGGAGGCTGATAGTGGATCCAGTTCCTTCACATTGTCTCCCACCCAGTCTCATGCTGAAAGACCACAGTTGGCACCTGCAGCCAATGTCCATCAGTTTTTCACCTCACCCCCTTGCAAATCAGCCAAGCAGTCTGAGCCCCAAGTCATGCAGCAGTCTCTTCTGCTTTTTGATGACTCTGTTAGCAGGGTTTCCCAGAGCCATCCATCTAGTCCTGCCCCATAAGTGGAAGAGATTGCGTGCACTGATGCCCAACCACTTATCTTTTAAGATGATTACATGGGAGGACCATCGCAGCACGTCTCGGATGATGACGAAACACAGGTGCCAACTGCTGGGGCTTTCGAAAGTGTGCAGACCGACAAGGAAGGCAGGGGTGAAGACTGGGTTGAAGATGATGTGGAGGACGATGAGGTCCTCAACCCCACATGGAATCAAGGTCATGCGAGTGAGCTATGTAGCTCGGAGGAAGAGGCGATGGTCGCACAGAGCCACCAGCACAGCAGAAGAGGGAGCAGGGTGCAAAAGCGGAGCGGCCGTCATCTAGACAGTACGCCTGCTACTGCCCACCGCAGCAAAGGACCGAGCACACCAAAGCCCGCTCCAAGGAGTTCCCTGGAGTGGCAGTTCTTCAGACAATGTGCTGACGACAAGACACGAGTGGTTTGCATGCTGTGTAATCAGAGCCTGAAGCGAGGCATAAACGTTCTCAACCTGAGCACAACCTGCATGACCAGGCATTTAAGTGCTAAGCACGAGCTGCAGTGGAGTAGACACCTCAAAAACAAAGAAAGGTCTCTGGTTCCTCCTGCTTCCTCTTCTGCTGCAGTCTCGGTCTCTTCATCCACTTCTGGAGTGACAGTGCCACATGCCACCTCGCAAACAAAGGATCTTCCAGCAACACCACCACCTGGGTCACCAAGCATCTACACAATGTCCCACGGAAGCATTCAGCTCTACATCTCCCAAACGCTGGAGAGGAAGTAGTTTTAAAGGCCTTAGAGCGGTGGCTGTCTAACAGTACGTTGTGCCCAGCCATCCCTTCCCTGCACAACCAAGTAGGGGACAAAATCAGCAACGCCATCTGTGGCAAGGTGCACCTCACTACGGATACGTGGACCAGTAAGCACGGTCAGGGACGTTATATGTCCATAACAGCACACTGGGTAAATGCAGTTGCGGCTGGGCCTGAGGTGGATAGCAGTTTGGCGCATGTCCTTCTACAGGATTGAAGGGCGCTTCAGTTTGCCTCCTGTTATTTCCTCCTCCTACTTTGCTTACTCATCCTCTACCAGCTCCTCATCTGGTCAGCGTAACACCTTCACCACCAACTTCAGCACAGCCAGGGGTAAATGACAACAGGCAGTTTTAAAACTTATCTGTTTGGGGGACAAACCCCACCCCGCGCCGGAGCTGTGGACCGGCCTTGAACAACAGACCAATGTACAGTGTTCATTTTAGGACATGGTCAGATATCATAGTCAAATATTAAAATACTGTAATGCCAATGTGACACCTGACTCTGATCCTGACACCTGACCCTGATACCTGACACCTGACACCTGACTCTCACATTTGAGTTTGACTAATGCTCTTCATAGGTCGGGGTCAAAGTGAGAATGAGTTATAGATATACTATGTATTTGTATGCTAAATCACACAATCGAAGTATGTCTATTGCTGAGCTTATAGCTCTGTGCCTAAAATGCTGTAAGCTAACACATTACAGTGATATATGAACGCATAGCTGATAGATCAGTGGTAAAGCAATTGCCTCATACCCAGTGTTTCTATGTTCATAACCCCTTTAAGCCTCAAAAAATGTTTACATTTTATTAAGCCCTAGATAAGAGGCAAACATTAAATGATTTGTGACGCTGATATCTGACTTCCTTCACTTGTCAGAGTCACAAAGGATTTTAGCTTTACTGTGGTTTTGTATGCTATATCACATAGATGAACAAAACTCCTAAGTTCATACAAGGCAAGCTGGTAGCTCAGTAATAATGCTGTTGTCCCATGTCCAGGCTTTCTGTGTTCAAAACCCCTTACAAACTCTAATATTTTTTTACATTTTACCTAGATAAGAGGCAAATTTAAATGATGTGTGACGCTGATATCTGACTTCCTTCACTTGTCAGAATCACAAAGGAGTTTAGGTTTACTGTGCTTTTTGGTATACTACATCTCATAGATCAAAAGAATCACCAACTTTACTGTCTAAAGCTATAGCTCGGTGGTAAGACACTTGCTTTGCATGTAGTGTTCATGGGCTCAAAACCCCTTGAAAGTTTTTAATAAAATTAATTTTTTATATTTTATTGAGCTCTAGATCAGAGACAAATTCAAGTGGTGTGTGATGTAAGTAGTCCTTTTTTATTTTACTAAGATTACATGGGCAGCACTATAGTAAAGGGGTGCCCTGTATACAGAGCTGTATCCTGGATTATACATATCTACTGTATATGTGTGTATTATACACACAGTGTGCTATAGCTTCACCACAATGAGGTTTGCTCAGAAAGCTGATAAACATATTACTGCTTTACCCACCAACACAATATATGATCATACAGATCGCAGTACTTCTAAGTATAGAAAAACCATGTGGTAATGTCCCTATATGGTAATGTAATAGCTTGGAGGTTACATTAATGGCTTTGCATGTTGAAGTCCCCAGAAAGACATATGTTCTTTTCTTTAATAGCCTATACTATAATAAATAATATGTCATTAACCCATGGGATACCAGCGCTGTACATGTATGTCGCTGGAAACACGGTCACAAATCCCAGAGCCGTACAGCACTCTGATAGGGCTGCCACAGGAGCTACTCCCGCCTGATCAGCTGCAGGGGTCCGGCAGTCACTGATAGTTGGACCCCTGCTGTATGCACCGGAATCAGTGAAAACACTGATGCCGGCTCATTAACCCTTGCACTGCCGCGGTCAGCGCTGACGGCTGCATGTGCGGCATCCTGCTGGGTGCAGGGTGTCCATCGGGTCCCCGTGGTGCTGTGACGTTAGCCTGCTGTCTAGCCCTGTCAGTAAAAGGAGGGAGGGGTGTGTGTGCAGAGCACAGGGGGTGTTACAGAGCATTGTTTAGATTTTCAGCCCTGCCTCTGAGTGCTCGAATTGTTTATTTGCAAATGAATAAAAACACAGATATCTCTGCATCTATTTATCATACATAATCAGCATAATGAACCCTACCAGGCAGTATGTATGGTATAATAGGGTTGATTCTGGTGACAGAGCCTCTTTAACCTCTTATGGACACAGGGCGTACCTGTGTATTTCCGATCACCGCTGTGTGGTGGGCAGTGTTAGGAACAGTGTGTGTCACGACCGCTATCCCAGCAGCAGTCGTGTCGCACCAGACGGAGGGGAAGGGGGACCCTTATCTACAGATGGGAAATAGAATGGTCACCCCTGACTAACCCTAAGCTGGCACCTGTCTGCCCTGATACCCTAGACGGGGTGTGAACCCGTGCGGCGAGCAGGATGCCTAAACCCTCAGTCACCCTAACAAGACTAGACTGGGGAAAGGCAGATGGGAGCACTAGTCACCACCACTCACGTCTAGGAGAACAACAGGGGAAGACAGCAACAAACAAACAAGCAAACAAACAATCTATAACATAGATAGACTTATCCAGTCACGAGCAGAGAAGGTGATCCCAATAACGACAGTCCACGCCAGACCAGAGCTCCACAGCAATACCGTCAAACGATCTCCTTCAAAGGTCAGAATAGCACTGGAAGTAAGGACTATATCTGGCAATGACTGCAAGTGAAACTGAAACTAATATAGTAGCTGGGAGTGGCAGACAGGACTCACCTGAGAAGGATGCCTACAAACTCCCAGTCAGGACAAAAAGGTTCACAAGGCAAAACCCGCTGACATACCCTGAACCACGGAGCAAACTCACAAGCTATCGCGAGTAGCAAGTCGCTGCGACCTTCTCCTCCCAGACCTGTCTGGATCAGTCACAGTCGTGACAGTGTGCCTGCTGATATCATTCAGAAGGCACCCTGTGACAATGCCGAGGGGGGGGGGTTCTGTGACCCCCCTGTATCGGCGATCGCTGCTAAGCGCAGGTCAATTCAGACCTGCGGTTTGCAGCATTTCCGGGTTATTCAGGTCTCCGGTGACCCGGAATAGGAGGTTGATCGGTAATGTAATATACACCACCAATCATCCTCCGTAGATCCTGTGAGTTGGCGGTGACAGAGGGTGAGGATGGCCTGTGATTGGCTGGAGGGACTGACCTGGAGATAACGTCCTGGAGCTCCACTCTCCCCGCCCACAGACTTCTGTGTGAGCAAGGAGAGAGGAGCCTTGTGTCGGTCCATCTGCATCCCACACGATCCGCCGCCATCCGTGGCCCCTGAGACCCCATAAAGTGCCATCTGGCATATAAACATTTAGGGAGAGCTTTAGGTTAGGCAGGAGTAGTGAAAAAAGTGAGTGAAAAGTTATTTTTTGTGTGCAGCGCCCAGATCTGAGGGTGTCTGGGGTCCACAGCACCTTGTGCGACCTCTGTACCCCCAGGGGTGCTGCAGCTTGCCCCCCTCCCACATATTTTGGGGCACAAGCGCATATTTTTTCTTTTTGTAGGTGCGCTGACTGTGGCTGGCACTCTTAGCCATAAAAGAGTGCCTGGCCACTTTTAGCGCATCGCCCACCCCACCGCTGATCAGCTTGGTACCGCTGAACAGCAGGTTTTTCGGGGATTCTGTTAGGTTAGGACGGTTAGGGTAGGGTATACATAAAAACACACCGCCCCCCCCCCCCCCCCACACACACACACACTAAATAAAGTTTTACACACACTCCCCTTTAGCGTTCTTAGATGGCCCGCTGGATGTTCTTGGCCAAGGAGGCATACGCCCAGCTGGTCTCCAACTCCGAGAGCCCCAGTGAGGACGAGGATGACCCCACTTTCCTGTTGTCATCCTCGTTCTCCTCATCATCTAGTGATAATGATAAGCCCCCAAGGCAGCGGAGATGCCTCCAGGTGGAGCCAGTAGCCCCCCATGCCGGGAACCCTGTGGCCCACACTAGTATGACCAGCCCTGGGGCTCGTACTAACTTTCCAGCCCACCAGACAAGTTCACTTGAGCCCTCTACCGGTGAACTTGGCTGGAGTACCCCAGAGGATTTTGAGCCCTTGATTCCTGACTTTGTTGGTAAACCAGGAATCCAGATTCGCACAGTGGGCTTCACTGAATATGACATTTTTTTTTTTTTTTAACAATTTGTGAATCTGATGGTGGAGCAAACAAACTTGTTCCAGTCCCTATCCGCCAGATCCACGTCCGCTTGTGGGACCGTGCGGAAAAGTCAACGCGGCCTCCTTACCCACCGACTGTGCCGGCCACAGTCAACGCACCTATAAAAAGAAATAAAATGTGCTTGCACCCCAAAATATGTGGAGGCGGGGGCAAGCTGCAGCACCCCTGGGGGGACGGGGGTCGCACAAGGGCTCCTCTCTCCTTGCTCACACAGAAGTCTGTGGGCGGGGGGAGTGGAGCTCCAGGACGTTATCTCCAGGTCAGTCCCTCCAGCCAATCACAGGCGATCCTCACCCTCCGTCACCGCCACCTCACAGGATCTACGGAGGGTGATTGGTGGTGTATATTACACCACCGATCACACTCCTATTCCAGGTCACCGGAGACCTGAATAACCCGGAAATGCTGCAAACCGCAGGTCTGAATTGACCTGCGCTTAGCAGCGATCGCCGATACAGGGGGGGTTACAGGACCCCCCCTCGGCATTGTCACAGGGTGCCTTCTGAATGATTTCAGCAGGCACACCGTTCCTAACACTGCCCGCCACACAGCGGTGATTGGAAATACACAGATACGCCCTGTGTCCATAAGAGGTTAAAGAGGCTCTGTAACCAGCATCAACCCTATTATACCATACATACTACCTGGTGGGGTTCATTATGCTGATTATGTATGATAAATAGATGCAGAGATATCTGTGTTTTTATTCATATGCAAATACACAATTCGAGCACTCAGAGGTGGGGCTGAATATTCTGAGCAATGCACTGTAACACCCCCTGTGCTCTGCACACACACCCCTCCCTCCATTGACTGACAGGGCTAGACAGCAGGCTGACGTCACAGCACCACGGTGACCCGATGGACACCCTGCACCCAGCAGGATACCGCACATGCAGCCATCAGCGCTGACCGCGGCAGTGCAAGGGTTAATGAGCCGGCATTAGTGTTTTCACCGATGCCGGTGCATACAGCAGGGGTCCAACTATCAGGGACTGCCAGACCCCTGCAGCTGATCGGTCGGGAGTAGCTCCTGTGGCAGCCCGATCAGAGTGCTGTACCTGTATGGCGCTGGGATTTGCGACCGTGTTTCCAGCGACATACATGCACAGCGCTGGTATCCTATGGATTAATGATATATTAATTATTATAGTATATGCTATTAAAGAAAAAAACATATCTTCCTGGGGACTTCAACATGCAAAGCCATTAATGTAACCTCCAAGCTATAACATTACCACATGTTTTTTCTATACTTAGAAGCTATCACATAGTACTGCGATCTGTATGATCATATATTGTGTCTGTGGGTAATGCAGTAATATGTATATAAGCTTTCTGAGCAAATCTCAGTGTGGTGAAGCTATAGCACACTGTGTGTATAATACACATATATACAGTAGATATGTATAATCCAGGATACAGCTCTGTATACAGGGCCCCCTTTACTACAGTGCTGCCCATGTACTCTTAATAAAATACAAAAGGACTACTTACATCACACACCACTTGAATTTGTTTCTGATCTAGAGCTCAATAAAATATAAAATATTAATTTTATTAAAAGCCTATAAGGAGTTTTGAGCCCATGAACAATACATGCAAAACAGGTGTCTTACCACCGAGCTATAGCTTTAGACAGCAAAGTTGGTGATTTTTGATCTATGAGATGTAATATACCAAAAAACACAGTAAACCTAAAATCCTTTGTGACACTGACAAGTGAAGGAAGTCAGATATCAGCGTCACACATCATTTAATATTTGCCTCTTATCTAGGGCTTAATAAAATGTAAACATTTTTTGAGGCTTAAAGGGGTTTTCAATACAGAAACACTGGGTTTGAGGCAATTGCTTTACCACTGATCTATCAGCTATGCGCTCATATAACACTGTCATGTGTTAGCTTACAGCATTTTAGGCACAGAGCTACAAGCTCAGCAATAGACATACTTTGGTTGTGTGATTTAGCAGACAAATACATAGTATATCTATAACTCATCCTTCCTTTGAGTCTGACCTATGAAGAGCATAAGTCAAACTCAGATGTGAGAATCAGATGTGAGAATAAGATGTGAGAGTCAGAGAGATTCAGGTGTCAGGGTCAGGTGTCAGGGTCAGGTGTCAAGGTCAGGTGTCAGAGTCAGGGTGAGGTGTCAAGGTAAGGTGTCAGGGTCAGGTGTCACATTGGCATTATTTTGATACTTGACTATGATATCTGACCATGTCCTAAAATGAACACTTTACCAATGAGTGGTTTGTGCCAGTCAGCCTCAAGCCCGGCCTGGTGGTGTGCGATAATGGGCGAAATCTCGTAGCAGCTCTGGGACTAGACGTTTTGACGCACATCCCTTGCCTGGCTCATGTTCTGAGTTTGGTGGTGCAGAGATTCCTTAAAAATTACCCCGATATGTCAGAGCTGCTGCATAAAGTGCGTGCCGTCTGTGCGCGCTTTCGGCATTCTCACCCTGCTGCTGCTCGCCTGTCAGCGCTGCAGCGTAACTTCGGCCTTCCCACTCACCGCCTGATATGTGACGTGCCCACAAGGTGGAACTCCACCTTGCACATGCTGGCTAGACTATGCGAAGAGCAGCAGGCAATAGTAAAGTTTCAGCTGCAGCACGCACGGATGAGTCGCTCGGCGGAACAGCACCACTTCACCACCAAGACTGGGCCTCCATGCAAGACCTGTGTTCCTTGTTGTGCTGTTTCGAGTACTCCACCAACATGGCCAGTGCCGATAACGTCGTTCTCAGAGTTAGTATTCCACTTCTATGCCTCCTTGAAAAAACGCTCCTGGCGATGATGGAAGAGGATGTGGCACATGAGGAGGAGGTGGAAGAGGAATCATTTTGTAGGGTTTCCAGCCAGTTATTCCCAAGTGTCTCTGAGGGTGGGTTCCTGCCAGGGCACAGTTCTGGAGGATGAGGAGGTGGAGGATGAGGAGGAGGAGGAACCATGTTCACAGCAGGGTGGCACCCAGACCAGCTCATGGCTATCACTGGTGCATGGCTGGGGGGATACAGTGATGGACAGACGATACACCTCCCACAGAGGACAGCTTTTTGTTGCCTCTGGGCAGCCTGGCACCCATGAGCGATTACATGCTGCAGTGTCTCCACAACGACTGCCGAGTTGCCCACATTCTAACTTGTGCTGATTACTGGTTCGAAACGCTGCTGGATCCCCATTACAAGGACAACGTACCATCCTTAATTCTGTCACTGGAGCGTAATCATAAGATGCGCGAGTACAAGCGCACGCTGATAGACGCACTGCTGGTGGCATTCCCACCTGACAGCGGGGGTATAGTGGAAGCACAAGCCGAGGCAAAGGAGGAGGAAGAGGTCACCAAAGCAGCTGGGGAACCACCAGCACCTCAGAAGGCAGGGTTAGCATGGCCGAAATGTGGAAAAGCTTTGTCAGAACGCCACAACAACCAGCAACACCAGCTGATATAGAACTTAGCAGGAGGCAGCATTTCAGCAACATGGTGGAGCAGTATGTGTGCACACGCCTACCCGTACTGAATGACGGGTCTGTCCCTTCAACTTCTGAGTCTCCAAATTGGGCACATGGCCTGATCTTGCCCTTTAAGCCTTGGAGGTGTGGCCTGCCCTGCAGCCAGTGTATTGTCTGAATGTTTGTTTAGCACGGCTGGAGGGGATTATTACAGGTTATATTTCCCAATGTTATTAAATCAAAAACCAGTGTAGGCTACCTCCTCCTCCACCGCCGCTTCCACCTACACCGCCACATCCACTGCCTCCTCAACCTCCTACTCCATATGGACCTCGTCCTCCTAGATCAAGATTATTATTTTTTATTTTTACGTATTTTATGTTTGAAGTCATTTCCCTATCGACATTTGTTTGCAGAGCGCTTGCCATGCTCTTAACCATATTTTGATGCCATTTGCAGCCCTCTAGCACTTTCCATGACATTTTTTGAGCCATTTTAGTGCTTAAAAGTCTGGGTCCCCATTGACTTCAATGGGGTTCGGGTTCAGGGTCAAGTTCGGGTCCCAAACTCAAACTTTTGTGTGAAGTTCGGTCGAACCCGTCGAACCCAAACATCCAGGTGTCCACTCAACTCTACCAGGGACCTTGTCATAGGCACATTAATACCAAAGACCATTAAATGCACCTCGAACCACCATCTGGCCTGTATACCTTACACCAGATTGTGCCCCAGAGAATTCCTGTGCAGTTCTCCTCATCACTTGTGCAGGCCTGCCCAGGGACTATATAACCGTGAGTAACCAGAACTGTATTTACCTCGGCCCACCTAATGCTCACACCGTGACCTCACATATAATTCCCCTGTTGGTCTGGCTCACTGCATATACAGGAAAGAATGTTTTATAAAAATTTTTCCTCTAAAATTGGTTTTATCTTTGGTGCATAGGCTTTGAGTGTAGGAGTCCCACTACCTGAACAATCGTACCACAATGTGAATGAGGCCCTCCTTTATGTGATATACAGGTTGTATCGGAATGCATCTTCCTTGTAATTTTTGGGAGCACTTGCACTTTATATACAAGTAAATATACAGGAAAGAATGTTTCCTAACAATTTATCCTCTAAAATCGGTTGTATCTTCGGTTTTGTGCATATTATTGTCAGTCTGTAAAAGTGTCATACTACTCGGACAATATCGTTCCCAGCAGCGAACTGGGAGTCCAAAATGCATCCAGACATCCTCTCCAATTCAGTGGTGTTTCCATCAATTTCTGACCTTTTCCTATGAACCAGGCACCCTCCCCTCTTCAGAGCAGGGGGTGCCTGGTTTAATGCTCGGGTTCTCCCATTGACTTCTATTATACCTGATGTGTTCGGCCCGAGCACCCGAGCACTATGGTGCTCGATCAACACTAGCGGATACGCTTATCTGTTATAATACCACCAGCAGCACAAAATACAGCTAAGACAAAACACTGGCGGCAGGGCAGGCCAGCACCTCCAACGCATAGAGCACCAGTTCGTGCCATGTGTCCAGCTTGGAGACCCAGTAGTTATAAGATACTGAGGAATCATTGAGGACGCTGACACGGTCTGCTATGAACTCCTTCACCATCTTCCCAAATTTTTCCCTCCTTGTGACACTAGGATGCACATCAGGGTGAGGGTGCTGGCAGGATGTCATGAAACTGTCTCAGACTTTGGAGAGTGTTGCCCTGCTTCTGTTTGAACTGCTGTATGTTCCCCTTGTCTTCCCTCCTCGGTTGACCAAGGAACTATGGATTCTGCCGCCAGCCTTGTCAGATGGAAAATTTTGGAGCAATTTTTCAACAAGGATCTTCTGGTATTGCACTGTCCTCTCCACCAGAAGAATAAGAGATGAGAAGTTCTCTTTGTAGCGGGGGTCGAGAAGGGTGAACAACCAGTAATCCGTGTTGCCTAAAATGCATATAACGTGCGGGTCGGGGGAAGGCAGCCTAACATCAAGTCAGCCATGTGTGCCAGAGTACCAACAGGCAGGACTTTGCTGTCGTCATCAGGAGGATCCCTCTTAATCTTCTCATCCTCTTCCCTTTCTTCTGCCCACCCACGTTGAACAGATGGAATTAAATTTCCATGGGTACTGCCCTCTGTAGCGGAGGCAACCATCTCCTGCTCCTCCTCTTCATCTTCTAATTTGTGCTGAGAAAACGAAGTGAGGGTGGTCTGGCTATCACCCTGTGTAATGTCTTTCCCCATTTCCACCTCTTCCACATGCAAAGCGTCATCCTTAATTGTGAGCAGCGAGCAGAGTAGACACAGAAGTAGACACCATCTGTGTTGATTCCTCAAAGTTTCTTAAAACTTCACAGAGGTCAGACATCCATGCCCACTCTTCGCTTGTAAATAGCGGAAACTGCAAAGGTGACGACCATATTGCAGATAGTATTCCACTACTGCCCTCTGCTGCTCACAAAGCATGGCCAACATGTGGAACATGGAGTTCCAGCATGTGCTCACGTCACACAACAGCCGGTGAGTCAGCAATTTCAAGCGCTGCTGCAGCGTTGACAGACCGGCTGAAGCTGTCAATGACTTGCGGAAATGGGCACACACGCGGCGCACTTTCAACAGTAGCTCAGGCAAATTGGGGTAGGTTTTGAGAAGCTGCTGAGCCACTAAGTTTAAGACGTGGGCTAGGCATGGGATGTATGTTAGCTTGCTGAGCTCCAAAGCTGCCACCAAGTTTCGGCCATGATCAGACACAACCATGCCTGGTTCTAGGTTGAGTGGTGAGAGGCATAGCTCAGTCTGGTCTCTTATCCCCTTCCACAGCTCTGTGGTAGTGTGCTGTTTGTCCCCTGTTTGAAGCATATAATCTTCAGCACAGTCTGTTGAAGCTTTCCCACTGCAGTGCTACACTGCTTCCAGCTGCCGACTGATTACTGACTGATTACTGACTGGTGCTGCACGTGGATAATTCAGAGGTGGAAGTGGAGGAGGAGAAGTGGGGGTTGGAGTCAGTAATGTTGGTGCTGGCGGAAACCCTGATTGAAGTAGGGCCCGCAATCCTTTGCGTCGGTAGCATCTGTGCCATCCCAGGGTGTGACTCTCTCCCAGCCTCCACAACGTTCACCCAGTGTGCCATCAAGGAAATGTAGCGTCCCTGGCCGAATTCACTTGTCCATGTGTCCGTGGTTAAGTGAACCTTCCCAGTAACAGCGTTGGACAGAGCACATGTGATGTTACGGGACGCATGTTGGTGTAAGGCGGGCACGGCACACCTTGAAAAATAGTGGTGGCTGGGTACTGCATAATGCGGAAGGGCCGCCAACATCAGGCTGCGGAAGGCCTCCGTGTCCACAAGCCTAAATGGCAACATTTCCAGGGCCAGTAATTTGGAAATATGCACATTTAGTGCTATGGCCTGTGGGTGGGTGGCTGGGTAGGTGCGCTTGCATTCAAATGCCTGGGGTAAGGACATTTGTACACTGTGCTGGGACAGGGAAGTGAATGTGGTCGCTGATGGTGCTTGCAATGGTCCAGGTTTCGGGGGCGAGAGGCATTAAGGCCTGCGCCTTTGACAGGGGATTGGCCAGCATGTAACACAGGGGAAAAGGAGGCAGTGGTGTGACCCAGAGACACAGATTGTGGACCCAGTCGATCGGCCCACCTATTACGGTGCTTGTGAAAGATCATGCTGGTGGTTGTGAGGTTGCTAGTGTTCACTCCCCTGCTCATTTTTGTATGGCACATGTTCAAATTACCATGCTTGTCGTCCGCACTTTCCTCAAAAAAGCGCCAGACTGTGGAACACCTACCCCTTGGCAAGGGAGATTTCCCTAAGGGTATGCTCCGGGGAACATTTGCAGGCATGTTTGGTGTGGCCCGGCTTCTCCCTTTTGCCACTCCACTGCCTCTTTCAGCCTGTTTTGGTGCAGCAGATCCCTCCCTCTCTGTACTGCTGTCCTTGCTCAGCTTTATACCTTCCCAGGTTGGGTCAGTGACTTCATCGTCTACCACCTCCTCTTCTACTTCCTCACTCTGCTCATCCTCCTGACTTGTTGACCTAACCACTACCTCAGTGATTGACAACTGTGTCTCATCATCTTTATCAACCTCTTGAGACACTAATTGCTGTTGAGTTATTGGCAACTGTGTCTCATCATCATCCACCTCATTAAACACTAATTGCCATTCCCCACAGTCATCTTCTTGTGATAGTGGATGCTCAAGAGTTTCGGAATCAGGGCACAAGATCTGTCCCTCTTCGAGCGTGCTTGGCGAGACAGCCAAATCAAGGAATGGCGCTGAAAAGAGCTCCTCGGAATATCCGAGTGTGGGATCACTTGTTTGCCCAGACTCTCCATGGTGGGAGGAAGAAGGATCAGGGTGAGGATTAGGTTGAGCAGACTCTTGGCTACTGAGACTGGACTTGGTGGAAGACAGGGTGGTGCTTAAGCTAAATTAAATGTTGCCATGTTCTTATTGAACACACCATGTAAACATTCACAGTGCCAGTGGAAAAAGTATGTGAACCCCTAGACTAATGACATCTCCAAGAGCTAAGTGGAGTGAGGTGTCAGCCAACTGGAGTCCAATCAATGAGATGAGATTGGAGGTGTTGGTTACAGCTGCCCTGCCCTATAAAAAACACGCACCAGTTCTGAGTTTGCTTTTCACAAGAAGCATTGCCTGATATGGATGACACAAAAGAGCTCTCAGAAGACCTACGATTAAGAATTGTTGACTTGCATAAAGATAGAAAGGGTTATAAAAGTATCTCCAAAAGCCTTGCTGTTCATCAATCCACAGTAAGACAAATTGTTTATAAACGGACAAAGTTCAGCACTGCTGCTACTCTCCCTAGGAGTGGCCGTCCTGTAAAGATGACTGCAAGAGCACAGCGCAGACTGCTCAATGAGGTGAAGAAGAATCCTAGAGTGTCAGCTAAAGACTTACAAAAGTCTCTGGAATATGCTAACATCCCTGTTAGCGAATCTACGATATGTAAAACACTAAACAAGAATGGATTTCATTGGAGGATATCACAGAGAAAGCCACTGCTGTCCAAAAAAACATTGGGGCACGTTTACAGTTTGCACAAGAGCACCTGGATGCTCCACAGCAGTACTGGTAAAATATTCTGTGGACAGATGAAACCAAAGTTGAGTTGTTTGGAAGAAACACACAACACTATCTGTAGAGAAAAAAGAGGCACAGCACACCAACATCAAAACCTCATCCCAACTGTGAAGTATGGTGGTCAGGACATCATGGTTTGGGGCTGCTTTTCTGCGTCAGGGCCTGGACAGATTGCTATCATCGAAGGAAAAATGAATTCCCTAGTTTATCAAGACATTTTGCAGGAGAACTTAAGGCCAAGCTCAACAGAAGATGGGTGTTACAACAGGACAACAACCCAAAGCATAGAAGTAAATCAACAACAGAATGGCTTAAACAGAAGAAAATACGCCTTCTGGAGTGGCCCAGTCAGAGTCCTGACCTCAATCCGATTGAGATGCTGTGGCATGACCTCAAGAAAACGATTCACACTAGACATCCCAAGAATATTGCTGAACTGAAACAGTTCTGTAATGAGGAATGGTCAAGAATTACTCCTGATCGTTGTGCACGTCTGATCTGCAACTACAGGAAACGTTTGGTTGAAGTTATTGCTGCCAAAGGAAGTTCAACCAGTTATTAAATCCAACGGTTCACATACTTTTTCCACCTGCACTGTGAAAGTTTACATGTTGTGTTCAACATGGTAACATTTAATTTTTGTGTGCTACTAGTTTAAGCAGACTGTGATTGTCTATTGTTGTGATTTAGATGAAGATCAGATCACATTTTATGACCAATTTGTGCAGAAATCCATATCATTCCAAAGGGTTTACATACTTTTTCTTGCAACTGTAACTGCACCGCACAAGGGTGAATCAAATTTTTCCTAAAATTCAGATCGTCAACTACGATTCGCTCATCTTTAGTGTTGATATTCATCGCTAGACCTGTTGTGCTAGTTTTATGCAAATCATCTCTTCAGCTTTGGGGATAATTAACTAAAAAAGCTTCATACCATTGTTTGGAGATGCTCCTAGGATTTTTAATTTACTCAATCTCAATGAATATTTTGGTGTGCTACTTCTTAAGTTATTTTTAACACATATTTACATATTAATTTATTGTTTTAAAGGTTATTCTAAAATATAACATTATTATAATATACAGTACAGACCAAAAGTTTGGACACACCTTCTCATTCAAAGAGTTTTCTTTATTTTCATGACTATGAAAATTGTAGATTCACACCGAAGGCATCAAAACTATGAATTAACACATGTGGAATTATATACATAACAACAACTGAAAATATGACATATTCTAGGTTCTTCAAAGTAGCCACCTTTTGCTTTGATTACTGCTTTGCACACTCTTGGCATTCTTTTGATGAGCTTCAAGAGGTAGTCACCTGAAATGGTCTTCCAACAGTCTTGAAGGAGTACCCAGAGATGCTTAGCACTTGTTGGCCCTTTTGCCTTCACTCTGCGGTCCAGCTCACCCCAAACCATCTCGATTGGGTTCAGGTCCAGTGACTGTGGAGGCCAGGTCATCTGGCGTAGCACCTCATCACTCTCCTTCATGGTCAAATAGCCCTTACACAGCCTGGAGGTGTGTTTGGGGTCATTGTCCTGTTGAAAAATAAATGATGGTCCAACTAAATGCAAACCGGATGGAATAGCATGCCGCTGCAAGATGCTGTGGTAGCCATGCTGGTTCAGTATGCCTTCAATTTTGAATAAATCCCCAACAGTGTCACCAGCAAAGCACCCCCACACCATCACACCTCCTCCTCCATGCTTCACGGTGGGAACCAGCCATGTAGAGCCCATCCGTTCACCTTTTCTGCATCGCACAAAGACAAGGTGGTTGGAATCAAAGATCTCAAATTTGGACTCATCAGACCAAAGCACAGATTTCCACTGGTCTAATGTCCATTCCTTGTGTTCTTTAGCCCAAACGAGTCTCTTCTGCTTGTTGCCTGTCCTTAGCAGTGGTTTCCTAGCAGATATTCTACCATGAAGGCCTAATTCACACAGTCTCCTCATAACAGTTGTTCTAGAGATCTTGAATTTCATGTTCTAGAGATGTGTCTGCTGCTAGAACTCTGTGTGGCATTGACCTGGTCTCTAATCTGAGCTGCTGTTAACCTGCGATTTCTGAGGCTGGTGACTCGGATGAACTTATCCTCCGCAGCAGAGGTGACTCTTGGTCTTCCTTTCCTGGGGCGGTCCGCATATGAGCCAGTTTCTTTGTAGCTCTTGATGGTTTTTGTGACTGCACTTGGGGACACTTTCAAAGTTTTCCCAATTTTTCGGACTGACTGACCTTCATTTCTTAAAGTAATGATGGCCACTAGTTTTTCTTTACTTAGCTGCTTTTTTTCTTGCCATAATACAAATTCTAACAGTCTATTCAGTAGGAGTATCAGCTGTGTATCCACCTGACTTCTCCACAACGCAACTGATGGTCCCAACCCCATTTATAGGGCAAGAAATCCCACTTATTAAACCTGACAGGGCACACCTATGAAGTGAAAACCATTTCAGATGACTACCTCTTGAAGCTCATCAAGAGAATGCCAAGAGTGTGCAAAGCAGTAATCAAAGCAAAAGGTGGCTACTTTGAAGAACCTAGAATATGACATATTTCCAGTTGTTTCACACTTTTTTGTTATGTATATAATTCTACATGTGTTAATTCATAGTTTTGATGCCTTAGGTATGAATCTACAATTTTCATAGTCATGAAAATAAAGAAAACTCTTTGAATGAGAAGGTGTGTCCAAACTTTTGGTCCGTACTGTATATATGTGTGATGTAAAAACTAGGTTGAATAACCACAGACAATCTATTAGGAATAAAAGACGTGATTTGCCTGTGTCGAAAAAATCATAAAGAGAGTGACCTGAGATTTATGGTTTTGGATCATGTAAAACCACTGGATAGAGGAGGGGATCGTGCAACCATTTTAAAGAAAACTGAGCTCAGATGGATCTTTCGGTTAGATACTCTGAAACCCAAAGGGTTAAATGTCGAATTTAGGGTGACAGGAGGGATGGTTGGATAATGCCCTCTCACTGATCTAACTCCTATGTGTATTCAACATGCTGTATGGGGTGGACCCAATGGATGTTACATGACTAATCCACGATAGAATATTATAAATTATGCTCTTTTTGAAAGTATGGTTCAAGCCTTTACCTTTGCTGGTTGGTAAGTGGAAAGAAGGAACAGAAGGAGTTAAAGGCGCAAGACAATGCCCAAATGATTGCCCTAAAGAAAAATGGCAGAAGAGATCTATGACTTGGCGTGGATCACTGCCGCGGCTTACTGGCACGCATGCGTGCGGGGTAGTAGCTGACGGAGTGGATCTGATGTCATGACGTTAGGTCTCCGCCTTCAGATGACGCAGAGAGGTTATGTACTGCGTTGTCAGTGGGGAAGGAATTGACACATGCGCACTGAGGAGGGAGAGACGCGGAGCAGTGGCGTGCCTCCACACAAGCACAGACGCCATCTCTTCCTGTTCCTTCGTATGCAACCACAGCAAGGTAATTTAGGATATAGGGTTTATATTGCACTTTGCACCTTATTTTATGCACTTGTATGTATTAAATGTGAATCATGAGTGGAGAAGCACTGCGATTAGTCTCTATCTATGCACATAGAGAGAAGGAATGAATTGTAACATGCCCTAAATATGGGAGTGCACTGATTTTGTATTGGTTGATGACTAATTGATTACAATGTGATGATGTATTTATACTAGCACTTATGCACTTTATGTTCACCTGACTTGAGAAAGGTTCTGTGAGAGAACCGAAACGTTGTCTTATTTTGACATGTGTGAATAAAACTACACATTTTTTCTATACTTCAAGGAGTGCTGCGGATTTTCTTTACTGTTTCAAGTCCTGAATCGAGGGACCACCGCTGGCACCACACAGCTATAGCTGAATAAACGACAGGAGTGCTGCCTGAACTTCTTTTATGGATCCATTGGCGATTGAAGGCCTTGCACCCGACCTTACCAACATGGAAGGTATGACCTTACAATTAAAGGACAGTGATACACATGTCTTTTCGTACAGTAATGTGGATATACAGAGGATTATGGGAAATGTGGAAGGGGATGCTGCCTTCCTGAATGTACCCTTGGCAATTAATATCAAGAGGGACTATGAAAGTGTTACTAAAAAGCTGCTGTCCATTGAGCTACACTCGCTGACACTAGCACAATACTACAAAAATAAACGCATACCAAGGGGGATGCGATCCCGTTTGAAGCCAAACATGTTCTCACAGGATGGTGAATTTAGAGCACGCTTTGAAGCCATTTCAAATAAATATGCGATGGATATTATGTTACTCAATATTGATTTTTCGCAGAAAGAAATGATGGTGTTAAGGAGCAAATTGCAGGACACTGAACAACAGCTGAAATCAACCTTATCTGTAAATGAGGTGGATGCCTTTTTATTGAAACAACAAACCTTTTTGGATAAAATGCGGAAAGATCTTGAAGAAATTAAAAGGTCAAAGTGGCATAGAGATCAGAATGATTATGAGTCTGGACATATCTATATTTGGGAACAACCGTGGCATACGGAAAGAAGTCTGATGCCCAAAAAAACATCAAAACGGAATAAGGAAACAAATAAATGGGTTAGAAATAAAGATCCAAACGATGATGTTAATTCTAGTCAACCTGGGACTTTTTTAGGAACAAGTGGTGCCACGAGAGACGCTCCACCAGAAGGGGAGGGCGCAGGCACAGAAGAGCTGGGAAAAACCAGAGTACAAAGATCGATGAGGACCAACAGTTCCAGACAGACGAATGTGATAAAAAAGAAATAGAGTCTAATATAGTTGTCAATATTTCGTCCTATACATTGAATGAGTATGAATTGAAGGTTTTAAATAAGGGATTGTCCTTTTGTCCACAGGCTAAGCCTGATTGGTTCCAGTTGGAACTGGACTTGAATCGCCTCTTCAGGAACCTTAAACTGAGGGTGTGGTTCGACTCTGGTTCCTCTGCAACCATGAGCACTAGTGATGCTAATGTATCAGATATTGGGTTAACATTGAAACAATTTGGGTTGCATCTCAAAAGTGATTTTTTTCCCATTGTAAACTCACATGCTCTAGAGTGCTTTATCGAGGCTGTTAAGAGAGATGTCGCCCTGCTAAGACAACAAACTAAATCGGATGTACTGGTTAAACCTAACATTACGGCACAAGAAATGTCCGCCCTGGAGGGTTTGTCCAGGAACCACGATCTCACCATAAAGCCTGCGGACAAGGGTGGTGGGATCGTGGTTATGGACACCTCTCAGTATATAAGAGAAATACACAGGCAGTTAGGAGAACCTGGTGTCTATGAGCCTTTGGCCAGGGACCCCAGGTTTGATATTGCTAGAAAAATGGATATACAGCTGACCATTGCGGAACAGAATGGTGTTATAGACAAACAACTTAAAGAGTTTTTGGTGGTGAGGTCTCCAGTTACACCGACTATATATGTATTACCCAAAATACATAAAAGGTTGATTGACCCCCCAGGTCGGCCAATAATTTCCGGCAGGAACTCGATTCTCTCAAACATTAATGTCTTTCTTGACAAAATGTTGAGGGAATATGCGCTGGGTGCTAGATCATATATTAGGGATACTGGGGACTTCATCAGCAAAATCAGCGGGATACGTATCCCGCCAGGGGCGATTGTGGCATCTTTTGACATTGTGTCATTATACACCTCGATTAATCACGAAAAGGGCCTGGCGGCTGTAGCGGAGATGTTGCAATGTTCAGAACATCCCACTGCAGTTCGGCAGTTTGTACTGACACTATTGGAATTGTCCCTGAGGAACAACTATTTCGTATTCCAGGGGCAGTTCTATTTGCAGGTAAGGGGCGCGGCAAGGGGGTCCAATGCCGCGCCCACTTACGCAAATATATTTGTACGGTCATTTAAGGAGCGTCTCGTCTATGTATCTCCCCACTTCAACCAGGTTTTGACGTGGTGGAGATACATAGACGACATTTTCTTCATCTGGACCGGCACCATGGAGCAGCTGATGGACTTTCACGCATTTTTGAACTCCCTTGATCGGGAGATCCAATTTACGTTAACGGCATCGGCTGACCGGGTGCAGTTTCTAGATAGGCAGGTGTATATTGAAGATGAACAATTACACATGGATTTGAATGTTAAACCCACTGATAAGAACACATTATTACACTTTACGAGTGGACATCCCAGGAGAATGGTGAACTCCTTGCCGTATAGTCAAATGTTGAGAGTACGGAGAATAGTTGATAAGGACGAAAATATGACTTCAGCATTGACTAAGATGCAACAATCCTTCATAAGTAGAGGGTACCCTAGGGGGTTAGTGAAGAAACATGCTGATAGAGCAAGGGATATCCCTAGAAGGGAATTGCTAATGTTGAAACAAAGACAGGCTAATGACAGATTACCGTTTGTGTCAACTTATAATGAATTGAGTCCTAACATTGAAAAAATAGTGAGACGCCACTGGGGGCTGCTTAGTAGTGGACATCCCAATATAGAGGCCTTTAAACAACAGCCCATGATGGCATATAAAAGAGCGGGCAATATTAGGGATAAAGTGGTGCGCTCCAGATTACCCGAGAAGGGCCAGTTGAGACAGACTTTTTTGAAAACAAAACGCTTGGGATCTTTCCCGTGTCTGGGATGCGTGAATTGCAAACTGATGCATAAAGGGTCAGTGTTCACGCATCCAGACACAGGAGAAATCTTCAACATAAGGCATTATCTCACATGTGATTCATCATGGGTAATATATGTTTTGTGGTGTCCATGCAAGGTGCTATACATGGGCGAAACCACGTGTGATGTAAAAACTAGGTTGAATAACCACAGACAATCTATTAGGAATAAAAGACGTGATTTGCCTGTGTCGAAACATTTTGTTGAAAAACATCATAAAGAGAGTGACCTGAGATTTATGGTTTTGGATCATGTAAAACCACTGGATAGAGGAGGGGATCATTCAACCATTTTAAAGAAAACTGAGCTCAGATGGATCTTTCGGTTAGATACTCTGAAACCCAAAGGGTTAAATGTCGAATTTAGGGTGACAGGAGGGATGGTTGGATAATGCCCTCTCACTGATCTAACTCCTATGTGTATTCAACATGCTGTATGGGGTGGACCCAATGGATGTTACATGACTAATCCACGATAGAATATTATAAATTATGCTCTTTTTCAAAGTATGGTTCAAGCCTTTACCTTTGCTGGTTGGTAAGTGGAAAGAAGGAACAGAAGGAGTTAAAGGCGCAAGACAATGCCCAAATGATTGCCCTAAAGAAAAATGGCGGAAGAGATCTATGACTTGGTGTTGAGGAACGGTTGAGCCGTATGCATATATATCCATGCATGCCTGCAAACATGTGCGGGCATGTATGGTATATGTGCATGCATTATCCACCGCATCATGGGATGATGTGCGCAGATGTGCCCAACATCTGCGCACGTCTGCTCATGGGGATCCCCAGGGGCTCATGGTGGCCCCTGTGGGATATATGGGCTTGTGTCCCCTTATAATGTAGGGGCTTGTGTCCCCTTATAATGTAGGGGCTTGTGCCCCCTTATATAATTATGTGCCCCCTTATGTCCCTAATATTAATGTATATACATGTGTATGGATGTGCCCCAAGCATCCATACTCATGTATATTATACGTATCCCCCCCTCCTACACCTGAAACCAGGTGCATCGGTTTGAATGTGCCCCAAGCATTCAAACCGATGCAATCTGGCTAATTACATCAGAATGACTGGACAAGGGTCCAGTCATCCTGATGGATACAAAGAGCTCAGATTCAACAGAATCTGAGCCCTTTGTTGTAATTATCTCCAGCGCTGCTGGAGATAATTACGCATGATAGAAGAAGGGGAGAAGCCTCCCCTCCTCCTATTATGCGCATTCCGACAGTGCGATTACAATCGCACTGTCCGGAATGCTAAGGGCAGCAGGCGGGAGATCAAAGGCATCTCCCGCCTGTCTGCAGCGCGTCCCCGATGTGCGGGCCGGCGCAGTGACGTCATATCATGGATGATGGGGGCGCGCGCGCGCGCCCCCTGGTGGGCGGCGCAGCGCGGGAGTGCGGGCGGCCGGGTTTAAATATCCGGCGGCCCAGCACTCCAGAGTTCAGTTGGGTCTGGGCCCCCCACATGAGGAGAGCGCGTCCTGCGCCAAGAGAAGTTAGGATCGGGCCCCCACTGGAGAGCGCATCGGCGCTCAGGACATCGGGACCCACCTTTATAGAGGAGCGCGTCCTGCGCTCAGGGAGTCAGGGCCTCCCACGTGGCAGCTGACCGGACCGGAATCGGAGAGCGCGATCGGCGCTCGACAGAAGTGCCTGGCCGCCCGCTCCTGAAGGACCGGACCCAGGAGACATTAAGTATCACCCCCCCTCCCTTAACCCTATCCCACCAACGAACCCTCCTCCCATTCCTTCTGCCCTGCTTCACATAACCCCTTCCCTGCCAGTACCCCTTAACTCCTGGCATATCCCTGACCCCTATCCTGCTGTGCCCTCCTGTGCCCCTGATTAAGTCAACCCTTACTCTGTGGTACCCCCTGAGTACTGTGAACCACCCCTGGTTAACCCCTGCCACCCCCCCATTCCCCTGGTTAACCCTTGCAGTTAGCCCCGCTGGTTAACCCCTGGTGAACCCCTGCACTGCTGCGCTGTAGAGCATGCTTCTGCTCTGCAAACAAACTGTAGGGACAGTATAGAACTAGGCGGGTGGGTTGTTATACCTGTATGTGTGTATTGTATAGTTAGTTTGTGGGTGGAATTTGGGAACGTGTAGTGTAGTTGAGTATTGTATATTTAGTGCTGTATTACTGTAGTGTCAGGTGTTAATAAATACTGTGTTACTTGTACCCTTTGTAGTGTGTACTTGTTAGCGGTAGTAAGTAAGGTGCATGCAGCTAGTATAGTGATTAGTGTAAGGCATAGCAAGGATATTGTTATTGTTATATAAAGGTATAAATAGGCGGAGTCATCACTAGACGGCTCCTCCTATTTAGGAATATTAATTATCGATATTCGCATAACATTGGTAATTATTATTCCCCCTTTACACTTGGCGTGGATCACTGCCGCGGCTTACTGGCACGCATGCGTGCGGGGTAGTAGCTGACGGAGTGGATCTGACGTCATGACGTTAGGTCTCCGCCTTCGGATGACGCAGAGAGGTTATGTACTGCGTTGTCAGTGGGGAAGGAATTGACACATGCGCACTGAGGAGGGAGAGACGCGGAGCAGTGGCGTGCCTCCACACAAGTACAGACGCCATCTCTTCCTGTTCCTTCGTATGCAACCACAGCAAGGTAATTTAGGATATAGGGTTTATATTGCACTTTGCACCTTATTTTATGCACTTGTATGTATTAAATGTGAATCATGAGTGGAGAAGCACTGCGATTAGTCTCTATCTATGCACATAGAGAGAAGGAATGAATTGTAACATGCCCTAAATATGGGAGTGCACTGATTTTGTATTGGTTGATGACTAATTGATTACAATGTGATGATGTATTTATACTAGCACTTATGCACTTTATGTTCACCTGACTTGAGAAAGGTTCTGTGAGAGAACCGAAACGTTGTTTTATTTTGACATGTGTGAATAAAACTACACATTTTTTCTATACTTCAAGGAGTGCTGCGGATTTTCTTTACTGTTTCAAGTCCTGAATCGAGGGACCACCGCTGGCACCACACAGCTATAGCTGAATAAACGACAGGAGTGCTGCCTGAACTTCTTTTATGGATATATATATATATATATATATATATATATATATATATATATATATATATAAATGGTAGAAAAGAAGGCAGCACTCCAGTGCTGCCTTCTTTTCTACCATTTATCTACAGTTGGGATCTTGGTCACAGGTCTCGTTGGAGGATTTTTTGCACCCACACATATCCTTGTGTGCTGCTTTCCTTTTTTCTCTTTTTTATATATATATATATATATATATATATATATATATATATACATTCTATATTATCAATAATACAGTTGCAAGAAAAAGTATGTGAACCCTTTGAAATTATAAGGATTTCTGCACAAATTGGTCATAAAATGTGATCAGATCTTCATCTAAGTCAAAACAATAGACAATCACAGTCTGCTTAAAATAAAAACACACAAAGAATTAAATGTTACCATGTTTTTATTGAACACCATGTAAGCATTCACAGTGCAGGTGGAAAAAGTATGTGAACCGTTGGATTTAATAACTGGTTGAACCTCCTTTGGCAGCAATAACTTCAACCAAACGTTTCCTGTAGTTGCAGATCAGACGTGCACAACGGTCGGGAGTAATTCTTGACCATTCCTCTTTACAGAACTGTTTCAGTTCAGCAATATTCTTGGGATGTCTGGTGGTGTGAATCTCTTTATTGAGGTCATGCCACAGCATCTCAATCGGGTTGAGGTCAGGACTCTGACTGGGCCACTCCAGAAGGCGTATTTTCTTCCGTTTAAGCCATTCTGTTGTTGATTTACTTCTATGCTTTGGGTCGTTGTCCTGTTGCAAAACCCATCTTCTGCGGAGCTTCAGCTGGTGGACAGATGGCTTTAAGTTCTCCTGCAAAATATCTTGATAAACTAGGGAATTCATTTTTCCATCGATGATAGCAATCCGTCCAGGCCCTGACGCAGCAAAGCAGCCCCAAACCATGATGCCCCCACCACCATACTTCACAGTTGGGATGAGGTTTTGATGTTGGTGTGCTGTGCCTCTTTTTCTCCACACATAGTGTTGTGCGTTTCTTCCAAGTAACTCAACTTTGGTTTCATCTGTCCACAGAATATTTTACCAGTACTGCTGTGGAACATCCAGGTGCTCTTGTGCAAACTGTAAACGTGCAGCAATGGTTTTTTTTGGACAGCAGTGGCTTCCTCTGTGGTATCCTCCCATGAAATTCATTCTTGTTTAGTGTTTTACATATCGTAGATTCCCTAACAGGGATGTTGGCATATGCCAGAGACTTTTATAAGTCTTTAGCTGACACTCTAGGATTCTTCTTCACCTCATTGAGAAGTCTGCACTGTGCTCTTGCAGTCACCTTTACAGGACGGCCACTCCTAGGGAGAGTAGCAGCAGTGCTGAACTTTCTCCATTTATAGACAATATCTCTGACCGTGGACTGATGAACATCAAGGCTTTTGGAGATACTTTTATAACCCTTTCCAGCTTTATGCAAGTCAACAATTCTTAATCGTAGGTCTTCTGAGAGCTCTTTTGTGTGAGGCATCATTCACATAGAAACATAGAAACATAGAATGTGTCGGCAGATAAGAACCATTTGGCCCATCTAGTCTGCCCAATATATCTGAATCCTATGAATAGCCCCGGCCCTATCTTATATGAAGGATGGCCTTATGCCTATCCCATGCATGCTTAAACTTGAACATCAGGTGATGCTTCTTGTGAAAAACAAACCCAGAACTGGTGTGTGTTTTTTATAGGGCAGGGCAGCTGTAACCAACACCTCTAATCTCATCTCATTGATTGGACTCCAGTTGGCTGACACCTCACTCCAATTAGCTCTTGGAGATGTCATTAGTCTAGGGGTTTACATACTTTTTCCACCTGCACTGTGAATGTTTACATGGTGTGTTCAATAAAAACATGGTAACATTTAATTCTTTGTGTGTTATTAGTTTAAGCAAACTGTGATTGTCTATTGTTGTGACTTAGATGAAGATCAGATCACATTTTATGACCAATTTATGCAGAAATCCATTTAATTTCAAAGGGTTCACATACTTTTTCTTGCAACTGTATATACTGTAAGTACTTTAACATTTTTAAAATTACAGGCTAAGTTTAAAGCTAAGGCTAATACCAATAAGTTACACATTAGAGATGAGCGAATCGAAGTTGACAAAGTGGAATTCGTTCCAAATTTCAGGAAAAAATTTGATTCACACCGAATCCGAATTTCCTCACGCTTCGTGGTAACAAATCAAATTTTTTCCTAAAATGGCTGCTGCACGTGTAAGGACATGGAGCAAGGAACTCTGGGAAGGCGGGATCCCCCATGATGCCATCCATGCAGCCAATCAGCAGCCAGCCCTGTTATGTCACCGCCCTATAAATAGCCTCAGCCATCTTGAATTCTGCCATTTTTCTGTGTACTTAGTGCAGGGAGAGACATCAGCAGGCACTAGGGACAGTGCTAGAAAAAACTTTATTGTGTTAAAAAAGCGATTTACAAGTTCAGGGAAAGATTACTCAAGGTGTAGGGAAAGGATAGGGAGGAATTATTCCACAGTATTTATGTTGAACAGGATTTAGTAGGGGAGGTTACAGCCTGGGTAATAGGAACAATTCTATTACACCTTGCTGCACTGAATGGGGACCCAAATTGCCATTATACAACTCTGTAATTCCAGCAAACTGTTCTTGTTATTGGGGTGCAAGTGCTGTTTTATACAGCCATTGACAGTGTTTATTACAAGGAAATATTTATATGTCTTATTTGCCCTTGTGCGGTGCATGTTCTAAAGCATTTTTTATCTTGTATTAGTGGGGAAAAAAGGGCCCTTTTTGTCGTGTATTAGTGGCAAAAAATATATATATTTGCCGTTCAGCGGTGCAGTGATATGTTCTAAAGCCCTTTTTGTTGTACATTAGTGGCAAAAGAAAAATATATTTGCCCTTCAGCTGTGCAGTTATATGTTCTAAAGCCCTTTTTGGCGTATATTAGTTGCACAAAAAATATATATTTGCTATTGAGTGGTGAAGTTCCATTGTACTATAGCCATTTACAGGTTGTATTAATAGAATAGATACGTATCCTATTAGCCTATCTGTGGTGAATTGTGATTGTTATATATATCTTTTTGGGGGTGTATTAATAGGAAAAAGAATATGGGAAAATTGATGAGTGATGGTTGACTTTCTTCTGTATGAACCAAATCACATTGATTAGCCATTCATTGTTGATTTTTTTTTGTGAAACAGCCTTTATGGGGAAAATAGATGAGTGATTGTTGACTTTCTTCTGTATGAACCGAATTACGTCAATTAGCCATTCAGTGGTGAAATTTGTTTGTGATAGAGACATTTTTGGGAAAATTGATCGGTAGCTGTAACTACGGTATGGTAAAGGACAATATATGTCCTTTACGGCCCACTAGGTAAATGTGGTTCCTTCCTAGCCACACCAGCAACTTGGCCAAGTGACGCTGCTTCCCTCTACACGTTCTCACGCCGTTGGTCCTGCGACAATGTCCGCCTCGACATCCTCATCCTCCACCGTGTCCTCAGCCTCCACTGCAAGGACAATTCACAGTGCTTCTCCAGCATACCACATGTACAGTGCACGGCAGTGTCACATTGTTCTACACCTCGTTTGCCTGGGTGAACGGAGTCACACAGGGGAGAAACAGCTCCATGTCCTTCATCTAGAAATCAAATCCTGGGGGGGGGGGGCTGAACTGGAGGAGGAGGAGGACATTGGAGCACAAGCAACATGTAGTGAAATAGGTGGTTGTTACACACTGGTAACAGGAGAGGAGGAGCAGGAGCAGCCAGAGGAGCTACAGGGCAATGAGGAAGACGAGGCAAAGGACCCAGGCATATGGTGGCAGTATACAGTGGAGATGGAGGCAGGGAGTCCCTCCGAGGCACTTGCACATATGGCCCGATACATGCTCACTTGCTTGCGTAGTGACAGACGAATTGTCACCATTCGTCAGAGGGATGACTTCTGGCTCTCCACCTTGTTGGACCCTCGCTACCGGTCCAAAATAGGTGCCTTTTTTACACCCTCTGAGTGGGAGGACAAAGTGAACTACCATAGAGACATCCTATGTAGTCAGTTGGCTGCTGTCTATCTGCGCCATCGTCCATCCTCTCGCAGGTCTGACCCGGGGGGCCCTCTGCGCTCACGTTCCACTGTTATGGCTGCTGGGGAGGGGTGGGATGGCAGGAGCAGTACCCGCTCCATCAGCAGCAGCCTGAGTCTAGAGTCGCTGATAAGCAGCTTTCTTCACCCACATAGTGAAGAAACTAATCACCAGCAGCTAGATATAGAGCAGAACCTGAACCAGCAGGTGGTGGCATACTTGGAGTGAACCCTGCCAGCTGTCTTCTTGTATAAGTATTTAATAGAACAGGTTCTGTAGACATCTATGTGGAATCAGCTCACGATGGTGTAAAAGGAGTGCGCTTCTTTTTGACGCTAACATCGACCTGTAAGGCTGAGTTTATACTTGAGTTATTTGGTCAGTTTTGGCCCCATCACTGCCCAAATGAGTGAAGTGTGCAGTGATTCTAAGAGCGACGCCTTTCATCTGAATGTCATACTGACTCACAGTATTATTTCATTATTACAGTATTATTTCATTTCCGGCCAGGAAATAGCCATTTAACGTAATTCGCTGCAAATATATTCGGATTGAATCAAATTTTTCCCCAAAATTTTGGCGAACCGGCGAATCAAATTTTTAAAAAATCCGCTCATCTCTAGTAGCAAGTCATAGAAACAAAATTATTATACTTTATGTCAAGGAACTATGTATGTCAATGTCTACACCACTATAAAGGATCTCTGCAGCCAGGAAATGGCTGTTTTTCAATGTAATTTGCAGCCAATAAATTCGTATCGAACCAAATTCGGTGAAATGGCTGAATCGAATTTTTGAAAAATTAACTTATCTCTAGTATAGAGATTGCCTTGCAGTTCACCGGGCGCTCGTTTCGGGGTGACCTTTGCTCTTTCACGGTTTGCCGAACGGGCGAACATGTGGCAATGTCCACTGGTGCCATATTATTTTACATTGTGAAGAACTTTGACCCATGACACATTCATCAGGTGGTACAGGAAAGCCAATTGAGACGTTTCAGCACATGGACATACCCCCTACCTTGTAAATAAACCTCATCTGGCCGCCATTTTACATTTAGTCTTTTGCCAGTGTAGGGAGAGGTTGCTGTGTGGAGCAGGGACAGGCTGTTATGGACACCAAACACCAGCTAATAGGGCCACAAAAGTCCTTTTAAGGACTGGCATAGGTGTGCTATCGATAGGTGTGCTATCGATAGGAACTTACTGAGGGGTGTAATATACTTTCTATATAGTGCAGTTGGGTAGTGCAGCATTTGTTTTCAGTTTAGCTGCATTACCTCAGCTATAGATAGTGACAAACGACATGGGAACAAATAATTTCTACTGGTGTGATTTACCAGTTGCCTCCAGGAAAAAACTGATTGAAGCAGGGGTGTTATATACCAATTATATACTTTCTATATAGTGCATTTGGGTAGTGCAGCATTTGTTTGCGGTTTTGCTGTGTTACCTTAGCTACAGATAGACATCAGATTGTCAGCAGATCTCACCAAACTAAGCTGGGTTTGCCAATGTGCTGTAGATATCTCATGTTTATGGTCAGTTTATTAAAGGGGTTCTCCAGGAGTTAAACAAGACCTTTCATGGGTCCGAACATTGTAAGATAACTATCTGGACATGTAGAGCGGCGCCCACTGTACTTACTATTATCCCCCGATGCTGCTCCGCTTGCCCGCTGTGGCCCCGTTACCTTCTCCCGTGCTGTATGGTAATTGCTACTATCGGTAAACCAGGGAGGAGTCTGCCCTGTTTCTCCCTGGGCGTTCCTTCTCCCTGGCTGTAGCAGTGCAGAGCTCACAGCCTGGGAGGTTTTCGGCCTATAAAGTAAAATAGATCTGCCAATGATTTGCAGAATAACAAATGACAGCTCTCGGCCAACACACACATTCGAGTAACAGCTATTTCTTCAAATCCCTCATACATATGCACACTCAACATATATTATCAATATGGAAAAAGGATTATGCCACTTCCAGACACTTCATTCTCCCTTCACCATGCAAAGATCTGGACATGGTGAAATCCAACAAGGATCGTCAGGAAACTCCCATACATGTTCATCCCACTGTTATTGTCAGGTTCCTCTGACATTTGTCTAATGTCTACGGTCACCTTTGGACATTATAAACCTAGTTAGAATACTCATTATCAAATACTTTATTAGAACATTTGGGGCTTATAGAATTAACCAAAATGGTTAACTCGGGTGTATCTTGCTCTGGTTTATGCAAAACATCCATGTGGTGTACAGACAACCCATTCATTTCAATAGCTACCATGTACTGTAATGCTTAATTTCAACTATTGACAAGTTCACCAGCAAGTCAGTTGATTGCTGTTGGTCTAATGGTCTAATGGGAGTCTGTCACCTTCAAAATTGGTTTCAAAGTACATACACTATACTGCAAAATAGGGTAGGTTCCCTGAAATAAAACTATACCTTTTGTGATAAAATCTGCTCCTGTAATCCTGAGAGGTTTTTGTTATTTGTTTTGTTTTTGTTTTTTAAATTGCTTTGCTATAACACCTTGTGCACCACCCCTATAGTTTGATTTACAGCCCCTGAGATTTCAGAACCAGTAGCAATGACACAGTGGAAGAGTAAGACTGGTGCACAAAACAAAGCGACCCCACCCACAGTGCACTAAAACCTTATTTGCATAGGAATAAAAAGAAGTAGTTATCAGGATTAAATGACTTGATTATCACAGAAAATATATGGTTATGTTTAAAGACACCAACTCTACATAGTAGTATGCTTACTTTGAAAATTATTTTGGAGGTGACAGATTCCTTCTAAGTATCCAGACAATCTGCAGTAACCCAAAAGATGGGAAACAGAGGAGAGTATAGGAATGATAGTCAAAAGAATGCTGGTTGTAGTCGGTACTCACTGTGATGCTCCCCTGGGCCATGCAAAGATGGGAAGGGTACACTTACATAGTTAAATAGTTAATACGGTTGAAAAAAGACATAAGTCCATCAAGTTCAACCAAGGAATTGGTGGGGACGTGAATCCCAGAAGGAAGTGAGACTCAGATTTCTACACATAAGCATTAATGTCATTTACTTTTAAGAATTTATCTAAACCCTTTTTAAAACTGTCCACTGTTCCTGCTGTGACCACGTCCTAAGGAAGTCTATTCCACAGATTCACAGTTCTTACAGTAAAGTTTTGACGCTTCTGTAGAAATAACTTTTTCTTCTCCAGTTGGAGGCAGTGCCCCCTTGTCTTTTGAGGGCATTTGACGTGGAACAGTTTTTCACCGTATTTTTTGTATGGCCCATTTAATTTATATATTTGTTTAGGTTAATCATGTCTCCCATAGACGTCTCTTCTCAAGACTAAATCAATTTAATTAATTTAATCTTTCTTCAAGACCCTCCATACCCCTTATCAGTTTAGTCGCTCCCCTCTGTACTTTTTTCCAGCTGCAGCGCATCCTTTCTATGGACTGGTGCTCAGAACTGAACTGCATATTCCAGATGATGCCGCACCAACGCCTTGTAAAGTGGTATTATTACATCACTGCACGAGAGTCCATGCCTCGTTTAATGTTTGACAATATCCTGGTAGCCTTAGAAACAGCTGATTGACTTTGTAAGCTGTTATTTAATCTACCATTTGCAAGGACACCCACATCCTTCTCTATAAGTGACTATCTCAGTGTTACAACCTCTAGGACATATGAAGCACGGAGATTATTATCTTCCATAGACTGCAAAGTACTACATAGCTTAATGTCATCTGCAAAAATAGAAATGGTGCTATAAATCCCACCCTTGATATCATTAATTAACAAATTAAATAATAGAGGACCCAGCACTAAACCTTGGGGTAAGCCACATATAACCCGGGACCATTCTGCATAGAAATGATTGACCACAACTCTCTGGACACAGTCCTTCAACCACTTTTCAATCCAATTACAAACTATACTTTCCAAGCCTATAGGTCTATATTTACCTGTGGAGGACCTAGATCCTTTTTTCAATATGGGCACCACATTTGCCTTGCTTCAATCAAAATTATAAACATGGGCACAGCAATCATTGAACTGCGTTCTTTAAGAACTCTTGGGTGTAATCCATATGGACCCGGAGCTTTGTTCACATTTACCTTATTTAACTTAGCTTGGACTATATCGACAGCCCCAGCACCACAGATAGCTCCTTTCTCTTCTTTTCTATATACAGAGAAACTCAGCATTTTCCTTATCTTACTAACCCACCCTGACCATTATTTAAGGAACCAATCTGCTCAGACCTCGGTTTTAGAGCATTTATATATTTAAAGAATTTTGGGGCATTTGTTTTGCTCTCTTTTGCCACCTGCTGTTTGTTTTGTATTCTTGTGAATTTTATCTCTGTCTGACCTTTGCTGCCCTCCTTTTCCTATCTTTCCTGCAGCAGTAATCTTCCTGGTTGATAGGAGAAACACATTGTCCATGGAGCACATGTTTAAATGGGGATATACAGTCTAGAAGGAAAACAGTAAATATGAGTTAGATTTAGACTGCTGTAATTGTAAAACTTGCTAGAATCAAGCAAACAACACACAAGGAAAATCTATCAAACCTTGACTCTGAGTTTCTCCTGCCTGAAGGAGGTTTGGCGTGTTCTTGATGCTAATAAGTCATAAGATGCAAGTCAAGGTCCCTTGGCAGCTGCAGATGTTGGTGCAGTGCAGCAGTGTAGGAAATAATGAGGCAAAGTTAACAGCAAATAGTCCTTTAACGAAGATTCAAGTTGAGGTACATGGCGCATAGTTCTCAGCATGAATGAACTGGCAGATGTTACACAAGATTCAAATTCAACAGATTTCGCAACTGCTCAGGTGGTTAGGAGACCTAGATGTCTCTTTAAAGCAAATTTTCCTCACGCTGCACTTTTCTAGCAGACTTTAACATAAGAATCAGGAATAGCGGTACAACACTTTCTCTTGTATGATGCAACCACGAGGTATTTTTTAATGTCATAATATGCTCTGCACCTTTTGAACAGGTTGCCATACTCACAGTTAAGATTACTACAGGTTTTCATAGAGGGATATAGAATGGTGGACATATCTGGATTCTGCCTTGTTTAAGCTTGGCCAGGGCCAGAAGCCCATAAAGTTTTTTCAGACAGCTTATCTCCATAGAATTTCTACTTGCACCACTCCTTAACACTGAAATGCTTTTTAGGCTTTTTCTTGCCTTGCTCTGGCTGGTACATAATCCAGGGCTGGCTTTATTCTCAGCTCTCCTATCTCTCTTATCACTGTCCAAACACTAGGAAGTTCTGTTCTGAGTGGACTGTCTTGTCTGCTAAAATCTATACCACTCCTGCTTATATAGAGAAAATGACCCCAATTTGATTTAGTGTGACAGTGATAGACACACTAACATGGATTTAAAACATCAACTACATTTTAAACCCTTTGTAGTGTACCACTGCCCTACAGTGGGATGATGCAAATCTTTGAACTGCTTTTTTTTTTTGAGAACATACTTAAAAAAAACAAAAAAAACATGACAACAGATGGGGCTCCATAGCATAAAATTGTTAAAAAAATATATAGTACTGAGAAGGTACAATTAGAGATGAGCAAAGGTCATGAATGACTTTGATTCGCTCAACACTAGTAGCTATGTCCAAACCTTGTGTAACTGTGTAGTACAGGCTAAGCATTAAGTAATATTATCGTACCAGCTGCTGTGCCAGCCATTAACTGTATCCATTATATGTGTCCATCTGTTTAGTAGTGACAGATATAAGTCGAAAATACAGAAGTAGTGAAGCCCGCTAGAAGAAGTCCTTGGAGTAGTTCTAATATTTACTTTCTGGTAGATATTACTTATTCCAGCATTGTTTCAGTGCCACAACATGTAGTATCAATCAAAAATCTAAATCTGAAAATAATCCAAGGATTCCTGGCTTCATGCAACAGTACTCACTATCTATGTATTTTAAGTTTTTTCTGTCCTTCCTACAAAAAGGAATTGTAAAAATGCAATAAATATACAAAACCTGAAAATTCAAGTCTGCCTTCAGTTGACCCTGAAAATCCCACCCCACCCGAACTTTATAGGGAGCCAAGTTACATGTTATTATACGAGTAGCTTAGTGGGGCTTTCAAACTGAAATCCTCATAACTGTTCAAACTGGCCCTGTATGTGTCTATGATCATAAAACAAGATGGTCACAGAGATTTTATTTCCTTGACATAAAGTATAATAATTTTGTTTTTATGAATTGCTACTAGAGATGAGCGAACTTTTCAAAAACTCGATTCACTGGTTCCTTGAATTTTTCGGGAAAAATTCAATTAGATCCGAATATATTTGCGGTGAATTACGTTAAAAAAACAGCTATTTCCTGGCAGCAGAGAGCCTTTACAGTGGTGTAGAACACTGTGCCTTTGCATAGGAAATATGCTTTGGTAGTGAAATAATACTGTGAGTCAGTATGGCATGCAGATGACAGGCGTCGCTCTTAGAATCACTGCACACTTCAATTATTTGGGCAGTCACGGGGCGAAAACTGACCACTCAGCCTTACAGGTCGATGTTAGCACCAAGAAGAAGCGCACTCCTTTTACATCATTGCCAGCTGATACCACATCGATGTCAACAGAACCTGTTCTATTAAAAGCTTATACAAGTAAAGCCCCCCTGACAGAGTGTCAGCAGTAAGTTTGTGTTGATGTCACTGATTAATTTGCTCTTCCTCTGATCCGTCAGAACAATAAAAAAACAGGAGTGGATGGAAAACAGAGATGACAAGTGAATGGAATATTTGCATGTCTTCTGTGTTTTGAAACCACTCCTCAAATCATAAGCCAATTTTGAGGGGACCATACATGTCTTACAGCTACACAGACAGGATCCGTTGTGCATCTCATTTTTCCTTCCTTCTGACAGATCAGAAGAAAGGTCAAATAAATGATGATATCAGCCAGGCTGAAAGGCAAAATAGTGGCATAGTCATGAAGTGGGGAGGATGGGAACAGAATGAGAAGTCCACAGAGTGGCCCTATGAAATAGTGGTGAGGAAGAAGCAGCATGAGGAGACCACAGAGAGGCAAGGTGACATAGTGTGGAGATGGCAGCAGCTGAGGACAGCACAGAGTGGCAAGGTGACATAGTGTGGAGGTGGACGCAACATGAGGACACCACAGAGTGGCAAGGTGACATATTTTGTATTTGTCTGTAGTAGTAATGATCGAGCATGCTCGGCCGAGTACTGGTTTGGCTCGAGCATCGCTATGCTCGGCAGATCCGAGCGCTTTGCCGAGTACCACATGTGCTCGAGCACCATGCTCGAGTCTCCTCCCCGGACGTTTGGTGCCTTCTATGCAGCCAATAAACATGTTGGTAAGTATTGCCATCACTGTAATGCCATTAGCCATGTTTTCTACTGGCATTACAGTGATTGGCTGGCCGAAACACGTCATCGTGTGCTATATAGCGCCCGGTCATGCGGGTTCGGCTTATTGCAAGCGGGGCCGGTGCTACCATAAGGCAGACCAAGCGGCCGCCTTAGGGCGCACCCTAGGGGAGGGCGGAAAAATGTGACATGGAGGGGGAGAAATGTGACATGGGGGCCTGATGGATGACATTGGGGGCTGATGGCTGGGGGATGATGTCTGACATAGGGTTCTGATCTGAGGTCTGATTAACATTGGGGGTCTGATTGGGGCTGTGAGCTGAGGTCTGATTAACATTGGGGGTCTGATTGCTGGTCTGACCTGAGGTGTAATGGAAAAAAAAAATTCTTATTATCCTCCTCTAAAACCTAGGTGTGTCTTAGAGGTCGAAAAATATGGTCCTTAAACCAGCCATTTTCTGAAGCAGAGAGAAGATACGAGGACCACAGAGAGGAGAAGTGTGGGGGAGGAGGGGGGGGCGCCAAAATGTAGCTTCGCTTGTGTTGGCAAAAATCCTTGCACCGGCCCTGATTGCAAGTCAGGGAGAGCTGCTGTTAGGAAGGGACAGAGCGAGTGTAGAGCAAATTTGATCTCAAACCTTTCAGAGACCTTTGTGTCAGGGCGACCGTTAGTTACATTCATTTTCTGCATTCTACAAACGCTGCTTGCTGTCACAAGTGAGAAGCAAATCAGCACTGATATCTAAGCCATGTGTGACGCCTATATTTAACCCAAATTGCACTTACAGTCAGTTTCTGTATCAAACAAACTCTGCTTGCTGTGACCAGTGAGAAGCAAATCAGCACTGATATCTAGGCCGTGTGTGACGCCTATATTTATTCCAAATTGCAGTTACAGTCAGTTTCTGTATTATACAAACTCTGCTTGCTGTGACCAGTGGGAAGCAAATCAGCACTGATATCTAGGCCGTATGTGACGCCTATATTTAATCCAAATTGCCGTTACAGTCAGTTTCTGTATTGTTCAAACTCTGCTTGCTGTGACCAGTGAGAAGCAAATCAGCACTGATATCTAGGCCGTGTGTGGCGCCTATATTTAATCCAAATTGCAGTTACAGTCAGTTTCTGTATTAAACAAACTCTGCTTGCTGTGACCAGTGAGAAGCAAATCAGCACTGATATTTAGGCCGTGTGTGACGCCTATATTTAATCCAAATAGAACTTACAGTCAGTTTCTGTATGGTTCAAACTCTGCTTGCTGTGACCAGTGAGAAGCAAATCAGCACTGATATCTAGGCCGTGTGTGACACCTATATTTAATCCAAATAGTAGTTACAGTCAGTTTCTGTATTGTTCAAACTCTGCTTGTTGTGACCAGTGAGAATCAAATATACACTGCCAGAGCACAAGGGAAACAGTCATCCACGATACCTAGCTTCATGTCCCAGTTTGCAGGGCGTCGCAAGACAACACTCTTGAAGTCAGACCAGTGCGACCAGGTGGTCGGTTGGATTGCACCAAGTCCAGTCTCAGTAGCCAACAGTGTGGTCAACAACACAATCCTCACCCTGATCATCCTTCCTCCCACCATGTAGAGTCTGGCCAAACAAGCGATCCGGTACTCGGATGTTCCGGGGAGCTATTTTCACCCCCATCACTTAATTTGGCCCTCTCCCCAAGCACTCTTGAAGAGGGACATGAGATCTTGTGCCCTGATTCTCAACCTCTAGAGCCTTCACAAGATGATGTGTTTACGGAGGTGGATGATGACGAGACACAGTTGCCATCAAGTCAACCACAATTACTGTCTGCAGAAGTTGATGAAGAGGATGATATACGGTTGTCAATCACTGAAGTTGTGTTAAGGTCAGCAAATGAAGTTGAAGAGGACTTGGTGGACAATGAGGTCACTGACCCAACATGGGAAGGCGGAAACGCGAGCGAGGACAGCAGTCCCGAGGGTGAGCGATCTGCAGCACCGCAACAGGCCAAAAGAGCCAGTGCGGTGGCAACAAGGAGAAGGCGGGCCACGCCAAACAGGCCCGCAAGTATTCCACGGGGCACCCCTTTGCGGAAATCTCCCTTGCCAAGGGGTAGGTGTTCCCCGGTATGGTGCTTTTTTGTGGAAAGTGCAGACGACAAAAGAATAGTAGTTTGCAACCTGTGCCACACCAAAATCAGCCGAGGTGTGAACAGTAGCAATCTCACCACCACCAGCATGATCCGCCACATGGCAGCCAAGCACCGCAATAAGTGGGAGGAACGCCTGGGTCCACACCGCGGGTCACACCAGTGCCTCCTCTTCCCCTATGTTGGGTGATGACCAATCGCCCGTCGAAGGCGCAGGCTCGGATGCCTCCCGCGCTGCACCTGTACCGTTGCAAGCACCATCAACGACCACATCCACTTCCCTGTCCCAGCGCAGCGTCCAAATGTCTTTACCCCAGGGATTTGAACGCAAGCGAAAATACCCAGCCACCCACCCACAGGCCATGGCACTAACCACCCAACTTTCTAAGTTACTGGCGGTTAAAATGTTGCCATTTAGGCTTGTGGACACCCAGGCCTTTCGTGCCCTGATGTCGGTGGCCATCCCTCGGTACTCAGTCCCCAGCCGCCACTATTTTTCCCGGTGTGCCGTCCCCGCCTTACACCAGCATGTATCTGCTAACATCACCCGTGCCCTGACCAACACAGTTACTGCTAAGGTCCACCTAACGACTGACACATGGACAAGTGCTTGTGGCACACTGGGTGAACGTAGTGGAGGCTGGGAGCGACTTTTACCCTGGGATGGCACAGGTGCTACTGACGCCCAGGATTGCGGGACCTACTTACATCAGGGTTACCGCCAGCACCTATGTAAGTGGCTCCTCCTCCACTTCCACTTCCGAATTCTCCACGTGCAGCACCAGTCAGCTGGTAGCTGGAAGCAGTGTAGCACTGCTGTGGGGATGCGTCAACAGGCTGTGCTGAAGATGATATGCTTAGGGGATAAACAGCACACCGCAGCAGAGCTGTGGCAGGGGATAAGAGACCAGACTGAGCTATGGTTGTTGCCACTCAACCTGCAACCAGGCATGGTTGTGTGTGATATTGGGCGTAACTTGGTGGCGGCTTTGGAGCTCGGCAAGCTCACACACATCCCATGCCTAGCCCTCGTCTTTAACTTAGTGGTTCAGTGGTTTCTGAAAACCTACCCCAATTTGCCCGAGCTACTGGCGAAGGTGCGCCGCGTGTGTGCACATTTCCGTAAGTCATCAACAGCTTCAGCCGGTCTGTTGACGCTGTAGCAGCGCTTGAAATTGTCAGCTCACCGGCTATTGTGCGACGTGAACACGCGCTGGAACTCCATGTTACACATGTTGGCCAGGCTTTGTGAGCAGCAAAGGGCAGTAATGGAATACCAGCTGCAGCACGGTCGTCGCCTTTCCAGTCAGCTTCCGCTTTTCACAAGCCGAGGAGTGGGCATGGATGTCTGACCTCTGTGAGGTGTTAAGAAACTTTGAGGAATCGACACAGATGGTGAGCGGCGATAACGCTATTGTCAGTGTAACCATCCCACTTCTGTGTCTACTCAAACGCTCGCTGCTCACAATTAAGGCCAACGCTGTTCGTTCGGAAAAGTTGGAAATGGGGGAAGAAGACATGACCCTGGGTGATAGCCAGAACACCCTCAGTTTGTCTTCTCAGCACGTATTGGAGGAGGAGGAGGAGGAGGAGCAAGGAACGGTTGCCTCCACTACACAGGGTAGTAGCCATGGAATTTTAATTCCATCTGATCAGCCTGGGTGGACCAAGAGGAGGAAGAGGATGAGGGGATGGACAGTCATCCTCCCGATGACGACAGCAAAGTCTTGCCCACTGGTACTCTGGCACACATGGCTGAATTCATGTTAGGCTGCCTTTCCCGTGACCGCTGTGTTATACGCATTTTAGATAACAGGGATTACTGGGTGTTCACCCATCTGGACCCCCGCTACAATGAGAACTTCTCATCTCTCATTCCTCTGGTGGAGAGGACGAGCAAAATGGTGCTATACCAGAAGTTCCTTGTTGACAGATTGCTGCAAAAATTTCCATCTAACAGCGCTGGCAGCAGAGTCCGTACTTTCTTGGGCAACCGAGGTGGGGAGACAAGGGTAACGCACAGCACTTCCAGCAAAGGCAGGGCAACACTCTCCAAGGCCTGGGACAGTTTTATGACACCCCGCCAGCACCCTCAACATGAGGCACGTCCTGGTGTCACAAGGAGGGAAAAGTTTTGGAAGATGGTAAAGGAGTACGTAGCAGACCGTGTCAGCGTCCTCAGTGATCCCTCAGTGCTTTACAACTACTGGGTGTCCAAGCTGGACACGTGGCACGAACTGGCGCTCTACGCCTTGGAGGTGCTGGCCTGCCCTTCCGCCAGCATTTTTTCTAAGCGGGTATTTAGTGCTGCTGGTGACATTATAACAGATAAGCGCATTTGGCTGTCAACTGAAAATGCTGACAGGTTGACTCTTATAAAAATGAACAAGGCCTGGATTTCCCCTGACTTCTCTACTTCACCAGAGGAAAGACACGACTGAACATAAAGGCACTTTAAATGTGTTGTTTAGAATGTACTGAATACTCTGTATTCCCATGCACCCCTTCCGCCACAAAAAAGGGTATATGGTTAAATCTTCCTTTTCTCATCCTCCTCCTCATCCATCACGTATATGCCTTCTCATATAATTTTTAGGATGGTCAGCTCACCAGCAGGCCCTCACCCATAATGTTTTAGATGGTCAGCTCACCAGCAGGCCCTCACCTATAATGTTTTAGATGGTCAGCTCAGCTAAAGACCCTCACCCCTAATGTTTTAGTGGGTCACCAGCAGGCCATCAATCATACTTTACCTCTCCTGTATAACGTTTCCTCATCCTAAATACCTATGACATTCCCTGTAATTTATTTGTACTTGTTCCAATGACAGGCTCTCTTAAGAGTCCTGTATTGTTATTTATCGTCTCTACCTCCCTGAGTCGGTACTGGGAAATTTGCCCGCCCCCGCCTGCCTTTCTTGGAAGTGGTAGCCGGGGCCATCCCTCAGGATCCGGAAGCAAACCCTGATTCTCCATTACCAGTGGTCACCATGGTAGGTGCAAAAAAGAACATCAAAAGTTGATAGAGCAGACATCCGAATAGAACGTTAATATCACGGGGACGTGCGATCAGCTTAGAAGTTATCTAGAGTTAAAAAAGCGGCAGCAGTCCCTCACCTACAATTTTTTACATGGTCAGCTCAAAGTCTGTTCCTCTTCCAAGTTCATTATCATCAGATTATAGTCTGGTCAACACAATCGTAATCACCGTGGGTCGCATAACTAATTAGCACTGATGAGTGTCTTTGGGTATCGGAATGAACCACACAAATCGACTCGATCCACACGCTCAAAACGTCCATGCACCCCACCCACAGAATCGCGAAATAGGTATCAATCTGTCAATCCTTTCTGTGTCCAGGTGACGCGTAGTAAAATTAAGCCGCAGGCTCCACTCCTGGTGGTGCCCTTCCATCAATTAGTTTAAATTTCAGCTTTGCAACCATACTCCCCCCGGAACCCAAAGACTTTAGTTTCCCATAAAATGCTCAGCGGGAAATGGGAATAACGCTGCCGGGGATCGTCTTCAAACCTCAAACTTAAGTTGTTGATTAATGAAAACGTCCGTAGCAACAAAGGTTTCGGCTGTGGTTCGGCTTGCGCCGGTACAAGAATTTCACCTCTACAGGTACAATACGGATGCCTCTGGCTGTTCCTCTTCCAATGAGTTCAGTTTGATCGTCCAAGAGTCCAAACAACACAATCGAAACCACCGGCCGTCCCTCTTAGTCATGGCCCCAGTTCCGAAAATCACCAAAATTTTTGTCTGAACTTGCTCTTTATATAAAAGTTAATATACAGGAAAGAATGTTTCCTAACAATTTTTCATCTAAAATCGCTTTTCTCTTTGGTTTTGTGAGTTTTATTGTCAGTCTGTAAAAGTGGCATACAACTCGGGCAACATGGTTATCAGCAGTGACATTGTAGTCCAAGATGCATCCAGACATCCTCTCCATGCTGTCCCCGACCTATTTCGGTGGTGTTTCCATCAATTTCTGACCTTTTCCTATGAACCAGGCACCCTCCCCTTCTTCAGAGCAGGGGGTGCCTGGTTTAATGCTCAGGTCCTCCTATTTACTTCTATAGGGCTCTAGTGCTTGGTAGAGCACCCGAGCATCCCGGTGTGCTTGTGCGGTGCACCCGAGCATCGGGGTGCTTGATCATTACTAGTCAGTAGCATGAGGAGACCACAGAGTGGCAAGGTGACATAGTGTGGATATTTCAGCAGCAGGAGGAGACCACAGAGTGGCAAGGTGACATAGTGTGGAGATGACAGCAGCAGCAGGAGGACACCACAGAGTGGCAAGTTGACTAAGTGTGGATATTTCAGCAGAAGGAGGAGACCACAGAGTGGCAAGGTGACATAGTATGGAGATGGCAGCAGCTGAGGACATCACAACGTGGCAAGGGGACATAGTGTGGAGTTGGCAGCAGCAGGAGGACACCACAGAGTGACAAGTTGACATATTGTGGAGATGGCAGCAGCATAAGTATACCACAGAGTGGCAAGGTGACATAGTGTGGAGATGGTAGCATCAGCAGGAGGACACCACTCTGTGGCAAGGTGACATAGTGTGGATATGGCAGCAGCAGGAGGAGACCACAGAGAGGCAAGGTGACATAGTGTGGAAATGGCAGCAGCTGAGGACAGCACAAAGTAGCAAGGTGACAGAGTGTAGAGATGGCAGCAGCAGCATGAGGACACCACACAGTGGCAAGGTGACATAGTGTGGATATGGCAGCAGCAGGAGGAGACCACAGAGAGGCATGGTGACATAGTGTGGAGATACGTAGAAAACAAAAGCGTCCCACGGCGCAAAAAAAGTCCACAGGTCACCAGGGTCAGGTGTATGATATTTTATTGCAGCATTACAACGCGTTTCGGGGAATCACTCCCTTTCATTAGGTACAAAGAGCTGCACATGACATAGTGTGGAGATGGCAGCAGCTGAGGACAGCACAGAATGGCAAGGTGACATCGTGTGGAGATGGCAGCAGCGTGAGGACACCACAGAGTGGCAAGGTGACATAGTTTGGATATGTCAGTAGCATGAGAAGACCACAGAGTGGCAATGTGACATAATGTGGAGATGGCAACAGCAGGAAGAGTAAACCACAGAGTGGCAAGTTGACATAGTGTGGATATGGCAGCAGTAGGAGGAGACCACAGAGTGGCAAGGTGACAGAGTGGAGATGTCAGCAGCATGAGAAGACCACAGAGTGGCAAGGTGAAATAGTGCGGAGATAGCAGCAGCATGAGGACACCACAAAGTGGCAAGTTGACATATTGTGGAGATGGCATCAGCATGAGAAGACCACAGAGTGGCAAGGTGAAATAGTGCGGAGATAGCAGCAGCATGAGGAAACCACAGAGTGGCAAGGTGACATAGTGTGGAGATGGCAGCATCAGCAGGAGGACAACACTCAGTGGCAAGGTTACATAGTTTGGATATGTCAGCAGCATGAGGATACCACAGAGTGGCAAGGTGACATAATGTGGAGATGGCAACAGCAGGAAGAGTAAACCACAGAGTGGCAAGTTGACATAGTGTGGATATGGCAGCAGTAGGAGGAGACCACAGAGTGGCAAGGTGACAGAGTGGAGATGTCAGCAGCAGCATCAGGATACCACAGAGTGGCAAGGTGACATAGAGTGGAGATGGCAGCAGCATAAGGAAACCACAGAGTGGCAAGGTGACATAGTGTGGAAATGGCAGCAGCTAAGGATACCATAAAGTGGCAAGGTGACATAGTGTGGAGATGCCATCAACAGGAGGAGACCACACAGTGGCAAGTTGACATAGTGTGGAGATGGCAGCAGCATGAGGAAACCACAGAGTGTCAAGGTGACATAGTGTGGAGATGGCAGCTGCATGAGGATGCCACAGAGCAGCAAGGTGACATAGTGTGGATATGTCAGAAGCAGGAGGACTCCACAGAGTGTCAAGGTGACATAGTGTGGAGATGGCAGCAGCAAGAGGACACCACAGAGTGGCAAGGTGACATATTGTGGAGATGACAGCAGCAGGAGGAGACCAAATAGTGGCATTGTGACATAGTGTGGAGATGGCAGCAGCATTAGGAAACCACAGAGTGGCAAGGTGACATAGTGTGGATATGGAAGCAGCCAAAGGAGACCACAGAGTGGCAAGGTGACATAGTCTGGAGATGGCAGCAGCAGCAAGAGGACACCACAGAGTGGCTAGTTTATATAGTGTGAATATGGCAGGAGTAGACCACAAAGTGGCAAGTTGACATAGTGTGGAGATGGAAGTAGCATGAGGACACCACAGAGTGGCAAGGTGACATAGTGCGGAGATGGCAGAAGCAGCAGGAGGACACCACAAAGTGGCAAGGTGACATAGTGTGAAGATGGTAGCAGCATGAGGATACCACAGAGTGGCAAGATGACATAGTGCGGAGATGGCAGCAGCATTAGTACACCACAGAGTTGCAAGGTGATATAGTGTGGATATGGCAGCAGCAGGAGGAGACCACAAAGTCGCAAGTTGACATAGTGTGAAGATAGCAGCAGCATGAGGACACCACAGAGTGGCAAGGTGACATAGTGTGGAGATGGCAGCAGCAGGATGAGACCACAGAATGGCAAGGTGACATAGTGTGGAGATGGCAGCAGCATAAGGACACCACAGAGTAGCAATTTGACATAGTGTGGAAATGGCAGCAACATGAGGACACCAAAGAGTGGCAAGGTGACATAGTGTGGAGTTGGCAGCTGCATGAGGATACCACAGAGTCGCAAGGTGACATAGTGTGGAAATGGCAGCAGCAGGATGAGACCACAGAGTGGCAGGGTGACATAGTGTGGAGATGGCAGCAGCATGAAGACACCACAGAGTAGCAATTTAACATAGTGTGGAAATGGCAGCAACATGAGCACACCAAAGATTGGCAAGGTGACATAGTGTGGAGTTGGCAGCAGCATGAGGACACCACAGAGTGGCAATGTTACATAGTGTGAAGATGGCAGCAGCAGGAGCAGACCATAGAGTGGCAAGTTGACATAGTCCAGAGATGGCAGCAGCATTAGTACACCACAGAGTTGCAAGGTGATATAGTGTGGATATGGCAGCAGCAGGAGGATACCACAGAGTGGCAAGTTGACATAATGTGGAGATGGCAGCAGCATGAGGACACCGCAGAGTAGCAATTTGACATAGTGTGGAAATGGCAGCAACATGAGGACACCAAAGAGTGGCAAGGTGACATAGTGTGGAGTTGGCAGCTGCATGAGGACACCACCGAATCGCAAGGTGACATAGTGTGGAGATGGCAGCAGCAGGATAAGACCACAGAGTGGCAAGGTGATATAGTGTGGAGATGGCAGCAGCATGAAGACACCACAGAGTAGCAATTTAACCACCTCCGGACCGCCTAACGCAGATGTGCGGTCCGGAGGTGGCAGCGCTGCGCACAGTCACGCATATACGCGTCATCTCGCGAGACGCGAGATGACGCGAATATGCGCGCGCGCATGTGCAGTTCGCGCCGGCATTTCGCACAGCAGTATTTCGTCAGCAACCTGCCAGCCAATGATCGTGGCTGGCAGGTTGCTGATTTTTAAAAAATCCAATCAAAGTGCCAGATAGCAGATCATATTTGTAAATATGATCTGTTATATGGCTGCCTGCTCCTCTGCTGGTTCTTTTCGTCGGTTGGATCCAGCAGAGGAGCAGGCTTCACAGTGAGTACACCAAACACTACACTATAGCCCCTGATCACCCCCCTGAACCCCAATTAACCCTTTGATCACCCCTTTGATCACCCCTGTCAATCACAAGTGAAAAGAAAAAAGTGATCAGTGCAAACTGTCACTTTTTTTTTTCACTGTTATTGACCGTTAGGTTTTAGGTATAGTTTAGGTCCCTTGGTTAGGTAGTTAGCGATCAGTTAGCGCCCAGCCCACCGCACCGCAGTCCGTTATTCGCTGATTAGCGTATCGCTAATCAGCATTTGTACTTTTATAGTATCTGGAAGTGATCAAAACTGATCACGGTCAGATCTATAATAGTACTACTGTCACTTTAGTTCGCCCTCCACCCAAAACGCAGTGTTTGCCCGATCAGGCCTGATCGCTCGCCCACACGTGCGTTCACCCACACCCGCCCCACTGCAGTGACAAAAAAAAAAATTTTTTTTGATCACTGCACATTCACTTTACACGCACTGCGGCGATAAAAAAAACAGTTTTGATATTTTTTATCAACCGCAGCGGCCTCCGGTACTTCACTAGCCTCCCCTTTGTAAGACAGGCTTGCTTTTTTTTTTCTTGGGTAGTCTCAGGGAATACCCCTAAATTTAGTTGCCCACATGTCTAACAGGGGGTATTCTTCTGAAGAGGCCTACAGGCTTCTGACCCAGTCGGATGAGGAGTGGGAACCCTCATCTGATGAATCCAGCGGGTCAGAATACGAACCTGTAGAAAGCAGTGGCTCTCTGACCCAAAGTTCGGACGAGGAGGCTGAGGTCCCTGATACCACCAGGCGTACCCGGCCCCATGTCGCTAGACCGCAGGTTGCGCAGGATCCGCTTCAAGAGCAGCAGAGTGGGGCTGGTGCTGTTGGATTACGTGGTGAGGCATACACCAGCAGCCCAGCCCTCCCTGGACCTAGTACCAGCACTGCCGTACAACCTGGTGAAGTAGCGAGCACCAGAATGGCAGTTGAAGCTGGTACGGTGGCACGTGCAGTAGTGACCCCGTCGCAGCCACCGCAAAGACGTGCCCGTAGAGCCCCTAGAATCCCAGAGGTGCTGGCAAACCCTGATTGGCAGTCCCCAACTTCAGCCGCACCTGTAGTTTTCCCTTTCACCGCCCAGTCTGGAGTTCGGGTTGAGACGGCTCAGATCGGTTCGGCCCTGGGATTTTTTGAGCTGTTCTTGACTGCGGAGCTTTTAGACATAGTTGTGGCCGAAACAAACAGGTATGCCACACAATTTATCACCGCTAACCCGGGAAGCTTTTATGCCCAGCCTTTCCGGTGGAAACCAGTCCAAGTTTCCGAACTTAAAACTTTTCTGGGCCTCCTCCTCAACATGGGCCTGACAAAAAAGCATGAATTGCGGTCATATTGGTCCACGAACCCGATTCATCACATGCCCATGTTCTCTGCTGCCATGTCCAGGGCACGTTTTGAGGCCATCCTGCGGTTCCTGCACTTTAGTGACAACACCGCCTCCCGTCCCAGGGGCCACCCTGCTTTTGACCGGCTCCACAAAATTCGGCCCCTCATAGACCATTTCAACCAGAAATTTGCAGATATTTTAACCCCAGAGCAAAACATCTGCATAGACGAGTCCCTGATACATTTTACCGGGCGCCTTGGCTTCAAACAATACATCCCAAGCAAGCGCGCCCGGTATGGGGTCAAATTGTATAAGCTCTGTGAAAGGGCCACAGGCTATACCCACAAATTTCGGGTCTATGAGGGAAAAGATCAGACCCTGGAGCCGGTCGGTTGCCCTGACTACCTGGGGAGCAGTGGGAAGACAGTTTGGGACTTGGTGTCACCCTTATTCGGCAAGGGGTACCATCTTTATGTGGACAATTTTTACACAAGTGTGGCCCTCTTTAGGCATTTGTTTCTAGAACGGATTGGCGCCTGTGGTACCGCGCGAACTAGTCGCGCGGGCTTCCCCCAACGGCTCGTTACCACCCGTCTTGCAAGGGGGCAGAGGGCCGCACTGTGTAACGAAGAACTGCTCGTGGTGAAATGGAGAGACAAGCGTGACGTTTACATGCTCTCCTCCATTCACGCAGACACGACAATACAAATTGAGCGAGCAACCCGTGTCATTGAAAAGCCCCTCTCAGTCCACGACTATAACCTCCACATGGGAGGGGTCGACTTCAATGACCAGATGTTGTCTCCGTATTTAGTTTCCCGACGCACCAGACGCTGGTATAAGAAGGTGTCTGTATATTTAATTCAATTGGCTCTGTACAATAGTTTTGTTCTCTACAGTAAGGCTGGGAGAACTGGATCCTTCCTCAAATTTCAGGAAGAGATCATCGAGAACCTCCTGTATCCAGGAGGTTCCGTGGCCCCAACCACCAGTGTAGTTAGCCGTCTACACGAGCGACATTTCCCCAATGTCGTTCCTGGTACCTCAACCCAACAGTCACCCCGAAAAAGATGTCGTGTCTGTAGCAGGAGTGGAATAAGGCGTGACACCCGCTATTTCTGTCCTGACTGTCCGGACCACCCTGCCCTATGCTTTGGAGAGTGTTTCCGGAAGTACCACTCACAGGTACACTATTAGCATAGGGATTATCTCACCAGGACAGGCACACAGGGCTATTAGGGCCCATTCACTCACTGCTGCTGCAAATGTCTCCTTTCACATGGGACAAAGTGCATAACGCACTTCGCCACATCTTTGGGCGATTTGCGCTTTGCACATTGACCCATGGGGAAGGAGAGGTTTGTTCTATAAAGGTAAAAAAAAAAACAAAAAAAAAAACACACCAGTAAGCAAACACGTTAATGTTCAGTTAAAAAAGTTAAAGTTTATATGTTCTGTTGCAAAGTTAATAAAATTATTGCGTTGCGGCCTGGTTTTTTCTTTTTTTTTTTTTTTCTTTTTTTACCTTCCAGGTGGACCAACCGATCGACTAGCTGCAGCACCGATGTGCATTCTGACAGAAGCATTGCGCTGCTGTCAGATTACACGCAAGTCGGTGTATGCGGCGCTGCAAGACGGGATTTTCTCCTCTGCAGTGACAGATACGTTTGCCGAGGCATACGAGCTGAGGAGGAGGCGGCGTTCCTATGCTTTGGCAAGCACTTTGTATATATATATAAAAAAAAAAAAATCCCGGCAATGATTTATTCATCCACATCGATTGATGTGAATGGAGAAATCTGGTTTGCCAGGGCATACGAGCTAAGTGGGTATGGATGTAGGGCGGAGCTCCTATGTCCTGGCAGACGCCTTTCCCCTCCTTTTTTTTTTTTTTTGGCAGAGATTTTTTCATCCACATTGATCGATGCGAATGAAGAAATCTGTGCCGTTCATTTTTTTCTTTCAGCCCAGAGGCTGAACGGAAAAAAAAATCTCATTACCTGTATGCTCAATATAAGGAGAATAGCAGAAACTCCTAATGCTGGCCATACATGTAATGATTGCGGAGACCCTCAAATGCCAGGGCAGTACAAACACCCCACAACTGACCCCATTTTGGAAAGAAGACACCCCAAGGTATTCGCTGAGGGGCATATTGAGTCCATGAAAGATTAAAATTTTTGTCCTAAGTTAGCGGAAAGTGAGACTTTGTGAGAAAAAAAAAATCAATTTCCGCTAACTTATGCAAAAAAAAAATAATTCTATGAACTTGCCAGGCCCCTCATTGGATACCTTGGGGTGTCTTCTTTCCAAAGTGGGGTCACATGTGGGGTATTTATACTGCCCTGGCTTTTTAGGGGCCCTAAAGCGTGAGAAGAAGTCTGGGATCCAAATGTCTAAAAATGCCCTCCTAAAAGGAATTTGGGCCCCTTTGCGCATCTAGGCTGCAAAAAAGTGTCACACATCTGGTATCACCGTACTCAGGAGAAGTTGGGGAATGTGTTTCGGGGTGTCATTTTACATATACCCATGCTGGGTGAGAAAAATATCTTGGTCAAATGCCAACTTTGTATAAAAAAATTGGAAAAGTTGTCTTTTGCCAAGATATTTCTCTCACCCAGCATGGGTATATGTAAAATGACACCCTAAAACACATTCCCCAACTTCTCCTGAGTACGGCGATACCAGATGTGTGACATTTTTTTGATGCCAAGGTGGGCAAAGGGGCACATATTCCAAAGTGCACCTTTCGGATTTCACCGGTCATATTTTACAGATTTTGATTGCAAAGTACTTCTCACACATATGGGCCCCTAAATTGCCAGGGCTGTATAACTACGCCACAAGTGACCCCATTTTGGAAAGAAGACACCCCAAGGTATTCCGTGAGGGGCATGGCGAGTTCCTAGAATTTTTTATTTTTTGTCGCAAGTTAGTGGAATATGAGACTTTGTAAGGAAAAAAGAGAAAAATAAATAAAAATCATCATTTTCCGCTAACTTGTGACAAAAAATAAAAAATTCTAGGAACTCGCCGTGCCCCTCACGGAATACCTTGGGGTGTCTTCTTTCCAAAATGGGGTCACTTGTGGCGTAGTTATACTGCCCTGGCAATTTAGGGGCCCAAATGTGTGAGAAGTACCTTGCAATCAAAATGTGTAAAAAATGGCCTGCAAAATCTGAAAGGTGCACTTTGGAATATGTGCCCCTTTGCCCACCTTGGCAGCAAAAAAGTGTGACAGATCTGGTATCGCCGTACTCAGGAGAAGTTGGGGAATGTGTTTTGGAGTGTCATTTTACATATACCCATGCTGGATGAGAGAAATATCTTGGCAAAAGACAACTTTTCCAATTTTTTTATACAAAGTTGGCATTTGACCAAGATATTTTTCTCACCCAGCATGGGTATATGTAAAATGACACCCCAAAACACATTCCCCAACTTCTCCTGAGTACGGCGATACCAGATGTGTCACACTTTTTTGCTGCCAAGGTGGGCAAAGGGGCACATATTCCAAAGTGCACCTTTTGGATTTCACCGGTCATTTTTTACACATTTTGATTGCAAAGTTCTTCTCACACATTTGGGCCCCTAAATTGCCAGGGCAGTATAACTACCCCACAAGTGACCCCATTTTGGAAAGAAGACACCCCAAGGTATTCTGTGAGGGGCATGGTGAGTTCCTAGAATTTTTTATTTTTTGTCGCAAGTTAGTGGAATATCAGACTTTGTAAGAAAAAAAAAAATCATCATCATTTTCCGCTAACTTGTGACAAAAAATAAAAGTTCTATGAACTCACTATGCCCATCAGCGAATACCTTAGGGTGTCTACTTTCCGAAATGGGGTCATTTATGGGGGTTTTCTACTGTTTGGGCATTGTAGAACCTCAGGAATCATGACAGGTGCTCAGAAAGTCAGAGCTGCTTCAAAAAGCGGAAATTCACATTTTTGTACCATAGTTTGTAAATGCTATAACTTTTACCCAAACATTTTTTTTTATCAAAGACATGTAGAACAATAAATTTGGTGAAAAATTTATATATGGATGTCGTTTTTTTGGCAAAATTTTACAGCTGAAAGTGAAAAATGTCATTTTTTTGCAAAAAAATTGTTACATTTTGATTAATAACAAAAAAAGTAAAAATGCCAGCAGCAATGAAATACCACCAAATGAAAGCTCCATTAGTGAGAAGAAAAGGAGGTAAAATTCATTTGGGTGGTAAATTGCATGACCGAGCGATAAACGGTGAAAGTAGTGTAGTGCCGAAGTGTAAAAAGTGCTCTGGTCATGAAGGGGGTTTCACCTAGCGGGGCTGAAGTGGTTAACATAGTGTGGAAATGGCAGCAACATGAGCACACCAAAGAGTGGCAAGGTGACATAGTGTGGAGTTGGCAGCAGCATGAGGACACCACAGAGTGGCAAGGTGACATAATGTGGAGATGGCAGCAGCAGGACACCACAGAGTGGCAATGTTACATAGTGTGAAGATGGCAGCAGCAGGAGCAGACCATAGAGTGGCAAGTTGACATAGTGCGGAGATGGCAGCAGCATGAGGACACCACAGAGTGGTAAGGTGACATAGTCTGGAGATGTTTGCAGCAGCGGGAGGACACCACAGAGTGGCAAGCTTACATAGTGTGAATATGGCAGCAGCAGGAGTAGACCACAAAATGGCAAGTTGACATAGTGTGGAGATGGCAGCAGCATGAGAACACCACAGAGTGGCAAGGTGACATAGTGTGGAGTTGGCAGCAGCATAAGGACTAGTGATGAGCGGCAGGGGTCATATTCGAATTCGCGATATTTCGCGAATATTTTTAGAATATTCGTCGAATATTCGAAAATTCGAAAATTCGCAAAAAAAAAAATCTTGGAAAAAATCGGCAAGGTAATGATTGTGTAATATGCGAATTTTCGTAATTCGAATTTTCGGATTCGAATTTTTATTGCGAATTTTTCAACTTTAAGACAAAGAAGATTATAGCACTATGTTAGCTAAATTGCTCTATATTCGTTTTTTTCGAATATTCGCTATATTGCTATATATTCTTGATTTAGAATATTACAAATATTCGAAAAAACAAAGTTATAGCAATATAGCGAAAATTCGAAAAAACGAATATAGAGCAATTTAGCTAATATAGTGCTATAATCTTCTTTGTCTAATAGTTGTAAGTTAAAAAATTCGCAATAAAAATTCGAATCCGAAAATTCGCATATTATACAATCATTACCTTGCCGATTTTTTTCAAGAAAAAAAACCAAAAGATTATAGCACTATATTAGCTAAATTGCTCTATTTTCGATTTTTTTGAATATTCGCTATTTTGCTATAACAGTTTTTTCGAATATTCGTAATATATAGCAATATAGCGAATATTCGAAAAAAACGAATATAGAGCAATTTAGCTAATATAGTGCTATAATCTTTTTTTTTTATAGTTGTAATTTTTTTCCAATCTGAACTTCAGATGAGAAAAAAATTACAACTATTAGACAAAGAAGATTATAGCACTATATTAGCTTAATTGCTCTATATTCGTTTTTTTCGAATTTTTCGCTATATTGCTATAACTTCGTTTTTTCAAATATTTGTAATATTCTAAAACAAGAATATATAGCAATATAGCGAATATTCGAAAAAAACGAATATAGAGCAATTTAGCTAACATAGTGCTATAATCTTCTTTGTCTTAAAGTTGAAAAATTCGCAATAAAAATTCGAATCCGAAAATTCAAATTACGAAAATTCGCATATTACACAATAATTACCTTGCCGATTTTTTCAAGAAAAAAAAATCGTGCATTTTCGAATATGACCCCTGCCGCTCATCATTACTCCTAAAGTCAAGTATATTGCAGCCTTCTTATTGGCCCACAAGCTAGAAGCAGGAAGGGATCATGTGTAGGGATGAGCGAACTCGAACTGTATAGTTCGGGTTCGTACCGAATTTTGGGGTGTCCGTGACACGGACCCGAACCCGGACATTTTCGTAAAAGTCCGGGTTCGGGTTCGGTGTTCGTCGCTTTCTTCGCGCTTTTGTGACGCTTTCTTGGCGCTTTTTGAAAGGCTGCAAAGCAGCCAATCAACAAGCGTCATACTACTTGCCCCAAGAGGCCATCACAGCCATGCCTACTATTGGCATGGCTGTGATTGGCCAGAGCACCATGTGACCCAGCCTCTATTTAAGCTGGAGTCACATAGCGCCGCCCGTCACTCTGCTCTGATTAGCGTAGGGAGAGGTTGCGGCTGCGACAGTAGGGCGAGATTAGGCAGATTAACTCCTCCAAAGGACTTGATTAACTGATCGATCTGCAGCTGTGGATCATTGAGCTGCTGATCCTCAATTGCTCACTGTTTTTAGGCTGCACAGACCGTTTGTCAGTCACATTTTTCTGGGGTGATCGGCGGCCATTTTGTGTCTTGTGGTGCGCCAGCACAAGCTGCGACCAAGTGCATTTAACCCTCAATGGTGTGGTTGTTTTTTGGCTAAAGCCTACATCAGGGTGAAGCTGTCACACCAAGTGCATTTAACCAGCAATAGTCTGTTCATTTTTTGGCCATATACTAAATCAGGGGCAAGCTGCGCCAGTCACCAAGTGCATTTAACCCTCAATGGTGTGGTTGTTTTTTGGCTAAAGCCTACATCAGGGTGAAGCTGTCACACCAAGTGCATTTAACCAGCAATAGTCTGTTTATTTTTTGGCCATATCCCAGTCTAATTCTGTCACTAAATCCATACCGGTCACCCAGCGCCTAAATACTAGGCCTCAAATTTATATCCAGCTAAATCTGTCCCTAGTGCTGTAGCTGGGCGAGTTATTTAGTGTCCGTTCAAGCACATTTCTTGTTCTGGGTTGAAATACAATTCCCAATTTAGCAATTTCATAATTTAGTGGTTTCTGCTATATCAGAGCTATTTGAAATCTATCCCTAAAAGGGTATATAATATTCAAGGTGCACATTGGGTCATTCAGAATAACTTCACACACACCCGCTACTGTGTATTTCCAAGTCTAATTCTGTCACTAAACCCATACCTGTCACGCAGCGCCTAAATACTAGGCCTCAAATTTATATCCAGCTAAATCTGTCCCTAGTGCTGTAGCTGGGCGAGTTATTTAGTGTCCGTTCAAGCACATTTCTTGTTCTGGGTTGAAATACAATTCCCAATTTAGCAATTTCATAATTTAGTGGTTTCTGCTATATCAGAGCTATTTGAAATCTATCCCTAAAAGGGTATATAATATTCAAGGTGCACATTGGGTCATTCAGAATAACTTCACACACACCCGCTACTGTGTATTTCCAAGTCTAATTCTGGCACTAAACCCATACCTGTCACCCAGCGCCTAAATACTAGGCCTCAAATTTATATCCCGCTAAATCTGTCCTTAGTGCTGTAGCTGGGCGAGTTATTTAGTGTCCGTTCAAGCACATTTCTTGTTCTGGGTTGAAATACAATTCCCAATTTAGCAATTTCATAATTTAGTGGTTTCTGCTATATCAGAGCTATTTGAAATCTATCCCTAAAAGGGTATATAATATTCAAGGTGCACATTGGGTCATTCAGAATAACTTCACACACACCCGCTACTGTGTATTTCCAAGTCTAATTCTGGCACTAAACCCATACCTGTCACCCAGCGCCTAAATACTAGGCCTCAAATTTATATCCCGCTAAATCTGTCCTTAGTGCTGTAGCTGGGCGAGTTATTTAGTGTCCGTTCAAGCACATTTCTTGTTCTGGGTTGAAATACAATTCCCAATTTAGCAATTTCATAATTTAGTGGTTTCTGCTATATCAGAGCTATTTGAAATCTATCCCTAAAAGGGTATATAATATTCAAGGTGCACATTGGGTCATTCAGAATAACTTCACACACACCCGCTACTGTGTATTTCCAAGTCTAATTCTGGCACTAAACCCATACCTGTCACCCAGCGCCTAAATACTAGGCCTCAAATTTATATCCCGCTAAATCTGTCCTTAGTGCTGTAGCTGGGCGAGTTATTTAGTGTCCGTTCAAGCACATTTCTTGTTCTGGGTTGAAATACAATTCCCAATTTAGCAATTTCATAATTTAGTGGGTTCTGCTATATCAGAGCTATTTGAAATCTATCCCTAAAAGGGTATATAATATTCAAGGTGCACATTGGGTCATTCAGAATAACTTCACACACACCCGCTACTGTGTATTTCCAAGTCTAATTCTGGCACTAAACCCATACCTGTCACCCAGCGCCTAAATACTAGGTCTCAAATTTATATCCCGCTAAATCTGTCCTTAGTGCTGTAGCTGGGCGAGTTATTTAGTGTCCGTTCAAGCACATTTCTTGTTCTGGGTTGAAATACAATTCCCAATTTAGCAATTTCATAATTTAGTGGTTTCTGCTATATCAGAGCTATTTGAAATCTATCCCTAAAAGGGTATATAATATTCAAGGTGCACATTGGGTCATTCAGAATAACTTCACACACACCCGCTACTGTGTATTTCCAAGTCTAATTCTGGCACTAAACCCATACCTGTCACCCAGCGCCTAAATACTAGGCCTCAAATTTATATCCCGCTAAATCTGTCCTTAGTGCTGTAGCTGGGCGAGTTATTTAGTGTCCGTTCAAGCACATTTCTTGTTCTGGGTTGAAATACAATTCCCAATTTAGCAATTTCATAATTTAGTGGTTTCTGCTATATCAGAGCTATTTGAAATCTATCCCTAAAAGGGTATATAATATTCAAGGTGCACATAGGGTCATTCAGAATAACTTCACACACACGCTTCTGTGCATTTCCAAGTCTAATTCTGTCACTAAATCCATACCGGTCACCCAGCGCCTAAATACTAGGCCTCAAATTTATATCCAGCTAAATCTGTCCCTAGTGCTGTAGCTGGGCGAGTTATTTAGTGTCCGTTCAAGCACATTTCTTGTTCTGGGTTGAAATACAATTCCCAATTTAGCAATTTCATAATTTAGTGGTTTCTGCTATATCAGAGCTATTTGAAATCTATCCCTAAAAGGGTATATAATATTCAAGGTGCACATAGGGTCATTCAGAATAACTTCACACACCCGCTACTGTGCATTTCCAAATCTAATTCTGTCACTAAACCCATACCTGTCACCCAGCGCCTAAATACTAGGCCTCAAATTTATATCCCGCTAAATCTCTCGTTACCGCTGTCCTGTTGTGGCTGGGAAAGTTATTTAGTGTCCGTCAAAGCACATTTTTTGTTCTGGGTTGAAATACAATTCCCAATTTAGCAATTTCATAATTTAGTCGTTTCTGCTATATCAGAGCTATTTGAAATCTATCCCTAAAAGGGTAGATCATATTGAAGGTGCACATAGGGTCATTCAGAATAACTTCACACACACGCTTCTGTGCATTTCCAAGTCTAATTCTGTCACTAAATCCATACCGGTCACCCAGCGCCTAAATACTAGGCCTCAAATTTATATCCCGCTAAATCTCTCGTTACCGCTGTCCTGTTGTGGCTGGGAAAGTTATTTAGTGTCCGTCAAAGCACATTTTTTGTTCTGGGTTGAAATACAATTCCCAATTTAGCAATTTCATAATTTAGTCGTTTCTGCTATATCAGAGCTATTTGAAATCTATCCCTAAAAGGGTAGATCATATTGAAGGTGCACATAGGGTCATTCAGAATAACTTCACACACACGCTTCTGTGCATTTCCAAGTCTAATTCTGTCACTAAATCCATACCGGTCACCCAGCGCCTAAATACTAGGCCTCAAATTTATATCCCGCTGAATTTGAATACAATACATTGGGCCAAATAATATATTTGTTGTTGTGGTGAACCATAACAATGAGAAAAACATCTAGTAAGGGACGCGGACGTGGACATGGTCGTGGTGGTGTTAGTGGACCCTCTGGTGCTGGGAGAGGACGTGGCCGTTCTGCCACATCCACACGTCCTAGTGTACCAACTACCTCAGGTCCCAGTAGCCGCCAGAATTTACAGCGATATATGGTGGGGCCCAATGCCGTTCTAAGGATGGTAAGGCCTGAGCAGGTACAGGCATTAGTCAATTGGGTGGCCGACAGTGGATCCAGCACGTTCACATTATCTCCCACCCAGTCTTCTGCAGAAAGCGCACAGATGGCGCCTGAAAACCAACCCCATCAGTCTGTCACATCACCCCCATGCATACCAGGGAAACTGTCTCAGCCTCAAGTTATGCAGCAGTCTCTTATGCTGTTTGAAGACTCCGCTGGCAGGGTTTCCCAAGGGCATCCACCTAGCCCTTCCCCAGCGGTGAAAGACATAGAATGCACTGACGCACAACCACTTATGTTTCCTGATGATGAGGACATGGGAATACCACCTCAGCATGTCTCTGATGATGACGAAACACAGGTGCCAACTGCTGCGTCTTTCTGCAGTGTGCAGACTGAACAGGAGGTCAGGGATCAAGACTGGGTGGAAGACGATGCAGGGGACGATGAGGTCCTAGACCCCACATGGAATGAAGGTCGTGCCACTGACTTTCACAGTTCGGAGGAAGAGGCAGTGGTGAGACCGAGCCAACAGCGTAGCAAAAGAGGGAGCAGTGGGCAAAAGCAGAACACCCGCCGCCAAGAGACTCCGCCTGCTACTGACCGCCGCCATCTGGGACCGAGCACCCCAAAGGCAGCTTCAAGGAGTTCCCTGGCATGGCACTTCTTCAAACAATGTGCTGACGACAAGACCCGAGTGGTTTGCACGCTGTGCCATCAGAGCCTGAAGCGAGGCATTAACGTTCTGAACCTGAGCACAACCTGCATGACCAGGCACCTGCATGCAAAGCATGAACTGCAGTGGAGTAAACACCTTAAAACCAAGGAAGTCACTCAGGCTCCCCCTGCTACCTCTTCTGCTGCTGCCGCCTCGGCCTATTCTGCTGCTGCCGCCTCGGCCTCTTCCTCCGCCTCTGGAGGAACGTTGGCACCTGCCGCCCAGCAAACAGGGGATGTACCACCAACACCACCACCACCACCTCCGTCACCAAGCGTCTCAACCATGTCACACGCCAGCGTTCAGCTCTCCATCTCACAAACATTTGATAGAAAGCGTAAATTCCCACCTAGCCACCCTCGATCCCTGGCCCTGAATGCCAGCATTTCTAAACTACTGGCCTATGAAATGCTGTCATTTAGGCTGGTGGACACAGACAGCTTCAAACAGCTCATGTCGCTTGCTGTCCCACAGTATGTTGTTCCCAGCCGGCACTACTTCTCCAAGAGAGCCGTGCCTTCCCTGCACAACCAAGTATCCGATAAAATCAAGTGTGCACTGCGCAACGCCATCTGTGGCAAGGTCCACCTAACCACAGATACGTGGACCAGTAAGCACGGCCAGGGACGCTATATCTCCCTAACTGCACACTGGGTAAATGTAGTGGCAGCTGGGCCCCAGGCGGAGAGCTGTTTGGCGCACGTCCTTCCGCCGCCAAGGATCGCAGGGCAACATTCTTTGCCTCCTGTTGCCACCTCCTCCTTCTCGGCTTCCTCCTCCTCTTCTTCCACCTGCTCATCCAGTCAGCCACACACCTTCACCACCAACTTCAGCACAGCCCGGGGTAAACGTCAGCAGGCCATTCTGAAACTCATATGTTTGGGGGACAGGCCCCACACCGCACAGGAGTTGTGGCGGGGTATTGAACAACAGACCGACGAGTGGTTGCTGCCGGTGAGCCTCAAGCCCGGCCTGGTGGTGTGTGATAATGGGCGAAATCTCGTTGCAGCTCTGGGACTAGCCAATTTGACGCACATCCCTTGCTTGGCGCATGTGCTGAATTTGGTGGTGCAGAAGTTCATTCACAACTACCCCGACATGTCAGAGCTGCTGCATAAAGTGCGGGCCGTCTGTTCGCGCTTCCGGCGTTCACATCCTGCTGCTGCTCGCCTGTCTGCGCTACAGCGTAACTTCGGCCTTCCCGCTCACCGCCTCATATGCGACGTGCCCACCAGGTGGAACTCCACCTTGCACATGCTGGACAGACTGTGCGAGCAGCAGCAGGCCATAGTGGAGTTTCAGCTGCAGCACGCACGGGTCAGTCGCACTACAGAACAGCACCACTTCACCACCAATGACTGGGCCTCCATGCGAGACCTGTGTGCCCTGTTGCGCTGTTTCGAGTACTCCACCAACATGGCCAGTGGCGATGACACCGTTATCAGCGTTACAATACCACTTCTATGTCTCCTTGAGAAAACACTTAGGGCGATGATGGAAGAGGAGGTGGCCCAGGAGGAGGAGGAGGAGGAGGAGGAAGAGGGGTCATTTTTAGCACTTTCAGGCCAGTCTCTTCGAAGTGACTCAGAGGGAGGTTTTTGGCAACAGCAGAGGCCAGGTACAAATGTGGCCAGCCAGGGCCCACTACTGGAGGACGAGGAGGACGAGGATGAGGAGGAGGTGGAGGAGGATGAGGATGAAGCATGGTCACAGCGGGGTGGCACCCAACGCAGCTCGGGTCCATCACTGGTGCGTGGCTGGGGGGAAAGGCAGGACGATGACGATACGCCTCCCACAGAGGACAGCTTGTCCTTACCCCTGGGCAGCCTGGCACACATGAGCGACTACATGCTGCAGTGCCTGCGCAACGACAGCAGAGTTGCCCACATTTTAACCTGTGCGGACTACTGGGTTGCCACCCTGCTGGATCCACGCTACAAAGACAATGTGCCCACCTTACTTCCTGCACTGGAGCGTGATAGGAAGATGCGCGAGTACAAGCGCACGTTGGTAGACGCGCTACTGAGAGCATTCCCAAATGTCACAGGGGAACAAGTGGAAGCCCAAGGCCAAGGCAGAGGAGGAGCAAGAGGTCGCCAAGGCAGCTGTGTCACGGCCAGCTCCTCTGAGGGCAGGGTTAGCATGGCAGAGATGTGGAAAACTTTTGTCAACACGCCACAGCTAACTGCACCACCACCTGATACGCAACGTGTTAGCAGGAGGCAACATTTCACTAACATGGTGGAACAGTACGTGTGCACACCCATCCACGTACTGACTGATGGTTCGGCCCCATTCAACTTCTGGGTCTCTAAATTGTCCACGTGGCCAGAGCTAGCCTTTTATGCCTTGGAGGTGCTGGCCTGCCCGGCAGCCAGCGTTTTGTCTGAACGTGTATTCAGCACGGCAGGGGGCGTCATTACAGACAAACGCAGCCGCCTGTCTACAGCCAATGTGGACAAGCTGACGTTCATAAAAATGAACCAGGCATGGATCCCACAGGACCTGTCCGTCCCTTGTCCAGATTAGACATTAACTACCTCCCCATAACCATATATTATTGGACTCCAGGGCACTTCCTCATTCAATCCTATTTTTATTTTCATTTTACCATTATATTGCGATGCTACCCAAAGTTGAATGAACCTCTCCTCTGCCTGTGTGCTAGGCCTAAATATATGCCAATGGACTGTTGCAGTGGTGGCTGACATGAAGCCTGATTCTCTGCTATGACATGCAGACTAATTCTCTGCTGACATGAAGCCAGATTGTCTGTTACGGGACCTCTCTCCTCTGCCTGGGTGCTGGGCCTAAATTTATGACAATGGACTGTTGCAGTGGTGGCTGACGTGAAGCCTCATTCTCTGCTATGACATGCAGACTGATTCTCTGCTGACATGAAGCCAGATTGTCTGTTACGGGACCTCTCTCCTCTGCCTGTGTGCTAGGCCTAAATATATGCCAATGGACTGTTGCAGTGGTGGCTGACGTGAAGCCTGATTCTCTGCTATGACATGCAGACTGATTCTCTGCTGACATGAAGCCAGATCCTCTGTTACGGGACCTCTCTCCTCTGCCTGTGTGTGTGCTGGGCCTAAATATATGCCAATGGACTGTTGCAGTGGTGGCTGACGTGAAGCCTCATTCTCTGCTATGACATGCAGACTAATTCTCTGCTGACATGAAGACAGATTCTCTGTTACGGGACCTCCCTCCTCTGCCTGGGTGCTGGGCCTAAATATATGCCAATGGACTGTTGCAGTGGTGGGTGACGTGAAGCCTCATTCTCTGCTATGACATGCAGACTAATTCTCTGCTGACATGAAGCCAGATTGTCTGTTACGGGACCTCTCTCCTCTGCCTGTGTGTGTGCTGGGCCTAAATATATGCCAATGGACTGTTGCAGTGGTGGCTGACGTGAAGCCTCATTCTCTGCTATGACATGCAGACTAATTCTCTGCTGACATGAAGACAGATTCTCTGTTACGGGACCTCTCTCCTCTGCCTGTGTGTGTGCTGGGCCTAAATATATGCCAATGGACTGTTGCAGTGGTGGCTGACGTGAAGCCTCATTCTCTGCTATGACATGCAGACTAATTCTCTGCTGACATGAAGACAGATTCTCTGTTACGGGACCTCCCTCCTCTGCCTGGGTGCTGGGCCTAAATATATGCCAATGGACTGTTGCAGTGGTGGGTGACGTGAAGCCTGATTCTCTGCTATGACATGCAGACTAATTCTCTGCTGACATGAAGACAGATTCTCTGTTACGGGACCTCTCTCCTCTGCCTGTGTGTGTGCTGGGCCTAAATATATGCCAATGGACTGTTGCAGTGGTGGCTGACGTGAAGCCTCATTCTCTGCTATGACATGCAGACTAATTCTCTGCTGACATGAAGACAGATTCTCTGTTACGGGACCTCCCTCCTCTGCCTGGGTGCTGGGCCTAAATATATGCCAATGGACTGTTGCAGTGGTGGCTGACGTGAAGCCTCATTCTCTGCTATGACATGCAGACTGATTCTCTGCTGACATGAAGCCAGATCGTCTGTTACGGGACCTCTCTGCTCTGCCTGTGTGCTAGGCCTAAATATATGCCAATGGACTGTTGCAGTGGTGGGTGACGTGAAGCCTCATTCTCTGCTATGACATGCAGACTGATTCTCTGCTGTCATGAAGCCAGATTGTCTGTTACGGGACCTCTCTGCTCTGCCTGTGTGCTAGGCCTAAATATATGCCAATGGACTGTTGCAGTGGTGGGTGACGTGAAGCCTCATTCTCTGCTATGACATGCAGACTGATTCTCTGCTGTCATGAAGCCAGATTGTCTGTTACGGGACCTCTCTGCTCTGCCTGTGTGCTAGGCCTAAATATATGCCAATGGACTGTTGCAGTGGTGGGTGACGTGAAGCCTCATTCTCTGCTATGACATGCAGACTGATTCTCTGCTGACATGAAGCCAGATTGTCTGTTACGGGACCTCTCTCCTCTGCCTGTGTGCTAGGCCTAAATATATGCCAATGGACTGTTGCAGTGGTGGCTGACGTGAAGCCTCATTCTCTGCTATGACATGCAGACTAATTCTCTGCTGACATGAAGCCAGATTGTCTGTTACGGGACCTCTCTCCTCTGCCTGGGTGCTGGGCCTAAATTTATGACAATGGACTGTTGCAGTGGTGGCTGACGTGAAGCCTGATTCTCTGCTATGACATGCAGACTGATTCTCTGCTGACATGAAGCCAGATCCTCTGTTACGGGACCTCTCTCCTCTGCCTGTGTGTGTGCTGGGCCTAAATATATGCCAATGGACTGTTGCAGTGGTGGCTGACGTGAAGCCTCATTCTCTGCTATGACATGCAGACTGATTCTCTGCTGACATGAAGCCAGATTCTCTGTTACGGGACCTCTCTCCTCTGCCTGTGTGTGTGCTGGGCCTAAATATATGCCAATGGACTGTTGCAGTGGTGGCTGACGTGAAGCCTCATTCTCTGCTATGACATGCAGACTAATTCTCTGCTGACATGAAGACAGATTCTCTGTTACGGGACCTCTCTCCTCTGCCTGTGTGTGCTGGGCCTAAATATATGCCAATGGACTGTTGCAGTGGTGGCTGACGTGAAGCCTCATTCTCTGCTATGACATGCAGACTAATTCTCTGCTGACATGAAGACAGATTCTCTGTTACGGGACCTCTCTCCTCTGCCTGGGTGCCGGGGCCTAAATATCTGAGAATGGACTGTTCCAGTGGTGGGTGACGGGAAGCCAGATTCTCTGCTATGGAACCTCTCTCCAATTGATTTTGGTTAATTTTTATTTATTTAATTTTTAATTTAATTCATTTCCCTATCCACATTTGTTTGCAGGGGATTTACCTACATGTTGCTGCCTTTTGCAGCCCTCTAGCTCTTTCCTGGGCTGTTTTACAGCCTTTTTAGTGCCGAAAAGTTCGGGTCCCCATTGACTTCAATGGGGTTCGGGTTCGGGACGAAGTTCGGATCGGGTTCGGATCCCGAACCCGAACATTTCCGGGATGTTCGGCCGAACTTCTCGAACCCGAACATCCAGGTGTTCGCTCAACTCTAATCATGTGTACTGATAAAAAAAAAAAAAAAAAAAAATCGGAAAAAACGAATATTCGAAATTACGAATATATATAACTATATTCGAAATATTCGCGAATTTTCGAAGTGGCTATATTCGCGATAAAAATTCGAAAATCGAATATTCGTGATCAACACTAATAAGGACACCACAGAATGGCAAGGTGACATAGTGTGGAGATTCCAGCAGCATAAAGACACCACAGAGTAGTAATTTGACATAGTATGGAAATGGCAGAAACATGAGGACACCAAATAGTGTCAAGGTGACATAGTATGGAGATGGCAGCAGCAGTAGGAGACCACAGAGTGGCAAGATGACATAGTGTGGAGATGGCAGCAGCAGCATCAGGAGGATATTATAGAGTGGCCAGGTGACATAGTCTGGAGATGGCAGCAGCAGCTGCATCAGCAGACCACAAAGTAACCTGGTAACAGAGTGGGGTGGTGGGTGGCAACACCAGTACCCGGTGACGAAGGTGGGTGAAATAAGGAGCACTTGGCATCAGATATGTGGCATCAGGTGGGTTGTAGCATCAAAGTAGTAGCTGAGGCAAGTAATAAGAAGAAACCGGTCTCTTGCATCAAAGTGTTGGTGTGGCACCATGGATGATGTATGGAATAGCCTTCCTGCAGAAGTGGTAGCTGCAATACAGTGAAGGAGTTTAAGCATGCATGGGATAGGCATAAGGCCATCCATCCTTCATATAAGATAGGGCCAGGGGCTATTCATAGTATTCAGTATATTGTGCAGACTAGATGGGCCAAATGGTTCTTATCTGCCGACACATTCTATGTTTCTATGATCTAGTCTGATGCATTAGGAATTGGTGGTTGGAAATCATGACTGATCCATGTCTGATTCATATTAACAAAGGTCAGTCTCTTCATGTTTTGGGTAGATAGGTGAGTTCTCCTTGAGGTAACTATGGCCCCCGTCGCACTAAACACCCGCTCTGATGTCACACTACTGGCCGTGCAGGACAGCTTTTCCAGGGCAAATTCTGCTAGTTGCGGCCAAAAATCCAGTTTGGCTACCCAGTAGTCCATCGGATCTTCAATGTTGGGTGACAGGATTCTGTCCAAGTATGCCACCACCTGTTGGTTCAGGTCCTGCTCCAGGTCTACCTGCTGCTGCTACTTGTGAGTAATTCTTCACTATGCGGGTGAAGAAAGCTACTCATCAGCAATTGTAGACTCAGGCTACTGCTGATGGAGCTGTAAACTTGTCCTGCCACCCCTCCCCAGCAGCCGTGGCAGTGGAACGTGAGAGCAGAATGCCTCCCCAGTCAGACCTGCGAGAGGATGGATGATGGCGCACATAGGCAGCGGCCGACTGACTACATAGGGTGCATCTCTGTAGTAGTTCAGTTTGTCCTCCCTCTCGGTAGGTGTAAAAAAGGCCCCCATCTGGACCGGTAGCGAGGGTCCAAAAAGGTGGAGAGCCAAAAGTCATCCCTCTGCTGAGAATTCGGCTGTCACTAAGCAAGCAAGTGAGCATGCATGGGTCCATTTGCGCAAGTGACTTGGAGGGACTCCCTGCCTCCATCTCCACTGCATACTGCCACGGTGTGTCTGGGTATAGAGATGGCCTTGCGGTTCGCCCGGTAGCCATTTTGCGGCGAACTTTGGCGATGTGCGCCGGTGCCATATTCTTAGCATTGTGAAGAACTTTGACCCATGACACATCCATCAGGTGGGACAGGACAGCCAATTAAGATGTTTCAGAACATGGACACACCCCCACCCTATAAATAAATCTGATCTGGCAGCCATTTTACTTCAGTTTTTTGCCAGTGTAGGGAGATGTTGCTGTGTGGAGCAGAGACAGACTGCTAGAGACACCAAACACTAGCTAATAGGGCCGCAAAAGTCCTTTTAAGGACTGGTATAGGTGTGCTATTGATAGGTGTGACATACAGAGGGGTGTTATATACTTATAATATACTTTATAACATAGAAAGTACATTACAGTGCATTTGTATTGTGCAGCAGTAGTGTACGGTTCTGCTGAGATACCACAGCTAGATAGAGGGACAAAAGCTATTCGAATAAGTAATTGCAAGTGGTGTGATATACCCGTTGCCCCCCAAAAAAACTGATTGAGGGGTGCGATATACCTGCATCCACAAAATACTGATTGAGGGGTGTGATACAACGGCTACCACAGAATATTGATTGAGGGGTGTGATACACCAGCTTCCACCAAGTATAGATTGAGTCCTGCAATACACCAGCTTTCACCAAATATCGATTAAGGGGTTTGATTTGCTGGCTTTAAACAAATACTCATTAATGGGTTCTATATACCTGTTTCCACAAAATACTGATACAGGGTATTGATATACCGGCTTCCACCAAATAATTATTGAGGCCTGTGATACACCAGCTTCCACCAAATATTGATTAAGGGGTTTAAATTGTCGGCTTCCAGCAAATACTCATTAATGGGTTCTATATATCTGTTTCCACAAAATATTAATAGAGTGGATTGATACACCGGCTTCCTCAAAATATTTATTGAGGCCTGCAATATACCTGCTTCAACAAATACTGCTCTTCTATAGGGACTTTGTCACAGGGTCATTTTGAAAATGACAGGAAGAGGCAGGCCATTCCGCAGGGATGGTAGGGGTCGGGCAGGTGCACCAGGCCGGAGCCTAAGTGGGAAGTTGGAGAAAGTGCGTGTGATTATGTCAAAGGACACACCAGAGTTGGTTGAGTGGCTCACTCAGCCTTCTGCACCATCTTCATCCTCTGTAGCAGCACCCTCCTCAATCTCTGCTGTGTACACCTTCAAAGACACCACCACCACCACCATAGCCCCTCCACTCGAGGAATTATTTTCCCATCCATTCCCAGACCCTACCGCTGCGCAGCCATTATTGGCATCGGATCAGGAAGAGGAGTTACCAACGGCCGCCACCCAGCGGTCTGACGACATTACCCAGATCAGCCCAAGGAGGGTGGTCCGCTCTGTTGCTGCCTACTCTGATATCTCTAATGTCAGTGGTGGTGAAGGTGATGATGATGACGTGTCGATGGATATCACGTAGGTGCCCACAAGAGAGGAAGAGGAGGGGCGTTCAGAGGAAGAGATGGAGCAGCAGATAGGGAGGAGAAGGAGGAGAAGTAGACAGAACTTGCAGTGCACAGGAGGCAAAAAGCAGACTGCAATTGTATCTGGAGTAGTCATCCACCATGCACGGTCACATCTGGTGCTCCCAGGACGCCGGCACATGACTCCGCAGTGTGGGCTTTTTTTAATGTGTCAGCTGCTGACAATAGTGTTGCCATCTGCAGCCTGTGCTGTCAACGCATAAGTAGCGGTAAGCCCAACACTCACATAAGGACGACCACCTTAAGAAGGCACCTGGCCTCGCATCACCGAGCCCAGTGGGAGCAACACATTCAGAACCCACAAAGCCACACTCCCGACGCTCCACTTCCTGCCTCTTCTCCTTCTCCCATTTGTCCTCAACTCCACCTTCCCCCGTGCCGTCGTCGCATTCCTCTGGCAAAAGGCAGGCTTCCATGGCCCAAATGTTCGAACATAAAAAGTTGATGTCACCAGATAACCATCTTGCCCGATGGCTGACAGCCTACTGCATATAGTATTTCTTGTGGTAATGTAACAGAAAAGGCCAGAGGCAGGTTGAGGTCAGGTGAGGGCACAGGGCCTGCTTCGGGTCATGCCAACTGAGGGTTGTGTCTGCCAAACCCACCGACTGTTGGCTGGGGGGTCTGATGTCACTTGGGATGACCGAGTTAACTAATCAAGAACCGCAGGGTTGCTCGTCAGGACACGACCGTTAGAGGACACTGGGAGCTCAGGCCTCTCGCTGTGACTACTGCTGCCACGACCCCTTACTCTGCTGCGACCTCTGCTTGCACCAGAAACATTCAGGCCTCTGCCACTCCTCTGTGCATGGCCTAGCACTACTCTGTCTGACATACTTGTAGTTGAACTAAACCAATGAAATGTAAATTAAAATACCCCTAAAAGCGACAAATATATTTTTCTATTTGTACTGAAATAGGCCACTAAATACTTTCACCACAATTAACTGCGGGAATGCACTGAGAATATATTTTTCTTGTTGTACTAAAATACGACCCTATCTGCTTTGACCGGAAAAAAATTAAAGATTATTGTGCATATTGTAAGGATTTGCTTTGGTAGGCAGGTTAAGCAGACGCAATACAGAGGCAAAACCAAAGTTAAAAAGAAAAAGTCTGTGTTTATTCACAAAAAAGGTAGAAAAGAAACATAATACTTGGCAGGGCCCTGGTGTTAATTCACACTGCAGGAATCCTCATGTTAATTCACACAGCAAAAGTCCACAGAACTCAAAAACACGTCACATGGCAGTCCACAGCAGGCTTTAGGGCGCCTGGCTTCCAGCTGGCAGCTCTCATGCGGCTCTCAACCTTGCAGTATGGCAGAACTCCTCAGCTCCCAAAACACAGAGCTCCACTATCACCTGGAGGTTCATTCCACACCCAGCTGAGCTGCTGGCTGGGCTATTAAACCCCAACCCAAAACCTGGCCTGGATGTGGGGAAACGCCACCCACCCTGCTCTTTGACTGCTCCCAATAAGAACCGGCCCGGATTGGCTTTACAGCCACACTAAAGTAAAACAGTGTCAGCAAGCACTAGCTGCCACTGACACACAAAATTACCGGTTCTTATCTCACCGAGGCCAGGAACATCGGTGACACGTACCTTACGTCAATGACAGACCCCTGCTCCTTCCTACAGTATATATATTTCTTGAAGCACTGAAATACGCCCCTATACGCTTTCACCGGAAATCACTGCAGCAGCGAACTGAGAATATATATTTTTTGTTGGACTGAATTAGGCCATTATATGCTTTAACCAGAAAAAGTTAAAGATTGAAGTGCGTATATATTTTTCTTGCAGTATTGAAATACCCCACTATACGCTTTCACTAGAAATAACTGCAGAAGTGACCTGAGAATAAATATATTTCTTGTTGGACTGAAATAGGCCACTATATGCTTTCACCAGAAATAACTGCAACAGTGCAGTGAGTATATATTTTTATTTTATTAATGAAATACACCCCTATGCGCTTTTAACAGAAATAACTGCAACAGTGCAGTGCGTATATATTTTTCTTTTTTTAATGAAATCCGCCCCTATATGCTTTCACCAGAAATAACTGCAACAGTGCAGTGAGAATATATTTTTATTTTATTAATGAAATACGCCCCTGTAAGCTTTCAACAGAAGTAACTGCAACAGTACAGTGCGTATATATTTGTCTTTTTTAACTAAAAAATGCCCCTATACACTTTCAACAGAAATTACTGCAACAGTGCAGTGTGCATATATTTTTCTTTTTTTAATGAAATACGCCCCTATGCGCTTTTAACAGAAATAACTGCAACAGTGCAGTGCGTATATATTTTTCTTTGTTTAACAAAATACGCCCCTATATGCTTTCATCAGAAATAACTGCAACAGTGCAGTGAGTATATATTTTTATTTTATTAATGAAATACGCCCCTATAAGCTTTCAACAGAAGTAACTGCAACAGTGCAGTGTGTATATATTTTTCTTTTTTTACTGAAAAACGCCCCTATACACTTCTAACAGAAATAGCATCAATAATGCAGTGCGTATATAGTTTTTTATTTTATGAAATACGCCCCTATACGGAGCGCTTTTTCCAGAAATAACTGCAACAGTGCAGTGCGTATATATTTGTCTTTTTTAATGAAATACGCCCCTATGTGCTTTCACCAGAAATAACTGCAACAGTGCAGTGCGTATATATATATATTTTTTATATATATATATATAATATGCCCCTATATGCTTTCACCAGAAATAACTGCAACAGTGCAGTGCATATATATTTGTATTTTTTTACTGAAAAATGCCCCTATACGCTTTCAACAGAAATAACTGCAACAGTGCAGTGAGTATATATTTATCTTTTTTTTCTGAAAAACACCCTATACACTTCTAACAGAAATAGCTTCAACAGTGCAGTGCATATAAAGTTTTCTTTTTTAATGAAATACGCCCCTATGCGCTTTTAACAGAAATAACTGCAACAGTGCAGTGGGTATATATTTTTCTTTTTTTAATTAAATACGCCCCTATATGCCTTACCCAGAAATAACTGCAACAGTGCAGTGAGTATATATTTTTATTTTATTAATGAAATACGCCCCTGTAAGCTTTTAACAGAAGTAACTGCAACAGTGCAGTGTGTATATATTTTTCTTTTTTTTACTGAAAAACGCCCCTATACACTTCTAACAGAAATAGCATCAACAGTGCAGTGCGTATATAGTTTTTTATTTTATGAAATATGCCCCTGTACAGAGCGCTTTTACCAGAAATAACTGCAACAGTGCAGTGCGTATATATTTGTCTTTTTTTAACTGAAAAATGCCCCCATACACTTTCAACAGAAATAACTGCAACAGTGCAGTGCGTATATATTTTTCTTTTTTTTATGAAATACGCCCCTATGCGCTTTAAACAGAAATAACTGCAACAGTGCAGTGCATATATATATATATATATATATATTTTATATATAATATGCCCCTATATGCTTTCACCAGAAATAGCTGCAACAGTGCAGTGCATATATATTTGTCTTTTTTTACAGAAAAATGCCCCTATATGCTTACAACAGAAATAACTGCAACAGTGCAGTGCGTATATATTTTTATTTTTTTAATGAAATGCGTCCCTATATGCTTTCACCAGAAATAACTGCAACAGTGCAGTGCGTATATATTTTTATTTTACTAATGAAATACGCCCCTATACGCTTTCAACAGAAATAACTGCAACAGTGCAGTGCGTATATATTTTTCTTTTTTTAATGAAATACGCCCCTATGCGCTTTTAACAGAAATAACTGCAACATTGCAGTGCGTATATATTTTTCTTTTTTTAATGAAATATGCCCCTATATGCTTTCACCAGAAATAACTGCAACAATGCAGTGAGTATATATTTTTATTTTATTAATGAAATACGCCCCTGTAAGCTTTCAACAGAAGTAACTACAACAGTGCAGTGTGTTATATATTTTTCTTTTTTTTACTGAAAAACGCCCCTATACACTTCTAACAGAAATAGCATCAACAGTCCAGTGTGAATATAGTTTTTTATTTTATGAAATACGCCCCTGTACGGAGTGCTTTTACCAGAAATAACTGCAACAGTGCAGTGCGTATATATTTGTATTTTTTTTTAACTGAAAAACGCCCCCATACACTTTCAACAGAAATAACTGCAACAGTGCAGTGTGTATATATTTATCTTTTTTTAATGGAATACGCCCCTATGCGCTTTAAACAGAAATAACTGCAACAGTGCAGTGCGTATATATATATATATATATATTCATTGCAAATCTAATTTTTCCAGAAATTCTAAACAAATTCCACTTCATTAGCTTCGATTCGCTTATCTCTGCTTGCTACAGTAGCTCCATTGTTTTCACATTCAGGCTCAGAGTGAGCTAAAGCACAAGGTAGGTACCTCATCAAACAACTCCTTGTATCTCAGCTTCTTAGCTTTATATACAATGCATTAAGAAAATGTTCAGAACCTTTCACTTTTTTCACATTTTGTTATATAAATACATTTTAAAAAATCCAGTTTTTCCCTATCAGTCTGTACTCAATACCCCATAAAAAAAAGTAAAAACAGAATGTTAGAATTATTTTGCAAATGTATTTAAGTGTTTAAGTATTCAAACCCTTTGCTTTGACACTTGGAATATGCCTCTGGGGGTCTCCCATTTCTCTTGATTGTCTGGCTGAGCTCTAAAGATTCTGTGTGCAGAAGGAAGAAACTTCCAGAAGGTCAACCATCACTCCAGCCCTCCACAAATTTGGGCTTTATGGCAAAGTTGCCAGTAAGAAGCCTCAGTAAAAGACACATGCCAGATTCATGCTAGAAAGAAGATTATCTGGTCTGAAAAAGCAAGATTGAACATTTTGGCCTCAATTATAAGAGTCATGTCTTTAAGAAACTAGGCACGGCTTATCACCTGCTCTACAATGAAGCATGTTGGTGGCAGCATCCTTTTGTGGGGGTGTTTTTCAGCAGCTGGAACATTTAGACTCCTCGGTGTTGATGAAAAGCTTAATGGAGCAAAGTACAGAGATATTCTTAATAAAATCTGAGCTCTGAATCTCAGACTAGGCCAAATATTTACCTTAAAAAAAGAAAATAATCCTAAACACAAAGCAAAGACAAGACATGAGTGGCTTAGGGACATCTCTGTGAATGTCATTGAGTGGCCCAGCCACAGCTCTGACTTGAACCCAATCAAGCATCTCTGAAGAGACATGAAAATGTCTGTCCACGGACCGTCCCTTTCTGACCTGACAGAGCTTGTGAGGATCTGCAGGGAAAGATGGCAGACCATTCTCTAATCCAATTGTGCAAACCTTTTGTTATTATACCCAAGAAGGCTGGATGCTGTAATCTCTAACAAAGGTGCTTCAACTGAATAAAGGGTTTGAATACTTATGTCAATGCAAGATTTTATTTTTTATTTTTATATAAATAAGCACTAATTTCGAACATTCTGTTTTCACTTTGTCATTATGGGTATTGAGTGTAGAATGATAGGGGGAAAAAACTGATTATTTTTATTTATTTTTTTCATACAAGGTTGCAACATAAAATATAAAAAACTAAAAGGGTCTGGAGACTTTCCGAATGCACTGTATTTGCTTATGGAAAAAGTCACTTTGTTTCTGTTTGCCAATTAACAAACATAACAACAGATCTGTTACTCATAAAAAAATAAAATAAAATAAAAATCACATTATTTTCTTATAGTTTCAAACTGTAAAGTAGTTTTTTGCCCTCTGGAAAAAGAACAATCCATATGTTGGCATGACATTTCCTGCATATGAATTATTTATTATCTGAGTCATTGTTATCTGATACTGTAGGTTTATTTGAAAAGGCAATTTCTTGTTGTTAAATCTGAACATTATCATTTGGATTTGATGCTTAACAGATGGTTAAACATGGGGAAAGAACAGTGTAGCACTTTCTAAAAAATGAATATTGTTTTTATAATGAATGCGATCATTTTCTTAAAATCTGTTACAACTGAAAAAATTGTAACTAAATTATAAGGACATATGTTCATAGATACGATCAATCGGTGGCTTTAGGGTTCTGTCAATTCAGCTAGCAAAAATCAAGTACTGTTACTTGAAATGTTATGTGGATCATTATAACAGAGAATATGATTCTATCCTTAGGGTATGTTCACACGGTACAGGCCCAAGCCACAGCCTTTTGTGCCAGACAATTTTGCAGTATTATCATGCAGCCATTAATTGCTGTATATAAGCATGGTTTGGCTGCATGGTTTTACCTTTATGCTTCTGTAATTATTCCATAATTACAGAAGCATAATTAAGGTCTAGTTTTTTATTTATTTTTTATTTTTCTGTATCTCTTGTTTTGCATTTCGGCGTACATTTTATTTTTTATGTTATTTTATCATATAACTTTTCACATAATTTTTTGGGTACCATATATTATAATTTGTGTTTAAAAATAAAAATCTGTGTAGCATCTCTGTGTTGGCATGGTTGCCAATGACACTTTATAGGTTTATTTGGTTTTAAAGCCCAAGCTTAATTTTGCTTAGTCCTAAATTTGTTCAGGTACTTGTCAGCATAAAATATAACTATCTTTAAAGAGTATTTATTTAAAGAATGATAAATTTTTTAAAAATAAAGTACAAGTGATTCTTCTCCTGTTACGCCCCCCTCCCCGCCTTCCTCCTTGTTTCACTAACTCTCTACAGGTCAAATCCATCTTCACTGTAGAAGGTTTAGTCACACTGAATGATCACGTTAGGCCTCATGCAAAAACACGTGTGCCTACCGCAATTTGCGGAAAGAAACAGGCGGCCCATTGTAGAAATGCCTATTCTTGTCCGCAAAACGGACAAGAATAGGACATGTTATTTTTTTTTGCGGGGCCACGGAACGGAGCAATGGATGTGGACAGCGCACGGAGTCCTGTCCGCATCTTTTGCGGCCCCATTGAAGTAAAAGGGTCCACACCCGAGCTGCAAAAACTGTGGCTCGGATGCAGACCAGAACAACGGTCGTGGGCATGAGGCCTTACACATACAGCTCATAGAAGTCTATAGAGAAGGGAGAGGGAAGGAGCTGATGGATGGAGCTGCTGCTGCACAGTCGGAGAATGATATTATGCACATATAAAATGCTTAGTACTGATGCAACATATCCTCCATTATTGCTGCTGCCTCTCTGGGTGTGCTATACACATTTTAGGCCTCTTGCACACAAACGTATTTTCTTTCCGTGTCCATTCAATTTTTTTTGCATATACGTTCCCATTCATTTCAATGGATCAGCAAAAAAAACGGAAGGTACTCCGTGTGCATTCCGTTTCCGTATTCCCGTTCCGCAAAAAAAAAAAAAACATGTCCTATTCTTGTCCGCATTACGGACAAGGATAGTACTGTTCTATTAGGGGCCAGCTGTTCTGCAAAATATGGAATGCACACGGATGTCATCCGTATTTTTTGCGGACCGTGTAATACACATACGGTATTGTGTAGGGGAACAGAATCTCCTGTCTTTATGTGTAGTCTATGGTTAAGACATCACAGCAGCTACGATAGTTTCAACCCACTACGGATATAGCCAGCATTAAAAAGTTATACCTGGTGTGTTATCACACTAGCTTATTGCGCTGGCTTACTTTAACTATGTACAATGCTTCTAAAGCTTAACCCCTTAGTGGCCAAGCCTGTTTGGGCCTTAATGACCAAGCCAGATTTTTTAAATCTGACATTTGTCACTTTAGCAGAGAATAACTATGTAAAGGTTTTGCACATCAAAGTAATTCTGACGTTGTTTTCTCGTCACATATTGTACTTTACTTACGCAGTAAAATTTATCCCAAAAATATGCGTATCTTTATAAAAAAATCTATGAAAATTTGTAAAAATTTTCCTATTTTCCTATTTTCAACTGCAATATTTCACATACATCCATAAGTGTTAAGCAAAATACTAGTATTTGGCTGTATTTGTGAGAGGAGAGGCTGATTACACGGCTACTTACTTGCACCTGTGAGGCCAGGCTGGGTGGGTACTAGGCTATTTATAGGCTCCTGTAGGCCTAGGCTGACGATGGGTCAGCTGATTTCACTACCTGTGAGTCAGCTCTAGGATACAGCAGCATGGTGTGGAGGCGCCTTACGGCTGGGCGATGGCAGAATGTCTTAGCAGGGCGCTGGTATTCACGGTAGGATCGGAGTGGTTTGCACGGGACCAACGCTGCGGTCCACGACATGTAGCGCTCTGAGATGTAGCAGAGTCGGGCGCTAAACGGTTGAATGAGGGTTATTAGTTGGTTCAAGTCATGCACGCTGTGTTTTATATCAATGGTAAGGAAAAAAATAAATAAAAATGCTGTGGTATTGCATTTGATGGCATGGTGCCTACAGGGCGGCATGCGATGTGCAGTACTCTGGTTCAAAGCAGAGCGGGGTGCTTATGGTCTAGTGAATGCTCGGCTGTCCAGGGGCTTGTTGGGGGTCATTGCATATAGTTGTTGGCCTAGCAGGCGCCTGGTGTAGGTATGGTCGCAGGTTTCCTCTATTTAAAAAAAAAAAAAAAAAGTGTGTTTTTAACATGCAGGGGCACACCCGTAGCTAATGCCAAACAGGCAAGGAGTTGGGGTATGTATACCAGGGGTCTGCATGTGGGGATCCATGCAGATCAGTCGAGGCGCCTGCATTTGAGTTCTGATGCTCCTATAGGTAAGAGTGGTTTATCTATAAACTGTATGTTATGGGCACACATGTGTCAGCGGTTCTGTGCTGGGGTACAGGTGCATTATGTTGCCTTATTGTCGTTGCTTCAAGGTTCATGCTCATACACGTTTATGATTTATTTTTTGTTTTTATTTTTTGGTGGTGCTGTGGTGACCATCCTGGGAAAAAAAAAAAAAAAGCCTGCAGCATTATGTGGGGGCGTTACCTTCATAGCTATGTCCATGTGTCTGCATTTACAATTTATACTCTGTTCACCACTAGAGCTGCGTTCATGCGTTGCTGTTGCATAACATTGATACCCTGTTAGCTCAGATTGCATTCACAGCTGCGTTATACAGTGCTCTTCATGCTCACAGCTGGGCCCATACCATGTTTTCAGGCACTACTCACATCCAGAGCTGCGTTCACCCACCTGTTCATACATCACTTCGGCTTCCACTTAAGGCCGCATTTTTCTTTTCATTGCTACATCATGGTTACTCAGTATTTTCTCGGGGGCAGTCAGTGCACCGCTCTGATACCGTTCTCCTAATGAACATAGCTGCTTCCTTCAGGTTACATTTCTTCCCTCGCAGATGCCTGGCCCCGCCATTAGGGTCTCTCGCGCCTGGCAGTTAATAAGTCCTGTCACGACTACAGGCAATTACGAAATCCTGTCACGTCTACAGGTTAATAAGTCCTGTCACGTCTTCAGGCAATTACGAAATCCTGTCACGTCTACAGGTTAATAAGTCCTGTCATGTCTTCAGGCAATTACGAAATCCTGTCACGTCTACAGGTTAATAAGTCCTGTCACGTCTTCAGGCAATTACGAAATCCTGTCACGACTACAGGTTAATAAGTCCTGTCACGTCTTCAGGCAATTACGAAATCCTGTCACGACTACAGGTTAATGGGTCCTGTCACGACTACAGGCGATTACGTCCCGATCCATTATCAGAGTTAAGCGGCATATGCCATCCTCTGGGTTTTTGGGTCCTATATTAATAATAAGAAATAATTTAAGCAGTGGCCTGGGGGATAAGTATAGGTGTAGTATTTGCTACCAGCAATAGTTGGTGTCCGAGCAGGGCCCTTAGCGAATGGTTGGACTTCATTAAGTCTTCTATCACATTCACCATTGTTATTTCAGTTCGCAGCTCCCGGGTTCAGACCTTCTTGCAATATGTTCATATGATCGTCAACATAGGGGTAAATCGTTTCTGACTACCGACCGCTCTTTCAAAACATCAACTTTAGCTACCTCCTAAAACAACGGCACGTGACAAAGAGGTAAGGTATATAGAAGTCGCTGTTGTGTACGGTATATTCCGCACCTTCATCGGGCAGAGTTTTCGGCGTTCAAAGCGGGCATCGTAATGGTATGTATATATTTACTCTAAATACGGTCCATGCTTTTTGGCCCCTTTAGGCTACCCTACAGCAGCAGTTACGGCACAATTCTACTGCTTGTTGAAGATAGGGTTAGATAGGTTAGGGACACCTTTCTGATAGCCGATCCGAACACAAGTGTTAAGCAAAATACTAGTATTTGGCTGTATTTGTGAGAGGAGAGGCTGATTACACGGCTACTTACTTGCACCTGTGAGGCCAGGCTGGGTGGGTACTAGGCTATTTATAGGCTCCTGTAGGCCTAGGCTGACGACGGGTCAGCTGATTTCACCCACCCACCCACGCCATCTTACAGTCACTTCATATAGGGGTGGCCCCCTTTAGGCTACCCTACAGCAGCAGTTACGGCACAATTCTACTGCTTGTTGAAGATAGGGTTAGATAGGTTAGGGACACCTTTCTGATAGCCGATCCGAACACAAATACTATTCAATATTTTAGGCAGAAATATATTTCCACATCCTTACTTTATTTTGGCTGCACTTACATAATGTTAAAACATTTTAAGTACTTTAAGTACGGTACATATTTTCTCCTGCAGAGGCTTATAAGTGTCAGAATAATAGAACCCCCCAAAAGTGACTACTAAATTTTGAAAACTAGACCTCTTAACGTATTCATATATGGGTGTAATGAGTTTTTTGACCCCCTAGTCTCAAAGAAATTAATGCTAAAAAAGTGAAAAAAAAACTATTTTTACACAAAAGTGTTGCTTTAAAGACAAAGCACATGAAAAATGGAGAAGTACACCCCAAAATGTATCACCCCATTTCTCCTGTCTTCGGAAATATCCCCATTTTGGCCCTAATCATATGTCTTGACACATGGCAGGGCCCAAACATAAAGGAGCACCTGGGGCTTTTCAGATAATAAACTGAAAATGGTTCAGGCCCCATTGCACACATGTAATGGCGTTGAGCTGCAAAATGATAGAAAACCCTTATTAATGACCCCATTTTAAAAACTAGATCCCTTAAAGCATGCATCTAGTGGTGTAGAAAGCATGCTGAGTGCAAAATTATTGTAGGATGAAATCATGAGTACATATGGTTTAATTCAAATTGTTAACATTTTTACAGGAAATTAGAGAAATAATATTTTTAGATGGGTATCCCTGTTACTGTCATAATAATTTGCCACATTCTTATCTTTGTGGCACGTACAGATGAGAAGTGAAGCAGTGCACTTATAAGGGAGGTAGATTTCTAAAAAGGCATTAGCCTGTACATATGACTATGTCTCGCCAAACTGAAAAAAAAAAAATAATGAAAAAAAAAAGAACTGTAGTGAAAGGCAACAAGTACAAGAAAACTGAGCAAAATGTCTCCAACTGTGTTGCAAATTCCAGTTTGTTCACAAGAACACTGATAGGGCTATAATGGCAAGCTGGCATTCAAGGACAGTGACTGGTCGTACCAAGTCTCTTTAGCCCCGTCAATCTCTATATGAGAGACGAACGTGCTAAGTGACGCGGTGCAACATAACAGGTCCCTGCCCGGCAAGGTAGAAACCGCTATGCACACAACCACCACCTACAGAATATTTAAAAGTATCCAGAACTGTCTGTAGGAACAGTAATGGATCACTAATTCCTTAGTGTACTGGTGAGGAACAACTCAATCATTAGAGATCCTCCGAATAAAAAAATATCATGACACTATCATGATACAGTAATGTGAATGGAATTAACAGCTTTGTGTGGCAGGACATAGTCATAAAAAAAGGCAATTAGGAAAATTAAGAAAACAAATCAGAAAATGTATAATTTGTTCCAATGTCAGAAAAAAAAAATAGCTCGACAACCCATCCCAAAAGGATCCCTCCCTGGAAAGTCTACAAACTAAACAGAAAATGAGAATAAATTGACCCACCCTTTTTGGTATTAAATAAAATAATCAGAAACCGTATGGTATGTCTCAAAACAGGGGTAATTGCAAAGGCCTGGTTGTGATGGGCAACTGGGGCTGTAAATGTGGGTGTCCCTCCTCCTTCCATGTTTGCTACACACCTGACATCATTTCTAAAAGATATGTCTTGCTGGTAGTGGCAGGGACAGGGTGAGGGAAGTGGCGTTCTGAAAGCCTTCGAACATCCTCAGATTCAAAGGCTTGCCCACGTGCGGGGAACTCAAACAGGAGACTCTCAACCACATTCTCCTGGAACTCAAGGAATAAACAGACTGACACAGGGTCCCTAATGAAAATAATTGACAGTCACTGACAGACACCTAATGATGGACACTCACTGACCGCCAGTTACGGTCAGGGGCATCTATCTTGAGGACAGGGGGGCCGGTGAGGATCGGGACCTAGCTTTCCCTTATGGGGAAGCTGGGGGACCCTATCACTGCGCCGGAGGCTTTCTCCCTCCTCTCTTACTGCATTTTCAGCGATCGCCGTGATACAGTGTATCACGGAGATCACGTGATCAGAGACCGCTTGTCACAGTCTCTGATCACTGCCCCGAGCCTGCAGCTACCTTGGCGGGCATGGAGCTACAGCGCATGATTTTAGCGCTAACTTGGGCTGAAGTGCCGCTGTAAAAAGACGGCGCTACAGCCCAAGGCCCCTTTGTGACCCCCAACAGGTATGGGTGGTCACTATGGGGTTAAAGTCAATATAGTTACTGTACACTGTTGGGATTGTGCACTTACCCACTGATTTTGGTGTTTGCTACATCTGTAGCTCAGGGAAAGGTAAAACCTACAGAGGGTAGATATAATTATATCCCTCATTGTTCTGAACTAAAAAAACTAGACAGCAAATGTGAGGTTCATGAGACAATATGGCAGTTAATATAGTAGGAGTATTTAAACATAATAAAATCTTGGAAATACCTAAGTTGATCTATTTGCTATGAAAGCTAGTTGGCTACAGTGCAGACGTCATGTAACTAAACAAAGGAATTCCTTTGCTTTGGTTTTACCATGCTAGAGTATCTTAATTGTGTCCAGATACATACTATGATAATATAAACATCACTCTTTGTTAAAACAAATGCCACAATCCTATTGGCTCATTTTTACTTTTATGTTGTAAGGGTGATACCCAGGTTTTCTGCTAATAATAGGAGTCTTCTGGCATTTGGAGTGAGGAGAAGAAGACTCAAATGCCACCATGAGTCACGTCTTTTCATTCTTTTGCCCCAAGAATACATTTAAATATTTGGACTTTTGGAGCATTGCAGACAAAATAGTTACATCCCTTGTTTAGGAAATTTTTAACATGACACTGTGCTTGTCTCTATTAAAAAATGCTACTCACTAGACATGAGCGAATTTAAAAAAAATTTGATTCAGCCGGCTTACTGAATTTTTCGGAAAAATTTACTTCGATCCGAATCTATTTCCGGGCTGCAGAGAGCCTTCATAGGGATATAGAACACAGTGCTATGCAGTAACACACATTGGGAGTCTGCTGTGGTAGTGAAACAATACCGTGAGTCAGTAAGACATGCACATGACAGGCATTACTCTTAGAATCACTGCACACTTCACTTATTTGGGCAGTCACTGAGCCAACACTGACCAAATAACTCAAGTATGAACTCAGCCTTACAGGTCGATGTTAGCGTCAAGAAGAAGCGCACTCCTTTTACACCATCGCCAGTTGATTCAACATAGATGTCTACAGAACCTGTTCTGTTACATGCTTATACAAGTAGAGCCCCCTTCCCCAGACGGAGAGGAGAGGGTGTCAGCAGTAAGTTTGTGTTGACGTCACTGATTACTTTGCCCTTCCTCTGACCCTTCCAATAACCCACAAAAAACAGATCCAATCTGTGGAGCATACGTCTTCGGTCAACATTTACTCAATAATCTATCAGTATTGCTAATGCCAAAAAAATAAATTAAAAACAGGAGTGGATGTAAAACAGAGATGACACATGAATGGAATATTTGCATGTCTTCTGTGTTTTGTACCCACTCCTGCATTTTGCTAACAAATCATAAGCCAATTCTGATGGGACCCAACAGGCCTTACAGCTGCTACACAGAAAGGATCCGTTGTGCGTCTAATTTTTCCTTCCTTCTGATAGATAAGAAAAAAGGTCAAATAAATGATGATGTCAGCCAGGCCGAGGGGCAAAATAGTGGCTCAGTCATGAAGTGGGGAGGGTGGGAACAGCATGAGAAGTCCACAGAGTGGCCCTATGACATAGTGGTGAGGTGGAAGCAGCATAAGGAGGCCACAGAATGGCACAATGACCGAGTCTGGAGGTGGCGACAGTAACAGCATCAGGAGGAGACCACAGAGGGGCAGGTGACATAATGTGTAGATGGCAGTAACAGCAGCAGCCTCAGGCAGATACCATAGAGTGGCAAGGTGACATAGTGTGCAGTTGGCAGCAGCATGAGGATACCACAGAGTGGCAAGGTGACATAGTGTGGAGTTTTCAGCATCAGGAGGATACCACAGAAAGGCAAGGTGACATTGTGTGGAGATGGCAGCAGCAGGATACCACAGAGTGGAAAGGTAACATATTTTTCTTGCTAGACTGTAATACGCCCCTATACGCTTTCACCATAAATAACTGCAACAGTGCAGTGCGTATATATTTTTCTTTTTTTACTTTAATATACGCCTCTATACATTTTCACCAGAAATAACTGCAACAGTGAAGCGCGCATGTATTTTTCTTATTTAATGAAATACGCCCCTATACGCTTTCACCAGAAATAACTTCAACAGTGCAGTGTGTATATATTTTCTTGTTGTACTAAAATATGCCCTTATACGCCCTTTAACAGAAATAACTGCAGAAGTGCAGTGAGTATATATTTCCCCTGTTGTACTGAAATGCACCCCTATACGCTTTTAACAGAAATAACTGCAGAAGTGAAATGTGTATATATTTTTCTTGTCGTACTGAATGAGATACTAAGATAAAAGCCACTAAAGGCTTTTCAACATGATACTTGCAGCCTAATAACAAAAAGCTGAAATGACAGAGCTGTCTAATGACTATTTGGATCCCAAAATAATCGTTCCCTGCACTTGTAAATCAATCACTTTCCTATCAATGTCTCTAATGCCTTCTGACGTCTCTCCCTGCACTAAGATGCTGTGAAATGATTCCTCCCTATCCTTTCCCTGCACTTATAAATCCTTTTTTCATTTTTTTTTTAAACATTGTTTTTCCAATTGCTGTCCCTAGAGTCTTCACACATCTGTCCCTGCACTCTGAATGCTGGAAAATGGCAGAAAATGGCTCTAAAATGGCTGCCGTATTTATAGGGCTGTGACATGACAGGGCTGGCTGGCTGCTGATTGGCTGCATCCAGGTATGTTAATCCATGCCCCATGTCCTCAGTCCTCACACGTGTAGCCGCAATTTTAGGAAAATTGTGATTCGTTATCACGAAGGGCGAGGAAATTTGCATTTGTTGTGAATCAAATTTTCCTGAAATTATAGATGAATTCCACTTTGTCAGCTTCGATTCGTTCATCTCTACTACTCACTTCTGATTGTCTATCAGAAAGCGTTCAACACCACTGCTCAGGCATGTATGAAGAGTCAACATGAAGTACATTGCAAGCTGAAATCTTGTAGTTACTGTATATACACAACGGTAGATGAAAAGAAGATATATTTTTTTTAGCCATGGGGTGAACAGAACATATGGCTTAAAAGAAGCTGCCTCAATACACAGGAGAGAACCATGAAGATATGGGACATGACGCTGATGTACACACAGATGGCAGCTTATCCTGAAAAATCATCTGAAATAACAACAAGACTTTAGCAATGCAAATAATTTTGTGGTTCATAAAAAAAAAATTGCGGATCCACAAATCACAGATAGTAGCCCGTGTGTGTTCATCAATTTGCGGACCACACATGGCCATCACTCTCATAGAAAATGCCTGTTTTTGTCCGCAATTGCCGGGCCACGGAACAGAACAACGGATGCAGAAAGCACACAGTGTGCTGTCCGCATCTTTTGCGGCTCCATTGAAATTAATGAGTCCGCACCCATTCCGCTAAAATGTGGAACGGGTGCGGAACAAAACATACGGCCGTCTGAATGAGCCCTTATGATAGTATTTCAGAGCCTGCAAGGTATTATTTATGTGATGAGTGGTAGTCTGAGACCAATAGAAAGGATGCCTGCTCAATTTGTCATTCATAACTCCTCTCATAAAATGGGTTTTACAATTTATGTTTTCATTATGACACTATTACTGGATACTTTTACAGCACAATGAATGATAGCAACAGTTTACTCCAGTCTGTTCTCTGAACAGTTTTGCAATACATTTTATTAAGGGAGTATAGACATTATCTTTATATGCTCATTTCTAATATTGATGCAGCTTTTACAGTTGTATTAAAGTCAACAGTATATTTATAAAGAATGCGGTGTGCCAGCCGACAGGTTCTACCATATCTCTACAACAGTGCTGCTATCAGTACAATGCAATGACCAGAACTTGCACTTAAAGAGGACCTTTCATGGGTCCGAACATTGTAAGATAACTATCTGGACATGTACAGCGGCGCCCAGGGATCTCACTGCACTTACTATTATCCCTGGGCGCCGCTCCGTTCGCCCGCTGTGGCCCTGTTACCTTCACCCGCTCTGTATAGTAATTGCTACTATCGGTTCACCAGGGAGGAGTCTGCCCTGTTTCTCCCTGAGCGTTCCATCTCCCTGTCTGTAGCACTGTCCAATCGCAGCGCAGAGCTCACAGCCTGGGAGAAAAAACCTCCATGGCTGTGAGGTCTACAGCCAGGGAGAAGAAACACCCAGAGAAACAGGACAGACTCCTCCCTGGTGAACCGATAGTAGCAATTACCATACAGCGCGGGAGAAGGTAGCGGGGCCACAGCGGGTGAACAGAGCTGCACCCAGGGATAATAGTAAGTGCAGTGAGATCCCTGGGTGCTGCTCTACATGTCCAGATAGTTATCTTACAATGTTTGGACCCATGAAAGGTCCTCTTTAACTGGGCTATATTAACTCCAGAGTTTAACATGGTTGCAGCATCCCACTACTGAAGTAGTGGTACACTGCAAAATGGTTAAAAACATGCTTTTATGAGAGATATATATATATTTAAAGGCCTTCTGAGCATATTTTTATGATTGCATTTTACTCATTTTGGGCTAAAATCATTTTTTCAATTGGTCTTTGTTAAAAATATTACTATGTTCTGTCATTAAGGGTTAACTATTTGTCTAGCTGTGGGAATTAGAGATGAGCAAACCAGTCAAGATTTGTTTTGGGTGCAGTTCGACAATTTTTTACAAAATTTGGATTCGGACCTGAATCGGTTCTGACCGACCGGAAGTTGCTCCTATTGACCTGAGAGTTAGTATATAACCCTGTCTACCCTCCTAGGACTCATGATTTTTAGGAAAATTATTTATCTTTTTGTTTATTATGATTTTTTCCCCCATTCCCAAGCTCTGGAACGCAATGACAGCAATAGTAAATGATGTCTAGATGACTCAGTACTACTAATACTACTACTACATCTGGCCGGATAGTTGGTGCTGCTATTACCCACATTCTGGCTCTGGGTCTTTCATTTGGAACCCTTCCGTAGCCCAGACATTTTTGGGCCTCTGAGATAATGTTGTGCACTACCCTGTATATCGGTGTAGTAATCACTTTTATATGCTGCTATTTTGAATATAATCAACGACCCCACCCAAAAGAATAAAAAAATATTAAAAAACATGTGACGATAGGGATACTGATTTAAGCCGAAATTCGGTATCCATATATAACGCCTATCAAGTTTGAGCCAATCGGTATAACCAATACTGTGTGTTCCTATCCTAGTTGTCATCCATAGCACTAAAATAAACACAAAACTAATGCTGCACTTAATTAATAAATAGAACATCTTTATACATGGGTAGCGTAGTGTGACAAGGGTGGGCTAGAAAGATCGCGCGGGAATGATGTAATCTGTGGGTAAGCAATAGCCTGCCACACCTCTGACAGAACAACACTCTGTGGCGCGCTGTTTGCCACATCAGGGGAAACAGTATATGAATGAGCCGAAACTGCCAAATTGGATAAATGAAATATGCCCATAATGTTAATAACAATTCACCTGAAAGGCATGATGCAATTCATAATAAGGACATATATTAAAAATCTTTCAACAAAAAAAATGTCTTATCCCTTACAGATACTTTTTGGGTGCTGGCCTGTGCATTGGTGTTGATCACCTCTATGCTGGTTTTATTAAATTAAACAAGTGCCAAAAAACATTTAAATTCCAACCATGTTGAGATATAATTCACAGAAATGGACAATTAAGGCCTGACGCTCAATTTATTGTTATCACTCACAGGTAGATTGCTGCCATCCCCTGTGTCTTACAGTAAGCACATATATATGCCGGTTTAATTACATTTATCAAAAAAAATAAAGGAAATTCCAAACTCTGTGGAAACTACATCTATACGTAAAGGGAGGATTGAGGCTTGATGCTACATTTCACCTTAATGCACACTGGTAGATTGCTTCCACACTGTGGGTATTGCTGCGGTAATGATGAATATATGCAGATTAATTAAATGGAATCCCCCTAAAAAAATGACATTGCGACCATGTGGAAACAAAAAATATGTAAACAGATGACTAAGGCTTGACGATCAATTTTTTGTTAATACACACAGGTAGATTGCTGCTTTACCTTGTGTCTTATAGTAAACTGGTTTAATTACATTTAACTATCCCCGAAAAATGTAAATTACAGCCGTGTGGAAACAGAGTATATGCAAACAGATAGAGGCAACTTAACACACATACAGTAGGTAGATTGATGCCACACTGTGGGTATTGCTGCAGTAATTATATATATATATATATATATATATATATATATATATATATATATATATATATATATATATATATATATATATATATATATATATGCTTGAGGAAGGCTCGCAAGAGCTGAAACGTCGCAAGATTTGCCACAATATGGGTGAATAAAACCACTTGATTTCGCCAATATCTGGAGTGCAGTCCTATTTCTTCGATTATATTATTGGGGACTGCCGTTATCCCCCTTGGATTTTGCACCCATTTTTTATGGTTGGTGCTCCCGCTGGACTTTCTTTTTCTATATATATATATATATATATATATATATATATATATATATATACAGTACAGACCAAAAGTTTGGACACACCTTCTCATTCAAAGAGTTTTCTTTATTTTCATGACTATGAAAATTGTAGATTCACACTGAAGGCATCAAAACTATGAATTAACACATGTGGAATTATATACATAACACAAGTGTGAAACAACTGAAAATATGTCATATTCTAGGTTCTTCAAAGTAGCCACCTTTAGCTTTGATTGCTGCTTCGCACACTCTTGGCATTCTCTTGATTAGCTTCAAGAGGTCGTCACCTGAAATGGTTTTCACTTCACAGGTGTGCCCTGTCAGGTTTAATAAGTGGGATTTCTTGCCTTATAAATGGGGTTGGGACCATCAGTTGTGTTGTGGAGAAGTCAGGTGGATACACAGCTGATAGTCCTACTGAATAGACTGTTAGAATTTGTATTATGGCAAGAAAAAAGCAGCTAAGTAAATAAATGAGTGGTCAGCTAAGTAAATAAATGTCAGCCAAAGGTAACTTTCTGTCCTTCCCATCATCTGATGGTCCTGATGCTCCTGCTCCTCCTACTGCTCCTCCTACTCCTTGTTGCGTATTCCATCAAGCAAATGATCACCAAAGCGATCGCCAAGAGACAACAGTATGAGTGCACTCATCCGACGGCGCAGAAGTTGAACGTGCTCCTGGCCAAGTTTCTGATGCTGCAGTCCCTCTCTTTCCAAGTTGTGGACCTTTCAGATAACTAATGGTTTGTGCCAAGCCAAGGTAGAGAGTCCCAAGCCATCATTTCTTTGCCAAAAGGCAGTACCAGCCCTGCACAAATATGTAGAACGGAAGGTGGGCCAGTCTTTGAGCATGTCGGTGTCTGCCAAAGTGCACGGCAGCGTCGACGTGTGAAGCTGTAACTACGATCAGGACAGTAAATGTCCTTTATGGCCCACTGGGTTCGAATGTGGTTCTTGCACAGCCATACCAGCAACTTGGCCAGGTGACGTCGCTTTCGCCTCCACGTTGCCACGCCGTTGGTCCAGTGACAATGTCTGCCTCCGCCTCCTCATCCTCCACTGTGTCCTCAGCCTCCACTGCAGAGACAATTCACAGTGCCCCTCCAGAATTCCACATGTGCACGGCATGTCGGTGTCACGCTGTTCTGCACCTCATTTGCCTTGGCGAACAGAGTCACACAGTGGAAGACATCCTAAAACTGGCCAGGAAACTTTGCATGCACTTCAGCCACTTGTACACCGCAAAGCACACCCTCCTCCAGCTGCAGCGGCAAAATGGCATCCCCCCAAAATAGGCTGATATGCGACGTTTCCACCCCTTGGAATTCCACCCTCTATAGTTTGGACCGACTGTATGAACAGGGAAAGGCCAGAAACGAGCAGACAGGAGTACTCCCCTGTGTAATTTCAATGTCATCCAGTGGCAGCTCATGCGTGACACCTGCCGTTTGCTCAGGCCCTTTGAGGAGGCCACGTTATGTGTCATTCGCCAGGACTACAGGATGAACAACGTCATTCCACTGCTTCATGTCCTGGAACAGATGCTGGTAAATCTGGCTGATAAGGTGACTGGAGACGTGGCACCTAAATCTCATGGCCACATGAGCCCTGTGGGGGCTGAAATGGAGGAGGAGGACATTGGAGCACAAGCAATGTGTAGTGAAATGGGTGATTTTTCTACACAGATGACAGGATAGGAGGAGCAGGAACAGCCAGAGGAGCTACAGGGCGATGAGGATGAGGCAGAAGACCCAGACACACCGTGGCAAGCTGCATGCACACTTGCTTGGGTAGTGACAGCCGAATTGACACCATTCAGCAAAGAGATGTCTTCTGGCTCACCAGCTTGTTGGCACCTCGCTACTGGTCCACAATGGGGGCCTTTTTTACACCCATTGAGAAGGAGGACAAACTGAACTACTATAGAGACATCCTATATCAGTAATGGCTAAACTTGGTACTCCAGCTGTGGTAAAACTACAATTCCCAAGATGCCCTGCTTGCTTGGCTGCTCTCAGAACTCTGCCTATCTGCACCATTGTCCACCCTCTTGCAGGTCTGAACAGGAGGGCCCTCTGCACTCACATTCCACTGCCCTGACTGCTGGAGTCTAGAGTCGCTGATGAGCAGCTTTCTTCATCCGCATAGTGAAGAAACTACTCACCAGCAGCTAGACGTAGAGCAGAACCTGAATAAGCAGGTGGTGGCATACTTGAAGTGCACCCTGCCAGCCGTCATTGAAGATCCGCTAGACTACTGGGCAGCCAATCTGGATTTGTGGCTACCACTGGCCGAGTTTGCCCTGGAAAAGCTGTACTGCCCAGGCAGTAGTGTGGCATTAGAGAGGTTGTTTAGTGCGGCGGGGTCCATAGTTACCCCAAGAAGAACTCGCCTGTCCACGCAAAATGTGGAGATACTGACATTTGTCAAGATGAATCAGGCGTAGATCAGTCAGGATTTCCATCCACCAATTCCTGATGCATCAGATTAGATCATCCATGGTGCCACACCAACACATTGACAAAAGAGACCGTTTTCTTCTGGCTACCTGCCTCAGCTACTATTCTGATGCTGCCACCTGCCTGATGCCCACATCTGAAACCAAGTGTTCTGGTTTCAGATGTGTGGCACCACCTTCTGCGGGTACTGGTATTGCCACCCACCTCCACACTATATCACCTTGCCACTCTGTAGTCTCCTGATGCTGCAGCCATCTCCACACTCTTTCATTGTGCCACTCTGTGGCCTCCTGATGCTGCCGCCACCTCCACACCATGTCACCTTGCCACTCTGCGGCCTCCCGATGGTGCCGCCACCTCCACACCATGTCACCTTGCTACTCTGTGGCCTCCTGATGCTGCTGCCACCTCCACACTCTTTCATTGTGCCACTCTGTGGCCTCCTGATGGTGCCACCATCTTCACACATTGTCATTGTGCCACTCTGTGGCCTTTTGATGCTGCTGCCACCTCCACACTCTGTCATTGTGCCACTCTGTGGTCTCCTCATGCTGCTGCCTCCTCCACACTATGCACTATGTCACCTTGCCACTATGTGGTCTCCACATGCTGCTACCTCTTCCACACTATGTCACCCTGCCACTCTGTGGCCTCCTGATGCTGCCGCCACCTCCACACTATTTCATTGTGCCTCTCTGTGGCCTCCTGATGGTGCCGCCATCTTCATACTCTGTCATTTCTCCACTCTGTGGTCTCCTCATGCTGCTGCCTCCTCCACACTATGTCACCTTGCTACTCTGTGGTCTCCTCATGCTGCTACCTCCTCCACACTATGTCACCTTGCCACTCTGTGGCCTTCTAATGCTGCCTCCACCTCCACACTCTTTCATTGTGCCACTCTGTGGCTTCCTGACGGTGCCACTATCTTCACACTCTGTCATCGTGCCACTCTGTGTCCATTTGATGCTGCCGCCACCTTCACACTCTGTCATTGCACCACTCTGTGGCTTCCTGATGGTGCTGCCTCCTCCACACTCTGTCAATGTGTCACTCTGTGGCTTCCTGATGCTGCTGCCACCTCCACACTATGTCACCCAGACACTCTGTGGCCTCCTGATGGTGCCACCACCTCCACACTATGTCACCTAGACAATCTGTGGCCTCCTGATGCTGCCGCCACCTCCACACTCTGTCATTGGACCACTCTTTTGTCTCCTCATGCTGATTTCAGCTCACTACTATGTCATAGGGCCACTCTGTGGACTTCTCGTGCTGTTCCCACCCTCCCCACTTTATAACTGGGCCACTATTTAGCCTTTCGGCCTGGCTAACATCATCATTTATTTGACTCTTCTTTTGAACTTTCAGAAGGAAGGTAAAATAAGACGCAAAACGGATTCTCTCTGTGTAGCATCTGTAAGGCCTGTATGGCCCAATCAGAATTGGCTTATAATTTGGTAGCCAAAAGCAGGAGTGGTTACAAAACACAGAAACTTGCAAATATTTTGTTCACATGTCATCTCTGTTTGGAGCCACTTGTGTTTTTATTGCCATTAGCAATACTGATGTATTACTGACCAAATGGTGACCGAGTTGAGGTGGATGCTCAACAGACAGGATTCGTTTCTTGTGGGTTATTGTTATGACGGAACAGACGAAGGGCAAAATAATCAGTGACGTCAACACAAACTTACTTATGACACCCTCTCCACTCTGTCATGGGGGCTCTACTTGTATAAGCGTTTATTAGAACTGGTTCTGTAGACATCTATGTGGAATCAGCTGACAACAGTGTAAAAGGAGTGTGCTTCTTCTTGATGCTAACATCGATCTGTAAGGCTGAGTTCATACTTGAGTTATTTGGTCAGTTTTGGCCCTGTGAATGCCCAAATATGTGAAGTGTGCAGTGATTCTAAGAGCCACGTCTGTCATCTGCATGTCATACTGTCTCACAGTTTTATTTCACTACCAAAGCAGACTCCCTATGCGTGTTACTGCAAGGCACAGTGTTCTACATCACAAGAAAGGCTCTCTACAGCCAGGAAATAGCCATTTTTTTATTTAATTTGCCACAAATAAACTCGGATTGGACCGAATTTTTCCAAAAACAATTGGTGTTCTCAGAAAATGACTTCTTGTTTAAATCACATTTAAAACATATTTTTAAATAATTTTTGAATATTTTTTTTTTATATTCCATGTCAACATCTATATTTAAGCAATCTATATTCGCAATGGCCACTTAGTCTAATAATAGGCCTTTTAGTCTATACAGATCACTTTACTGCAGTTATATACCATTCTAAACCTACCTGTAATGATAAGGAGGTATCACCTCTGTGTATAGATAAGACAGAATCCAGCATTCACAATAGGTAATTGTCAAAGCATATCTATACTTTCCTTGCATAATGACCTCTGCATAGGTCACAGAGCATGCCTAGAAGATTCTCCCATAGGTGTCAATGAGGTCCCCTCCTGGCCTTTGTCTATGGCCCATGGGGCTGCCATAAAGTAATCTTTTAGTGCTGCGTAAATGCCATTAGACAAGATGGCCGCCCCCATAATCATGTTCAGGAAATAGAATAAAAAAATCTACAATCAGAAAATAAAAACAGCTTTTAAAAAAAGGATATGTGTCACTATCTGGTTTTAACTGGCAGATAACATTTTTGATGACAAATTTCCTTCAAGGGGTTTGATGACTGGATTAATCATACCTAGGACCACATGGAAAAAAAAATACAGCAAATACTTTATTTACCTCCCCTGAATACTCATAACTTTAAGGAACCACCTGACACAACGTCTTAAAGCTTGCCAGCACTTTATATATGCTGTCAAACATGATGTCCTGTTGATGACCATCATCAGAACCTTGTGTGCCAGACCCTGGTGGTAGTTATGTTCCTGATGACAGTGATAATATCATTCTCCTCCAATTCATCTGTAATGGCAGGTCTACAGGATCTACGCAGCTACAGTCCCTGGACTGTTTTTTTTATTGTGGTCCACTTTTTTTTTTTTTCAGTTTTCAATAATCTTTATTGAATAATTCAGAATCATACATGAAAAACTAGAATAGTGGGAGGATGACAAATCTCCACTACTCTTGAACATTACAAAACTTGTTCCAGGTCTGACAAATAAAAGTTACGGGTCGTATTATTCTTATAGATGTTGTACATCATGAAGACAACTTATCAAAGAATCTGAGTGAAGTTTATCATTATTGATTACATAAATCTAGACATGTTCACATCACTAATTACTTAGATAGAGCAAACAAAAAGTCTGAAATTCGCGCCTGCGATTTCTGTTTGCAGGTCACAGTTAAATGATGTGAACTTGAGGCATAGCTTAGCGACAAGTCCGTGAGACAGGTCAAGGGAGTAAATCTAAAGGGAGGGGGAGGAGACGACTGAGACTCGAATAGCTCTTGAGTTATGGAAAAACCGGCCTTACTCTATGGGCCCTTCAATAGCTTCTGAAAGAGATCCAATTACACCAAATCCTCAAGAACTTGGGGTGAGATCTCATTTCCCAAGAGGACAGTTCCTCTAGGCGATAAAGCTGGTCAATTTTTTGGAGCCATTGTTCTGTAGTTGGGACCTCGGCCGACAGCCATAGATGGGCGATTAGCAGTTTAGCCGCGTAAATTAGTTGTTTAAATAGTGCTAGAATATGTGGAGAGGGATCCGTAGGGAAGAGATTTAGAAGGGCAACTTCTGGTGATGGGACAATATTAGATTTACAAATTCAGTTGCAAGTATGAAAGATCTTAACCCACCAACTAGCCAAAACCGGGCACGACCACCATATGTGGAGAAAAGTACCTTTGTTTTCAGAGCATCTCCAGCATGTGTCTGAGGCCGAGACAGAATACAGGCATGTCTTGTCAGGGGTTTTATACCAACGAGTGATAATTTTGTAGTTATTTTCCTGAATTTTGACACACCGTGAGGCTTTATGTGGGGAGTTAAAAATAGTAGTGACGTCCTCAGGGGGAAAGCATTTATCTAAGTCTTTTTCCCATAATCTGATGAACGCCGGCGTCAGTGCGGCAGGGGGAGTCGTTATCCTATTGTACCATTGTGATATTGATTTACGCGGGGGAGAGTTTAAGGAAATCAGGTTCTCAAACAAAGTTATAGGGCGTATTAAATTTTGTACTTGAATGTGTTGAGACATGTAAGCCCTTAGGAAAAAAATACAGTTGAAGCTAGACAAGGGGACCTTCAATAGGTCATTCATTGCTTTGACAGAGAGCAGTTGTCCATCTACATAAAGGTCAATTAATCTCACCTTGGCCTTGATTATCTCAGAAGGTAGACTTTTTTGCAGGGCCTGGGGAGCCAGTTGAAGAATATCTGTTGTATTAAGAATAGGGGATGGAAAAGGGGAACCAAGGGGAGAGGATTGCAGTGCCTTCCAAGCATTTAGAGTGGCCTTCATTACTGGAGAGATATTTGGATGAAGAGGCGGAATTAACATTCGTCCTAGTAGCGCAGCTCTAAAAGGAAGTCCTAGTAAGGCTTCTTCCATGGGGACCCAAGATTTATGCTTGGGGGCTATCATCCAATCCACCACTCTGGTAAGTAAAACTGCTTTCCCATAGAATTCAGGATCTGGTAGTGAGACCCCTCCTCTCTCTCTCGGATAAGACAACAGCTTATAGGACAACCTGGCTTTTTTCTTGTTCCATATGAAGGCTCGGAACATAGACCTAAGTTTAGCGTAGTATGTAGAAGGGACTAGAATTGGAAGAGTCTGTTGGAGGTAAGTGAGCTTAGGGATAATTAGGGAAAGTAAGATGTTTTTCCTCCCAAACCATGAAAGTATGGGGACATCTAGGGAACCAAGGTCTTCGGACAATTTGTTTTGGAGAGGAACATAGTTCAAGTTGAAGAGCTGGTTTGGATCCATGGACATTTTAATCCCCAAGAACGTTAAAAAGGGAGCGGACCAATTGAAGGGGGAGTTCGCTTCAAGATGGTCTTTTAAGGATTTTTTAAGACCTGTGGAGATTATAAGCGATTTACTGTGGTTAACTTTAAAATTGGAATATGATCCATAAGTTTCTAAGTGCCTATAGATAATAGGGAGAGCTGTCTCAGGATTACTAATTATTAACAGCAAATCATCCGTGAATGCGGCTATTTTATGCTGTTGGTCTCTTAACTTTATTCCCTGGATGTCCCCATCTAGCCTAATGGTCTGTAATAGAGGCTCCAATGCAAGGACAAATAGGAGCGGGGAAAGGGGGCAGCCTTGGCGGGTGCCATTACGAATTTTGAAGGGTTCAGAAAGGGTGTCATTTACCCGGATTGAAGCTGAAGCATGGCGGTACATAGCTTCTATTGCTAGGATAAAGGGAGGAGGGATACCACGAGATCGTAATGCCGAGTACATAAAGGACCAATTGACCCTATTGAAGGCCTTCTCAGCATCTGTACTGAGAAGGACAAGAGGGATGTTTTTTTTTTTGACATAGTGAATGATATTGAGAATTCGGGCAGTATTATCCTTCCCCTCTCTTTGTTTCACGAACCCCACTTGATCTCTGTGTATAAGAGACGGGAGGACTACCGCCAGTCTATTTGCGAGCATTTTGGCTAAAAGTTTTAAGTCTATGTTAAGAAGAGAGATAGGTCTGAAATTGGGGCATAATGTATGGTCTTTACCTTCTTTAGGAATTAAAGTGATATGGGCTCTAGTCATGTCAGGGGAGAGGGGTACGCATGCTAAGGTGGCTATATACACTGGAAGAAGGTGTGGTATCAATATCTCCTGGAACTTTGAGTATTAGGGGATAGGGAGACCGTCAGGACCTGGGCATTTCCCTCTAGGGGAGTTTTTAATAGCTTCCAGTAGTTCCTCTGAGGAAAATGGAGATGCCAAACGATCCTTGCTTAGTTTCATCTTGTGTATGAAATTTAGCATTTTCCTACTTTTTAGCCTGGACATCATAAAGCGAGAGGCCTTGTTTCCATGGGCGAATATTTTATATTGAGAGTGCAAATAGAACTTAGCAGAATTTATGTTTAGAAGGTTCTTGAGAGAGGCCCTGCATGAGGAAAGCTCCTGTAACTGAGTCTCCAATAGGGAGGTTTTATGGGCTCTTTCTAGGAAGCTAATTTTCTCATGAAGGGAGTCTATCTGTCTTTGCCTTTCTTTTTAAGATGAGCGCCCAGGCTAATACAGTGGCCTCATATGTAAGCTTTGTGAGCATCCCAGACTGTTTGTGGTGAAACCTCAGGGGTACAATTGGTATCAAAATATTCTCTTAACAGTTTTTCCATTTTAGATATGTTATCGGATGAGTTGATGAGTTGTTCATTAAACCTCCAATGGCTCTTATGTTTCTGGTTAGAAGGCGGTGTCATATGGATAAATATTGGGGCGTGGTCGGATAGGATTATGGAACCTATTTCAGCTCCGGAACAGAACTGGAGATGCTCTTTCGGCACAAATATGATTTGTGCATAGGGGAGTAAAAGGTATAATTCTTGGAGTCCGGATTCATGTTACGCCAGACATCTATCAGGTGGGCTTTAGATAGATTCCTCAACAGAGAGCGAATACCTTTTTGAGATTGGACCGATTTTTTGGAGGAGGAGTCTATGAGGGGATTTAGGACTAGGTTCATGTCACCTCCTACCACCGTGATACCACCTCTAAAAGCCTCTAATTTTTGAAGAGTTGAATTCAGCCAAGATATTTGGTGATCATTTGGGGCGTATAAGTTCACAAATGTGTAGAGATGTTGCCCAATTTTATCCTTGATCATCAAAAACCTCCCATCTGGGTCACATAGTTGATCATCAAGAATGAAGGGAACCTTATTTTGGAATCCTATGCTAACACCTTTAGAGTTTGACGAAGGGGATCCACAGTGAAACCACGTAGGGTAAAAAGAAAAGGAAAGGTTGGGGAAATGTTGTATTTTAAAATGAGTCTCCTGTAAGAAGACTGTTTGCTCTATTTCTCCTCAATAACCCAAAGACCTGGCTCCTCTTAGAAGGTGAATTAAGTCCCTTGACGTTATACGAGGCAACACTGATAGCCATCTTGGAAATAAAGAGGAGAAACAAAGCACCTAATCAAAATAACATGAGGATGTGTTGTTTTAATGAATAAAATATGGGACTTATCGTCTAGTCGGAGTGTTATAGATAACCGTCTTATTCCTGAAAATGAGAAGACCCGTCTCGGATGAGCTCTCCCATGAGAATGTGCAGACCTGGAGAAAAAGGCAGAAAACAAACAAAATTTGAACCTAAAGAATACAAATGTAACAATAACGGAAAGGTCCTGTGGGACCTGGTCTAAAGGGGGAAAAGGCATTTGCCAATAGTAGACCCGACCATACATTCTAATAATCTTAGCTGCTATGGAAACCTTAGGTTGAGGTGACAGGGCGAGTGGAGTTGGGCAAGTCATAAGAAATATAGGGAGGTGGGCTGGGGATTACTTTCCCTCGGTAATACTTAGACGGGGTTAAGTGGGCTACTAGGTGTTTCTTATGGATAGGCAAATAGGACTATCAGGAGGCAATATCCCACACGATGCGATCTTAGGTTAGGAAATCTGTATAAAGCTCCATTGTATGGGGTGGTCACCCTCCAAAATCGTGGATAGCTGTTTTTTTTTTAATAAGGTACCCTTTCAAGAGTCCTCTAGCTTTCTATCGCTATGTATTATCTGGGGTATTGCGATTTTTAGGGTTGTCTTACGATTAAAACTTTGCATAAGGGTCTTACGGCTGAACCCCGCTTGGCCATCCAGAACTCTGTGGTTACGCGATTCTATGTGGCATAGCCCCGCTAGCTCCGACTAAATGCACAATTGTGAATAATGGGATAATTAAGCCTAATAACTGATTCTAATCTATCTGGCAACAGCAATCCACGATTCCTGTTATGCCCATCCACTCCTAACTTCTGGAGACTACCAAGGCAATACTGTCTATACCTATTCAGTAATAGCGATCTTCGCTACATGTGAAAGCCGCATAGATGATCTCAGTCCCGTCCTATATAGTACCGTATTCGGATAAGAATCGGAAGGTATACTGAGACAAAGTACGGGGAAAGACAGAGTAAGGAGGGAGTGAAAGGGTGACATATGGAAAGAATGAGGGGGTTATACTCATCACATAAGATATTAGCTGTAGAGAAGTGACCCTTCTACTTCAGAAAGCGTCCGTAGATATGCGTCTTGGGGTGAGAGGATGACTCTTCTTCTTGTCTCTCTGCCTCTGCGCCTTAGGAGTATTCTTCGTCTCGAATGACACTATTCTGGGGAGACTTGGCAACGATGATATGTCTTTGACAACGTTCCAATCTGCAAGGGGGAGATGTCCAGAAGTTCGTATGCAGGGCCTAAGTCCAGGTGAGATTTGATGTTAATCCTCTTGCCTTGATAGGAGAAAGATAATACAAACGGGAATTGCCAGCGATAGAGGATTTTATGATTTCTGAGCCAGTCAGTGAGGGGTTTCAGGCATCTTCTTTTCTGGAGCGTCATAGGAGCCAGGTCTTGGTAGATGTTGATTGGAACTCCTTTGTATTTTGCTCCATTTGGTGGTCGAGCTTTAGCTATTATATCTTCTTTATCCTGGAAGTGAAGGAATCAACAGATGATATCCCTGGGGGGTTCGTTGCCCTGCGGTCTTGGGCGCAGAGCCCGATGAGCTCTCTCTAAAATAATCGATGCCGAGCGTTCAGGGCCTAGTAACCCCTCACATATCTCCTTAACTACATCAGCTGGGTCTTGGGGAGAATCGAGTTCTGGAACTCCTCTAAAACGCAGGTTATTTCTTCTTCCCTGGTTTTCCTGGTCTTCCAGGGCGTTGAATGCTTCGTTAAGGTGCAGCTGGCACTGTTGCAAGCTAACGGCAGTTGCTTCTTGGAAGTCCAGGATCACCGCCTGGTTGTTCTCCAGGGTTTCGACCCTGCCTCCCACATGCCTTATATCTTGCCTGAGGGACGACATCTCGCTTACCAGCGGCTCCATTGCCCTCTGTAATGCAGAGTCCAGGTATTTCCTTGAGATCGGGAGATGATTGCGGAGTTTAAGATCTTCAAGATCACTGCTGTCTGCCTGGAGATCTGGTTCGCTGTCTTCCGTCTCCTTGTTAGGCTCTGGCGCCATCTTAGTTTCCCGGGCTGCACATATTGCAGCGGCTTTTTAAATAAATTTGTCCATATCTCCACAGTTTGAAGGCTGTTTGTGAGAAAGGGACGAGTCCCCCCTCTTTTGCTGGCCGATTTTGCTCATATTTTTTGCTTAGCAGCTATCGTTAGCTATGAAAAGGCCGGGATCAAGCAACGGAGCTCAGGCGCGCACGTCCATTCAGGTCTGGCACTAGCTCCGCCCCCCGATTGTGGTCCACTTTTTGATTGTGGTCTAGGGATGAGCGAACTCGAACTGTATAGTTCGGGTTCGTACCGAATTTTGGGGTGTCCGTGACACGGACCCGAACCCGGACATTTTCGTAAAAGTTCGGGTTCGGTGTTCGTCGCTTTCTTGGCGCTTTTGTGACGCTTTCTTGGCGCTTTTTGAAAGGCTGCAAAGCAGCCAATCAACAAGCGTCATACTACTTGCCCCAAGAGGCCGTCACAGCCATGCCTACTATTGGCATGGCTGTGATTGGCCAGAGCACCATGTGACCCAGCCTCTATTTAAGCTGGAGTCACATAGCGCCGCCCGTCACTCTGCTCTGATTAGCGTAGGGAGAGGTTGCGGATGCGACAGTAGGGCGAGATTAGGCAGATTAACTCCTCCAAAGGACTTCACTTGATTAATCGATCGATCTGCAGCTGTGCATCATTGAGCTGCTGAAATTCAAATGCTCACTCACTGTTTTTAGGCTGCCCAGACCGTTTGTCAGTCACTTTTTTCTGGGGTGATCGGCGGCCATTTTGTGTCTTGTGCGGTGCTGCGACCAAGTGCATCCAAGCTGCGACCAAGTGCATTTAACCCTCAATGGTGTGGTTGTTTTTTGGCTAAAGCCTACATCAGGGTGAAGCTGTCACACCAAGTGCATTTAACCAGCAATAGTCTGTTCATTTTTTGGCCATATACTACATCAGGGGCAAGCTGCGCCCGTCACCAAGTGCATTTAACCCTCAGTAGTGTGGTGCGTCAAGCTGTGACACCAAGTGCATTTAACCAGCAATAGTCTGTTCATTTTTTGGCCATATACTAAATCAGGGGCAAGCTGCGCCCGTCACCAAGTGCATTTAACCAGCAATAGTGTGGTTATTTTTTGGCCATATCCCAGTCTAATTCTGTCACTAAATCCATACCGGTCACCCAGCGCCTAAATACTAGGCCTCAAATTTATATCCCGCTAAATCTCTCGTTACCGCTGTCCTGTTGTGGCTGGGAAAGTTATTTAGTGTCCGTCAAAGCACATTTTTTGTTCTGGGTTGAAGTACAATTCCCAATTTAGCAATTTCATAATTTAGTGGTTTCTGCTATATCAGAGCTATTTGAAATCTATCCCTAAAAGGGTATATAATATTCAAGGTGCACATTGGGTCATTCAGAATAACTTCACACACACCCGCTACTGTGTATTTCCAAGTCTAATTCTGTCACTAAACCCATACCTGTCACCCAGCGCCTAAATACTAGGCCTCAAATATATATCCTGCTAAATCTCTCGTTAACGCTGTCCTGTTGTGGCTGGGAAAGTTATTTAGTGTCCGTCAAAGCACATTTTTTGTTCTGGGTTGAAGTACAATTCCCAATTTAGCAATTTCATAATTTAGTGGTTCCTGCTATATCAGAGCTATTTGAAATCTATCCCTAAAAGGGTATATAATATTCAAGGTGCACATTGGGTCATTCAGAATAACTTCACACACACCCGCTACTGTGTATTTCCAAGTCTAATTCTGTCACTAAACCCATACCTGTCACCCAGCGCCTAAATACTAGGCCTCAAATTTATATCCTGCTAAATCTCTCGTTAACGCTGTCCTGTTGTGGCTGGGAAAGTTATTTAGTGTCCGTCAAAGCACATTTTTTGTTCTGGGTTTAAATACAATTCCCAATTTAACAATTTCATAATTTAGTGGTTTCTGCTATATCAGAGCTATTTGAAATCTATCCCTAAAAGGGTATATAATATTCAAGGTGCACATTGGGTCATTCAGAATAACTTCACACACACCCGCTACTGTGTATTTCCAAGTCTAATTCTGTCACTAAACCCATACCTGTCACCCAGCGCCTAAATACTAGGCCTCAAATTTATATCCTGCTAAATCTCTCGTTAACGCTGTCCTGTTGTGGCTGGGAAAGTTATTTAGTGTCCGTCAAAGCACATTTTTTGTTCTGGGTTTCAATACAATTCCCAATTTAACAATTTCATAATTTAGTGGTTTCTGCTATATCAGAGCTATTTGAAATCTATCCCTAAAAGGGTATATAATATTCAAGGTGCACATTGGGTCATTCAGAATAACTTCACACACACCCGCTACTGTGTATTTCCAAGTCTAATTCTGTCACTAAACCCATACCTGTCACCCAGCGCCTAAATACTAGGCCTCAAATTTATATCCTGCTAAATCTCTCGTTAACGCTGTCCTGTTGTGGCTGGGAAAGTTATTTAGTGTCCGTCAAAGCACATTTTTTGTTCTGGGTTTAAATACAATTCCCAATTTAACAATTTCATAATTTAGTGGTTTCTGCTATATCAGAGCTATTTGAAATCTATCCCTAAAAGGGTATATAATATTCAAGGTGCACATTGGGTCATTCAGAATAACTTCACACACACACGCTTCTGTGCATTTCCAAGTCTAATTCTGTCACTAAATCCATACCGGTCACCCAGCGCCTAAATACTAGGCCTCAAATTTATATCCCGCTGAATTTGAATACAATACATTGGGCCAAATAATATATTTGTTGTTGTGGTGAACCATAACAATGAGAAAAACATCTAGTAAGGGACGCGGACGTGGACATGGTCGTGGTGGTGTTAGTGGACCCTCTGGTGCTGGGAGAGGACGTGGCCGTTCTGCCACATCCACACGTCCTAGTGTACCAACTACCTCAGGTCCCAGTAGCCGCCAGAATTTACAGCGATATATGGTGGGGCCCAATGCCGTTCTAAGGATGGTAAGGCCTGAGCAGGTACAGGCATTAGTCAATTGGGTGGCCGACAGTGGATCCAGCACGTTCACATTATCTCCCACCCAGTCTTCTGCAGAAAGCGCACAGATGGCGCCTGAAAACCAACCCCATCAGTCTGTCACATCACCCCCATGCATACCAGGGAAACTGTCTCAGCCTCAAGTTATGCAGCAGTCTCTTATGCTGTTTGAAGACTCCGCTGGCAGGGTTTCCCAAGGGCATCCACCTAGCCCTTCCCCAGCGGTGAAAGACATAGAATGCACTGACGCACAACCACTTATGTTTCCTGATGATGAGGACATGGGAATACCACCTCAGCATGTCTCTGATGATGACGAAACACAGGTGCCAACTGCTGCGTCTTTCTGCAGTGTGCAGACTGAACAGGAGGTCAGGGATCAAGACTGGGTGGAAGACGATGCAGGGGACGATGAGGTCCTAGACCCCACATGGAATGAAGGTCGTGCCACTGACTTTCACAGTTCGGAGGAAGAGGCAGTGGTGAGACCGAGCCAACAGCGTAGCAAAAGAGGGAGCAGTGGGCAAAAGCAGAACACCCGCCGCCAAGAGACTCCGCCTACTACTGACCGCCGCCATCTGGGACCGAGCACCCCAAAGGCAGCTTCAAGGAGTTCCCTGGCATGGCACTTCTTCAAACAATGTGCTGACGACAAGACCCGAGTGGTTTGCACGCTGTGCCATCAGAGCCTGAAGCGAGGCATTAACGTTCTGAACCTGAGCACAACCTGCATGACCAGGCACCTGCATGCAAAGCATGAACTGCAGTGGAGTAAACACCTTAAAACCAAGGAAGTCACTCAGGCTCCCCCTGCTACCTCTTCTGCTGCTGCCGCCTCGGCCTATTCTGCTGCTGCCGCCTCGGCCTCTTCCTCCGCCTCTGGAGGAACGTTGGCACCTGCCGCCCAGCAAACAGGGGATGTACCACCAACACCACCACCACCACCTCCGTCACCAAGCGTCTCAACCATGTCACACGCCAGCGTTCAGCTCTCCATCTCACAAACATTTGATAGAAAGCGTAAATTCCCACCTAGCCACCCTCGATCCCTGGCCCTGAATGCCAGCATTTCTAAACTACTGGCCTATGAAATGCTGTCATTTAGGCTGGTGGACACAGACAGCTTCAAACAGCTCATGTCGCTTGCTGTCCCACAGTATGTTGTTCCCAGCCGGCACTACTTCTCCAAGAGAGCCGTGCCTTCCCTGCACAACCAAGTATCCGATAAAATCAAGTGTGCACTGCGCAACGCCATCTGTAGCAAGGTCCACCTAACCACAGATACGTGGACCAGTAAGCACGGCCAGGGACGCTATATCTCCCTAACTGCACACTGGGTAAATGTAGTGGCAGCTGGGCCCCAGGCGGAGAGCTGTTTGGCGCACGTCCTTCCGCCGCCAAGGATCGCAGGGCAACATTCTTTGCCTCCTGTTGCCACCTCCTCCTTCTCGGCTTCCTCCTCCTCTTCTTCCACCTGCTCATCCAGTCAGCCACACACCTTCACCACCAACTTCAGCACAGCCCGGGGTAAACGTCAGCAGGCCATTCTGAAACTCATATGTTTGGGGGACAGGCCCCACACCGCACAGGAGTTGTGGCGGGGTATTGAACAACAGACCGACGAGTGGTTGCTGCCGGTGAGCCTCAAGCCCGGCCTGGTGGTGTGTGATAATGGGCGAAATCTCGTTGCAGCTCTGGGACTAGCCAATTTGACGCACATCCCTTGCTTGGCGCATGTGCTGAATTTGGTGGTGCAGAAGTTCATTCACAACTACCCCGACATGTCAGAGCTGCTGCATAAAGTGCGGGCCGTCTGTTCGCGCTTCCGGCGTTCACATCCTGCTGCTGCTCGCCTGTCTGCGCTACAGCGTAACTTCGGCCTTCCCGCTCACCGCCTCATATGCGACGTGCCCACCAGGTGGAACTCCACCTTGCACATGCTGGACAGACTGTGCGAGCAGCAGCAGGCCATAGTGGAGTTTCAGCTGCAGCACGCACGGGTCAGTCGCACTACAGAACAGCACCACTTCACCACCAATGACTGGGCCTCCATGCGAGACCTGTGTGCCCTGTTGCGCTGTTTCGAGTACTCCACCAACATGGCCAGTGGCGATGACACCGTTATCAGCGTTACAATACCACTTCTATGTCTCCTTGAGAAAACACTTAGGGCGATGATGGAAGAGGAGGTGGCCCAGGAGGAGGAGGAGGAGGAGGAGGAGGAAGAGGGGTCATTTTTAGCACTTTCAGGCCAGTCTCTTCGAAGTGACTCAGAGGGAGGTTTTTGGCAACAGCAGAGGCCAGGTACAAATGTGGCCAGCCAGGGCCCACTACTGGAGGACGAGGAGGACGAGGATGAGGAGGAGGTGGAGGAGGATGAGGATGAAGCATGGTCACAGCGGGGTGGCACCCAACGCAGCTCGGGTCCATCACTGGTGCGTGGCTGGGGGGAAAGGCAGGACGATGACGATACGCCTCCCACAGAGGACAGCTTGTCCTTACCCCTGGGCAGCCTGGCACACATGAGCGACTACATGCTGCAGTGCCTGCGCAACGACAGCAGAGTTGCCCACATTTTAACCTGTGCGGACTACTGGGTTGCCACCCTGCTGGATCCACGCTACAAAGACAATGTGCCCACCTTACTTCCTGCACTGGAGCGTGATAGGAAGATGCGCGAGTACAAGCGCACGTTGGTAGACGCGCTACTGAGAGCATTCCCAAATGTCACAGGGGAACAAGTGGAAGCCCAAGGCCAAGGCAGAGGAGGAGCAAGAGGTCGCCAAGGCAGCTGTGTCACGGCCAGCTCCTCTGAGGGCAGGGTTAGCATGGCAGAGATGTGGAAAACTTTTGTCAACACGCCACAGCTAACTGCACCACCACCTGATACGCAACGTGTTAGCAGGAGGCAACATTTCACTAACATGGTGGAACAGTACGTGTGCACACCCCTCCACGTACTGACTGATGGTTCGGCCCCATTCAACTTCTGGGTCTCTAAATTGTCCACGTGGCCAGAGCTAGCCTTTTTATGCCTTGGAGGTGCTGGCCTGCCCGGCAGCCAGCGTTTTGTCTGAACGTGTATTCAGCACGGCAGGGGGCGTCATTACAGACAAACGCAGCCGCCTGTCTACAGCCAATGTGGACAAGCTGACGTTCATAAAAATGAACCAGGCATGGATCCCACAGGACCTGTCCGTCCCTTGTCCAGATTAGACATTAACTACCTCCCCATAACCATATATTATTGGACTCCAGGGCACTTCCTCATTCAATCCTATTTTTATTTTCATTTTACCATTATATTGCGAGGCTACCCAAAGTTGAATGAACCTCTCCTCTGCCTGTGTGCTAGGCCTAAATATATGCCAATGGACTGTTGCAGTGGTGGCTGACATGAAGCCTGATTCTCTGCTATGACATGCAGACTAATTCTCTGCTGACATGAAGCCAGATTGTCTGTTACGGGACCTCTCTCCTCTGCCTGGGTGCTGGGCCTAAATTTATGACAATGGACTGTTGCAGTGGTGGCTGACGTGAAGCCTCATTCTCTGCTATGACATGCAGACTGATTCTCTGCTGACATGAAGCCAGATCGTCTGTTACGGGACCTCTCTGCTCTGCCTGTGTGCTAGGCCTAAATATATGCCAATGGACTGTTGCAGTGGTGGGTGACGTGAAGCCTCATTCTCTGCTATGACATGCAGACTGATTCTCTGCTGACATGAAGCCAGATCGTCTGTTACGGGACCTCTCTGCTCTGCCTGTGTGCTAGGCCTAAATATATGCCAATGGACTGTTGCAGTGGTGGGTGACGTGAAGCCTCATTCTCTGCTATGACATGCAGACTGATTCTCTGCTGACATGAAGCCAGATTGTCTGTTACGGGACCTCTCTGCTCTGCCTGTGTGCTAGGCCTAAATATATGCCAATGGACTGTTGCAGTGGTGGGTGACGTGAAGCCTCATTCTCTGCTATGACATGCAGACTGATTCTCTGCTGTCATGAAGCCAGATTGTCTGTTACGGGACCTCTCTGCTCTGCCTGTGTGCTAGGCCTAAATATATGCCAATGGACTGTTGCAGTGGTGGGTGACGTGAAGCCTCATTCTCTGCTATGACATGCAGACTGATTCTCTGCTGACATGAAGCCAGATCCTCTGTTACGGGACCTCTCTCCTCTGCCTGGGTGCTGGGCCTAAATTTATGACAATGGACTGTTGCAGTGGTGGCTGACGTGAAGCCTGATTCTCTGCTATGACATGCAGACTGATTCTCTGCTGACATGAAGCCAGATCCTCTGTTACGGGACCTCTCTCCTCTGCCTGGGTGCTGGGCCTAAATTTATGAAAATGGACTCTTACAGTGGTGGGTGACGTGAAGCCTGATTCTCTGCTATGACATGAAGACTGATTCTCTGCTGACATGAAGCCAGATTGTCTGTTACGGGACCTCTCTCCTCTGCCTGGGTGCCGGGGCCTAAATATCTGAGAATGGACTGTTCCAGTGGTGGGTGACGGGAAGCCAGATTCTCTGCTATGGAACCTCTCTCCAATTGATTTTGGTTAATTTTTATTTATTTAATTTTTATTTTAATTAATTTCCCTATCCACATTTGTTTGCAGGGGATTTACCTACATGTTGCTGCCTTTTGCAGCCCTCTAGCCCTTTCCTGGGCTGTTTTACAGCCGTTTTAGTGCCGAAAAGTTCGGGTCCCCAATGACTTCAATGGGGTTCGGGTTCGGGACGAAGTTCGGATCGGGTTCGGATCCCGAACCCGAACATTTCCGGGATGTTCGGCCGAACTTCTCGAACCCGAACATCCAGGTGTTCGCTCAACTCTATTGTGGTCCACTGATTGCAAAATGCCTACATAACATCAAACAGTGCACAAATAATGTCAACATACAGTGAACAAATGGTATATGACTATCTAGTATTTTCTATATGAGACTATATAACTTTCCTAAATCTAAAATGTCTAGGCCAATAGAACATTGAAGTCTGATTTCATTTATTGGAGAAAGCCCGAGGTTGTAGAGCCTGGTGTACTTGGTCCTCTTTTGTATTCAAGAGGGCAGAAGAATAATTCAACATTGCTATTTGGACAGACAGTCATTTTATAACAGTATTGTTTACATTTCTAGGCCATCTAAGGATCCACAAGTTTTTTTTTCTTAAAAATGACTCCAGGTTTATTGAGGTGCTTTCTGTGGTCCGTCCCTGTGGTAATATTCATTTCTTAATATATTTCTAATCAATAAATTAAGTTTTCTGGGTTTTAACTGAAAAATATAAATTATGTTTAGCATTTTTTCCTATAAGCCAGAAATAATTTCATTCTAATTTTCAGATTCCACCAATCACACAAAATGAAATAGTTTAACGCTGTGCTGAAATTCTGAAATATATGGATTCTTGTAACTGTGGAAAATGCAACGAGTATATAAAATATGTACTTTAGAAAACTGAATAGCTACTTTGTAAGTAATTTAATTAACATTGAAGTTCTACTGCCTTAAGCTTCAAGCTATCTTAAATTAGTTTTACTCCTGCTGAAAGGAAAATACTGAATTCTGAGATTCATTTAGAAAAAAAAATACAGAACATTAAACTAGTATAGCATGTTAATATAGATATTTCTGAAAGAGATGGAAACTTGCTGGTGGTGTAATTCTTCATTGATGAGTGCCAGTGGGGTTTTCTGGCTACTAAGAATAGTTTCCTACAGGCTTGATAGAAACCTTATCTACACTATGGGCAATTATAATACTAGGAAACTTCATATAACATTATGCCTTGTCTGCATTCTTCCTGGACTTGGTATTTTAATACCTGATATTGCATTAGTAAATATGGCCATTTTCTGTTATAGTATATAGAGACAAGCAACAAAATGAAAAATTTGGTTTGAAAAATTTGCTTTTCCGAAATGATCTCTTCCTGGAATTTTAGGAAGGATCCTGTTCTCCCAGCCTTACTGTAGAGAACAAAACTATTATATTCAGCCAATTGAATCAAATATACAGACACCTTTTTATACCAGCGTCTGGTGCGTCACGAAACTAAATAGGGAGCCAACATCTGGTCATTGAAGTCCACCCCTCCCATGTTAAGGTTATAGTCGTGGACAGAGAGGAGTTTCACAATGACTCCAGTTGCCCTTTCAATTTGGACAGTCGTGTCTGCGTGAATGGTGGACAGAAGGTAAACGTCCCTCTTGTCCCTCCACTTCACCTCGAGCCGCTGGGGGAAGCCCCGGCGACTAGGTCTCGCGATGCCACAGCATTGAATTCCAACTAGATGTAAGTGCCGAAAGAGGGCCACGCTTGAGTAAAAATTGTCCACGTATAAGTGGTACCCCTTGTGGAGTAAGGGTGACACCAAGTCCCAGACAATCTTGCCACTGCTTCCCAGGTAGCCAGGACATAGGACCGGCTCCAGTTTTGAGTCTTTTCCCTCATAGACCCTAAAACCATATGTATAGCCTGTGGCCCTTTCACAGAGCTTATATAGTTTGACCCAATACCGGGCGCGCTTGCTGGGGATGTACTGTTTTATGCCAAGGCGCTCGGTAAAATGTACTAGGGACTCGTCTATGCAGATGTTTTGATTAGGGGTATACGCATCTGCAAATCTGGATGACAAATGGTCTATGAGAGGCCGAATTTTGTGGAGCTGGTCATAAGCAGGGTGGCCTCTTGGATGATAGGTGTTATTGTCAGCGAAATGCAAAAAGCACATGATGACCTCAAAACGTGCCCTGGACATTGCAGCAGAGAATATGGGCATGTAATGTATTGGGTCTTTAGACCAATATGACCGCAATACATTTTTTTTAGTTAAACCCATGCTGAGGATAAGGCCCAAAAATTTTTTAACTCGGAAACTGTGACTGGTTTCAAGGCTGGGCATAGAAGCTTTCCGAATTGGCGGTAATAAACTGTGTGGTGTAGCGGTTGGTTTCTGCCACAACTAGGTCATAGAGATCCGCGGTGAAGAACAGCTTAAAAAACTGAAGGGCCGATCCTAAATGAGCCGTCTCCACGCGAACTCCAGACTGGGCGGTGAAAGGGGGCAATACGGGTGCGGCGGAAGCAGGGGAGTGCTCATTAGGATTTGCCAGCACCTCTGGGAGACTAAGGGTTCTACGGGCCTGTGAATGCGATAGCTGCAATGGGGGAGTTATTGCACGTGCCACCGTACCAGCTGGAACTGCCCTTCTGGTGCTCGCCACTTCACCAGGGAATACGGCAGTGCTGGTAGAAGGTCCAGGGTGTGCTGCGCTGCTGGTGTATGCCGCACCATAAACAAGATCAGCGCTAGCACCACTCTGCTGCAAATGAGGCTCATCATGCGGGGTATGCAGAACCCTGACATGGGATCGGGTACGCCTGACCGTAGCAGGGACCTCTACCTCGTCATCTTCGCTAGCGGTTAGAGTGCCACTGCTGTCTACAGGTTCATATTCTGAACCACTGGATTCAGCGGGTGAGGCGTCCCCATCGCTTTCATCCATCACGGCCAGAATCCTGTAGGCCTCATCAGCGGAATACCGCTTGTTTGACATTTTGGGTTCAGAAAATTTAGGGGGTATTCCTCTGGGAGCGGGGGAGCAGCATACTTATCATCCGTGCGGCTCCTGGGGCGCTCCAGAGTGACGTCAGAGCGCCCCATGCGCATGGATGACGTGCCATGCGATCACGTCATCCATGCGCCTGGGGCGCCCTGACGTCACTGGAGCGCCCCGGGAGCCGCACGGATGGTAAGTATGCTGCTCCCCCGCTCCCCGCTACACTTTACCATGGCTGCCAGGACTTTAGCATCCCGGCAGCCATGGTAACCACTCTAAAAAAGCTAAACGTCGTATCCGGCAATGCGCCGAAACAACGTTTAGCTTAAGGCCGGATCCGGATCAATGCCTTTCAATGGGCATTCATTCCGGATCCGGCCTTGCGGCAAGTCTTCAGTTTTTTGGGCCGGAGCAAAAAGCGCAGCATGCTGCGGTATTTTCTCCGGCCAAAAAACGTTCCGTTCCGGAACTGAAGACATCCTGATGCATCCTGAATGAATTTCACTCCTTTCAGAATGCATTAGGATAATCCTGATCAGGATTCTTCCGGTATAGAGCCCCGACGACGGAACTCTATGCCGGAAGACTATAACGCAGGTGTGAAAGAGCCCTAATAAAAAGAAGTGCTTGCGAAGTAAAGCTGCGATTGCTAATAAAGATCCAAAAAGCTCAAAAGTGATCTTTATAGCGGCGCAGCGATTTTACAGTGTTTTTGCAGTGATCAAAAAAAAAATATTCTGTCACTGCGGTGGGGCGGACTGAACGCAAGTGTGCGCACAAGATCAGGCCTGATCGGGCGAACACTGCGTTTTGTAGAGCCTAAGGTGACCCTAATGTACTTATATAGATCTGAATGCGATCAGTCATGATCACTTACAGATACTATATAGTACTAGTGCTGATTAGCGACAGCGATGACGCTAATCAGTGACTGCAGTGAGGGGGAGCTACTCCTGGAACTACTGGCAAAAGCTTGGGTCATGTGAAAGGAGTCTGCTTTTGTTGTGGCAAGAAGGGACATTTTATGAATATTTGTCCGTACTTGCAGCATCAAGGTGTAAACAAAAAGAAAAAAAAAGTTTATTCCCTAAATTACTATTGGTAGTGTGGGTGGGGAGCAAGAAAACCTACTTTTGTCTTTTACTGGTAGTACCCGTTTTCTCCTGTCTGCCGAGGTGGCGCTAGAGTCCAAAACTGTGAAAATCAAAGCATTTAATCGACAGTCGGGCAGGAGTTAACTTGATTGATGGACAGTTTGTACGCATTCACGGGTTGACTACTAATGCATTAGAGAATAGTATTTCTGTCTTTACAATTGACTCAGCACCTCTCGCCCAAAAATGCCTGTAGCAAGTAGTGAATGACATTCATTTAAGAGTGGGTTGCCACTAAAACTGTTCCCTCGTTCATTTCTGATGTATTTTCTGAGAGTGGTAATCAGGAGTTGCCTCTGCACCGGGAGTATGACTGTCCCATCAATCTTAGTCCCGGAGCTAAATTGCCCAAATCTCGGTTGTATAATCTTTTCGGAACCCAAAAGAAATGCTATGCGAGAGTATATCACCGAGAGTTTGGCAAAGGGACATATTAGACCATCCAAGTCCCCATGTGGCTGCTGCAAAGAAAAAGGATGGTACCCTGAGACCATGTCTGCACTTCCGTGACCTCAATCGTATTACCGTCCGTGATCCTTACCCCCTTCCTTTAATTCCGGATTTGTTTAGTCAGATTGTCAGTGCCAAGGTGTTCTCTAAATTGGATCTGAGGGGGGCATATAATCTGGTAAGAATCAAGGAAGACCGCATTTAATACCCCTGAGGGTTGTCGTTCGTTTTAGTAAAATGGCACATTTTATTGCATTACCTAGTCTACCCAATGCTAAAACTCTTGTGCAGGTGTTTTTGTCGACAACATCATGAAACTACATGGCATTCCCTCTGATGTGATGTCCGATAGAGGGACTCAGTTTGTTTCCAGATTCTGCAGAACAATGAGTCGGGGGAGGGTCTCCATAGTCCTGAGTCCATAGTACATAGGAAGAAGACTAGCCCTCAGGCCTCTCCAGCAGCCCCAGTGACGTTCAGTCCGTCACAACGGCGTTCACCATAGGCGATAATTTAAATGATATTTATGTGTAACAAAATCTTAGGTTAATAGACAGATATACAGATAGATAGATCTCATTCTCCTAAACTTACATTATCAATAGCTAATTGTATAGCAGTGGCTAATTGATCTATTAAGCAAATGCAAATGGCGCCTCTAGATGCCAGCCCGTCTGAAGACTAGGTGAGAAACTTCACATTCTCAGAGGAAGCCCCCATTCAGCACAGGCCTGCTAATTGCAAACCATTTGAGCATTCTAATGAAGACCTGGGAGGGGGATACTTAAAATGCACAGCCACCCTAAACATATTGGCTGCTAGACTAGTCGGTGTTCTAACCCATTCAGTAGAGGAATGAAATAATATCAGAAGCCATAACTCCGACCTCATGGCACCCACAGCCTCAGAACCAAATAATTGTGTTCAGCCTGACATGGGCTTTCGGGCAGAGTCTATGCGCGCCATACTGGTCAGGAGGCATTTCTCTGTATTCAGGATCTGACCTTCTGGAATTCATAACTCAATCACATTTAGTGTTTGTATGACCAGAACAAAGCCACTCAGATTATGGGATCGGCTGAGGGGGGATAAAAATGGGTGTTTGGGAACAGGTAATTGTCAGCAATTTTTGGGACCCACATCGTTTGGAGTGACTGCCCATATCTTCAGCTGTCCCAAATATAACTGCTGCATCTCAGTAAGCCAATATTCTGTATTTTACCCTTTTTATTTTATCTGTTTTACTGCATTGTTATTGTATGTATATTTTTATCTTTTATTTGACACTTTCTTTTTGTTTTGCACTGCACTATTGTATATACAAAAAATTATAATAATAAGTCCCTTCACTGTGGTCTTATAGAACTTGCTCTTTTGGAGGGAACAACGTTACCAGTAGTGTTTCAGAGGATTTTAGGTCCCATATAGATAACCTGTGTTACTGTGTTAAATTTGGGTTGAAAGAATATCTGAGTATAGGCCCCTATTGCCTTATAGTATAGGTGGTGGCAGCTATTGTGATAGAAAATATTGGCGTGTTAGAATCTAGGGGAGTAAGTTAGAATAATTCTCTCATCTAGAATAGGTGGGTGCTAATTTCTGTGGTAACTTGATGAGCTCACTAGTATAATTCACCCCAGTGATGTGACCTATTGAGTAGGGATAGGGGCATTATGTATTTAGGGTTGTTACAGGATGTGGCAATACCCAAAATTTGGGGGGAGATTTTTTTTTCCATTTTTTTTTCCATTTTTTTCATTAAAAAGCGTATTTTCAATGGGGAAAAAAAGCGGAATTTTTTTTGGAGGGGTTATTTTATTTAATAAATGTTTTTTTTTTGCCACTTAATAGTCCCACAAGCATACTATAACAGACAGCTTTTTGATTGACATCCCTATAGTGCATTGCATTTTAAGGTCAATGCTATTCTGACATTGACCAGCAGGCTGTTGGAAATTGCGCAACGCTGGTCTGGGGCCTACACAAGACTCCATCCAGCCTTCACACATATCAGCACCCCGCAATCGCATTTGTGGGGTGCCGATGGGAGACAGAGGGAGTCCGCTCCCTTTGTCAGCAATTTACATGCAGTGGGCACCATTGCATTAAACTATAGCTACTACGTGTGCTCTACTAGTTTAAATAAAAGTCTCCTTAACTTAGTCTGTGGTCAGGGAAAGGTCCAAAATGAACAGCAAAAATGTTGCCTTGTTAGTGCATTATTAGTTTTAATATTTGATAGTTGGAGAACTAGACCAAAACAAAAAAATTGTTAGAACCCCAAAAGGCCTCAACTCATTCACACCACAGCTTAGAAACCTAAATTCATTTCGACAACAGATCATATCTAGTGTTGAGTGAGCACCAAAGTGCTTGTGTGCTCTGGCCGAACACATCGGTATGCTCATGTGTTCTACCGAGCACAATGGAAGTCAATGGGAGAACCCCAGGCGCCCTCTGCTTGGAAGAGAAGTGGTTGTTTGGTTCATAAAAAAAGGTTAGAAATTGAGGAAAACCACATTAAAAATGGTTTGGAAACAACATTAAGAGGATAGCTGGATGTGTCCTAGACTTCTATTATGTACGACATACAATAGACAACCACACAAAGGCTATATGCCAAAAGCCAGGTATGTGCAAGCCATCAATCTATCCATGAGACACATAATAGCCAGCATACCTTAAAGTAGCAGCCTTGTGCACTATGAGATATTCCAAACCAGCTGTCATCTGACTGAGAACCAGTAAACCTCAAAGTTATTTTGCATCTGTTGGATGGCTTGGATGGACCTGCGCACCTAGATCAATATCATTAGGGTGACAAACAGTTTTCTAATTGTCCTAACATAATATTCAATAACCTTTCTATACAGTTGTCATGTAAAAACTAATTTGCATAAACATGAGTATATGGGGAAAAACATGCAAATGAGCAGAATCTGCCTTGTTTTTCAGATGTCATAAGACTACGAAAACCAATAGATGGCGCTATTGAATATTATGTTAGGACAATCAGAAAACTTTTCGTCGCCCTAATAATATTGATCTAGGTGTGCAGGTCCACCAAAGCCATCCAATAGATGCAAAATAACTTTGAGGTTTACTGGTTCTCAGTCAGATGAGAGCTGGTTTGGAATATTTCATAGTGCACAAGGCTGCCATTGTAAGGTATGATGGCTGTTATCTGTATGTTTACTCTGATTACCCTGACCTTGCCTTGTCCATAACTATGATTTTGACCCACACAATATAGAAACTCATTTTGATCATTTATTTTGGTGTCAGATTGCATATTTAAAGAATAAAGAGCTAGAGTTTGAAAAAAATAGTTTTTTTTATATTTTTCAAAATAAAAGTAAAAAGGAAAAAAAATAAATGCTGAAAACATATTAATAAAAAGCCCAAATGTGTCACATAAAAAGTTTCACAAAAATTATTTTGGTAGTCCAACAAATAAAGTTACAATCATTAATTATTTTATTTAATATTCTTCTTCTTCTTTTCATTATTGATTCTAGATCAGTTTCCAAATAAAGGTATAAAATAAAAATGCACATTTTTATTTCTCGTCTCTATATATTGATTGAGAGTTTCTAAAGATGTTGTATACAGTCTACAAATGAGAACTCAACTTTTTTCAGTCTCTAAACAATTCCGCAGGGACAAAATGTCCTTACTGCAACACTGCACAACACTAATGCCTGGTAACAGTTTCCTCTGCCAGTAATGGATCATGCTGGCACCTAAATTTAAAATTAATCTTCTTTTTATCCTCTTTTTAACAGTATGAAAACTCTGTCAACATTACTTCTATTGGACCCTTTCTTGCGTTATCTAAAATGATTAGACATGATTAAACAACACAGTTGTTTAGCCAGGATTTCTTTTGTTTGAAGATGAAAATTAATTATTAATTTAAAACCTGAATTGTGTGAAGTGACATCGGATGTCAAGAAAAAAAAGTTTTACCAGCTCAGGTTGAACTTAATTGCTATTAATATTTCTATGAATATTGGTAAAGATATAACAGAATAATGAGAGAATATTTTAAGGCATTTTTATTACTTTCTGCAATGTCAAAAGTTTACATACAAAAAAATGACTATGCCTTTAAAAATTCTGGACTGCCCATATGATGAGGTCATGTATTTGGAAGCTTCTGTTAGGTTTGTTGGCAACATCTGAGTTAATTAGAGACACACCTGTGGATGTATTTAAATGCACACCTGAAACACACTGCTTCTTTGTGTATCATCATGGGAAAGTCTAAAGAAATCTGACAAGATATCAGGAAGAGAATTGTGGACTTGCACAAGTCTGGCTCAACCTTGGGTGCAATTTCAGGATACCTGAAGGTGCCTTGTTCATCTGTACAAACAATTATATGCAAGTACAAACAAGATGGGAATGTCCAGCTATCATACCGCTCAGATAGGAGATGGGTTCTGTGTCCCAGAGAGGAACCTGCTTTTGGTCTGACATGTACATATCAACCCAAGAACAAAAGCAAAAGACCTTGTGAAGATGATGGCTGAAGCTGGTAAGATTGTGTCAATATCCACAGTGAAACAAGTACTGTATTAAAATGAGCTGAAAGGCCACTCTGCAAGGATGAAGCCATTACTCCAAAATAAACGTAAAAAAGCCAGATTAATGTTTGCAAATGCACACAGTAACAAAGATCTAGTTGTCCTGTGGTCTTACGAAACTAAAGTTGAACTTTTTGCCCATAATGACCATTGTTACGTTTGGAGGAAAAAGGAAGATTTGGAAGCCTAAGAACACCATCCCAACTGTGAAACACAGGGGTGGCAGCATCATGTTGTGGGGTTGTTTTGCTGTAGGAGAGACTGATGCACTTCACAAAATAGATGGCATCATGAGGAAAGAAGATTATTTGGAAATACTGAAGCAACATCTCAAGATATCAGCCAGAAAGTTAAAGCTTGGGCGGAAATGGGTCTTTTAAATGGACAATGACCCAAAGCATACTACCAAACTGGTTACAAAGTGTCTTAAGGATAACAAAGTCAATGTCATGGAGTGGCCATCACAAAGGCCTGATCTCAATCCTAATTAAAATGTATGGGCAAAGCTGAAAAGGCAGGGAGGTGCGAGCAGGGAAACCAACAAACATGGCTCAGTTACACCAGTTTTGTCAGGAGGAATGGACCCAAATTCCGACCAACTATTGTGAGAAGCTTGTGGAAGGATAAATACTAATAATTATGGTAATATCCTAATTGACTAAAAACAGGAAAGGTTTTTTCTGATTTCATGTCAGATATTGAGAAAAACATGCATATGTGTCTTTTTATATAGTGTATGTAAACTTCTGGTTTCAACTGTATTTATTGGGACATTTTGAACAGTCCAGTTAATAATCACTGGGGTGGCGGGGTGATTAGGTTCCCTGGTCCATTGGCTGAAAAACACCCCCAAAGCATTAGGTTCCCACCACCATGTTTGACAGTGGGGATGGTGTTCTTTGGGTTGAAGGCTTCTCCTTTTTTACGCCAAATGAAGGAAACATCATTGTGACCAAACAATTCAATTTTTGTTTCATCTGACCATAACACAGAAGACCAGATGTCTTCTTCTTTGTCCAAATGAGCTTTTGCAAAGGCCAAGTGAGCTTTTGTGTGCATTATCTGGAGAAGTGGCATCCTCCTTGATCAGCATTGTGCAATGTCCGTTGGATTGTCTGCCTTGAGACATTGCCACCAGCAGAGCCCAGATTCACCAGGATGGCCTTAGGGGTGATCCTTGGATTATTTTTCACCTCTCTTACTATCCTCCTGGCCAGCACAGGTGTAACTTTTGGCTTCCGACTACGTCCTCTGAGATTTTCCACAATGCGGAACATCTTGTATTTTTTGCTCTAATGTAAATAAAAGCTGAGAATTTTTTTTTTTTTCCCCACAATAATGCCTCTTGTACATCGTCTTATTATCTTTTGGGAGACACCTATGTCATTTCCCATCAAAAAAATTATTTGCTGGTTGAATAAAAGTAACTTTAAGTCAAAATTTGCCAGGGGTATGAATAATTATGGGCAGCACTGTATATACCAACAGTGTGCTTTGTACTTGCAAATAGTGCTTGCCTTTTAAGCCAGTTATGGATCAATTATAATTAATTATTTAATGATTTGTAGCCCTAGGGGCAAATGGTAGTATTTCAGTTACAGCTCCCAAAGACAGGAAATAATTAACAAGTAATTATGGCTGTAAGGACAATGACATAGTTGCTGAAACTTCATGTTCATATTTAGAGCTATTTTTATTCCTTTTCATTTTAGGATTGATAAATTTGTAAATGCATTGACATGTAAATATTAATAATATTACTAAAATTTTCAATTTGCAAAACCAATTAAAACTCAATATAGAATATATAAAGATTTTAAAAACACATATTCAACTTTTTAATTTTATCTTGTTCTGGTAAATAGTTCAGCAATGTAGTTAAATGGGACTGGTAGGGCATATGTCCTGGGTAAAAAGCCAGCTCAACTGTCCTTGTGTTCCAAGGATCTGTGCTGCATTGAGTCCACTTGTAAACATGAAAAATAAAGTAGAAAACAGTCTGTCTGTTACGACCAGAGGATGTGGATCCTCTGTGTCAGCTGATAGAGGACTGGGAATTAGCCCAATATTGCTGACTGCTTACTCTCAGAGTCAGGACCCTGGTGTCTGCACCAGTTACCCTAGAATGCAGCTACCTGCAGTAGTGTGAACAGAGTCCAACAAAGGCGGAGTACAGGAACAGATGGTCTTTACTGGCAGACAGTATTCAAAAGTCATTTGACAGATACAGGCAAAACAAAGTTCAGAGTAATACAGCATGCAGATATTAGCGGTCTCGTTGTCAGGCAGTACAGGGTCAGGATCCGGGCAGACTTACAGAAGGGGATGGGCAGATGCGTAGTCCGACAGTGCAGAGGTCTATAATTCAGGAAATCCAATAAACAGACGGCAGGCAGATATGTAGTCAAACGAAGCAGAGGTCAGAATCCAGGAAATCAAAAAAACAGACACAGTGGGACGCTTCAGCGGGAGTCAAGAGGTACAACAAACACTGTAGAGGGAAGGGTAGGGTTCTGTTATGACATAGGCATGTGTGATGCCATAGTGTATCTTGGGGGATGCTCTCATTTACACCATATGCAGGAATTCCTTTGATTCCTTTGTCTGTACAGATCCTGAGCTAGCCTCAGGGGGCCAACTGGCAGTTCAAGCATTCTGTCACATGTCCATGATGATGTCATCACCCTCCTGTTATAGAGGGGGGAGTCGGGCTGCCTTTGGGCTTATATTAGCCCAAAAAAGGCTCTCTCTCTTGGGATGGCCTCAAAGGGAGACACATGGGAGCAGCTCCATGAAGGAAGATGGACCCAACAGCTCTCTGAAGGAAGAGAGGCCATGAATAGAGGCAGAGCCCAACATGCCCCTGGAGATGGTTGAGTAACTCTTTCCCTCCAGCATTGCAGTACCCCTAATACCCCTGCCCTGATTTACCCCTATTCACCCCTGGCCTGCATTGGGTTAACCCTTACCCTGCAGTTAACCCCTTTCTGGACTGATCCTGCCTAGCAGAGCCTTGTCCTGCAGAGTCCCTATACCCCAGTCCTACCCTGCAGAGCATTAGCCCCTGCAATTCCCTGCACCCCAGTTCTCCTGCATCCCCTGTGTGCAGACCCAGCATTACCTTGCTGGGCTGTATTAACCCTTCCTTACCCCTGCCCACAAACATCTGCATCCCCTGTGTGCAGCCCCAGCATTCCCTCCTTACTTAGCTGTATTAACCCTGCATTACAGCAGTAACCACTTCACTGCTGCTGCCCTGAACCCCTGCTGCAGTACCCAGCAGCAGATTAACCCCTGTATTACACTAACCTGTAACCCACGGCTACATCCCTGTCTATATCCCTGGCCTGCAAGTATTAACCCTTGCAGTGCCACCATTGCGTTAACCCCTTGTACCCCGTAGGGACAGTGAGTAGCCAGGCAGGTGGGTTGCTGATATATGTATGAATGTATGTAAGTGTATTGTATAGATAGAGTGTGTGTGTGTGTGTGTGTGTGTGTGGGGTGGATTGGGAATTGTGTACTGTGTAGTGTAGTTAGGTTTGTATTGTGTTTATTGTAGTACTGTTACTTTACTGCGGTGTGTACGTCTATATGCATATATATATTTATATCCATTGATCTATAAATATATATAGATATAGCATATTATTAGAATTGTATTGTGTAATAAATATTCTTTATTGTTCATAATACAGCGTATAGTGTTTTTAGTAGTCGCCGCCGTAGTATAGTAGTAAGTTGCACGTAGGTTAGTTTAGTGGAGTGTATAGGCAACAGAGGTAGCTAGTTAGTTAGAGAGTATAGCTAGGTATCTATTTTAGGTATAAATAGGCAGTCATCACTAGACGACTCACGCCTATTTATTAATATAAATTATTGGTATTATCCAAAACATCAATAGTTAATATTCCCTTTAACATAATTAACATAGTTAGTTCCTTCTGTATTTTAGGTATAAATAGGCGGAGTCATCACTAGACGACTCACACCTATTTATGAATATTAATTATTGAGATTACCCTAAATATCAATAGTTAATATTTCCCTTAACATTGGAGAGCCAGGCCCGATGCTAGGAAATTGTATCTGTGTTTGGTTTTGGTGAGGAAAATCGCTTACGCTGTGAACTTGTCAGACAGGAGGGACGAGGTCAGCGGATTCTGAGCGTCCAGAGCCTGATAATTCGGATAGGTAAAGCGTTTTCTTCAATCAGAACCAGACACAGGGCAAAATCTACAGCAGAGAACCTAAAATCTTTTTTATTTTTGTGTACTAATGATTTTCTGATTGCCTTGCACGCCCACTGAACACTGGAGAGAAGTCGTCACTAAAGAGGGGACCATCACCCTTGGAGATGAACAGAGAAGTCCAGCTGAGCGGGAGAAGGTGTTCCGGATACTACAGGACCTTCTCCACGCAGCACACAAGAGACAACAAAGGACAGCACCAAGGAAGATGGCCTCTCATCAAAACGTAAGTATGGACTTCTCTATGCTACAACACCTAGCAAAACACAGTACATTTAACCCCATCCTCCCCACCACTCACAAGTCAGCAGAAATGCTGTGGTCTGATTTGTTAGCACAGGCTTGTAGTTACAACAAGCTGTGTGTTAACAAATGGACGGTGTTAAACAAGGCCACCAAACGGCTTTGGATGCTTGCCAAACTTGTGCATACATTTGAGGTTAGCATCTGCAAGCCAAAGGAAGTTGCACTGGTGTCCTCCGAACATTCACTGCCAATGCTGTGCCAGTAATTTGGACCAGGTTTTGGCATTGCAGGCACAGCTGGCAGAGAATGTGCAGCCTACTGTTGACCAAGATGCGCAGGTGGCTAGGATAAAGTCACAGTTAGAGCTGCAGAGGCAAAAGGAGGAAATTGAGGAAAAGTTAACTCAGTCTAATACTGAGTTAACTTTTCCTTTACTAAAGTGACGGTAGCCAAATTGAAGGTTTAGGCTGCTGTAAGGTCCCAGCTAATGTCTGGCATGCAACAGGTCATCACCAATTTGGTGCCGGCCCTTTCTTTTTCCGTAAAGTTAGGGTCGGAATCTCCCAAAACTTTGCCCTGTGCAGGGCAAAAAGGGGGGAGAGTAGTCTGTGACCGGTCAAATTATCAGACCAAGCCGGTCCAGACTAACAAAGATTTTTCCCTGACTTTGGGAAAAAGAACTGTTGAGAAGAGTGCGTCCCTGAGGATGGAACAATTCAAGACAAGGGAGCACGGCTGCAGTGTAGACAGTCCTAGGCCATGCAGAGCAAACATCAGATGTTTTGCATGTGGTGGCTTATGTCATATAGTGAGACACTGCAAAGCAGATAGGAACACAACACACAGGACAGGAAACCAAGTCACGTGTTTCAGGTGTGAGAACAAAGGACACATTGCAAGGAATTGCCCTTGTGCAAGTAATTGCAATGTGTCCAACAGTAGAATTATCCAGGTAACAAATTGTGCAGTGGGGTCTAGTCAGCTTGGCCAGAAAGGAGTTACACCTCAGTGGCATATTCCTCACTAGGTGCTAAGGGGCCAGAATGGCCAAGCTAGGCTAGGCAACATTTGACACCCCTGTATTATTTGTTACACAGTTTGTTCCCTGTATATGTCTATGTTATGTGTTTTTGTTATCACGCTTGGGCGCTTCATGATGAATGAAGCTGCCTTAAATACAAACAGTCCCGCCTCCGGGTGGGGACAGTAATCAGGAACCAGCTTCCTACTCCTATAAGAAAGGGAGAGGTGCGTGCGCGCATGCTATGGCGCCTCAAATCACACCTGGCAGTGAGGACAGATGCGGCTGTATGCTGGCGGACGCCTGCGTCTCCTACAAGATAAGCCAGTACTGGGACCCATTGTGCTGTGATGTGCAGACAGTGATCTTCCACCCTGCGGTGGGGACACAGACCCCATAATGACAGTACCCCCCTCTTACGCCCTCTCCTCCACATGGCTGACCTGGAGAGAAATTTATTCAGCAACAGAGGGGCATGAATATTCTCAGCGGATTCCCATGACCTTTCTTCAGGCCCATAGCCCTTTCAGTCCACCAAATAAAACGTCTTACCTCTGATAATCCTCCTGTCTAGAATGTCGTTGACTTCAAACTCATCATCCATAGTGACAGGAGGAGGTTCTGTGAAGTGCCTTTGCAAAATCTTTTAGAGACAGTTGGCTTAAGTAACGAAACATGAAATGAGTTGGGAATCCGCAAGGTAGCTGGTAGTTTGAGCTTGTAGGCAACAGGATTAATTTTCTTGATCACAGTAAAAGGTCCCAAGAATCGCAGAGCCAGTTTGTAAGAGGGAAGTCTGAGACGGATAGTCTTAGAAGAAGGCCATACCTTGTCTCCAATGACAAACTGAGGAGGAGGTCTGCCCCTCTTATCCACAGACCTATTCATCTGGTCCGCTGTTCTCCGAAGCGATGCCTTAGTGTCAGACCAGACCCGAGACAGCTGCTCCACACAGCAATCTGCCGCAGGAACTCCCGAAGAAGGCCGCACGGGAAGAGGAACACTTGGGTGTCGTCCGTAGACCACAAAAAATGGAGATTTACCTGTGGCTTTGTTGACTCGATTGTTATGAGCAAATTCCGCCCAGGAAAGATGCTTCACCCAGTCATCCTGATGGGCATTGGTAAAATGTCGCAGAAAGATGACCAATATTTGGTTCATGAGTTCCACCTGGCCGTTAGACTGTGGATGATAAGCAGAAGAAAAGTCCAGAGACATTCAGAGACTCACATAAAGATCTCCAGAACTGGGAGGTGAATTGTACTCTATCCGAGGCGGAAGATATGTAAAATAAATAACTCATCCAGAAGAGGAGCAGATGGCAGACCTGGAAGCGGAATAAAGTGTGACATCTTAGAAAAACGGTCAACAACAACTCAAATGACTGTACAGCCCTCGGAGACAGGTAAATCGATTATAAAGTCCATACCAATATGCTGCCAGGGGACCTCAGGCACCGGTAGTGGCAATAATAAACCTGCAGGTTTCAGTCTGGGAGACTTATTCTTGGCACACAAAGTACAGGAAGCCACAAAGTTTCCAATATCCATGGTTATGGATGGCCTCCAGTAATGTCTGGAGATAAGATTCAAGGTCCCCTGTTGACCTGGATGGCCAGCAATCTTGGATGCATGCCCCCACCATAAAACCTTCCTTCGTTTAGACTCTGGAACAAAGATCTTACCAGGGGGGACCTTGGACAGGTTGACTGGAGCCACTGGGACTACTTTAGTTTGTTCAATGATGAACTGGAGTTTGTCTTCTGAATCTGTGGTTTCAAAGGACCTGGAGAGAACGTCCGCTTTGATATTTTTGTCAGCGGACCGAAAATGCAGTTGAAAATTAAATCGGGAAAAGAAGAGAGACCAACGAGCCTGACGAGGATTGAGTCGATGAGCTGTCTGCAAATACGGATGGAGTAGAGTTAACACTCATGTTTTCTGAGATTTCTGAGTTGTGTTATCTAATCTAAGAAAACACCTTCAATTGTTTTTCAATGGCTTTTGTTTCAAGATAACGCAATGAGTTAAGACATTTGAGTTAAGAGCTGAAGTGCTAACCCTGCTACATCTGTAGGTCATGTACTTATGATCGGTGTAAATTATGACAGGTAGGCTAGAACCTTCCAGGATATATCTCCATTCCTCTAGAGCCATCTTAATTGCTAGAAGTTCCCTGTCCCCAATAGAATAGTATTTTTGGGCAGTGGAAAATAACTTAGAAAAAAGAACCACAAGGAGACATACGACCGGAGGCATTCTTCTGTGACAGGACCGCCCGGCGTCCACCTCCAAGAAGAACTGTTTGTTGGGTTCTGGGTGTCTAAGGACTGGAGCTGAAGAAAAGGCTTGCTTAAGGGAGGAAAATGCCATCTCTGCTTCAGGGGACCATTGTTTGGGATTGGCACCCTTCTTGGTCAGATCGGAAATAGGAGGTGTCAGGGTAGAAAAATGATGGATGAATTGACGATAGTAATTGGCAAAACCCAAGAACCTTTGTATTGCCTTCAGGCCAGAGGGACGGGGCCAGTCGAGCACTGCTGCCACCTTTCCAGGATCCATTTTGAGACTATGATCCGAGATGATGTATTCCAGGAAGGGCAGGGACGACTTTTCAAAGACACACTTTTCAATTTAGCGTACAGAGGAGTCTCTCGTAAGCATTGTAAGACCATCTGCACATGCCTGCGATGAGTTCTGATGTCTCTGGAAAAAATAAGGATATCATCCAGATAGACAACAACACAAGAATAGATCAGATCTCGAAAAAATATAATTGACAAACTCCTGGAAGACAGCAGGGGCATTACTGAGTCCGAAGGGCATCACAAGGTATTCATAATGGCCATCCCTGGTATTAAAAGCTGTCTTCCATTCGTCACCCTCACAAATCCATATTAAATTATATGCCCCCCGCAAGTCCAGCTTAGAGAAGATCCGAGCCCCATGGCACAGCTGTCCCCATTGAAGAACCTCTTCAGAGCTCCACTCAATTACTGGATTGTGCATCCTAAGCCAGGGCAACCCCAGCAAAAGAGAATGGGACAGTTCAGGGAGCACACATAGAGAAACATTTTCAGCATGTAACCTCCCCACCTGCAGTTTCAACGGCTCAGTGACGAACCATCAGTACTTGTCCACTGACGGCAGTCACCGGCAGGGGATTTTTAAGCAGGTGTACAAGAATGTGGTATTGACTCACCATAGCTTGGTGTATGAAGTTCCCTGCAGACCCGGAATCCAAGGAAGCGGATATGGAGACCTTGATGTCCCCAAGAACCAGAGTCACAGGAATTTGGAGAGTCGAACAGTTTTCGCCTAGGGCCGCCTCTCCCAAAGACCCTAAGTATTGGAGTGTTCCAACTTCTGGGGACAGTTGCGAACACGGTGACCCAGACCACCACAGTAGAGGCAAAGTCCAGAAGAAATGCGAAGACGACATTCCTCATCCGAGAGCCGAGTGGAATTCACCTGCATGGGTTCAGGATCTGAAAAGGACTTGCGTAATGGAGGCTGAGACATATTAGACTTAAACTGGTGTTGTGGAAGTCTTTTTTCCCGACGGACCTCCCGAGCTCGCTCTGAAGACTATGTTGATTTTAATAGCCAGAGAGATCAGAGCCTCAAGGGAGGTAGGCACATTACGACCCGCAAGTTTGTCCTTAATACGTCCAGACAAACCTTCCCAAAAGGCCACCACCAAAGCCTCCTCATTCCACGAAACTTCAGACGCTAAGGTGCGTAACTGAATCACATTTTGGCCCACCAACCAGCTTCCTTGATGGTCGTGCAGCAGTGAGGAGGTCGCAGAAGAAGCTCGACCTGGCTCCTCACACACCCTCTTAAAAGAGTCCATAAATAGTGCCAAATTAATGGTGATAGGGCCAGATCTCTCCCATATTGGATTCGCCCAGGCCAGAGCCTCACCCTCGAGATAAGAGATAATGAACGCCACTTTAGCTCGGTCTGATTGAAAGTGATGAGGAAGCAGTTCAAAGTAAATTGTACACTGGTTAAGAAACATACGACAGGTTTTCGGGTTGCCACTGTAGAGGGGCGGAGCAAATAATCGTGGTCCAGAAAAGCTTGGCTGCGCTGCAGCCACAACTGGGACAGCAGGAGCAGTAGGAGCCTGTGCAGACTGTGCTGTAGAAAGGGAGTCCAGATGAGCAGCTACATGCTGCAAGTAATTTATCACTTGTTTCTGGGTGGTATGCTGTTGTTCAAGTTTCTGTAGTAGTTCAGACATTCCTGGTTTAGAGCCAGTGGGATCCATGGCCCAAGCCTACTGTTACGACCAGAGGATGTGGATCCTCTGTGTCAGCTGATAGAGGACTGGGAGTTAGCCCAATATTGCTGACTGCTGACTCTCAGAGTCAGAACCCTGGTGTCTGTACCAGTTACCCAGAATGCAGCTACCTGCAGTAGTGTGAACAGAGTCCAAAGGCGGAGTAAAGAAACAGATGGTCTTTACTGGCAGACAGTATTCAAAAGTCACTTGACAGATACAGGCAAAACAAAGTTCAGAGCAATACAGCATGCAGATATAAGCTGTCTCGTTGTCAGGTAGTGCAGGGTCAGTATCCAGGTAGACTTACAGGAGGTGATGGGCAGATGCTCAGTCAGACTGTGCAGAGGTCTATAATCCAGCAAATCCAATAAACAGATGGCAGGCAGATACGTAGTCAAACGAAGCAGAGGTCAGAATCTAGGAAATCCAATAAACAGACACAGTGGGACGCTTCAGCGGGAGTCAAGAGGTGCAGCAACCACGCTTGGGCGCTTCATGATGAGTGAAGCTGCTTTAAATACAAATAGTCCCTGCCTCTGGAAGGGGACAGTAATCAGGAACCAGCTGCCTACTCCTATAAGAAAGGGAGAGGTGCGTGCGCGTATGCTTTAGCGCATCAGATGACACCTGGCAGTGAGGATGGATGCGGCGATATGCTAGCGGGCGCCTGCGTCTCCTACAAGGTAAGCCAGTACTAGGGACCCATGGTGCTGCTATGTGCAGATAACGATGTGCCACCCTGCTGTGGGGACACAGACCCCATACTGACACTGGCATCTCATAATCCATACATTAGGGCTTTATTCAAGGCAATCCATACTTAAAATGGAACTGCCATTTCACTACCAAAAATTAAATTTTACCTTTCTGATGTCTGTATTCAGCCCTTGCAACCATATTTCTCTGTGCCTCTTTTTCAGCAACTTTCTAAGATGGCCTCTGCTGCTCTTCCTGTGATGATTTTTGCCCTTCTTTGAGGCCATCCTATATTTCCCTCACTTCCCATAAGCCCTTGCTCTCCTCACATGAACTAGCAGGACCAATCAAAACGCAGATAACTTCCCACAGTACCCAAAGCAGTGTGTATCATCACATATAGCTAACCAGAGACAAGCCCTGCAATTACATTAAATCAGTAAGCATTTATTTTAACCTTTTTAATAGCCAGCTGACCCTCATTCTCTTCCAGACTGAGGGGGGGGGGGGGGCATCTTCAGCTGTTTATATCTCTGGGCTTTTGTCTGTTTGTTTGGCTTTCAGACAATACCAGAATAACATAAATCTGTTCAGTGCAGGGGAAGATATCAATGATAGAAATCAGGATGCTGTGAATGAAGCTGAAAGTAAAAGCAGATTTTACCCGTGATTATTTCCGACTCTATTTCCAACAGGGATTTGTCCTCTGTCTGTCTGACCAGTTGCATATTTCTAGCTGCTACCATTGAAAAGATATCACCATCTAAAGCAGCCCTCCCCCTCCACTTTCTGCTTCAGCCCAGCTCCAGGCTGCCAGGGCTGAGCTCCTCCTCCCAGAGCTCATCTGTCTCTTGTTATAATACTAAGAAGACGGATTTCACATGGCAACGCTGTGAGATGAGAGCTGCTGAATAGGAAAGTAGCATGCATTTGTGGGAGTTATTAGCAGGTGAAACTGAAAATGATTACATTTTAAATCACAAAAGCACTTATACAGCAGGGTGTACTATACCATTAGGGAATAAAAAATGAAATGGCAGTTACACTTTAACAATTGGTTGAAAAAAGATCCAAACAATGCCTATGTGTATTGTACAGCTTCCAGTGTCCTTACACACAGCCATTAATAAGGACTAGGCTTGAGCGAATCGAGCTTTGGATCATAGATCCAAAGTCGATTTGTTTAAAGCTTTGTTTTCAATGCTGTTACCATATAGCATTAAAATGTATTGGCCCCGTGGAGCCAAATTTTGCATCTCACGAAATCATGCGAGGCTTCATTGAATTATTACTACAGTTAGGTCCATATATAATTGGACAAAGACAACATTTTTCAAATTTTTGTTCTGTACATTGCCACAATGGATTTTGAACAAAACAATTCAGATGTATAGCTGTAAAAAATAAATCAAGGCAACTGAACGTACTGTAGATTTCTTGAAAACGTTTTATAGAGGATGTGGTATGCTTTGGATCATGAGCTGTACCATGCCTTAGCCATACTTCCCCCCCCCCCCCCCCCCCCCTTATTCTGGTAGAGGTTGGTCTTGGTTTCATCTGTCTGAGGAATGTTCTTCCAGAAGTTTTCTGTTTTTTTAAGATGTTTTTTAGCAAAGTCCAATATAGCCTTCTTATTCTTGAGGCTTATGAGTGGCTTGCACCGTGCAGTGAACCCTCTTTATTTACTGTCATGCAGTTTTCTCTTTATGGTAGATTTGGATATTGATACGCCTATATCCTGGAGAGTGTTGTTCACTTGGTTGGCTGTTGTGAAGGGGTTTCTCTTCACCATGGTAATGATTCTGCAATCATGACATCCACCACTGCTGTCTTCTGTGGGCATCCATTTCTTTTTGCATTGTTGAGATCACCAGTACTTTCTTTCTTTCTTTCTCAGGATGTACCAAACTGAATATTTTGCCACTTCTAATAGTGTAGCAATTTCTCAGATTTTTTTTTCTGTTTTCGCAGATGAAGGGTGGCTTGTTTCACCTGATTGGGGAGCTCCTTTGACCGCATGTTTACTTCTTACCAAAATCTCCAAAATTCAAGCGCCACACCTCAAATCAAGTCCAGGCCTTTTATGTGCTTAATTGAGAATGAAATAATGAAGGAATTGCCCACCTCTACCCATGAAAAAGCTTTTGAGTCATTGTCCAATTATTTTTGGTCCCTTTAAAACCAGGGTGCCACATGTAAAGGAGCTTAAAATCCTAATCCCGACATCCAATTTGAATGTGGATACCCTCAAATGAAAGCTAAAAGTCTGGACTTTATGTCCATGTCCATTATATAAATATAACTTGAATATGTTTTAGTAAACAGGGAGAAAAAAAACAAGATTTTTGTCCGTGTCCAAATATATATGGACCTAACTGTATATTTCTATCTGCGTATTTAAAAACAAGGTACCAGCCAGTACCACAACCCACTTCAGATTACCATTTTAAAATAAAAAGTTTTAAAATACCTAGATAGTAATCCTGTACTTATTCATCGGTCTTGCGCAACTTCGGAAAAGACAAATTTTGCCAATATATTTTAATGCTGTACAGCATTAAGCCTTATTCACACGTCAGTGTTTTCGTCAGTGATTTCTATCAGTGATTTTGAGCCAAAACCAGGTGAGGCTCTTAACACAGAACAGGTTCAGATCTTTTCTTTATACCTTATGTCTCTGGATGCTTCACGCCTGGTTTTGGCTCACAATCACTGATGAAAATCACTGACCAAAACACTGACTTGTAAATAAGGCTTTAATAACTAAGTTTTTGAACAAATCGACTTCAGATCTATGAACCAAAGCTCGATTCATTTAAGCCTAGTAAGGACACAATTATCAAATCTATTGAATTCCCCTTCCACTAAACAACCCTCAATATGCGGCCACGAAGTCAGGTTTCTGCTTGCAGTTTTGGAAGCCAAAATTAGAAGTGGACCATAAAAGGAGAGAAAGTATAAAAGATGGATATGGCAGGCCCTCTTAATTCGATCATGGTTTAGGCTTCTAAAATTGCATGCAAAAACCTTACCATGTGGCTGTAAACTTAGACATAACTTTCACATCTCACAATCCATAAATCAGTGCTTTATTAATGAAAATCCAAACATAGCAAGTGGTTGCAAAACAATCCAAACCATACCTACGCGTTTCGGACAGCTTCTGTGTCCTCACACAGTGGAAGCCAAAACCAGGATTGAATTAATAAGAGATGTTATGTCTAATTTTGGCTTCCAAAACTGCATGCAGAATCCTGACTAAGGGTTGTTTAGTAGAAGGGGACTGAAATAGATGTGATAATCCAGTCAGCACTAAGGCTTCTTTTAGATGAGTGATGTTAAACTCATCCATGTTCTGACTCTTAAAAAAATGCTGTTTACTGGCCTGCATACGGATGGTGTCCATGTGCTGTCTGTTTCTGTGTTTTTTTTCTCACAGACCCTTTTACTTGAGCAAATGAGTTTTGCTGGGAAATCAGAGTTAGATGGCGCATGCTTAAATGTTCTCAGGGCAGGCCAATAGCCGGAGTGGAAAATTGCTCATGTAAATTGACCAATTGACTTTTATTGGTCAGTGGTTGGTTTGAGTGCCGTCTGTTCTACACTTGGACTGCACTCAAACAGGAAAACCTTTCTTCAGAATGAGGAGTAAGTGTTGAAAAAGAGCATCTGTGCAAGTCTATGACAAATTCAGTCCCAATGTCATAATTACATTACCAATGCTTGTAATGTAATTGACTAGCATGACCTTGCGTGGGTGGGCATCCACTACTGGAGCTGTACAATATTGATTTTGAAAGGTGTTAGAAAAAGAATGTGCAGTAACAGTTGCAACCAGTTGTAGATGTCTGACAAGACTCTTGGCCACATACAAGTCACTAATAGTATATTGGCCCTGTTATTGATTTTGCATTGAGGCACAGGAATCCCAAGGTATTTTCTACTAATTATTAATACTTTAGTGAAAGGGTCAAATGCAATTAAAACATGAAAAAAATATATTAAAGGATACACTGATCCATTATATGAAGGAAAGTTTTAAGCTAACCATGGAGAATTGCAAGACTTACCATCAAACCTTGCTTTTTATTGAAGTGGTTGGATGATGAATTTATTGATCCTGGTTAAAAAAAAAAAAAAAAAATCAGCTTGAGAACTATGGAAGCATGACATTATAGATCTTTTGTTCAGAAAAAAACTCTGTTTCTGTGTGTGCACTATTCAGCTGAAAGACTGGCAACTTGAAGGAAGCTAAAGAAAATGAACAGACTGAAAAGTGACATTTCTTTTAGTTGCCTATTGATAAATTGAAACAATTTACACAAATTTGATGATGTGCACGTAAAAATATTTATTTAAAATTATTTATTTATTCTTTCTGATGTTTCCTATTTTGTTTTCCTTTGGCTAGACCATCAGTATATGATTGGTAGGGGTCTGACACCTTGGAACCCTGCTGATCAGCTCTTTGAGAAGGTAACGCCCGGCCTTCTTGCAGCTTTGCCTAGGCCATGTGATATTGCGTTCATCGGTCACATGGCCTAGGCACATCTCAGCCCCAAGTGAATGGGACTGAACTGCTATACCAAGCACAGCTGCAATACCATGTAAGGCATTGTGTGTGGCGAGCTGAAAGAAGGCTGTGGCCATAGGGCTAGTAGTGGACCACTATATATATTTTACCTAATAATTAAAGTTATACTGACCTTTAATCCTTGTATTATGAAACTACATATAAGGAGTAGTTTGTGATGCAGCAGGTGACAGGCAGTTGGATCCAATGAACTGATAAAAGAGGAGAGGAAAATGGTCATTGGTCATTCCCAGAGAGACAGAAGAAGAAAGCCAACCCTCCCCCTCCCTCCAGCTGAACCCACTTCTCCAACCCCAACCTCTCTCGGGCCCTACAAGTAGAAGAACCCTTCTTCTGCCATCTGCTTTTCCATCTACACTGAACAAAAATATAAACTGCAACATTTTCGGTTTTGCTCCCATTCTGCATTAGCTGAACTCAAATATCTTAAACATTTTCTACATACACAAAAGACCCATTACTCTCAAATATTGTTCACAAATCTGTCTAAATCTATGTTAGTGAGCACTTCTCCTTTGCCGAGATAATCCATCCCACCTCACAGGTGTGGCATATCAAGGTGCTGATTAGACAGCATGAATATTGCATGGGTGTGCCTTAGACTGCCCACAATAAAAGGCCACCATGAATTGTGCAGTTTGATCACACAGCACAATGCCACATATGTCGCAACATTTGAGGGAGCATGCAATTGGCATGCTGACTGCAGGAATGTCTCCAAGAGATGTTGCCCATGCAATAAATGTTCATTCCTCTACCATAAGCCATCTACAAAGGCGTTTCAGAGATGTGCACAGTGTTGCCTTACTGGGGGAAGGTCAGAAAGCCAGTCAGTATCTGGTGTGGCCACCATTTGCCTCACGCAGTGCAAAACATATAGTTGATCAGGTTGTTGATTGTGGCCTGTGAAATGTTGGTCCACTCCTCTTCAATAGCTGTGCGAAGTTGCAGAATATTGGCAGGAAATGGAACACGCTGTCTTCTACGCCGATCCAGAGCATCCCAAACATGCTCAATGGGTGACATGTCCGGTGAGTATGCTGGCCATGCAAGAACTGGGATGTTTTCAGCTTCCAGAAATTGTGTACAGATCCTTGCAATATGGGGCCGTGCATTATCATGCTGCAACATGAGGTGATGGTCGTGGATGAATGGCACAACAATGGGCCTCAGGATCTCGTCAGGATATCTCTGTGCATTTAAAATGCCATCAATAAAATGCACCTGTTTTTGTTGTCCATAACATATGCCTGCCCATACCATAACCACCATCGCCACCATGGGCCACTCAATTCACAATGTTGACATCAGCAAACCGCTCACCCACACGGCACCACACATGCTGTCTGCCATCTGCCCTGAACACAGAAAACCACCACACATGCTGTCTGCCATATGCCCTGAACAGAGAAATCCAGGACTCATCGGTGAACAGAACGCCTCTCCAACGTGCCAGACGCCATCAAATGTGAGCATTTGCCCACTCAAGTTGGTTACGACGACGAACTGCAGTCAGGTCCAGACAACGATGAGGACAACGAGCATGCAGATAAGCTTCCCTGAGATGGTTTCTGACAGTTTGTGCAGAATTTCTTTGGTTATGCAAACCGACTGTTGGCGCAGCTGTCCGGGTGGCTGGTCTCAGACGATCATGGAGGTGAACACGCTGGATATGGAGGTCCTGGGCTGGTGTGGTTACACGCGGTCTGCGGTTGTGAGGCCAGTTGGATATACTGCCAAATTCTCTAAAACGCCTTTGGAGACGACTTATGTTAGAGAAATGAATATTCATTGAATGAGCAACAGCTCTGGTAGACATTCCTGCAGTCAGCATGCCAATTGCACGTTCCCTCAAACATTGCGACATATGTGGCATTGTGCTGTGTGATCAAACTGCACATTTCATTATGGCTTTTATTGTGGGAAGTCTAAGGCCCACCTGTGCAATATTCATGCTGTCTATTCAGCACCTTGCTATGCCACACCTGTGAGGTGGGATGGATGATCTTGGCAAAGGAGAAGTGCTCACTAACACAGATTTAGACAGCTTTGTGAACAATATTTTAGAGTAATTTTTTTTTTGTGTATGTAGAAAATGTTTCAGATCTTTTAGTTCAGCTCATGCAAAATGGGAGCAAAACCGATAGTGTTGAGTTTATATTTTTGTTTGGTGTAATACCGATAATATGTCATCAGGAAAATCCAGCTCCTCCTCTCTGTGCATCTTTGGAAGAAGTAAAACCAGCAAGAGACGAGGATGGTCACCATTTAGACCTGCCCCCCCCCAAGGATTGCATTTAAAAAAAAAAATGAATGATTTTAATATTTTACTGCATTCTACTTCTACAGTCAACTACATGGAAAGGGAGGGACGGTAGCACTAGCAAGTTGGCCTGGTGCAGGTTCAGCTCCTGTGCCATTGAATGAGTGCACACATACTGTTGTCTTTTTGCAATCACCTCGGTGATCGGTTGCTGTGGAAACAAGTGATGAGGAGAAGGAGGAGCATCAGGAGCAATAGACAACATTGGGAAGGAAGCTTGTTGATGAGCCCTGACTGCTGGAGAGGGGATGCTATATAACGCAACAGCTAACAGAAGGCATTCACTATAATCAATTCAGTTTCACTGCACACATGTACAAGGCAAAGTATGTACTTTTTAATGCCGCAATTTATTATGGCAAACAATGTAGTGGGAAGCAGAATTTTTTTTCCAAATGGGGTGATATTGGAAAAAATTCTGCCACAGTTTTATGGGTTGTGTCCCTACATTGTTCTCTATGTGGGAAAATTGACCTGTGCCCTTGATTTTCTGGGTCAGTATGATTATAACAATTCCACATATGTATAGGGATTTTTGTGTTTTAATACTGAAAATATAATAAAAATGTGTTTTACATCCCCATATTCTGACCCCCTTGCACTTTTTATTGAGACCATTTTGGAGTATGCGTGACTTTTTGATCAGATCAATTTTTCTTTGGGTAAGAGAGGCAATAAAAAAATGGAAAATTGGCCAGTTTGATACTTTTTTCGTTACGCCATTTGCCTTATGGAATAAATATTTTTATATTTTAACAGTACGGGCATTTTTGGATGCAGAGATGCCCATGATGCTGATATTTTTTATTGTTTATATGTATTTAGTTTTTTATTCTGGGAGGTGATTTAAATGTATATTTTTTTATAGTTTCATAGTAAAAAATAAAATTAAAAACTTTTTAAAACTTTTTTTAGCCCCTCTAGGAGGCTGCAATAAGCAGTACTCAAATTTATTACAGCTTATACTGTATTCCCATAGAATGACAGTACAAGCTGAATTTTCTAATATCCTAAGTTAGATTGCTACCTGCTGGCCAACATAGGAGCTGCAGCTATAATATGCTGGGTCTCTTTAGGGCAGGGTTTCTCAACTCCGGTCCTCGGGACCCACCTACCGGTCAGGATTTGAGAATATCCCACAGAATGAATACCTGTGGTAAGTCCTGATTCATGGACACTAATTATACCACCTGCTCAATACTAAGGAAATCCTGAAAACATGACTGGCAGGTGGGTCCCGAGGACCGGAGTTGAGAAACCCTGCTTTAGAGAGACTTGGCATATTCGAATGAATGACTGGATTCCCAAATCGCCTCACAGGAGAGGCAATCTTAATCTGGAAGCGCACGCTTCTGGGTTTCTCGCCATTTAAATGCTGTGGTCACATTTAACCTAGTATCTAAAGGCTTAAATGACTGTGATCAGCATTATTACCAGTCGCAGACGAGCTTGCACGTGGGTGCAATGTTTAAAGAGCCTCCCTGCACTGTACATGTATGGTGCTGGGGAACTGAGGGTTAACCATGGCATCATACTGACGCTATGTAATGCAACAGCTAACAGAAGGCATTTGCTATAATTAATTTAGTTCCACAGAACACATGTACAGGGCAAAGTATTTACTGTAACTGTGGTGTCATACTGACACTTTTGTTTTGCAAAGACGACGCATTTTGGGGTATGCAGTTCCAGTTGTGATTGCTGTAGATTAGTTTGCGTAACTCGGCGCGAAACGCGTCCCCATAGCGGTCCCCTTCTGCTGTCTATACAGACAGTTTTAAAACTTGAATATATTGTGAGTTAAGATGAACCGGATGGTATCTGTAATGAATGTCTTGTGTTCCGGAGAAAGTTGGTTATCCATATCTAAGTAATATTGGGATGTGGTGATACCTGCTTCGTGTGGAATGTTTGAGTATAGAGATGCCACGTCTAGTGTCATCCAACGATACGTGGAGCTCCATTTGATGTCCTTTAGTAAGGAAATAAGTTGGGCGGAATCTCTAAGGTGAGAACAGAGATTAGCAACATGTTTCTGTAAGAAAAGGTCGACGTAATGTGAGAGGTTACTAATCAGGGAGTTGATCCCTGATATGATGGGTCTTCCTGGCGGGTTTTCAATGCTTTTGTGGACTTTTGGTAAATGATAAAATATTGCTGCAGTTGGATGATCAATGGTAATGTATTCTCTTTCTTTTTTGGTTAATACATGGTTGTCTTCAGCGTGTTTTAATAGTATTCCGAGTTCTTTCATGCCCTCGTGAGAGGGTTATGGGTGAGGGGTTTGTAGTAGGAAGTATCTTCCAGGATCCTTTGTGCTTCTTTGATATAGTCAGATTTCTTTTGGAGTACGATCCCGCCTCCTTTGTCCGCACTCCTTATTGTAATGTTATCGTTGCTGCTTAGTTCTTTCAAGGCATCTTTTTCTTTTTTAGTAAGGTTCGGTTTGGTGCTGGTGTTTTTGTTGATGTTTCTGACGTCTTTAGAAATGAGGGAAAAAAATGTGTTTATGTGGTTGCCCCTATGGTAAATGGGATTGAAAGTGGACTTTTGTTTGAGTTCGGTGTGTAGAGTGATATCCCAACTTGGGTCCTGTGGGGGGTCTTCTTTCTTAGTTGCGAGTTGTTCGGCTCGAATGGCGAAATGTCGATGCAGTGTGATTTTTCAAATAAATGCGTTAAGATCAGGTGGGTTTTCCAGATTGTTGTCATTATAAACTGTGAGTAGCGAGTCCTCATAGGCAGAGGAGTCTAATCTGCTTTTAGGTGATATTGGTTTGGTAGGACCAAAGGAAGTAGGGGGCAGGTTCAGTGGACACCCCTGTGGGAGTTCCAAGCGTGAGATGGAAGAGTGACTGTTTCGTTGAGGTGTGGATGGTGGGGTGAAAAAGATGGGGGTGCCAGAATGGGTGTTCGAAATGAATAGCAAAGGAGTGGAGTTGGGTCATGCGCATGTTTGGGTGTGTTGGTGTTATTGGAGAGTTCAGATGAGGATAGATCGGATGATGCACATCCGGGTTGGAGATGGTCTGATTTCCAACTAAAGACGGCTCTGTGTTTGAGGTTAGGTGGGGACTATGAGATTGGGTAATGGTGTGAGATTTGTGGGTGGGTTTGGTTGTGGGCTGGTGATTGTGGTGTATGTTTGTTTTTCAAAACAACGTGCCGGGTTGCTGTTTAAACTGTGTTTTTGATGTGTGTGGGTGATTCTGTGTATGATGTGTTTGAATTTGGTGCTTAATGGACGTGTGTGTGGTGGATGAATCTGGTTTTGGCGGATTGGTTGGGTTGATGCTTTTATTTCACCAGAAGTGGATATTATTGTTGTTGAAGTCGGTTCTGTCTCTTTTTAGTTTAGCTGTTTTTTTCTCAATGAGTTCACGCTCATGTTGTATAAGTCTGCCTGTGGTCTGTAGCCTGATGTAGTCTGTGTGAGAGTTGTGTATTAGAAGTTGGTTGGTGTGTTCATATATTTTTTATGCAGTTATTGGGTCAGTTCCTGGCCTAATCCAGACCAAACAATCAAATTGAACTACGTATATTTACCTGCTATTATGTATACATATACATATACATATAACTGCTCACATTTGTGAAACTTCTCACAACGTACACTCCTCCAAAAGATAACACATCTTTATTCACTTTCTCATACACACAGACTTTCTACATTGTCCATTACCATATATTTATATATTTATTATTATATATGTTCTATATATATATATATATATATATATATATATATATACACTTTTCATTTTAACCTAAACTTTTTACCCATGGATTTGTCTATTTGTACATATATTATCGAACTTTGTGTTGTTTTTTTAGACTTGATAAAGGGGTCCTGCGTACCCCGAAACGCGTCGTCTTTGCTAAACAAAAATTAAAAAATACTTTGTATCCTCAATTGGGTTGTGAATTGCGCCTTGCGTCCATCCGCTCACCGTACGAACCAAGTGCAGACAAGCTCCCCTTCATATATCACAGTACGCGCCAAAGTGGCGGCTTGGCTCCCGCCCATGGTCAACTTGGACAATATTCGGCTGCACCAACCCAGATCACCCCTACAATTTCAACTCTACCAGAATTGCACTGTACACAGTGCAATTAACCCAAGTGAGTAGCAATCACTCACCCTGACTAGGAGTAAATAACAACATATCTTGTCCACCTCCACCTATTGAGCGCCTTCTCCCCTTTCTCTTTGGCCTTTTAATCACTTCCTCTTCCAGTCAGGGGAATGTCAGCTCCAGTAAGCAGGGAACCAGGAGAGCAGGGCAGGCCAGACAGGTGCTGGTAGTGGGAGACTCCATTATTAGGGCAACAGATAGGGCAATCTGTCACAAAGGCCTGTGATCGCCGAATAGTGTGCTGTCTTCCTGGTGCTAGAGTTCGACACATCGCGGATCTAGTTGACAGATTACTGGGAAGGGCTGGAGAAGATCCAGCAGTCATGGTCCATATTGGAACCAATGACAAAGTTAGAGGTAGGTGGAGAGTCCTTAAAAATTATTTCAGGGATTTAGGTTAAAAGCTTAGGACCTCAAAGGTAGCATTTTCCGAAATACTACCTGTACCACGGGCCACACAAGAAAGGAAGCATGAGATAAGGGAGATTAACAAGTAGCTCAAGAACTGGTGTAGGAAGGAGGGGTTTGGGTTCCTGGAGTACTAGGCCGACTTCTCTATCGGCACAGGCTCTATGGTAGGGACGGGCTGCACCTCAATGGGGAAGGGGCAGCTGTATTAGGGAGATAGATGGCTAGAAGGTTGGAGGAGTGTTTAAACTAGGGATTGGGGGAGGGAAATTACATTATAAGAAGGGAAGATGGAGGCAGGGGGCAAGGTAGTGGGACTGGGGGAGGAATGGAAGGAGAGACTAGAACAGTTCAGAAGAAAAGGTGTAGGGTAGAAAATATACATAAACCTCTCAAATGTATGTACACTAATGCCAGAAGCCTTACTAATAAAACTGGGGAACTGGAATTAGTGATGTGTGAGGAGGACTATGACATAGTGGGAATAACGAAAACATGGCTGGATGATAGCTATGACTGGGCAGTTAATGTACAAGGTTACAGTCTGTTTAGAAAGGATCATCAAAACCGGAGACGGGGAGGGGGATGCCTTTATGTAAAGTTCTGTCTAAACCCCACACTCTGGGAATATATAAGCGAGGGACATGAACATGTGGAGTCACTGTGGGTAGAGATACATGGAGCTAAAAACAATAATAAATTACTAATAGGAGTTTTCTATAAACCACCTAATATACCAGAGTCCACAGAAAATCTACTACTAAACGAGATAGACAGGGCGGCAAAGCATAATGAGGTGGTTATTATGGGGGACTTCAACTACCCAGATATAGACTGAGAAACTGAAACTTGTATATCTCATAAAGGAAATAGGTTCTTGGCAATAACCAAAGACAATTACCTCTCCCAACTGGTTCAGAACCCGACTAGAAGGACGGCCATACTGGACTTTCAATAGGCCTGACAGAACTACAGACGTGCAGGTTGGGGGAGATCTAGGAAATAGTGGCCATAAAGTAATAACCTTCTAATTATCATTTAAAAGAGCGTTTATACAGGGAGAAACAAAAATACCAAACTTCAAAAAAGCTAAATTTAGCCAACTAAGAGAGGCAATAGGCCTAACTAATTGGGACAAAGTCCTCAAAAATAAAAATACAGCCACAAAATGGGATATCTTTAAAAGCATCCTAAAATCTCATTGTGAGAGGTACATACCGTATGGGAATAAAAGGTTAAGGAACATAAAGAAACCAATGTGGATAAATAAATGTTAAGTCACTGTGGGTAGAGATACGTGGAGCTAAAAAGTAGTTAAATGTTAAAAAGTATAAATCTGAAGGTGTCAGCCCTTTAAAGAGTGATGAGGGGGGGAGTCACAGAAAGCGACAAGGAGAAAGCAAAGCTGTTAAATATTTTTTCCCCCAATGTATTCACTTAGGAAAATAAACTGTCAAATGAAATGCTGAATGTAAAAATAAATTCCCCATTAAAAGTGTCCTGTCTGACCCAGGAAGAAGTACAACAGCGACTTAAAAATATTAAAATAGCCAGGACCGGATGGTATACACCCCCGTATCCTAAGGGAATTAAGTAATGTCATCGCCAGATCCTTATTTCTGATATATGCAGACTCTATACTGACAGGGAATGTACCACAGGATTGGCACATAGCAAATGTGGTGCCAATATTCAAAAAGGGTCCAAAAACAGAGCCTGGAAACTATAGGCCGGTAAGTTTAACATCTGTTGTGGGTAAACTGTTTGAAGGTTTTCTGAGAGATGCTATCTTAGAGCATCTCAAAGGAAATAAGCAAATTACACCATATCAGCATGGCTTAATGAGGGATCGGACATGTCAAACTAATTAATCAGTTTCTATGAGGAGGTAAGTTCTAGACTTGACAGACTTGACAGTGGCAAATTGATGGATGTCGTATATCTGGACTTCTCCAAAGCATTTGACACTGTGCCACATAAAAGGTTAGTATATAAAATGAGAATGCTTGCCCTGGGAGAAAATGTCTGCATGTGGGTAAGTAACTGGCTGAGTGATAGAAAACAGAGGGTGGTTATTAACGGTACACACTCAGATTGGGACACAGTCAGTAGTGGGGTACCTCAGGGGTCAGTATTGGGTCCTATTCTCTTCAATATATTTATTAATGATCTTGTAGAAGGCTTGCATAGTAAAATATCAATTTTCGCAGGTGACACTAAACTGTGTAAAGTAATTAACACTGAAGAGGACAGTATACTACTACAGAGGGATCTGGATAGATTGGAGGCTTGGGCAGATAAGTGGCAGATGAGGTTTAACACTGACAAATGTAAAGTTATGCACATGGGAAGGAATAATGCAAGTCACCCGTACATACTAAATAGTAAAACACTGGGTAACACTGACATGGAAAAGGATCTAGGAATTTTAATAAACAGCAAACTAAGCTGCAAAAAACTGTGTCAGGCAGCTGCTGCCAAGGCCAATAAGATAATGGGTTGCATCAAAAAGGCATAGATGCCCGTGATAATAACATAGTTCTACCACTTTACAAATCGCTAGTCAGACCACACATGGAGTACTGTGTACAGTTCTGGGCTTCTGTGAACAAGGCAGACATAGCAGAGCTGGAGAGGGTCCAGAGGAGGGCAACTAAAGTAATAACTGGAATGGGGCAACTACAGTACCCTGCGTCTGGAGGATAGAAGGTTTGCACACAAACACAGAAGAGGATTCTTTACGGTAAGAGCAGTGAGACTATGGAACTCACTGCCTGAGGAGGTGGTGATGGTGAGTACCATAAAGGAATTCAAGAGGGGCCTGAATGTATTTCTGGAGTGTAATAATATTACAGGCTATAGATACTAGAGAGGGGTCGTTGATCCAGGGAGTTATTCTGATTGCCTGATTGGAGTCGGGAAGGAATTTTTTATTCCCCTAAAGTGGGGAAAATGGGCTTCTACTTTACAGGTTTTTTTTTGCCTTCCTCTGGATCAACTTGCAGGATGACAGGCCAAACTGGATGGACAAATGTCTTTTTTCGGCCTTATATAAATGTTACAGTGCGGGAGAAGGGTTTTATAGGGCCCTGACATTACAGGGGATGGCTATCTTCTGATTTCCTGGCTGCACGGCATTATGGCTGATCTCACGTTCCCTCAACACTAGTAATTAGTCATATATTATGCTCTTCTATTAGGATTATATTAAAGCATGCTTTATCACTCATGTAAGGTAGCCAGAGAGTCCCTTCTTATAGTTGGGTTTACCAGGTTTAGGAGGAAGGACTGGATTAAATGCTGTATGGTCTGCAGCAGACAATATGATTTTAATTTTCCCTATTTTACAATCTTAGTTGTTTGTGTAAATGGGCCCACTGGGTGGCAGAATATGTCCTTATATAAATGTTCAACAAACAAGCATGGTGAGTCTACAATTTATGGTAAGAGATTGCTAGAAAACAAATCCATTTTGTGAAATTCGAGAAAATGAATATAAGAGATGCATCATTGAATTAAGTGTTGTCTATTGCTATAATGCTACGTTTATATATGATGGAATAAATAGATGAAAGATGAAATCAATAGATTGAATAATTAAATAGACTGACTAAGTATAAAGATGTTTATTACAAAAGTAATAGGTTATTCTAAATATGAGATAGATAGATAGATAGACACCAGGGGCGGGCTGGGCCGGTGGGCAGGGAGGCAATTGCCCCCCAGACCACCCTAAAAAAACGGCTGCTGGGCCGTCTTTAACAAATTATTATTATTTTTTTAATTCCTCAGGTCCGCACCGCCGATCACCACAGGTGGTGGTGGCGGCTGTGTGCTGTGGGGCAGAGAAGGGAGAGGCGTGTCCCTTCCCTGGTCTTCTGATAGGCCACAGGCACTAATGCCTGCAGCCTATCAGAGGCCGGCTCAGGCAGCACGATGACTTCATTATCATCGCGCAGCCTGAGCCGGGCAGCACACAGCAGGGACACAGGCCAGAAGAGGCCTGCATCGCTGCTGATGGAGGTAAGTATTTTTTTTTCTTTGCAGTGGGAGCTGGCACTATGGAGGGAGCTGGCACTATGGGGGGGCTGGCACTATGGGGGAGCTGGCACTATAGGGGGAAGAGGGCTGGCCCTATGGGGGACTGGCACTATGGGGGGGAGCTGGCACTATGGGGGGCTGGCACTATGGGGGGGCTGGCACTATAGGGGGAAGAGGGCTGGCACTATGGGGGAGCTGGTACTATGGGGGGGGCTGGCACTATGGGGGAGCTGGCACTATGGGGGGGCTGGCACTATGGGGGAGCTAGCACTATGGGGGAGCTAGCACTATGGGGGGGCTGGCATTATGGGGGAGCAGGCACTATGGGGGAGCTGGCACTAGGGGGGAGCTAGTACTATGGGGGAGGCTGGCACTATGGGGTGAGCTGGAACTATGGGAGAGCTGGCACTATGGGGGGAGCTGGCACTATGGGGGGCTGGCACTATGGGGGAGCTGGCACTAGGGGTGAGCTGGCACTAGGGGGGAGCTGGCACTATGGGGGGAGCTGGCACTATGGGTGAGCTGGCACTATGGTTGAGCTGGCACTATGGGGGGCTGGCACTATGGGGGGAGCTGGCACTATGGGGTGAGCTGGCACTAGGGGGGAGCTGGCACTATGGGGGGAGCTGGCACTATGGGTGAGCTGGCACTATGGTTGAGCTGTCACTATGGGGGGAGCTGTCACTATGGGGGAGCTGACACTATGGGGGGAGCTGGCACTATGAAGGGAGCTGGCACTATGGGGGAGCTGGCGCTATGGGGGCATTTCTTACTGGCACATTATGGGGGGTACCATGGGGGAAAGGAGCACTATGGGGGTATCTGGGGGCTCTAAAGGGTCTTTTTTAATTATTGGCACAAAATGGGGGCACTATAGGGGTGAGAGGCACCATGGGGCATCTGGTGTCACTATAGGGGCATTATTTGGGGGCACTATGGGGAAGTGGGGGCTCTAAAGGGGCCTTTTTTATTGGCACATTATGGGGGGCACTATGGCATTTGGTGGCACTAAGGGGGCATTTTTTACTGGCACATTATGGGATGCACTATAGGGGAGAGCGGCACTATGGGGCATTATTTGGGGCACTATGGGGGAGTGGACAACTATTGGGGCATAAAGTGGCACTAAGAAGGGGCATTTTTTGCTGGCACATTATGGGGGAGAGGAGCACTTTAGGGACATCTGCTGAGGGCACTAAGAAGGGGCATTTTTTTACTGGCATATTATGCGGGACACTATGGGGAAGGGGGAGAGGAGCACTATGAGGGCATTTACTGGGGCACTATATAGGGGCACTATATAGGGGTATTTTATACTGGCATACATTATGGGGACATTAGCTCAACTGCAGGCACTAAGCGGGGGTATTTCATGTCATATTATAGGAAGAATTATTACTACTAGGGTGTATTATGGGGAGCTTTACTACTACTGGGGGCTATGAGGAACATGATTACTAGTATGGGCACTATAGGGGCACTATTACTACTAAGTGTGCTCTGGCAGATAATTATTTCTATTGGTGGGATTTTGGGGAGCACTGTCACTTTGGGGGGCACCCTGGCATATTATCAGCTTAGCACAATTATTTTTGGGGGACATTATCTTTATACTATTAGAGTCTGAGCGCAGTTATTTTTTAGAGCACTGTGTGCCAATAATTAGTCGAAGGGGGCACTATCTGTGTGGTAGTAGTATTTCCAGGGGGACTGTTTTTGCAGTATAGTATTGGGGGCACAGCGGGCACAGTATTGGGGGCACTATCTAGGGGGACTGTTTCTGCAGTATAGTATTGGGGGTGGCAGGAAAGGGTGTTCAGAAGATGTGAAGATGATGGAAATGTGGGAAACTAATGTCTGTTTGTCAATCTCTGCAGAGGCGGGAGATGGCTGAAAAATCATCATGGCGGTCTGGTCTGAATGGAGAAGATGAGGAAAGAGAACGTCTACAACAAAGGTGGCATCACTGGATGTAAGAGGTATGGGGCGCTATGTAAGAGAGGAGATGCTCCGGCTCCTCCCCCTGCCATTTGCAGAAGGAGGATTCAGAGCTGGGTGAGGATGACCAAAGGGGGCAGCAGGCCACGGGCGGGTGGCAGATGGTGGGGGGAACCACAGGCCTTGAGCAGGATCTGGGGAAGGAGGAGAGCAGAGGAGCTTCCTGGCTGTAGCCTGCTGTTTATTGTATAATGTGAAGCAGGCAGTGCAGCCAGGACAGACCCTCTCCTCTCCGGATGATGTGTAGAGACAGGCCTCAACTATAGAATATCAGCTGTACAGTGTTTGTTGGGCGTGGCCTATTATATGTAGGAGGGGCTTTTAATAATGGGTGGGGCTAAAATGGCCCACTTGACTGGATTTTCCCCCCAGGGCTAAGGCTGCCAGCCCTCCCTTGGACTGTAGACATACACTGAACAAAAATATAAACGTAATGCTTTCGGTTCAGCTCCCATTTTGCATGCGCTGAATTCAAATATCTTAAACATTTTCTACATACACAAAAGACCCATTACTCTGAAATATTGTTCACAAATCTGTCTAAATCTCTGTTAGTGAGCACTTCTCCTTTGTCGAGAAAATCCATCCTACCTCACAGGTGTGGCATATCAAGGTGCTGAATAGACAGCATGAATATTGCACAGGTCTGCCTTAGACTGGCCACAATAAAGGCCACTCTGAAAATATGCAGTTTTATCAGAGAGCACAATGACACAGATGTTGCAACGTTTGAGGGAGCGTGCAATTGGCATGCTGACTGCAGGAATTTCTACCAGAGCTGTTGCCCATGCAATAAATATTAATTTCTCTACCATAAGCCATCTCCAAAGGCGTTTCAGAGAATTTGGCAGTACATCCAACTGGCCTCACAACCGCGGACCACGTGTGACCACACCAGCCCAGGACCTCCACATTCAGCATGTTCACCTTTATGATCGTCTGAGACCAGCCACCCGGACAGCTGCAGCAACAATCGGTTTGCATAAACATCAAATTTTCCGCAAACTGTCTGAAACTGTCTCAGGGAAGCTCATCTGAATGCTCGTCATCCTCATCGTGGTCTGGACCTGACTGCAGTTCGTCGTCATAACTGACTTAAGTGGGCAAGTGCTCACATTCGATGGCGACTGGCACATTGGAGAGGCATTCTGTTCATGGATGAGTCACGGTTTTCTCTGTTGAGGGCAAATGGCAGACATCGTGTGTGGCGCCGTGTGGGTGAGCGGTTTGCTGACGTCAACGTTGTAGATCAAGTGGCCCATGGTGGTGGTGGGGTTATGGTATGGGCAGGCGTATGTTATGGACAATGAACACAGGTGCATTTTATTGATCCATTGTTGTGCCATTCATCCACAATTCCTGAAAGCTAAAAAGACACCCAGTTCTTGCATGGCCAGCATACTCACCAGACATGTCACCCATTGAGCATTTTTGGGATGATCTGGATCGGCACATATGACAGTGTGTTCAAGTTCCTGCCAATATTCTGCAACTTTGCACAGCTATTAAAGAGGAGTGGACCAACATTCCACAGGCCACAATCAACAACCTGATCAACTCTATGCAACGGAGATGTTTTGCACTGAGTGAGGCAAATGATGGCCACACCAGATACTGACTGGTTTTCCACCCAGCCCCCCCCCCCCCCCCCCCAGGTAGGCAAAACTGCATACTTTTTATAGCACCTTGATATGCCACACCTGTGAGGAGAAGTGCTCACTACATAGATTTAGACAGATTTGTGAACAATATTTGAGAGTAATGGGTCTTTTGTGTATGTAGAAAATGTTTCAGATCTCATGCAAAATGGGAGCAAAACCGAAAGTGTTGCGTTTATATTTTTGTTCTGTGTAGATAGATAGAACATAAATTCAAAAAAATGGCAGCACTGGGACAGATAAAATAGTTGTAAGGTGAATGCAAATAGGGAGACGACTATATCCCAATTGTGATCACATTACGTGAATAAAAGATTTTTTATTTATTTTTAATACTTAGGAATGCACTTTTTTTTTATTTTGCTTTTTATTCATTTTTAATACTTTGGAGTGTGCTGCTCTTTTTGTGTTTTCTAGATAGATAGATATAAGATAGATACATATGAGATAGATAGATAGAGTAACAGGAACAGCTCACTGGATCACCGTCTCATGGGATAGACGGGTGCTGTTGGCACACAAAACAGCCCAAGCAAGTATGGTGTAATTGGCCTCAGCCAGTTTTATTGACTTTTGCAGACAAAAATATTAAACAAAACAGTACAAAATCAAAGAAATACCTGGCCGTCTGGCCTCTACCTCTAGACATCAAGCAGGTCCTAACTAAAGGAAACTGTGCCTTGTATCCAGCACCATAAACATAACACACTGTTGCTTTTTTTTTTACTCACATGAGAGCTTTCTCAGGAGCAGAGAGCTAGTGAACCAGCTAATTGGAGCAAGGACCCTTCCAACTCTCCCTACCCCAAGCAGCCAGACCCTTCTAACCAGTTTTTTTTTTTTTATAAAACCCTTATAAACTGAAAACACAGTTTTCCTTGCTGCTTCAACTCCCTGGCTGCTATTCAGAATAGCCCCTGGTCCTGTCACGATGGATAGATAGATAGATAGAATATGCAAAAAGAAACAGCAGCACAGTCCAGGTGCAAGAGGGTTCAATTCCGACTAGATTCCAGGGAAAAAAAAAAAAAACATATATACGATATTCAAAAAACAAATGATAAGGCAGCACTCCAAAATAGGTGAAGGGTGTTAGACCCGTTTATTCCCCAGTAGCAATGTTTCAGCCCAGCTCAATGAGGCCTTTGTCAAGCTTGACAAGGGCCTCATTGAGCTGGGCTGAAACGTTGCTACTGGGGAAAAACGAGTCTAACACCCTTCACCTATTTTGGAGTGCTGCCTCATAATTTGTTTTTTGAAAATGATAGATAGATAGATACATAGATTGTAGTCTGGGCCCCACAATCCTCACCCTGATCCTCCTTCCTCCCACCATTTACAGTGTGGCCAAACACGTGATCCCACACTCGGATATTCCGAGGGGCTCCTTTCTGTGGCATTCCTTGATTTTTCCCTCTCGCCAAGCAGGCTTGAAGAGGGACATGGGATCTTATGCCCTGATTCTCATCCTCTTGAGCATCCACAGTCACAAGAACATGATGGTGGTGAATGGCAATTAGAGTTTAATGAGATGAATGATGATGAGACACAGTTGCCAATGAGTCAACCGTAATTACTGTCTCAAGAGGTTGATGAAGAGGATGAGACACAGTTGGCAATCACTGAGGTTGTGGTTAGGTCAACAAATCAGGAGGATGATCAGAGTGAGGAAGTGGATGAGGACGTGGTGGACAATGAGGTCACTGACCCAACCTGGGAAGGTGACAAGCCGAGCGAGGAGAGAAGTACAGAGGGGGAGGGATCTGCAGCACTGCAACAGGCTGTGAGAGGCAGTGGGGTGGCAAAAGGGAAAATGTGGGTCACACCAAACAGGCCCGCAACTGTTGCACATAGCACCCCCTTGCAGAAATCTCCCTTGCCAAGGGATAGATGTTCCACATTCTGGCGCATTTTTGAAGAAAATTCGAACGAAAAAAGAATAGTAGTTCGCAACCTGTGCTATACGAAAATAAGCCAGGACGTGAACACTCGCAACCTTACCACCACCAGCATGATCGGCCACATGGCATCCAAGCACCATAATAAGTGGGCCGGACGCCTGGGTCCACAATCTGTGTCTGAGGGTCACACCACTGCCTCGTCTTCCCCTATGTTACCTGCTGGCCAATCTGCTGTCAAAGGTGCAAGCACGGGTGCCTCCCGCCCTGCACCTGGGCCTTCGCAAGCACCATCAGCGACCACATCAACTTCCGTGTCCAAATGTCCTCACCCCAGGCATTTGAACGCAAGTGAAAATACCCAGCCAGCCACCCACCCACAGGCCATAGCACTAAATGCGCAGATTTCCAAATTACTGGCACTGGAAATGTTGCCATTTAGGCTAGTGGACACTGAGGCCTTCCGAAGCCTGATGTCGGCGGCCATCCCACGTTACGCAGTCCCAAACTGACACCATTTTTCAAGGTGTGCCGTGCCAGCCTTACACCAACATATGTCCCGTATCATCACACGTGCCCTGACCAACACAGTTACTGGGAAGGTCCACTTTACCACAAGCACATGGACAAGTGCATTCGGCCAGGGACGCTACATTTCCCTGACGGCACACTGGGTAAATGTTGTGGAGGCTGGGAGTGAGTCGTACCCTGAGATGGTACAGGTACTACCGACGCCAAGGATTGCGGGCCCTACGTCAATCAGGGTTTCTGCCAGCACCTACATTAGTGGCTCCAACCCTCACTTCTCATCCTCCGCCGCCTCCTCCACTTCCACCTCCGAATTATCCACGTGCAGCACCAGTCAATCATCAGTCAGTAGCTGGAAAGAGTGTAGCATTGCAGTCGGGAAGCGGCAACAGTCCAAGCTAAAGCTGATATGTAGAGTTGAGTGGACAACTGGATGTTCGGGGTCGACAGGTTCGGCCGAACTTCACCAAAAAAGTTTGAGTTCGGAACCCGAACTTGACCCCGAACCTGAATCCCATTGAAGTCAATGGGGACCCGAACTTTTGAGCACTAAAATGGCTCTAAAAATTTCATGGAAAGGGCTAGAGGGCTGCAAATGCCAGAAAAATATGGTTAAGAGCATGGCAAGTGCTCTGCAAACAAATGTGGAAATTACTTCAAATAACATAAAATACGTAAACAAATAATAATAATCTTGATCTAGGAGTACGTGGTCCATATGGTGTAGGATGTTGAGGCGGTATAGGTGGAAGCGGCGGTGAAGAAGGAGGAGGTAGCCTACACTGATTTTTGGTTTTAAATGCATTTTTATTTTTTTAAATTATGGTACACCACAAAACATTGGGAAATATAACCTGTGATAACCCCCTCCAGTAGTACTAAACAGACAATATACTGGCCTGGCTGCAGGGCAGGCCAGCACCTCCAAGGCGTAAAGGGCAAGCTCAGGCCATGTGCCAAATTTGGAGACCCAGAAGTTGAAGGGGGCAGACCTATCAGTCAGTTCGTGTAGGAGTGTGCACACATACTGCCCCACCATGTCGCACGTCCCCGTGATGTTCATGATCCAATTGAATATCAGCTCTATCAACTTTCGATGTTCTTTTCTGCACCTACCATGTTGATCACGGTTAGAGGCGAATCAGGGTTTCACGCCGTAGAGGGAGCGTGAAAAAGGGATAGCACATCCAAGGGAGATCAATGGATGAAATTGAATTGTGATCGAGAGGAAATGTGGGAGAGGCTAATAAAACAGAAGAATCGAAGGAAAGGTGGGGGCACGTGGCAATTACCCACTCCCGACTCGGGGAGGTAGTGACGATAAATAACAATACAGGACTCTTAAGATGCCCTGTTATTGGAATGATTAAATAAAAAATATTGGTAATGTCACTGGGGCATTTAGGATTTGGAAAAGTTAGACAGGAAAGGCCCTGCTGCCGCTTTGTTGACTCTAGATAACGTCTGCCTGATCGCACGTCCCTGTGACGTCCACGATCCAATTGGATACCTTCCATATCAACTTTCGATGTTCTTTTCAGAGCCTACCACTACCATGTTGATCACGGTTTTCGGTGAATCAGGTTTCCACGCCGAAGAGGGAGCGTGAGAAAAAGAGACCACATCCAAGGGAGGTTAATTGTTTGAAATTATGAGTTAAAAAATGGGACAAATTATTGATGCACAAATATGGGACAAGTTGTTAGAGTTTAAGCATTGAATGATAGGAGGGGGGCGAGCATCAATTAAAGAAGAATTTTTGAAATTTAATTCCCTGTCACCTATGCAGAGCAGGGATTTAAATACAGCAAAATTGGTATAATGTCACCTGACATTGTAACAGACGATTTTTTGACATTTATGTCCCTATCAACTATTCACAGCAGGGGTTTAATCACAGCAAAAATGGTCAAATGTCACCCAAAAATGTAACAGGCAAATTAGGGAAATGTTTTTACCTGTCTTCTAGGTATAGCAGGGGTATATCACACCAAGAAATTGGTGAATTTCACCCGAGAATGTAACAGACAAATCAGTGAAATTTGTTTACCTGTCTACAAGGTACAGCAGGGGTATATCACACCCAAAAATTGGTGAATTTCACCCGAATATGTAACAGACAAATTTATGATTTTTTTTTACATGTCTACTAGGTATAGCAGTGGTATATCACACCCAAAAATTGGTGAATTTCACCGAAAATGTGGCAGACAAAGTAGTAAAATGTTTTTACCTGTCTACTAGGTACAGCCAAGGTATATAAAACCCCAAAATTTGTGAATTTCACCCAAATATGTAACAGAAAAATTAGTGATTTTTTTTTTTACCTGTCTACTAGGTAGAGCAGGGGTAAATCACACCCAAAAATTGATGAATTTCACCCGAATATGTAACTGACAAATTAGTGAAATTGTACCTGTCTACTAGGTAAAGCAGGGTATATCACAACCAAAAATTGGTGAATTTCACCCGAATATGTAACAGACAAATTAGTGAAATTACATAAAATAAAATACGCACAAATAAAAAAAAATAAACTTGCTTTTTAAGGTGGAGGTCCATATGGAATAGGAGTTTGAGTAGGCGGTGGACGTAGCGATGTAGGGGCAGTGGAGGAGGACGAGGTAGCCAACACTGGTTTTTGGTTTAAATATATATATTTTTTAAATTAGGGTACAAAAAGAGGGTGAAATATCCAAAATACAACAACGAGCAATTGCGCTGTAGTATAACAATGGCTGGTTAAGGCCGGTATACATGTCTATTCTGCAGAAGGTACGGACAAGTCCCGTGGGATCCATGCCTGGTTCATTTTAATGAATGTGAGCTTGTCCACATTGGCTGTGGACAGGCGGCTGTGCTTGTCTGTGATAACACCCCCTGCCGTGCTAAACACACGTTCAGACAATACACTGGCTGCAGGGCAGGCCAGCACCTCCAAGGCGTAAAGGGCAAACCAGACCATGTGCCCAATTTGGGAGACACAAAAATTGAAGGGGGAAGACCCGTCATTCAGTACATGTAGGTGTGTGCACACATACTGCTCCACCGTGTTGCTGAAATGCTGCCTCCTGCTAAGATGTTCCATATGAGCAGGTGGTGCTGGTTGTTGTGCGGAGCTGACAAAGCTTTTCCACATTTTGGCCATGCTAACCCTGCCTTCTGAGGTGCTGGTGGTGCCCCAGCTGCGTTGGCGACCTCTTCCTCCTCCTCTGCCTTCGCCTTGTGCTTCCACTGTGCCCCTGCTGTCTGGTGGGAATGCCACCAGCAGCACATCTAACAGCATGTGCTTGTACTCGCACATCTCACGATTAAGTTCCAGTGAGGAAATTAAGGACAGTACGTTGTCCTTGTCACGGGGATCCAGCAACATGGCCACTCAGTAATCAGCACAAGTTAGAATGTGGGCAATTCGGCGGTCAGTTGCGGAGACACTGTAGCATGTAATCGCTCATGTCTGCCAGGCTGTCCAGGCAACGAAAAGCTGTCCTCTGTGGGGGGTGTATCATCAGTGTCCTCTGTTTCCCCCCATCCACGCATCAGTGATCGCCATGAGCTGGTCTATAAAGTCCCTGACCGTGCTCACTGGTCCACGTATCCGTAGTTAGGTGGACCTTGCCACAGATGGCATTGTGCAGTGCACACCTGATTTTGTCCCCCACTTGGTCGTGAAGGGATGGCATGCCTGAAAAAGTAGTGGTGGCTGGACATGACGTACTGTGGGACAGCCACCGGCCTAAGGCTTTTAAAACTCTCTGTCTCCACAGCATTTTAAAGGCCAGTCATTTTGAAATGCTGGCATTCAGGGCCAGGGATCGCGGGTGGGTAGGGGGGTACTTCCTCTTCCGCTCCAGTGTTTGGGAGATGGAGAGCTGAATGCTTCCGTGGGACATTGTGGAGATGTTTGGTGACACAGGTGGTGGTGTTGCTGGCAGATCCTCTGTTTGCAGGGTGGCAGGTGGCACTGTCACTCCAGAGGTGGATGAAGAGGCTGAGACTGCAGCAGAAGAGGAAGCAGGTGGAGCCAGAGACTTTTCTTGGTTTTTGAGGTGTCTACTCCACTGCAGCTTGTGCTTTGCACTTAGATGCCTGGTCATGCAGGTTGTGCTCAGGTTGAGAACGTTTATGCCTTGCTTCAGGCTCTGACTGCACAGCGTGCAAACCACTCATGTCTTGTCCATCAGCACATTGTCTGAAGAATTGCTACGCCAGGGAACTCCTTGGAGCTGGCTTCGGTGTGCTCAGTCCCTTGCTGTGGTGGGCAATAGCAGGCGTACTGTCTAGGGGACAGCCTCTCTGTTTTTGCACCCTGCTCCCTCTTCCGCTATGCTGGTGGCTCTGTGCGACCACCGCCTCTTCCTCCGAACTACAAAGGTCATGCGAGTGACCTTGATTCCATGTGGGGTCAAGGACCTCATTGTCCTCCACATCATCTTCCACCCAGTCTTCACCCCTGCCCTCCTTGTCGGTCTGCACACTTTCGAAAGCCACAGCAGTTGGCACCTGTGTTTCGTCATCATCTGAGACGTGCTGCGGTGGTCCTCCCATGTACTCATCTTGAAACATAAGTGGTTGGTCATTGGTGCATGAGGTGAAAGACTGATGGACATCGGCTGCAGATGCCAACTCTGATCTTTCAGCAGGAGACTGGGTGGGAGACAATGTGAAGGAATTGGAGGCACTGTCAGCAACCCAATCTACTCACCATTCGTAGAGCCGCATTAGGCCCGACCAAATACAGCTGAAGGTTCTGTTGCCTACTCGCACCTGAGGAAGGTGTTTCACTTGTGCATGTAACAGGCACAGATCGACCGTGTCCTCTCCCTGCAACATGAGCTCTACCAGCAGCACCACGACCAGGGCCACAGTTTAGGGTTTTGCCCAAAATGGGTGTTTTTTTTTAAATAACAGAATAGAACAACAGTATCTAACGCTTGTATCTCACACTGACAAATGCAGCAAAGGCTGCCAAATTAAGTTTTTTGCCCAAAATAGGTGTTTTATTGATAACAGAATAGAACAGCAGTATCTAACGCATGTATCTCACACTGACAGATGCAGACAAGGACGGAAATGTAGTATTTTGCCCAAAATGGGTGTTTTTTTAATAACAGAATAGAACAACAGTATCTAATGCGTGTATCTCACAATGACAGATGCAGCTAAGGTTTGCAATATTAAGTACTTTGCCCAAAATGGGTGTTTTTTGAAACCCAGAATATTATTGCTGTATTTCAATCTTGTATCTCACACTGACAGATGCAGACAAGGCTGCAAATTTAGTATTTGGCCCAAAATGGGTGTTTTTTTAATAACAGAATAGAACAACAGTATCTAACGCGTGTATCTCACACTGACAGATGCAGCAACGGCTGTATTTTTTTTCCAAAAAGGGTGTTTTTTAATAACAGAATATGACAGCAGTTTATAAAGCTTGTATTTCACACTGAAAGATTCAACAAGGGCTATAAAATTTAGATATTTTTTTCCCAAAAAGGCTGTTTTTTAAAACCCAGAAAATGATTGCTGTATTTCAAGCTTAACTTGCACACAGACTAATGTGTCATAGGCCCCAGATGGAGGCTATTGCCAAAAATGGGTGTTTTTTAAAATCTAGAAAATTATTGCAGTTTTTCATGCTTAAATTGCACACAGACAAATGCTGCAAAGGCCACAGATGTAGGCTGATGCCAAAAATGGGTGTTTTTTTTGTAACCCAGTATATAATTTCAGTATTTCAAGCTTCTATTTGACTGTCACAAATGCAGCATATGCTGTGCTAGTGCACAGAACTTGCATAAAATGTCCGCCACCACCCTCCTAACTAACAGACGAATAAAAGTTATTTTTCTGGGTCACTGGGCTCAGGGCTGGGTAACAAGATTGTGCACTGCACCCACAAAACAAAATCTAGGTAGATCGCTGAGTTAACAAGCACTTCTGATTAAAGATTCTGTCCTATTCTCTCCCTCACAGCAGCAGCATCCTATCTCTACACTAATCAGAGCAGAGTGACGTGCAGCACAACGTGACTCCAGCTTATATTGAGGCTGGATCACATGCTGTACTGGCCAATCACAGCTATGCCATTAGTAGGCATGGCTGTGATGGCTTCTAAGGGCACACAAGTTAAACGCTTGTTGATTGACTGCTCTGCAACCTTTCAAAATGCACCATAATATAGCCGAACACCGAACCCGAACTTTTACAGAAAAGTTCGGGTTCAGGTCCAGGGTTTAAAAATCCTTAAGTTCGGTACGAACCCAAACTTTACAGTTCAGGTTTGCTCAACCCTACTGATATGCTTAGGGGACAAACAGCACACCACCGCAGTTATGGCAGGGGATAAGTGACCAAACTGAGCTGTGGCTCTCTCCACTCAACCTAAAACCAGGCATGGCTGTGTCTGATAATGTCCATAACTTGGTGGCGGCTTTGGAGCTCGGCAAGCTCACACACATCCCATGCCTACCCCAAGTCTTCAACCTTGTGGTTCAGCAGTTTCTCAAAACCTACCTGAATTTGCCTGAGCTACTGGTGAAGGTGTGCCGCGTATGTGCACATTTCCGCCAGTCACCAACAGCTTCAGCTGGTCTGTAAACACTGCAGCAGTGCTTAAAATTGCCAGCTCACCAGCTGTTGTGCGACGTGAGCATGAGGTGGAACTCCACGTTCTACATGTTGGCCAAGCTTTGTGAGCAGCAGAGGGCAGTAGTGGAATAAGAGCTGCAACATGGTCGTCGCCTTTCCAGTCAGCTTCCGCTATTCACAAGCGAGGAGTGGGCATGGATGTCTGACCTTTGTAAAGTTTTAACAAACATTGAGGAATCAATACAGATGCGATATTATCAGCATAACCATCCCACTTCTGTGTCTACGCAAACACTCGCTGCTCACATTTAAGGACGACGCTTTACACATGGAAGAGGTAGAAATGGGGGAAGACATTACACTGGGTTATAGCTAGACCAACCTCTGTTCGTCTTCTCAGCGCAAATTGGATGATGAAGAGGAGGAGAAGGAGCAGGAGACGGTTGCCTCCGCCACCAAGGGTAGTACCCATGGAAGTTAATTCCATCTGTTCAGCGTGATTGGGCAGAAGAGGAGGATGAGGAGATGGACAGTCATCCTCCTGATGACTACAGCGAAGTCTTGCCTGTTAGTACTCTGGCACACATGGCTGACTTCATGTTAGGCTGCCTTTCCCGTGACCTGCGCGTTATACGCATTTTAGGCAACACGGATTATTGGTTGCTCACCCGTCTTGATCACTGCTACAGAGAGAACTTCTCATCACTCATTCCTCTAATGGAAAGGATGAGCAAAACAGTGCAATACCAGAAGATCCTTGTTGAAAAATTGCTCCAAAAATTTCCATCTGACCACGCTGGCAGCAGAGTCCGTAGTTCCTTGGCCAACCAAGGAGGGGAGACAAGGGAAACACACAGCATTTCCAACAGAGGCAGGGCAACACTCTCCAAAGCCTGGGACAGTTTCCTGACACCCCGTCAGCAGCCTCACCCTGATGCGCTGCCTACTGTCACAAGGAGAGAAACATTTTGGAAGATGGTGAAGAAGTACATAGCAGACCGTGTCAGCGTCCTCATTGATCCCTCAGTGCTTAAAGAGGACCCTTCACTCGTATACAAACTAAAAACTAACTCTATCTGTGGGCAGAGCGGCGCCCAGGGGTCCCCCTGCACTTACTAGTATGCCTGGGCGCCGCTCCGTTCGCCCGGTATAGGCTCCAGTGTCTCAGCTCCGTCTGTTGTACTGGACTGATTTTTTGTAGGAGGCGTGTTCCTTGCTGCACGTGGCACAAACTGGCACTCTACGCTTTGGAGGTGCTGGCCTTCCCTGCCGCTAGTGTTTTGTCTGAGCGGGTATTTAGTGCTGCTGGTGGCATTATAACAGATAAGCGTATCCGCCTGTCAACTGAAAATACTGACAGGGTGACTCTTATAAAAATGAACAAGGCCTGGATTGACAATGACTTCTCGACTCCACCAGAGGAAATCTCCTGAAAATAAAGGCACTTTAAATGTGGTGTTTATAGTGTACTGAATAAACTGTATTCCCATGCACCCCTTACAGCACAAACAAGGTTATATGTTTGAAACTTCCTTTTCTCATCCTCATCCTCTTTCATCATATCAACATGCCAATTCTTGACATATAGTGCCCTCGCATATATGCCCTTCAAATATAAAGTTTTAAAGGGTCAGTTCAGCTGCAGGCCCTCGCATATAAATTTTTAGAGGGTCAACTCAGGTGCAGGCCCTCGCATATAATTTTTTAGAGGGTCAGCTCAGCTGCAGGCCCTCGCATATAATTTTTTAGAGGGTCAGCTCAGCTGCAGGCCCTCGCATATAATTTTTTAGAGGGTCAGCTCAACTGCAGGCACTCACGTATAATATTTAGAGGGTCAGCTCACCAGCAGGCCTGCACCTACAATCTTTTACTGGTCAGCTCACCAGCAGGCCCGCACATAAAATCTTTTATACTATCAGCTCACCTATAGGCACGCACCAGAATTTTTTTTACTGAGTCAGCTCCCCTGCAGACCCTTACATAATTATACCTACAGTAATAGGTAATTTGCACGCCTGCTGCCTTGGATGTGGTAGCCGTAGCCGTTTCTCAGGCTCCCTCTCCGGAATCAAACACTGATTCCCCGTTACCCGTAGTTACAATTGTTTACGCTGACAATAACATTGAAAGTTCATAGAGCAGACATCCAAATGGATCATCGCCGTCACGGGGCTGTGCAATCGGCCCCAGGTTAACTAGAGTCACTAAAGCGGCAGCATGCCCTCACCTATAATGTTTTAGATGGTAAGATCAGCAGGCATTTGATCCAAATGTTTTTCAGGGTCACCAGCAGGCCATCAATCATAATTTTTCATTGGTGTATATGATGACGTCCTTTATGTGTAATAAAGGGTGCATTTGAGTGCCTGTTCCTTGCAATTTTTGGCAGCCCTTTCACTTACTGCATAGGCTTTATGAGTGTAGGAGTCCCACTACATGAACAATTGTACCACAATGTGAATGAGGCCCTCCTTTATGTGATATACAGGTTGTATCGGAGTGCCTCTTCCTTGTAATTTTTGCCAGCAATTGCTCTTTATATACAAGAAAAATATACAGGAAAGAATGTTTCCTATCAATTTTTCTCCAAAACAATTTTTTTACTCGGTTTTGTTTGTATTTCCCAGCAGCAACCTGAGAGTCCAAGATGTATCCAGACATCCTGCCCATGCTGTTGCACAACCATTTTGGTGGTGTTTCCATAAATGTCAGACAATATACTATGAACCAGGCACCCTCCCCTCTTCAGAGCAGGGGGTGCCTGCTTTAATGCTCAGGTTCTCCCATTGATTTTGATTATACTCAGGTGCTCGGTTTAGCACCCATACATCCCGATGTGTTCGACCCGAGCACTAAGCATCTCTCCTGACATCGATATGCCGACACTGAGGATCGCACCGCTTGAGCCCCGACAGGTAAGTTTATTAGATATATAGATAGACAGACAGATAGATTAATGCCAGGACAAAGGGTAGGTAGAGGTAGGCGACAGGGTGTCACCTGAAGTCAGGAAAAGGGGGTGCAGTTTAAAAGTTTAAAACACAAATATATATATATATATATATATATATATATTATGCTGTTCAATACTGCTGTGTTTCTCTGCTGAAGCGGAATAGTGGGAGCAGCACAGAGGCACAACACACAGCTCCCCACATGCTGTGCTCTCTCACTTTGCCCTTTCCTCAAGTCCGAAAAACAGCAAGAGGTTCCCCCCTGCCAGCTCTGTGGAGAGCAAATCCTTTCTCTTCCCTTCCCTCTACTGCTGTAGTTCCCTGGAGCAGGGATACTTTGAAGTCTGGACATTTGTGGACATTTCCCCTTGTTTCCCCTATGCAAAGTTGTAAACTTCTTACTTTATTTCACTTGAAAGAAATAACGTGCACGGTTTAATAATGTGTAATTACATGGTTTATGTATGTTGTGATATATATCCTGTTCATTTGCACTGTATTTGCGAGGCTATGTGGAAAGGGTTAATAAATACTGAGAGACTTTTGAGACTTTGAATGATAATTTTCCACAGCTGCCATAGGGTTTAAAGAAGATATTTTTTTAGAGGGAAAAAGACTGACTTTTTTACCACCAAAACCAGACAGACTGACCATTTGAATGTCTGGTTTAGCTCTGTTATGTTTGAAAACCTGTTTGTGTCTGGGAAAAAACTGCTGTGTCATTGCCATTGATTATCATTGAAGCTCTAATGTAAGTCAATAACAGACAGGAGTTGTAACAATATATTTGTTTCTCCACTCCACCCCTCCCACTAGTTCTAGTCTTGCTAGAAATGGTATATAAGGAGAACATTCAGAGCCCCTAGTGTTCCACAGTTAGGGACCAGTGCTTGGAGAGGAAGACTTTGTCCATTTTCATGAGTGACCAGAAGAAGACACTTAGATGGGGATGCTGAATGACAGACCACGGGTCACCAGCCCAGTGATCAAGGAGCCATCTGGACTACTGAGCTACAGACCATGGGCCTCCACCTTTTGGCCAGGGTACCAGCCTTCTGAGAGAGAGAGAGAGAGAGAGAGAGGGGGGGGGGCAGCTAACTCAGGCTTTCCTCAGCAATGAACTCTTTTTCTTCCAGGGAGGAGACTGGAAAAGCCAGCCCTGCAGAAGGAGCCTTCCAGGGATAGCAGCTCGTTGAGCACCATGGCTCCGGGCAGTATTATGAGAGGGTTCACAGCCAAAGGCACCCCACTCAATGGTAGAAGAACCTGTAGAATGTCCAGTAACCAGACAGAAGCCAGATATTAGTACACAAGAGATAAATAGAGCAAAGTATTCAAGTTTCCCTGCCAGTTTACCCATAGCCTGCTGCAGCCAAGAGAATGGTCAAATATCATTTGGTTGACACCAGTTCATTGAAAGGTTGTTCAAATAAAACCATTAAACCTCACCAAACTTCTTTGTTTCTGTGGAGACTAACCCCGGAGAACGACAGTACCCAAGTAGGAACAGCGTGACACGAACTATTAGGGCCACAAAATACCACTCGGATTCCCTAACACTGGGACCCGATGCGACCTGGGGGGCGGCACGTTGCACATACAGCACATAGTCAAGAAAGACATGAGGAGGAGACAGCTGCAAAGGCACAGGCTGATGATAGGAAGATTGCAGAAGTGGAGGTGTATACTGTATTATGAGGTTGAGGTGGGCTGAAATTTTTTGTTGGGGAACATTGCCTTATCTGCCTAGGGCACCAAAATACCTTGTGCCAGGCCTGAGATAGATAGGTAGATAGATAAATAGATAGATAAATAGATAGATATGAGATTTAGAGTTAGATATTTCAATTAGGTGGCACATTTAATGAAAGTTATAAGTATGCATATTTTTTGTGTTCTTTCATTCTTCCAGAACAGCAGCTATTTTGTAGGTCAAATTGTAATTCAGGAGAGCACAGCGTATTGATTCACCAAGAACTAGTAATACCTCTACTTATCACTGACACAAGTTCTAATTTAATTGCAGGTTGAACATCCCTGAATGCTAATGACAAGTGCAATGTACAGTACTTATAAATAGAGTTGAGCGAACACCTGGATGTTCGGGTTCGAGAAGTTCGGCCGAACATCCCGGAAATGTTCGGGTTCGGGATCCGAACCCGATCCGAACTTCGTCCCGAACCCGAACCCCATTGAAGTCAATGGGGACCCGAACTTTTCGGCACTAAAACGGCTGTAAAACAGCCCAGGAAAGGGCTAGAGGGCTGCAAAAGGCAGCAACATGTAGGTAAATCCCCTGCAAACAAATGTGGATAGGGAAATTAATTAAAATAAAAATTAAATAAATAAAAATTAACCAAAATCAATTGGAGAGAGGTTCCATAGCAGAGAATCTGGCTTCCCGTCACCCACCACTGGAACAGTCCATTCTCAGATATTTAGGCCCCGGCACCCAGGCAGAGGAGAGAGGTCCCGTAACAGAGAATCTGTCTTCATGTCAGCAGAGAATTAGTCTGCATGTCATAGCAGAGAATGAGGCTTCACGTCAGCCACCACTGCAACAGTCCATTGGCATATATTTAGGCCTAGCACACAGGCAGAGGAGAGAGGTCCCGTAACAGAGAATCTGGCTTCATGTCAGCAGAGAATCAGTCTGCATGTCATAGCAGAGAATGAGGCTTCACGTCAGCCACCACTGCAACAGTCCATTGGCATATATTTAGGCCCAGCACACACACAGGCAGAGGAGAGAGGTCCCGTAACAGAGAATCTGGCTTCATGTCAGCAGAGAATCAGTCTGCATGTCATAGCAGAGAATGAGGCTTCACGTCAGCCACCACTGCAACAGTCCATTGGCATATATTTAGGCCCAGCACACACACAGGCAGAGGAGAGAGGTCCCGTAACAGAGAATCTGGCTTCATGTCAGCAGAGAATCAGTCTGCATGTCATAGCAGAGAATGAGGCTTCACGTCAGCCACCACTGCAACAGTCCATTGGCATATATTTAGGCCCAGCACACACACAGGCAGAGGAGAGAGGTCCCGTAACAGAGAATCTGGCTTCATGTCAGCAGAGAATCAGTCTGCATGTCATAGCAGAGAATGAGGCTTCACGTCAGCCACCACTGCAACAGTCCATTGGCATATATTTAGGCCCAGCACACACACAGGCAGAGGAGAGAGGTCCCGTAACAGAGAATCTGTCTTCATGTCAGCAGAGAATTAGTCTGCATGTCATAGCAGAGAATGAGGCTTCACGTCACCCACCACTGCAACAGTCCATTGGCATATATTTAGGCCTAGCACACAGGCAGAGCAGAGAGGTCCCGTAACAGACAATCTGGCTTCATGTCAGCAGAGAATCAGTCTGCATGTCATAGCAGAGAATGAGGCTTCACGTCACCCACCACTGCAACAGTCCATTGGCATATATTTAGGCCTAGCACACAGGCAGAGCAGAGAGGTCCCGTAACAGACGATCTGGCTTCATGTCAGCAGAGAATCAGTCTGCATGTCATAGCAGAGAATCAGGCTTCACGTCAGCCACCACTGCAACAGTCCATTGTCATAAATTTAGGCCCAGCACCCAGGCAGAGGAGAGAGGTCCCGTAACAGACAATCTGGCTTCATGTCAGCAGAGAATTAGTCTGCATGTCATAGCAGAGAATCAGGCTTCATGTCAGCCACCACTGCAACAGTCCATTGGCATATATTTAGGCCTAGCACACAGGCAGAGGAGAGGTTCATTCAACTTTGGGTAGCATCGCAATATAATGGTAAAATGAAAATAAAAATAGGATTGAATGAGGAAGTGCCCTGGAGTCCAATAATATATGGTTATGGGGAGGTAGTTAATGTCTAATCTGGACAAGGGACGGACAGGTCCTGTGGGATCCATGCCTGGTTCATTTTTATGAACGTCAGCTTGTCCACATTGGCTGTAGACAGGCGGCTGCGTTTGTCTGTAATGACGCCCCCTGCCGTGCTGAATACACGTTCAGACAAAACGCTGGCTGCCGGGCAGGCCAGCACCTCCAAGGCATAAAAGGCTAGCTCTGGCCACGTGGACAATTTAGAGACCCAGAAGTTGAATGGGGCCGAACCATCAGTCAGTACGTGGAGGGGTGTGCACACGTACTGTTCCACCATGTTAGTGAAATGTTGCCTCCTGCTAACACGTTGCGTATCAGGTGGTGGTGCAGTTAGCTGTGGCGTGTTGACAAAACTTTTCCACATCTCTGCCATGCTAACCCTGCCCTCAGAGGAGCTGGCCGTGACACAGCTGCCTTGGCGACCTCTTGCTCCTCCTCTGCCTTGGCCTTGGGCTTCCACTTGTTCCCCTGTGACATTTGGGAATGCTCTCAGTAGCGCGTCTACCAACGTGCGCTTGTACTCGCGCATCTTCCTATCACGCTCCAGTGCAGGAAGTAAGGTGGGCACATTGTCTTTGTAGCGTGGATCCAGCAGGGTGGCAACCCAGTAGTCCGCACAGGTTAAAATGTGGGCAACTCTGCTGTCGTTGCGCAGGCACTGCAGCATGTAGTCGCTCATGTGTGCCAGGCTGCCCAGGGGTAAGGACAAGCTGTCCTCTGTGGGAGGCGTATCGTCATCGTCCTGCCTTTCCCCCCAGCCACGCACCAGTGATGGACCCGAGCTGCGTTGGGTGCCACCCCGCTGTGACCATGCTTCATCCTCATCCTCCTCCACCTCCTCCTCATCCTCGTCCTCCTCGTCCTCCAGTAGTGGGCCCTGGCTGGCCACATTTGTACCTGGCCTCTGCTGTTGCAAAAAACCTCCCTCTGAGTCACTTCGAAGAGACTGGCCTGAAAGTGCTAAAAATGACCCCTCTTCCTCATCCTCCTCCTCCTCCTCCTGGGCCACCTCCTGTTCCATCATCGCCCTAAGTGTTTTCTCAAGGAGACATAGAAGTGGTATTGTAACGCTGATAACGGTGTCATCGCCACTGGCCATGTTGGTGGAGTACTCGAAACAGCGCAACAGGGCACACAGGTCTCGCATGGAGGCCCAGTCATTGGTGGTGAAGTGGTGCTGTTCTGTAGTGCGACTGACCCGTGCGTGCTGCAGCTGAAACTCCACTATGGCCTGCTGCTGCTCGCACAGTCTGTCCAGCATGTGCAAGGTGGAGTTCCACCTGGTGGGCACGTCGCATATGAGGCGGTGAGCGGGAAGGCCGAAGTTACGCTGTAGCGCAGACAGGCGAGCAGCGGCAGGATGTGAACGCCGGAAGCGCGAACAGACGGCCCGCACTTTATGCAGCAGCTCTGACATGTCGGGGTAGTTGTGAATGAACTTCTGCACCACCAAATTCAGCACATGCGCCAAGCAAGGGATGTGCGTCAAATTGGCTAGTCCCAGAGCTGCAACGAGATTTCGCCCATTATCACACACCACCAGGCCGGGCTTGAGGCTCACCGGCAGCAACCACTCGTCGGTCTGTTGTTCAATACCCCGCCACAACTCCTGTGCGGTGTGGGGCCTGTCCCCCAAACATATGAGTTTCAGAATGGCCTGCTGACGTTTACCCCGGGCTGTGCTGAAGTTGGTGGTGAAGGTGTGTGGCTGACTGGATGAGCAGGTGGAAGAAGAGGAGGAGGAAGCCGAGAAGGAGGAGGTGGCAACAGGAGGCAAAGAATGTTGCCCTGCGATCCTTGGCGGCGGCAGGACGTGCGCCAAACAGCTCTCCGCCTGGGGCCCAGCTGCCACTACATTTACCCAGTGTGCAGTTAGGGAGATATAGCGTCCCTGGCCGTGCTTACTGGTCCACGTATCTGTGGTTAGGTGGACCTTGCTACAGATGGCGTTGCGCAGTGCACACTTGATTTTATCGGATACTTGGTTGTGCAGGGAAGGCACGGCTCTCTTGGAGAAGTAGTGCCGGCTGGGAACAACATACTGTGGGACAGCAAGCGACATGAGCTGTTTGAAGCTGTCTGTGTCCACCAGCCTAAATGACAGCATTTCATAGGCCAGTAGTTTAGAAATGCTGGCATTCAGGGCCAGGGATCGAGGGTGGCTAGGTGGGAATTTACGCTTTCTATCAAATGTTTGTGAGATGGAGAGCTGAACGCTGGCGTGTGACATGGTTGAGACGCTTGGTGACGGAGGTGGTGGTGGTGGTGTTGGTGGTACATCCCCTGTTTGCTGGGCGGCAGGTGCCAACGTTCCTCCAGAGGCGGAGGAAGAGGCCGAGGCGGCAGCAGCAGAATAGGCCGAGGCGGCAGCAGCAGAAGAGGTAGCAGGGGGAGCCTGAGTGACTTCCTTGGTTTTAAGGTGTTTACTCCACTGCAGTTCATGCTTTGCATGCAGGTGCCTGGTCATGCAGGTTGTGCTCAGGTTCAGAACGTTAATGCCTCGCTTCAGGCTCTGATGGCACAGCGTGCAAACCACTCGGGTCTTGTCGTCAGCACATTGTTTGAAGAAGTGCCATGCCAGGGAACTCCTTGAAGCTGCCTTTGGGGTGCTCGGTCCCAGATGGCGGCGGTCAGTAGCAGGCGGAGTCTCTTGGCGGCGGGTGTTCTGCTTTTGCCCACTGCTCCCTCTTTTGCTACGCTGTTGGCTCGGTCTCACCACTGCCTCTTCCTCCGAACTGTGAAAGTCAGTGGCACGACCTTCATTCCATGTGGGGTCTAGGACCTCATCGTCCCCTGCATCGTCTTCCACCCAGTCTTGATCCCTGACCTCCTGTTCAGTCTGCACACTGCAGAAAGACGCAGCAGTTGGCACCTGTGTTTCGTCATCATCAGAGACATGCTGAGGTGGTATTCCCATGTCCTCATCATCAGGAAACATAAGTGGTTGTGCGTCAGTGCATTCTATGTCTTTCACCGCTGGGGAAGGGCTAGGTGGATGCCCTTGGGAAACCCTGCCAGCGGAGTCTTCAAACAGCATAAGAGACTGCTGCATAACTTGAGGCTGAGACAGTTTCCCTGGTATGCATGGGGGTGATGTGACAGACTGATGGGGTTGGTTTTCAGGCGCCATCTGTGCGCTTTCTGCAGAAGACTGGGTGGGAGATAATGTGAACGTGCTGGATCCACTGTCGGCCACCCAATTGACTAATGCCTGTACCTGCTCAGGCCTTACCATCCTTAGAACGGCATTGGGCCCCACCATATATCGCTGTAAATTCTGGCGGCTACTGGGACCTGAGGTAGTTGGTACACTAGGACGTGTGGATGTGGCAGAACGGCCACGTCCTCTCCCAGCACCAGAGGGTCCACTAACACCACCACGACCATGTCCACGTCCGCGTCCCTTACTAGATGTTTTTCTCATTGTTATGGTTCACCACAACAACAAATATATTATTTGGCCCAATGTATTGTATTCAAATTCAGCGGGATATAAATTTGAGGCCTAGTATTTAGGCGCTGGGTGACCGGTAAGGATTTAGTGACAGAATTAGACTTGGAAATGCACAGAAGCGTGTGTGTGAAGTTATTCTGAATGACCCAATGTGCACCTTGAATATTATATACCCTTTTTGGGATAGATTTCAAATAGCTCTGATATAGCAGGAACCACTAAATTATGAAATTGCTAAATTGGGAATTGTACTTCAACCCAGAACAAAAAATGTGCTTTGACGGGCACTAAATAACTTTCCCAGCTACAACAGTACAGCGGTAACGAGAGATTTAGAGGGATTTAAATTTGAGGCCTAGTATTTAGGCGCTGGGTGACAGGTATGGGTTTAGTGACAGAATTAGACTTGGAAATACACAGTAGCGGGTGTGTGTGAAGTTATTCTGAATGACCCAATGTGCACCTTCAATATTATATACCCTTTTTGGGATAGATTTCAAATAGCTCTGATATAGCAGGAACCACTAAATTATGAAATTGCTAAATTGGGAATTGTACTTCAACCCAGAACAAAAAATGTGCTTTGACGGACACTAAATATCTTGCCCAGCAACAACAGTACAGCGGTGGGTAACGAGAGATTTAGAGGGATTTAAATTTGAGGCCTAGTATTTAGGCGCTGGGTCACCGGTATGGATTTAGTGACAGAATTAGACTTGGAAATGCACAGAAGCGTGTGTGTGAAGTTATTCTGAATGACCCTATGTGCACCTTCAATATTATATACCCTTTTAGGGATAGATTTCAAATAGCTCTGATATAGCAGAAACCACTAAATTATGAAATTGCTAAATTGGGAATTGTACTTCAACCCAGAACAAAAAATGTGCTTTGACGGACACTAAATATCTTGCCCAGCAACAACAGTACAGCGGTGGGTAACGAGAGATTTAGAGGGATTTAAATTTGAGGCCTAGTATTTAGGCGCTGGGTCACCGGTATGGATTTAGTGACAGAATTAGACTTGGAAATGCACAGAAGCGTGTGTGTGAAGTTATTCTGAATGACCCTATGTGCACCTTCAATATTATATACCCTTTTAGGGATAGATTTCAAATAGCTCTGATATAGCAGAAACCACTAAATTATGAAATTGCTAAATTGGGAATTGTACTTCAACCCAGAACAAAAAATGTGCTTTGACGGACACTAAATATCTTGCCCAGCAACAACAGTACAGCGGTGGGTAACGAGAGATTTAGAGGGATTTAAATTTGAGGCCTAGTATTTAGGCGCTGGGTGACAGGTATGGGTTTAGTGACAGAATTAGACTTGGAAATACACAGTAGCAGGTGTGTGTGAAGTTATTCTGAATGACCCAATGTGCACCTTCAATATTATATACCCTTTTTGGGATAGATTTCAAATAGCTCTGATATAGCAGGAACCACTAAATTATGAAATTGCTAAATTGGGAATTGTACTTCAACCCAGAACAAAAAATGTGCTTTGACGGACACTAAATATCTTGCCCAGCAACAACAGTACAGCGGTGGGTAACGAGAGATTTAGAGGGATTTAAATTTGAGGCCTAGTATTTAGGCGCTGGGTCACCGGTATGGATTTAGTGACAGAATTAGACTTGGAAATGCACAGAAGCGTGTGTGTGAAGTTATTCTGAATGACCCTATGTGCACCTTCAATATTATATACCCTTTTAGGGATAGATTTCAAATAGCTCTGATATAGCAGAAACCACTAAATTATGAAATTGCTAAATTGGGAATTGTACTTCAACCCAGAACAAAAAATGTGCTTTGACGGACACTAAATATCTTGCCCAGCAACAACAGTACAGCGGTGGGTAACGAGAGATTTAGAGGGATTTAAATTTGAGGCCTAGTATTTAGGCGCTGGGTGACAGGTATGGGTTTAGTGACAGAATTAGACTTGGAAATACACAGTAGCGGGTGTGTGTGAAGTTATTCTGAATGACCCAATGTGCACCTTCAATATTATATACCCTTTTTGGGATAGATTTCAAATAGCTCTGATATAGCAGGAACCACTAAATTATGAAATTGCTAAATTGGGAATTGTACTTCAACCCAGAACAAAAAATGTGCTTTGACGGACACTAAATATCTTGCCCAGCAACAACAGTACAGCGGTGGGTAACGAGAGATTTAGAGGGATTTAAATTTGAGGCCTAGTATTTAGGCGCTGGGTCACCGGTATGGATTTAGTGACAGAATTAGACTTGGAAATGCACAGAAGCGTGTGTGTGAAGTTATTCTGAATGACCCTATGTGCACCTTCAATATTATATACCCTTTTAGGGATAGATTTCAAATAGCTCTGATATAGCAGAAACCACTAAATTATGAAATTGCTAAATTGGGAATTGTACTTCAACCCAGAACAAAAAATGTGCTTTGACGGACACTAAATATCTTGCCCAGCAACAACAGTACAGCGGTGGGTAACGAGAGATTTAGAGGGATTTAAATTTGAGGCCTAGTATTTAGGCGCTGGGTGACAGGTATGGGTTTAGTGACAGAATTAGACTTGGAAATACACAGTAGCGGGTGTGTGTGAAGTTATTCTGAATGACCCAATGTGCACCTTCAATATTATATACCCTTTTTGGGATAGATTTCAAATAGCTCTGATATAGCAGGAACCACTAAATTATGAAATTGCTAAATTGGGAATTGTATTTCAACCCAGAACAAGAAATGTGCTTGAACGGACACTAAATAACTCGCCCAGCTACAGCACTAGGGACAGATTTAGCTGGATATAAATTTGAGGCCTAGTATTTAGGCGCTGGGTGACCGGTATGGATTTAGTGACAGAATTAGACTGGGATATGGCCAAAAAATGAACAGACTATTGCTGGTTAAATGCACTTGGTGTGACAGCTTCACCCTGATGTAGGCTTTAGCCAAAAAACAACCACACCATTGAGGGTTAAATGCACTTGGTGACAGGCGCAGCTTGCCCCTGATTTTGTATATGGCCAAAAAATGAACAGACTATTGCTGGTTAAATGCACTTGGTGTGACAGCTTCACCCTGATGTAGGCTTTAGCCAAAAAACAACCACACCATTGAGGGTTAAATGCACTTGGTGACAGGCGCAGCTTGCCCCTGATTTTGTATATGGCCAAAAAATGAACAGACTATTGCTGGTTAAATGCACTTGGTGTGACAGCTTCACCCTGATGTAGGCTTTAGCCAAAAAACAACCACACCATTGAGGGTTAAATGCACTTGGTGACAGGCGCAGCTTGCCCCTGATTTTGTATATGGCCAAAAAATGAACAGACTATTGCTGGTTAAATGCACTTGGTGTGACAGCTTCACCCTGATGTAGGCTTTAGCCAAAAAACAACCACACCATTGAGGGTTAAATGCACTTGGTCGCAGCTTGTGCTGGCGCACCACAAGACACAAAATGGCCGCCGATCACCCCAGAAAAATGAGACTGACAAACGGTCTGTGCAGCCTAAAAACAGTGAGCAATTGAGGATCAGCAGCTCAATGATCCACAGCTGCAGATCGATCAGTTAATCAAGTCCTTTGGAGGAGTTAATCTGCCTAATCTCGCCCTACTGTCGCAGCCGCAACCTCTCCCTACGCTAATCAGAGCAGAGTGACGGGCGGCGCTATGTGACTCCAGCTTAAATAGAGGCTGGGTCACATGGTGCTCTGGCCAATCACAGCCATGCCAATAGTAGGCATGGCTGTGATGGCCTCTTGGGGCAAGTAGTATGACGCTTGTTGATTGGCTGCTTTGCAGCCTTTCAAAAAGCGCCAAGAAAGCGTCACAAAAGCGCGAAGAAAGCGACGAACACCGAACCCGAACCCGGACTTTTACGAAAATGTTCGGGTCCGTGTCACGGACACCCCAAAATTCGGTACGAACCCGAACTATACAGTTCGAGTTCGCTCATCCCTACTTATAAACCAATTGAAAATAGATACTTATACTACTTAGTAATAACTTGGAGCCCTGGGTTGGAGGTTAGGACCCCAAAATGTTGCTAAATCCTGTATTAACTTTCTCTACATGATAAATGCCATTTGCTGAAGTGAGACAACCCTGCGGTCCTGTATAGATACTTAATTGAAGTATTATAGTACTTATTGGCAATGCTATTTCTCTTTCTTGGGAGATACCTCTTTGCACGAAGGGTCTCTAAAAACAGTGTTGAGTTTGACCTACATTCAGCCTCCATAAAAACAGCAATTTCTATAGAGCCTAAAGGATCAAGCAGGTACTGTAGAAAAAGGGCTTATAAGGGGAAAACTATATATATATAGATTAGCCTTTGCATAACCAGGTTCAGCCATTCCATGCAGGGTATTATTCAGGACTATGCAGTATATGATATTGGTTCAAACATTAAACCAAATCTTTACATCTGCCTAGCAAAAAGGAAACATATAACTGGAAAAAGCTCTAATTCAACACTTGCCTATGTACTTGACATGACAGTGGTTCAAGCTGAGACCCAGACAATGTGGACTTTTTTTTACACAGTGCCGTCTATGGAGCTCTCACACTGAAGGTCATTTTTCAGATCAATTCTATTGAAACATATTCATAAATATTTCTAATTGTACTGCAGATCTCATACAAATGTAAGATACTCACAAAGGATTAATCATGGCAATTAGCAATAGTTACAAAGAGCTTAGAAAGTCCTTTCCATATTCCATTCCCATTGGAAAAATACATTTTTAATTTTCTCATTTCAAAGCTGTTACTATGTGTTATATTTACCGAACTCTGGATTTAACTATTGCTGTCGGTCCCCTTGACTGGCAGGTTTTATCAGAATCTATTTGTTTTATATGTATCAGCCTGTTTGAAGCTATATTGACTCTATCCATCGTCTTCAGGACGTTTTACTCCTTTAAGAAATACACTTTCAAGCACAAGCACTTTATATAGAGTTTATCTCCAACTAAGCCCCCCCAACTCGAGTCTTATTATCTGGATATTTATATTTCCATCTTTATTTTTAGTTTTATTTGCATTCTGATGTTTTTATTGTATTGCATTTAGATGTTTATTAAATGTTTTTTATTAGCGATTTTCGTTCCATATGCCCGTATATGAGTGCTCGGACTACATTTATATTCCTTTTCTTTAGTTGACTAAAGCACCACTGCATGATTTAGGCTGGGTGAGCCTCAATACCTATATTCTTTTCACTATGTGTTATATAATAAGAACATAGACCTATATGAAAGATCCTATAAAGTATTATTGGACAATGGAGTTGCAATGATGGATGCACATGTATAATAGATTGCATACGGTGATGGACTGCACCTGGACTTTGGGGATGGAGATGGAGATGGAGAGGGAGAGGGAGAGGGGGGGGGGGGGGGTGGGAGATGGGTTTATGTGTGTTGTCACTTTTGTTTACTTGAAAAAAAAAATGGAAAATCTGATCTTAATTGATCTTAAATAAAAAGATTTGACCAAAAAAAAATAATAGATTGCATAACATCCTTAAATCCCCTGCACAAATATAGAGCTAAATGATAAAGTTCTAAACACTTTGAGTCACCACTAGAGATGGCATATATGTTTAATGCAAAGAGAATTAGTTTGGTTCTTTTTGCTTTCTGCCCATTAATCCTCTCGTATATTCCAAATTACATTTATTTTTCTTCCACTTTTCACACAGCACCCACTCTTTTCTTTGGCTGTCACATGACTGACCTCTGTCCATTATTGGTACTGCATACCAATAAAATGGGCTAGATGATTATAGCCTTAGATCAGTATACAGGATTTCATAGGTGATGTTTCATTTTGGGGGCATGTAGATCTGTAGTGGGGAGTTGTATGTGCAATCCCATCTGTAATCTGTCATGAGTGGAGAAGGTGAGCTAGCCAGTAGATGGCACTAGGAGCCTATCTGAACGCTGCCTACAGGATCAATGGGAAGTATAGTCTATTTCAGACCAACAACAAAAATAAAAGGTGTGTGCTGAGATCTCACAAATTGTGTGTGGTAATTGGTGATGGTAACAGTATGTGCTTGTTTAGGAGAATGTGTTTTTGGCAATGTAACGTTTTTTTTTGTAACTCGGGAAACCTCTTTAAAGGGAATCTGTCGTTATGAGCGGCAGGGGCAATATTCAAATTCACAATATTTCGCAAATATTTGGGTGAATATTCATCATATATTCACAAATTCTAGAATTTGTAATTATTTTCTTGATTGTGAAAATCAGCAATGTAATATGCGTGTATATGTGCAATACAGGCGTGGGTCACTGTTGCTACATTTTTCAAGCTGCTAGAAGTTTCCTGAGATATATTCACGATTGCGCAAATCGGCAATTAATGATGCGCATATTTTTACGCAATACGTCCAACTTCACACTTTAGCAGGTCTGACTACATATTACCGATTGGTGCACTAGGTATTGTTGTGACATCACATCACTATGTCTGTAGCATGTATGTATGGACAGCAGAACCTATCACACTACCTAACACCCTGCACTGGAACAGCTACACTATATCAGGATATAACCCACACTGACTATCTCCCACTATCTGTAATATATATATATATATATATATATATATATATATATATATATATATATAAGCTAACTAACCATCTAATGTAATTAAACAGTAAAGCACAGAGCACAGCAATGTCTCTGCTCTCTCTCTCTCTCTCTCTCTATAAAACTACAGAAAATGGCTGCTGGGGAGGTTCTTATATAGTAAGGGGTAGGCAACTTTCCTATTGGTTGCTAGGGATGTTGCTAAGCTCAGACAAAGACATTGCAGCCTTCTCATTGGCCCACAAGCAAGAAGGGAGGTTACTGATGAAAAAAATCTAGAATATTTGCAAATACGAATATATATTCTAAATCTTTGCAAATTGTCGAAGTGGCGATATTCTTAATAAAAATTGGCGATTGGAATATTCACGCCCAACACTACTTACCACTAGGTAAAACTATAAGCCTCTGTAAATCTGAACTTGTCACATACCTCCCAACCATCATGGATCCGGCTAGACAGTCCAAGGTTTCAGTGGCTGTCCTGCGGCCCCAGAATGACTGAGGTATGTCATGCTCTTGGCTGATTGTAATGGTAAAGCAGGGAGCCGTGCTCTCCCTGCTCCACCATTCCTCTCAGCAGCCTGCACTCCGCAGAAGCAGTATGATATACTGTAACACATGGCACTGCTGGGCTGTGAAGGAGGAGCGGGGCTGGACAGGAATCAGCCTTTGCTCTTCCTAAGCAACAGTGTGATATGTGTGACAGTATCTTGCTGCTTCTGCTCTGGGGAACTATAATCATCAGAGGAAGGAGGTGAGTATTTACTGTTTGTTTGTTTTTTACTTCCTGTGAAGGGGCAAATTTAGACATAACTCCTGTGAGAGGCACATCTGGCCTTAGCTACAGTGAAGGTGGCACATATCTGGTGTAACTATTGTGAGGGGGCACATATTGTGGCATATCTACTGTGAAGTGAGCATATATCTGGGCATAACTACCGTGAGGGGGCTCATCTTTGAATAACTACTGTAAAGGGGAACATATCTTGGTATAACTACTGTGAGGAGGCACACATCTGGGTATAACTACTGTGAGAGGGCATATCTGGGCATAATTGCTGTGAGGGGACTTATCTGGGGCTGGGCATAACTTTTGTGAAGGGGATGCATATCTGGGCATAACTAGTGTGAAGGGGGCACTTCTAAGCATTACTGTGAAGGGGCAAAATGTGGGCATACCTACTGCGAACGGGGCACAATGTAGGCATTACTATTGTGAAGGAACACAATGTGGGCATTACTACTGTGAAGGGCAACATATGGACATAACTACTGTGAAGAGGACACATATTGGCAAATTAGTCTCTAGGGTGTTGCCATTCCACCTTGTTGCACTAAGAGGGTCCACTCATCTTTCTTGCTGGCTGCACCCCCACTACTTTGTTTGACAGAGCCAGGCAGTGTAGACTTACGCCCTCAAGTGTCTTGGCAGGGCATTTGGCACATACGCAGTACAGGGATGGAGATCGCCCACCGGCCCAGCAGTTTCGATCCCTGTAGTGCTTGTGTGCACCAAACGTGCTGCTGCAAGACTTCAGGAAAGCACTTGGTTAACCCTTTAATAAACGTTTTTATTTTTTGGACTACCAAAATAATTTTTGCAACCTTTTTATGTGAGACATAAGGCTTTTTAATATATTTTTTAAGATTTTTTTAAAATTTTATTTGTCGAAAGCTGTGCAATTAAAAAAAAAATCCATAAAAAAAAAAAAAAAAATATATATATATAGCCCCTTAATCTTTAAGTATGCACATTGACACCAAATAAATCATTACAATAAGTTACCTATTTTGTATTGGTTTTTGGATATATGTTAACTGGGTCATAGTGGTGACAGTTTTGGTTCGCGTGGGGGGGTTATATATATTTTTCTCTATTACACAGGCGCTTGCACTCTTAGTTACTAACGCTGCGGTACCGCCACTGCTGCTCTTCACAAGAGACACGTATATTTTATACTAAGGTACTGCGCGATGCACTCCCTGTCCACCTTCGCTGTCTGTCAGTGCCCAAAACCACACAATATACAGTAGCTATACAACTTCAGATTGGTGATTACCTGTTTCTGAGTTCTTGTCTATTCGGCTGTATATCATGTGCCTTTTTTCTCTCGCTCTCAAATCCAAAATGAAGGGGATTTGGGAGGCTGAACCTTATTACTTTTGCTTATACTGAGCTTGCCCCAGCCAGCGGCACAACTCTGTTTCAAAAGTTTGCTCTCTCACACTTCCACATATTCAGTGGAATAGAGATGGTTAATAAAGATAAAAGAGGGGGATTTCATAAAAAAAATGTCTAGAGCAGAGACCCGCTGGATCTGCAATCTGAACACACTATTACCATCGAGATTAAACTCAGAAATCGAGCTGTTTGCCTTTGAATGAATGAGAATCAAAGCGCAGAAGACATGAGGAGGTTAAATGAAGGAGGAGATATGGACCTATATAAACAACATTAGCAGACCGAACTAGCATCCCTGACGAAGAATAACGTTCTTATTTTGAAACGCGTTGGGGTAACTTTGGCCCTCCTAGCTATCCGTAGCTCCTACTGTGATGTCACACAGCGCTCCTTTTGAAACAGAGTTGTGCCGCCGGCCGGGGCAAGCTCAGTATAAGTGAAATTAATAAGGTTCAGCCTCCCAAATCCCCTTCATTTTGGATTTGAGAGCGAGAGAGAAAAGGCACAGGATATACAGCCGAATAGACAAGAACTCAGAAACAGGTAATCACCAATCTGAGGTTGTAAAGCTACTGTATATTGTGTGGTTTTGGGCACTGACAGACAGTGAAGGTGGACAGGGAGTGCATTGCGCAGTACCTTAGTATAAAATATATGGGTTATATATATTATTTGCATTTTATTATTTTAATTTTTATTTAACTTATTTTTTATATATTTTTGACACATAGTATGTTCCCCAGGATATAATTAAAAGACCTCTGGGGGACACTGACACTTTTTTTTATTTTGCCCATTTTCCTTTTAATTATTTCCTCAACCGCCTCCGGACCGCCTAAAGCAGGATTGCAATCCGGAGGCGGTCAATTCATTCCTCCTTGATGCTTGGGCGCAATGCGCATGCGCATTGCGGGCCGGCAAAAGTCACCGGAGGAGTTCGTCACCAGCCTGCCAGCCAATGATCATCGCTGGCAGGCTGGTGATTTTCAAACAAACGAAGCACAAGCCAGTTAATACATTATATTTATAAATATAATGTGTTAAATGGCTTCTGTGCTCCTCTAATGGTCCTTTTCGCCAGTTGGTCCCAGCAGAGGAGCACAGATCACTGCAAGTGCACAAACACCACACATTTAGCCCCAGATCCCCCCACCATCACCCCAATTAACCCCTTGATCACCCCTGTCAATCACTAGTGAAAGGGAAAAAAGTGATCAGTGTAAACTGTCACTTTTTTTTTTCCACTAGTATTGACGGTTAGGTTTTAGGTTAGTTTAGGCCCCTTTGTTAGGTAGTTAGCATCGGTTAGCGGCCCCAGCCCACCGTACCGCAGTCACTGATTCACTGATTAGTTGTTTTTTTTTGTCACAAGTTAGTGGAATATGAGACTTTGTAAGAAAAAAAAAAAATTAAATCATTTTCCGCTAACTTGTGCCCCCCCAAAAGAATTTAGGAACTCGCCATGCCCCTCACAGAATACCTCGGGGTGTCTTCTTTCCAAAATGGGGTCACTTCTGAGGTGTTTATACTGTCCTGGGATTTTATGGGCCCTAATGCGTAAGAAGTAGTTTGAAATCTAAATGTGTAAAAAATGCCCTGTGAAATCCTAAAGGTGCTCTTTAGAATGTGGGCCCCTTTGCCCATCTAGGCTGGAAAAAGTGTCACACATGTGGTATCGCCGTACTTAGGAGAAGTTGGGCAATGTGTTTTGGGGTGTCTTTTTACATATACCCATGCTGGGTGAGAGAAATATCTCTCTAAAATGACAACTTTGTATTAAAAAATGGGAAAAGTTGACAGCATGGGTATATGTAAAAATACACCCCAAAACACATTGCCCAACTTCTCCTGAGTACGGCGATGTCACATGTGTGACACTTTTTTGCAGCCTAGGTGGGCAAAGGGGCCCAAATTCTAAAGAGCACCTTTAGGATTTCACACGGCATTTTTTACACATTTGGATTTCAAACTACTTCTTACGCTTTAGGGCCCCTAAAAGGCCAGGGCAGTATAAACACCCCACAAGTGACCCCATTTTGGAAAGAAGACACCCCAAGGTATTTCATAATGGGCATAGTGAGTTCATGGAAGTTCTTATTTTTTGTCACAAGTTAGTGGAATATGAGACTTTGTAAGACAAAAAAAAAAAAAACATTTTCCGCTAACTTGTGACAAAAAATAAAAACTATGAACTCACTATGCCCATCAGCGAATACCTTCGGGTGTCTACTTTCCGAAATGGGGTCATTTGTGGGGTGTTTTTACTGTCTGGGGATTGTAGAACCTCAGGAAACATGACAGGTGCTCAGAAAGTCAGAGCTGCTTCAAAATGCAGAAATTCACATTTTTGTACCATAGTTTGTAAACGCTATAACTTTTGCGGAAACCAATAAATATACACTTATTGCCTTTTTTTAATCAAAGACATGTAGAACAATATATTTAGAGAAAAATTTATATAGAAATGTAGTGTTATTTGAAAAATTTTACAACTGAAAGTGAAAAATGCCATTTTTTTGCAAAAAATGTGGTAAATTTCGATTAATAACAAAAAAATGTAAAAATGTCAGCAGCAATGAAATACCAGCAAATGAAAGCTATATTAGTGAGAAGAAAAGGAGGTAAAATTTAATTTGGGTGGTAAGTTGTATGACCAAGCAATAAACCGTGAAAGTAGCGTAGTGCAGAATTGTAAAAAGTGGTCTGGTCATTAAGGGGGTTTAAGCTAGGGGAGCTGAGCTGGTTAATTTGTATTATGTTTTTTCTTTTATTATTTTTTTACCAATTTTTTTACCAATTTTTTTACCAATTTTTTAAAATATATATTTGCCACAAAATATGACCCCCTAAGGCCTCTTTCACACTTGCGTTGTCCGGATCCGGCGTGTACTCCACTTGCCGGAGGTACACGCCGGATCCGGAAAAACGCAAGTGTACTGAAAGCATTTGAAGACGGATCCGTCTTCAAAATGATTTCAGTGTTACTAGGGCAGCCAGGACGCTATTAAAGTTCTGGTTGCCATAGTAGGAGCGGGGAGCGGCATACTTACAGTCCGTGCGGCTCCCGGGGCGCTCCAGAATGACGTCAGAGCGCCCCATGCGCATGGATGACGTGCCATGCGATCACGTCATCCATGTGCGTGGGGCGCCCTGACGTCACTCTGGAGGGCACCGGGAGCCGCACGGACGGTAAGTATACTGCTCCCCCGCTACCCGCTACACTTTACCATGGCTGTCAGGACTTTAGCGTCCCGGCAGCCATGGTAACCATTGAGAAAAAGCTAAACGTCGTATCCGGCAATGCGCCGAAACGACGTTTAGCTTAAGGCCGGATCCGGATCAATGCCTTTCAATAGGCATTAATTCCGGATCCGGCCTTGCGGCAAGTCCTCAGGAATTTTGGCCGGAGCAAAAAGCGCACCATGCTGCAGTATTTTCTCCGGCCAAAAAACGTTCCGTTCCGGAACTGAAGAAATCCTGATGCATCCTGAACGGATTTCACTCCATTCAGAATGCATTAGGATCAGGATTCTTCCGGCATAGAGCCCCGACGACGGAACTCTATGCCGGAAGACAAGAACGCAAGTGTGAAAGAGCCCTAATATATCATTAAAAGACCTCTGGGGCAGTTTTTTTTATTTTGTATTTTATTTCTTTTTTGTTTTATTTGCATTTTATTTATATATTTATTATATTTATTATTTTTTTTAACTTATTTTAAATTATTTTAAATATATGACTCCCAAGATGTCATTAAAAAAAAAAAAACTTTGGTGGACGCTGAGACTTTTTTAAATTTAGCACCTTTTTACTTTTTTACTAATTTTATTTGTAATTTATTATACTATATATTTTTTCTTACCTTTTCAAATATTTTTTTTTTATATATATTTTTTGCCACATAATATGTCTCCAAGACATAATTAAAGACCTCAGGGGGACACTGACACATTTATTTTTTTTTTATTTTATATTTTGCACTGTTTTCTCTGTAAATGGGGCATTCAAAGGAGCCCCAGTGGGGGCTTTGTACAATGCAGAGCTACAGCAACGCTCTGCCCCTGATCACGTGATCACCAGGGGGGCAGAGTTGATTCCTCTATTTACTGCATAGCGTTAATTGAGCGCAATGCTGTGTCTATGTCCAGCAGGGCGGGGCCGCAAACCATGCCTTTGTCGGCTACTGTATGTAGGGTATTTAGATTGCCGTATTAGAAAAATTGAGCTCCGATCATTATAATGATATGGTAAAAGATTGATCAACAGAGACTCTTAAATCTAAAAGCAAAGTAATTCATTATATATTCAAAATGTATGTACCACAATCTGTTTGCTGCGACAAGTTGTCTTATTCTGAATAAATCCTTTAATTACAAGGGATCAATAACAAGGTTTTCTAGGATTTAGCAATAGCATAAATGTCTCCAGTGAGGGGAATGCATAAACTTTGTAATGAACTCACTGTATAAACTGGATCCTGAAATGTACTGTAGCTCTTGTGGAAAGCATTCTGATGGAAATAGATTAGTAATGGTAGAACTGATTTGACAGGTTTTCGGAGTGTTTACATTATTCAAGAACCAATGAAGAATACAGTTCTTGTTAAGATTTGCTTAACAATGGAGAACATATAATTATATCATTTGAAGCCTCCAACATATATACGCTCACCATTCATCTTATTCCTTATTTCCAAAAAATGGATTAAAAAAATAAATAAAAAAACAACTCTGCCTATAAATTTGGTATGACCATTGGGATGCTGTGTCCAAGATGTTACTAACCCTGTAGGTGCTGGGGAATGATGAGTAAAATTGTGAGCAAATATCTCCTATTTGCACCTACAGTGTTAGTAACATCTTGGACACAGCATCCCAATGGTCATACCAAATTTATAGGCAGAGTTGTTTTTTTAATTTTTATTTTTAATCCATTCCTTGGAAATAAGGAATAAGATGAATGTTGAGCGTATATATGTTTGAGGCTTTAAATGATATAATATGATATGTCCGCACTCTGCACCCATTTTAACTTTTGTACTGTTACTGTTCCATTGCCATGGCTTAGCATTGAGCCTATTAGGGTGGCAATACCAACCCAAACTGGACTGTTGAACTAAGTGACTGTCTAGTGAAAGCCAATAATGTATTAAAGTCTGCTATTTAGTTTATGATACTTTATATTTATGTGCTATTAATGTGTTATTGGTGTGTCCCCTTTTCCTTTGGGATGCAGCCATGACTTATTGTTGTGGCTGCAGCGCTGATGTCCCACACACCGTTGCATGCAATCAGCAACCTCAGAAGCTAAAAAGAACATCACAGACAGTGGCGTACTGCCAATATAGGCAGACCATGCCGTTGCTATGGGGCCCGTGGCACAGGGGGGCCCGAAGCACATGGAAGTCTCCACCCCCTACTTTGCACAAGACAGTGACAGTTTATTCATAGTTTGAACTTCTCCCTCCTGCTCCAACACCCCACCCCCCATTGTTCGGGCTGCGGCTCCCTCCCAGGCAAGGATCCTGCTGCTGATGATTGGCCATTGTATCAGGGAGCAGGAGCAGTGCAGGCACACATAGAGACTAGGGTGGCCACTGGCTTCACGGACCTCGCCGGCTATGCCCCCAAAACCTATAAACTATGCCCACCTCCATGAATCCATGCCCCCATCACCTGCCAGGAAATGGGTGGAGGAGAGGTAAGAACTTGTGGAGGGGCCATGGCTGTCCTGAAGAGGCTGGGGGGTGTGGAGCCAGCCAGTCCCCCCTTCACAGTAGTAGTTATTAAGCCCTTTCAGCAGTACCCCATTCACAGTATTTATTAACCCTTTTCAACAGTCCCCTGAGGCGTTAATAAATACTGTGACTGGGGGACTGCTCAAAGGGGTTAATAACTACTGTGAAGGGCCTTCACATTAACCATTTTCAGCAGTCCCTCATTCACAGTATTTATTAACCCATTTCAGTCTCCTCTTCAAACTTATTTATTTCCCCATTTCAGCTGTTCCCAGGACCCACACAGTAGTTATTATTAACCCCTTTCAAAATTAACAGCGCCTGCCCTTCCCCCCTTTGAGCAATCCCCGACGGCCCACAGCACATTCAGCACGCCAGACCTGCAGGGTATTGCGATAGTGAGGTCACGGTTATGGGCAATCGAGGGTTACTCACTTTTTGGAGGGGAACCCTGGGCAGGCATGCGGCAGTGAAGGAGAGATTGACACAAGTTCCTCTGGGGCACACTCTAGATGTAGGGACCAGACCTGATAGTGGATGAGGTGCCCTGGATGTTGCAGGTATTTTGAGTGCCTGAGGCAAGGTCAGTCCCTTATATTCACAAATCCCACAGCAGGTTTACTTAACAATATGGCAGGAATAAATCTTGCAAGATACTTGGAGGGTAAACAGTTAATGCTTCGCAGAACTATGCTGCACTATCCTCTCAGCTATTCTAGCTGGCTGGATCCCAAGGCCCGGATGCCTAAATGCTGGCTTTAATCCTTGGTAATAATTCTTCCTCCAGTATAGATACTTGCCTCTCAGCTTACTTCTCTGAGCTGGTTGTTCTGTTCCTGTGGTAAGGGAAGCTGCAGTTTTCTCCCAGGAGGTAGATTCTTCTTCTGGGGTGACTCTACTGAGCTAAGCTTAGACTCAGGAGCTTCAGGCTGACTATGTTCATGTCTAGCCACCTGGAATGAACTGCCTCTCCCCTGTCTGGGCCTACCTATATATACTTAGGGCACTCTAGTTCTCTTTAGCGTCTAGGAGGCTAAACTACACCCTGACAGGCCTGATACCCAGATAATACAGGGAAAATTGAACAGTAAACATTACATTAATGCAATAGACATGTTAACCCTTGTGTAGTGCCCAAATTTACCTAGTGGGACACTACACACAGACCAGTGAGTACCTCAGCGCAGCTGCACTCCTCGGAGTCTGTTCCTCCACTTCCTGCGTGGCCGCACCTGCACAAACCAGTATTGACTGGCACGATGCAGGTGCTGCCGGACTTGCAACGTGATGTCAGTGCACTCTGTGCCGTGTTGTGAGTGATCCTTAAAGTGCCCTGTACTTGTTGAGTCTAGAGTCACCGATGACCACAAAAAAGGAGGACTTCTGGCCGGACGGAGGACCAGGAGTCTAAAAACCGGACGCCTGGCCACCCTAATAGAGTCGTGCACCCGGTGTGGCAGAATTATCTTCTCTGCGCTCACATGCTGCCCGCCATCTGCTGCACGCCCTCAAGACAGTCATCAGCCAGTGAGTGCCCACCACCCCTGGCCCATACTGAAGGATTGGTCAGTGAACACAGAAGTGTGCCACAGTAAGAGGACAGCAGCAGACTTAATGTAAAGTTCATATATGGTATTGGTTGGATATAGGTATTTTTGATGGGGGGGGGGAAAGCAGCAAGCAGTGGGGTTTGAGGAGGGAAGGGGGCCCTGTAGGATCATAGAGGACTCAGGAGGACAGTGTGCTTTCCTCCTACTCCTCCCCCACCTCACTCCCCGGGGGTAAGAGGGGGATAGCACACTGTCCTCCTGAGTCCTCTATGATCCTACAGGGCCCACCCAGCCCATCAGTCACCTTGCAGGGGCATGGGAAGAATATGATTGGTGGCTATGTGCACACTCGGCATCAGCAGCAAGTAGTTGAAGGGGTTATCCAACCCCTATAATGCCCCCCAAAATGACTGGGGCCGGGCACCTTACTTACCTCATTCCCCGGCACCCACATTGCTCCTGATGCCTGCACAGCCGCCACTGCCTCCCTGCCATCACGCAGATTAATACATCCAGCGACATAGGGGGGAGCAGCCAATTACAGGCCACAATGGGAACGAGACTCCCTAGGAAGGCTCATTTCCGAAGCAGCCTGCTATTGTCTGCACCCCCCCCATTGGGCATAAGTATAAACTGTATGTGGTGCCTGGGCGTTATTTTTTTTTGGGGGGGGGGGGGGGCATAATATGGGTTAGATAGCCCCTTTAACCATTAGGATACTGGAAGTTTTTTCATTTTGCATTTTTCTTTTCTTCCCTATCTTCCTTGAGCCATCACTTTTTTATTTTTCCATTCACAGATGTATGAGGGCTTTTTTGTGTGGGAGAAGTTGTACTTTAATATGGCATACAATGTAGTATGAAACAGGCAAAAAAAAAATCAAATAATTTGAAAAAAACAACAACAATTTTTCCATCTTTTTATGAGTTTTGTTCCTACGGCATTCCCTTTCTGGCAAAACTGAGCTGTGCCCTTCATTGTCTGGGTCAGTACGATTGCAATGATACCACATATGTATAGGTTTTTTTATGTCTAAATAGTGTAAAAATACATTAACACTGAAAAAAATGTATTTACTTTTTTACATCACCACATTCTGACCCCCATAACTTTTTTTATGGTTATATGATCTACTGAGCTGTGTGGGGGCTCATTTTTTGCGTGATGAACTGTAGTTTTTATTGATACCATTTTGGAGTGTGTGTGACATTTTAATCACATTTTATTACACTTTTTTGTTGGGGTGAGAGAAGTGATAAAAATAAAATGGCGCTGGTAACAAAGGGGTTAAGATGTGGTGGATGAGCTGTGTCAGGCTTCAGCACAGTGAGCACATGCAGGAGGAGCGATATATATGCGGGCTCCTGCCCTGGACTCATTCAGCTGTGCTCGCATACATATGGTACCCTCTGCCCACTCTGCTAAAGCCTGACATCGCCCATCTATGCCCGGCTTTATCAAAGCAGACAGGCAGGAGCAGTGATGTGTGCTGTACATGGCTCACTGAAGCCCCAGTGAGATCCTTACTCCCATACAGAGAGAGTATGGATTATAAAGCGCTATAGGCACCTGAATTCATCACCTATTTCTTAAAGGTTTCTAACGGTTTCAGTAGAACATGTATATATTTATTTATTCGCAAATTGGGGTGTGGCGGGGAGGAGCTAGGAGGTGGGATGGGCCAGGGGTTGGTAGTGAGCTGGGTTGGGGGCCCAATTCAGACTCTTGCTATGGTGTCCAGTGATTTCTGTGTATGCCCCTGATCACAGATAAAATGCTGTATTGGATGGGACGTAGGATGGTAGAGTAAGCTTTTTTTTGTTTGTATTTTTGGCTCCCTGACACTGTGTTACAATAAAATAAAGCTTAACCACCTAACTGTTTTGCTGGAGCTGAGCTCGGGCTGTGGGATAAGTACTTAATAGTGTCTATCAAGCACCCAAGTGCTCGTGTGTTTGTGTGCTCTGGCCGAACAAATCGGGATGTTTGGTTGCTCGGTAGTATAATGGAAGTCAATGGGAGAACCAAGCATTAAACCAGGCACCACCTGCTCTGAAGAAGAGAGGATGCCTGGTTCATAGGAAAAGGTCAGAAATTGATAGAAACACCACCAGAATGGTTTGAGAACAGCATGGAGAGGATGTCGGGATGCATCTTAAACTCCCAGGTCGCTGCTGGGAACGATGTTGCCCGTGGTACAATTGTTCATGTAGTGGGACTCCTACACTCATAAAGCCTATGCACTAAGTGAAAGGGCTGCCAAAAATTACTGGGCTGGTGGGAGGACACATGTGTGTTCCCTGACCAACAAGTTTGGTGGTCCGATAAGATCATATTTTGGACACATTTTATAGACAATATTTTTCTGGTCTGGAACGGTGGGTCGGGGGAACTCCGGAACTTTATATCTGACCTAAACAAAAATTAGATAGGCCTGCGGTTCACATATGAAATGGACCCCAAAACAATTACTTTCTTGGATGTACTGTACGTGTGACTAAGGACGGTGATAGATTGATTCCAGATATCTTTAGAAAGACCACAGCCACTAATTCACTACTACACTGGGAGAGTCACCACCCTACAGCCCTCAAGCGGGGTATACCAAGAGGTCAATACCTCAGGGTACGAAGGAACTGTTTGGGTGGTGAATCTTTCTTCGGTGAGGCTAGAAAACTACAGGAAAGGTTTAAAAATAGGTGTTATCCACAGAGGACTTTGGGGGTGGCTTTTAAGAATGCCCAACGAGCAGATCTTCTAGTCCCAAGGCAAAAAAATGGAGAACCAACATCACCCCTTGCGGATAATATCCACCTTTGATATAGCTAATCATCAAGTGATGACAGTGTTGAGGAGGTACTGGCCGATATTACGGATGGATTCTGATCTATCTGATGTTCTAATGAACCACCCGAGTGTAACCTATCGTCGTGGAAAAAGTATTAATGATCGTCTGGACCATAGCCATTTTACACCACCTACTAAGGTAGGTACGTGGCTGGACTGTAAAATGATAGGGATGTTTAGATGTGGATACTGTAAAGCGTGTGACTTTATCTCTACATTTAAAACCATCACCTGCTCCATTACTAAACAGGTTTTTAAGATGAGGGATTTTGTTAACTGCAGAAGTAAAGGTGCGATATACATCTGTCAATGTCCCTGTCCAATGGACTATATAGGGAAAACAGTTAGAGAGGTCAGGAGAAGAATCTGTGAACATGTGAATGATGTAGGTAAAAATAATATTATACCAGTTGCACTACATGTTAAAGAACTTCATGGGGGAGATCCCAGGAGTTTGAAATTCTTGGTTTTGGAACTTGTTCCACCATCCCCCTCAGGGTGGAGATTGGGATAGAAGAATCCTACAAAAGAAATGTGATTGGATCCACCGATTCCACTCTGTCTCTCCTAGGTATAAATGAGAGACTGACATTCTCCTGCTTTCTGTGACGCCACTACAATGTGTAGGACCCCAGTTGGTTTACTTTGAGGCATCGATCATTTAGATGATGACCATAATTTGCATTGGGGAGAGTACTTGGTGATCTTACCTTCATTCCCCATGCCTTTAGCGATCCATTGCATCGCAGCACCACATGACTTACAGCGATCACATGAGCGCATCCAGGTGTGGAAATGCATTCCACCGGCCAGAAATTGAGCCTGGCTGCGGACCACATGACTGGAAGTGACCGCTTTGGCATTTTTTGAACCTATGGCAGCATCTATGAATATGCTAGTAATATAAGGGGGCTCCTTATTTATATTACAATCAATCATGGAGGCACTGGGAGGACCGGATCCCTATACCTATAACTGTAAGTTGGGGTATCTATTCCCCATTTATTTGTTAGACTTTAGCAGACATTTATCATTAGCGAATGCTATCCTGTTACAGTACTGACTGACTATCTCTATGGACTAAAGAAAGCATGGAAAGTATCTGTGGACCCACCATGCTATATGGCGATTCACGCAGAATGTACGTTTTATTCTTATTTTCCTTTGACTGTTAAAAGGGGACTGTGTTTTAGATCAACTTCTCCTATTACATATTTTTTATCCACAGGTATCTGCAATGAACTTTAGGTAGGCCCCGATATGGGCGTGATCGCCATCATATACTGGTCCTCTGAACATATTGTCAGGTTTCCTGTCTAACAGTTGATTTTTGTTGATAAGTAATGAAGCCTTGGTTTTGATATTGTGCACTACCTTGATATTAGTGATGTCGTTACGGATGCCACATTATCGATATTGGTATCCAACACCCATATCCTATCACCCCCTTATGAACCCGGGAACAGGGGATACACGTCGGGGTTTATATTACTCCAGTTATAAAGTGGATTACACTTTCATTCATAGGTCTTTGATAACATCATGACCGTGAGAGTGAACATTATCCACCACTAAGCCCTAAAATTTAGGGTTGGGTGCTGTGTTTATCTTGGTATATTTTTTTTTGTTTTGTGTATCGGATGGTAAGCACCTTTTTTCAAGAATATTATCAATATACTTACCCTCATGTCATATACCCTTTAGGGTCGTCTGAGGGCAACAACAGCCTAGGTTTGAGGACAGGGAGTCCCCACCATCAGGGGCCAACCTTGGGCTGAGGAGAAGAATAGGGAAAGATTAGGGACAGATTTCCCTTTTTCCCTTATGATATATATACCTAGGTGCTTACCTTCTGTGTCTATTGTTTGGATCTTCATTGATCAATGTCTGTCCTAGCTTTTTGGGATATAGTTTCCCATTTTAATTGAATTTATTAAAGAATATGAGATTTTAGGGTATATGTTGCTGGAAGGTGGTATTTTGACAGTCAATCCACCCAGGTAGATCTTGGTATCTGCCAATTATCTGGATTTGTTCTGCCAAAAATTGCAAGGAACTGGAACTCCAATTCACCCTTTGTTACACATAAAGGAAGGTATCATATGCAGCCTTGAATAATTATGATTAATGGCCTGCTGGGGACCCTGAAAAACATTTGGAGCAAGGGCCTGCTGATCTGACCATCTAAAACATTATGGGCAAGGGCCTGCTGCCGCTTTGGTGACTTTAGATAACCTGGGGCTGATTCCACATCCCGTGATGGCGACAATACATTCGGATGTCTGCCCTATCAACTTTTGATGTTATTTTCAGCTCAAACCATGGTGACCACGGGTAACTGTGAATCAGTGTTTGATTCCGGAGAGGGAGCCTGAGAAACGACTACATCTACCACATCCAAGCAAGGCAGCATGTGCAAAATTAACTTATTAGATATAATTTGGTGCGGGCCTGCAGGTGAGCTGACCCCATAAAAGATTTTACGTGTGGACCTGCAGGTGAGCTGACCCTGTAAAAGATTGTAGGTGAGGGCCTGCTGGTAAGCTGACCCTGTAAAAAATTATATGCGAGGGCCTGCTGGTGAGTAGACCCTCTAGAAGGTTGTAGGATAGGGCCTGCAGGTGAGCTGATCCTCTAAAAAATTATATGCGAGTGCCTGCTGGTGAGCTGACCCTGTAAAACATTATATGCGAGTGCCTGCTGGTAAGCTGACCTACAAAAAATTCTATGTGAGGGCCTGCTGGTGACCTGACCCTATAAAACATTGTAGGTGAGGGCTTGCTGGTAAGCTAACCCTCTAAAAATTATAAGCAAGGGCCTGCAGCTGAGCAGACCATGTAAAACATTATATGAGAAGGGCATATTTGCAAGGACATTATATGCGCCGAATAAGCATGTGTTGATATGATGGAAGAGGAGAAGGAGGATGAGAAAAGGAAGATTTAACCATTTACCCTTGTTTGTGGTGGAAGGAGTGCATGGGAATACAGTGTATTGAGTACATTATAAACAACACATTTAAGTGCTCTTATGTTCATCAGCTTTCCTCTGGTGGAGTTGAGAAGTTATGGTCAATCCAGGCCATGTTCATTTTTATAAGAGTCAACCTGTCGGCATTTTCAGTTGACAGGCGGATACGCTTATCTGTTATAATGACACCAGCAGCACTAAATACCCGCTAAGACAAAACGCTGGAGGCAGGGCAGGCCAGCTCCTCCAAGGCGTATAGTGCCAGTTTGTGCCACCTGCAAAGCTTGGACACCCAGTAGTTGTCAGGCACTGAGGGATCATTGAGGATGCTGACACGGTCTGCTATGTACTCCTTCACCATCTTCCCAATTTTTTTTCCCATCTTGTGACACTAGGCCGCACATCATGTTGAGGGTGCTGGTGAGGTGTCATGAAACTGTCCCAGGCTTTGGAGAGTGTTGCTCTGCCTCTGTTGGCACTGCTGTGTGTTCCCCTTGTCTCCCCTCCTTGGTTGGCCAAGGAACTGCGGACTCTGCCGCCAGCATTGTCAGCTGGAAATTTTTGCAGCAATTTTTCAACAAGGACCTTCTGGTATTGCACCGTTTTGCTCATCCTGTCCACCATAGGAAAGAAAGATGAGAAGTTCTCTTTGTAGGGGGGGTCGAGAAGGGCGAACAACCAGTAATCCGTGTTGTCTAAAATGCGTATGACGCGCAAGTCTCGGGTAAGGCAGCCTAACATGAAGTTAGCCATGTGTGCCAGAGTACTAACAGACAAGACTTTGCTGTCATTACCAGGAGGATCACTCTCAATCTCCTCATCCTCTTCCTCCTCTTCTGCCCACTCACGCAGAATAGGTGGAATTAAACTTCCATGGGGTTTACCCATTGTAGCAGAGGCAACCGTCCCGTGCTCCTCTTTCTCTTCTTCATCGTCCAATTCGCGCTAAGAAGACGAACTGAGGGTGGTCTGGCTATCACCCAGTGTAATGTCTTCCCCCATTTCCACCTCTTCTAAATGCAAAGCGTTGTCCTTAATTGTGAGCAGCGAGCGTTTGAGTAGACACAGAAGTGGGATGGTTAGTCTGATAATAGCGTTATCGCCACTCACCATCTGTGTTGATTCTTCAAAGTTTCTTAAAACCTCACAGAGGTCAGACATACATGCCCACTCCTTGCTTGTGAATAGCGGAAGCTGACTAGAAAGGCGACGACCATGTTGCAGCTGGTATTCCACGACTGCCCTCTGCTCCTCACAAAGCCTGGCCAACATGTGGAACGTCGAGTTCCAGCGCGTGCACAATTTGTACAACAGCCGGTGAGCTGGCAATTTCAAACGCTGCTGCAGCGTTGACAGGCGGCTGAAGCTGTCGATGACTTGCGGAAATGTGCATACACGCGGGGCACCTTCACCACTGGCTCAGGCAATTTGGCGTAGGTTTTGAGAAACCGCTGAACTACTACGTTTAAGACGTGGGCTAGGCATGGGATGTGTGTGAGCTTGCCGAGCTCCAAAGTCACCACCAAGTTGCGGCCATTATCAGACACAACCATGCCTGGTTCTAGGTTGAGTGGCGAGAGCCACAGCTCAGTCTGGTCTCTCATCCCCTGCCACAGCTCTGCAGCAGTGTGCTGTTTGTACCCTAAGCATATCGGCTTCCTCGTGGCCTGTTGCCACTTCCCCACTGCAGTGCTACACTGCTTCCAGCTACCGACTGATGACTGACTGGTGCTGCACGTGGATAAATTGGAGGTGGAAGCGGAGGAGGAGAAGTGGGGTTTGAAGCCACTAACGTTGGTGCTGGCGGAAACCCTGATCGACCCTGATAGGGCCCATAATCCTTGGCATCAGTAGCACCGGTGCCATCCCAGGTTGCGACCGGGCCTCCACAACATTCACCCAGTGTGCCATCAGGGAAATGTAGCGTCCCTAGCCGAATGCACTTGTCCATGTATCTGTAGTAAAGTGGAACTTCTCAGTGACTGCGTTGGTCAGGGCACGTGTGATATTACGAGACACATATTGGTGTAAGGCGGACACGGCACACCTTGAAAAATAGTGGCGGCTGGGGACTGCGTAACACAGGGCGGCCACCGACATCAGGCTGCGGTAGGCCTCAGTGTCCACAAGCCTAAATGGAAACATTTCCAGGGCCGGTCATTTGGAAAACTGCGCATTTAGTGCTATGGCCTGTGGGTGGGTGGGTATTTGCTCTTGCGTTTAAAGGCCTGGGGTAAGGACATTTGTATGCAGAGCTAGTACACGGAAATGGATGTGGTCACTGAAGGTGCTTGCGAAGGTCCAGGTGCAGGGCGGGAGGCATCCGGGCCTGCGCCTTCGACAGAGGATTGGCCATCACGTATCAAAGGGAAAGAGGAGAAAGTGGGGTGACCCGAAGACACAAATTGTGGAACCAGGTGTTCGTCCCACTTATTATGGTGCTTGGCTGCTATGTGGCAGATCATGCTGGTGGTGGTGACGTTGCTAGTGTTCACGCCCCAGCTTATTTTGGTATGGCACAGGTTGCAAACTACTATTCTTTTGTCGTTCGCACTTTTCTCAAAAAAGCGTCATATTGCAAAACACATATCCCTTGGCAAGGGAGATTTCCACAAGGGAGTGCTCCGTGGAACAGTTGCGGGCCTGCTTGTTGTGGCCCCCCTTCTCCCTTTTGCCACCCCACTGCCTCATCCAGCCTGTTGCAGTGCGGCATATCCCTCCCCCTCGTACTGCTGTCCTCGCTCGGCTTTGCACCTTCCCAGAATGGGTCAGTGACTTCATCGTCCACCACGTTCTCTTTCACTTCCTCACTCTGATCATCCTTCTGACTTGTTGACCTAAGCTCTACCTCAGTAAATGACAACTGTGTCTCATCCTCTTCATCAACCTCTTGAGACAGTAATTGCCTTTGAGTTATTGGCAACTGTGTCTCATCATCATCCACCTCATTAAACAGTAATTGCCGTTCCCCACTGTCAGCTTCTTGTGATTGTGGATGATCAAGAGTTTGCGAATCAGGGCACAAGATCTGTCCCTCTTCAAGCGTGCTTGGTGAGAGGGCCAAATCAATGAATGGCACAGAAAAGAGCTCCTCAGAATATCCGAGTGTGGGATCACTTGCTTGCCCAGACTCCTCATGGTGGGAGGAAGGAGGAAGGGTGAGGATTGGGTTGAGCAGACTCTTGGCTACTGAGACTGGATTTGGTGGAAGACAGGGTGGTGCTTGACCACCAGGAAGCATTATCTGCTGCAATCCAACCGACCACCTGTCGCACTGATTGCACCACCCTGCAAAATGGGACATAAAGCTAGGTATCATGGATAATTGTTTTTCTTGTGCTCTGGCAGCAGGCACAGTTTCAGCATCACGGCCACTGCCACGTCCCTTACTGCTCACCTTCTTCATATTAAATGTTATATTTGATTGAAAGTGCGTCACACTTACAGTAGAGTAGGATTTGGAAGTGTATGCGCAAACAAAGGTAAAAAGTTATTTGGGATGCGGAAACGTCACACAGGAGATATCCCACAGGTAATGTCAATGCTATCTCCAGCGGTTAATGAAAATTACAGGGAATGTCATAGGTATTTGGAATGAGGAAACGTTATACAGGAGAGGTACCACCGGTAATGTCCCTGTCTGCAGCGTCTATGAAAAAAAGTGCACTGGATGTCCCAGATTATTTTTGGGATGTGCACACTTTACACTGGAGATATGGCGCAGCCAATGTCACTCTCCGCAGCGGACACCGTCTACAGGAAGAAGGACACTGTATGTCACAGATATTTTTGGGATGCGCACACTTTACACAGGAGATGTGGTGCAGCTAATGTCACTGTCCACAGCGAACACCATCTACGGAAAAAGGACACTGAATGTCACGGATAGATTTTTTCAGCGCACGCGTTACATTGCAGATGTGGCCCTTGTAATGTCACTGTCGACAGAGAACACTGTCTACGGAAAAAGGACACTGTACGTCATAGATATTTTTTAGATGCGCATACTTTACACTGGAGATTTGGTGGAGCTAATGTCACTGTCTGCAGCGGACACCATCCACGGAAAAAGTACACTGGATACCACAGATACCTGTATTTTTGGGATGCACACACATTACACTGGAGACGTGGCGCAGCTAATGTCACTGTCCGCAGCAGACATCGTCTACGGGAAAAAGTACACTGAAAGTAACAGATTTTTTGGGGATGAGCACACTTTACATTGGAGATGTGGCCATATCTGCAGAGGCCAAACTATTGTAAGCTATTTAGCGCAGGATTCACTAAAAATAGATATTGCTGCCACACACAATAGCCCTTAGAAGGACTTTTGGGTCTGAAAAGTTTTGGTGGTAAAAATATTCTTAAATCACTCTCTACACTGTCTGTAATATGAGCAGATAAAGCTGCATCCCCCCTCCCTGTCAGTCTGCAGGAAAATGAGGGCGCAGTTGCAGAGCTAACAGGCTGCAGGAGGAAAGGAAAAATAGTAAAAAAAATATAGAAATGTGACATTATCACCATTTTAGTGACCCACATAATAAATGTATGTTATTTTTACCGCACAGTAAAGGCCCTTAAAAAAATTCCCAAAATAATGTAAGAATTGCTGTTTTTCCCTCTAAAAATAAAATCGCAAAACTTATTTAATACACTACATATCCCCCTGTCATGGTCTTACCTTCTTACTGTTCTCCTTCGTTTGACATGTGCTGGCGGCCACCTTGGTTTCTGGGTTTCTTGTAGCCTCCCACCCTGCGGCTTCTCCTTCCCACTGGGAGGAGCTGGATGCCTAGCTCATATATATAGGAGGTCTGTGGCTTCAGTTCACTGCTTGGTCCTCCTGTGTTCACATGCTTCTAAGACTGCTGCTGCTTCTGTTTCCTGATCCTGGCCTCGTCTGACTACCCCGTTGGTTCCTGATCCTGGCTTCGTCTGACTACCCTGCTGGTTCCTGATCCAGGCTTCGTCTGACTACCCTTCTGGTTCCTGACCTCTGTCTACGCAAGACCCTGCTTCGGTTTAGCCATCCGTTTGGACTTTTGCTTACAGCTTGATTTTCAATAAAGCCTTCTTATTTCCACTTATCTCTTGTTGTACGTCTGGTTCATGGTTCCATGACATTAGGACCAAGCCATGAATTCTGACGGTACAGGGCCATCCTCGCTACCTACGCTGGTTGCCAGACTTGATCAGCAGGATCACCTGTTGGGTCGGTTCGCTGTGGCGTTGCAAACCCTGCTTGAACGCACGGCTCATTTAGCTTCCGTTGCCGATGGGTCGGTTGTCGCTCCTGGGCCCGCTCCTACTGCCGCTCCGGTTGTTGCGCCAGAGTCTACCCCTGACACCTGTTGCTGCACCTGCGGTGTCTCGGGGTATGACCGGTTCTGCCCCCCTTCCACAGCGCTTTGGGGGAGAGCCAACTCAGTGCCGAGGTTTCCTTAACCAGGTGGGCATTTATTTCGAGTTGCTGCCACATGCCTTTCCTACTGAGAGATCAAAGGTGGGCTTCTTGATCTCGCTGCTCTCGGACAAGGCCTTGGCCTGGGCCAGCCCTTTATGGGAGAACAACAATCCGGTGGTTGCCGAGTTTTCCGGTTTTGTTGCTTCTCTTCGGAAGGTATTCGATGTGCCGGCTCGTGCTGCCTCTGCTGCGAAGCTCCTTATGTCCATCAGACAGGGTTCACGATCCGTAGCTGAATACGCCATTGAGTTTCGTACCCTGGCAGCAGAGGTGGGCTGGAATAATGAGGCTCTGGTCGCTGCTTTCTCTCATGGTCTCTCGGATGCCTTGAAGGATGAGGTTGCAGCTAAGGACCTACCAGTGGAGCTCGAGTCTCTTATTTCTTTCCTGATTTTGATTGACACCAGACTCAGGGAGAGACCTTCCTTTAAGGAGAGCCTGCGGAGGTCTTCTAACAGATTGGCGCCTACGTTTGCTGTCCCACCCGTGCCTCCCTCTCCTCCCACGCCTCCTGGGGATGACTTGTCTGGGGGTGAACCCATGCAGCTGGGGTTTGCTCGCCTGTCCGAGGGGGAGAGGGTACTCCGGAGACGCGAGGGCCGATGCATGTACTGTGGTCTCGGTGGGCATTTTCGGTTGGCATGTCCGAACCGTCCGGGAAACGCTCGCACCTGAGATCCTGTCGGGGGCAGATCTTGGGTGGAGTCTCCTCGTCCCCGGTTTCCCGTGTTGACAAACCACTGATCACTGTTGTCCTCTCCTGGGTCGGGGGCTCGGTGACGACCCAGGCGTTGGTGGACTCTGGTGCTGGTGGTTTGTTCATTGATAGTGTGTTCGCTGCCGCCAATTCCATTCCTCTGCAGCCTCGAGGTTCCCCACTGGCTCTTGAGGCGATAGACGGCAGACCCCTTCTGCCGCCACACGTGACTCATGAGACCCTTCCAGTGGGGATAGCCATTGGTGCCGTTCACAGAGAGTCGGTCTGTCTCCAGGTGATTTCGTCTCCACACTACTCGGTGGTCTTGGGGTACCCCTGGCTCCAGAAGCATAATCCGACTTTCGATTGGAGATCGGCCGAGATCCTCTCGTGGTCACCGCAGTGTGGGGCTAGTTGCATCCATGGGCCTGTCAAGTTGCTGTGTACTTCCTCGGACTCTCTGTTGCCTCCTGAATACGAAGAGTACCGGGATGTATTCGATAAGGTGCGCGCGGTTGCCCTACCTCCGCACCGCCCATACGATTGTGCCATAGAGTTACAATCTGGTGCCGTTCCTCCTCGTGGCAAAGTCTATCCACTGTCGGTAGCGGAGAATGAGGCCATGGAGGAGTACGTGAGGGAGGCGCTTTCACGCGGACACATTCGCAAATCCTCGTCCCCAGGCAGGGGCTGGATTTTGCTTTGTGAAAAAGAAGGGCGGTGAGTTGAGGCCTTGCATCGATTACAGGGGTCTCAATCGCATCACGATCAAGAACGCTTACCCGATACCCTTGATTTCCGAGCTGTTCGATCGCCTCAAAGGGGCCACAGGTCTTTACCAAACTCGACCTGAGGGCGGCATATAACCTGGTAAGGATCAAGGCGGGCGATGAGTGGAAGACCGCGTTTAACACCAGGACCGGTCATTATGAATCCTTGGTTATGCCCTTTGGGTTGTGCAATGCGCCCGCAGTCTTCCAGGAATTCATCAACGATGTTTTCCGTGACCTGTTGCAGCAGTGTGTGGTGGTCTATTTGGATGACATCTTGGTATATTCTGAATCCATGGAGGCCCACATTATGGATGTCAGACGAGTGTTGCAACGGTTACGAGAGAACAGGCTGTTCGGTAAGCTTGAGAAATGCGAATTTCACCGATCCCAGGTAACCTTCTTAGGTTACATCATTTCCGCTGAGGGGTTCTCCATGGATCCTGAGAAGGTTTCGGCTGTCTTACAGTGGCCCCAGCCCAGTGGTCTCCGTGCCCTGCAGCGCTTTTTGGGCTTCGCCAATTATTATCGGAAGTTCATCAGGGACTTTTCTATGCTAGCCAAGCCTCTCACGGATCTGACCAGGAAGGGCAGTAATTTCCAGGTCTGGCCGCTCGAGGCCATCCGAGCTTTTGAGGCTCTAAAGTCCGCCTTTGTGTCGGCTCCGATTCTGTCGCATCCTAACCCTGGGTTGCCCTTTGTCCTCGAGGTGGACGCGTCTGAGACGGGAGTAGGCGCCCTTCCTGTCTCAGCGTAGAACACCAGAGGGTCCTCTGCTTCCTTGTGGGTTTTACTCCCGGAAACTGTCTTCCGCGGAGTGCAACTATCAGATTGGTGACAGGGAGTTATTGGCCATCGTGCAGGCCCTTAAAGAATGGAGGCACTTGCTCGAGGGTTCGGTGGTTCCGGTTCTCATCCTGACGGACCACAAGAATCTGACCTACCTTTCTGAGGCCAAGAGATTGACACCACGTCAGGCCAGATGGGCTCTGTTCTTGTCACGTTTTAATTACGTGGTCTCCTACCTACCCGGTTCCAAGAACATCAGAGCGGATGCCTTATCACGGCAGTACTCCGAGCTGTCCGGGGAGGAGTCGATTCCGACTTCGGTCATACCTCCGAATCAGATCCTGGCCGCCATTCGCACCAGCCTGACCTCTCCCTGGGTGAGCAGATTTTGGCGGCTCAATCTGGTGCTCCCTCTGGGAGACCCAACGGCAGGTGTTTTGTGCCTGAGGAGTTGCGCACTCGGTTGTTGCGAACCTACCATAACTCCAAGGCCGCGGGGCATCCTGGAAAGAATCAGCTGTCCTGGGCTGTTTCACGTCTGTTCTGGTGGCCTTCTCTACGTTCCGACATCGCCGCATATGTAGCGGCATGCTCCGTTTGTGCCCAGAGTAAGTCCCCTCGGCACCTTCCGTTGGGCCTTTTGCAACCCATAGCCACCGGGGAGCGCCCATGGTCACACCTGGGGATGGATTTCATTGTGGACCTCCCTGCATCCCGAGGCCATACGGTCATTCTCATGATTGTGGATCGGTTTTCCAAAATGTGCCACTGTGTTCCTCTCAAGAAGTTACCCTCTGCACAAGAGTTGGCCACGATTTTCGCCAGGGAGGTCTTCCGGTTGCACGGTTTGCCCAAGGAGATTGTGTCGGATCGGGGGAGTCAGTTTGTGTCCAGGTTCTGGCGCGCCTTTTGCTCCCAGTTGGGGATTCATCTCTCTTTCTCCTCGGCCTACCACCCTCAGTCCAATGGGGCCGCAGAACGATCCAATCAGGCCTTGGAGCAATTCCTTCGTTGCTATGTCTCCGATCACCAAGACAATTGGGTTGACCTCCTGCCTTGGGCTGAGTTTGCCAGGAACACGGCGGTGAACTCTTCCTCTGGGACGTCTCCCTTCATGGCCAATTATGGGTTCCAACCTGCCGTGTTACCGGAGGTATTCTCTCCCCAGGATATTCCGGCTGTGGAGGATCACCTTTCCGTCCTACGTGCTTCTTGGGTACAGATCCAGAGGTCCCTTGAGGTCTCTGCGCAGCGCCAGAGACTCCAGGCTGATCGCAGACGAGCGCCCGCTCCTTCCTACCAGGTCGGAGACCGTGTATGGTTGTCCACCCGCAACCTCAACCTTCGAGTGCCCACTCCCAAGCTGGCGCCTCGCTTTGTTGGTCCCTTCCGAGTGCTTCGCAGGGTAAACCCGGTAGCCTATGCCCTTGCGCTTCCTCCTGGCATGCGGATCTCCAACGTGTTTCATGTCTCCCTGTTGAAGCCATTGGTGTGTAATCGTTTCACTTCCTCGGTTCCTCGGCCCCGTCCGGTCCAAGTGGGCAATCGTGAGGAATATGAGGTGAGCAATATCCTGGACTCACGCCTGGTCCGCGGTCGGTTGCAGTTTTTGGTCAATTGGCGTGGTTATGGTCCAGAGGAGCGTTCCTGGGTTCCCTCCGCAGATGTCCATGCTCCTGCTTTGCTCCGAGCCTTCCACGCACGCTTCCCTCAGAAACCGTTCCTTACTCCGCGGAGGAGGGGCCCTTGAGGGGGAGGTACTGTCATGGTCTTACCTTCTTACTGTTCTCCTTCGTTTGACATGTGCTGGCGGCCATCTTGGTTTCTGGGTTTCTTGTAGCCTCCCACCCTGCGGCTTCTCCTTCCCACTGGGAGGAGCTGGATGCCTAGCTCATATATATAGGAGGTCTGTGGCTTCAGTTCCTTGCTTGGTCCTCCTGTGTTCACATGCTTCTAAGACTGCTGCTGCTTCTGGTTCCTGATCCTGGCCTCGTCTGACTAACCCGTTGGTTCCTGATCCTGGCTTCGTCTGACTACCCTGCTGGTTCCTGATCCAGGCTTCGTCTGACTACCCTTCTGGTTCCTGACATCTGTCTACGCAAGACCCTGCTTCGGTTTAGCCATCCGTTTGGACTTTTGCTTACAGCTTGATTTTCAATAAAGCCTTCTTATTTCCACTTATCTCTTGTTGTACGTCTGGTTCATGGTTCCATGACACCCCCAAAGTGGTTCCTAAAACACCTACAACTATTCCCGCAAAATAAAAAGAATAAATTAAAAGGACTTGACTAGAGTTGAGCGGACACCTGGACGTTCGGATTCGGCAGGTTCGGCTGAACTTGAAAAAAAAAGTTTGGGTTTGGGACCCGAACTTGACCTGAACTTGAACCCGAACCCCATTGAAGTCAATCGGGACCCGAACTTTTGGCCACTAAAATGTCTCTAAAATAGCCCTTGAAAGAGCTAGAGGGATGTAAAAGGCAGCAAAATGTGCTTAAGAGCATGGCAAATGCTCTGCAAACAAATGTGGATAGGGAAATGAATTTAAAAAACATAAAAGACCATAAATAAAAAATAATAATAGGAATGACGTAGGAGAAAGAGGTTGAGGAGGCGGTGAATGGGTGGATGTGGCCATGTAGGCTCACGTGGCGGTCTAGGTGGAAGCGGCGGCGAAGGAGGAATAGGTAGCCAACACAGATGTGTGTTATTTTGCATTTTTACATAGGGGTATCCCCCAAAATATTGGGACATATAAAAAAAAATATAAAAAAAAAGAATAAGTGCACTTGAGTACAAGGATGGATGGTTGAGGCTGTTAGAACTGTCTATTCTGCACAAGGTACAGACAAGTCTTGTGGGATCCAGGCCTGGTTCATTTTAATGAACGTGAGCTTGTCCACGTTGGCTGTGGACAGGTGGCTGCATCTGTCTGTAATGACGCCTCCTGCCGTGCTAAATACACGTTCAGAGAGTACACTGGCTGCAGGGCCGGCCAGCACCTCCAAGGCATACAGGGCAAGCTCTGGCCATGTGGACAATTTGGAAACCCAGAAGTTGAATGGGGCAGAACCATCAGTCAGTACGTGAAGTCTTGTGCACAGGTACTGTTCCACCATGTTGTTCAAATGCTGCCTTCTGCTAATACGCTCAATATCAGCAGTTGGGGCCTGTTGTTGCGGCGAGGTGACAAAGCTTTTCCACATGTCGGCCATGCTAACCGTGCCATCTGAGGTGCTGGCGCTGACAAAGCTGCGCTGGCGACCTCTTCCTCCTCCCCTGCCTTTGCCTTGTGCTTCCACTTGTCCTCCGGCGTCAGTCGGGAATGCTCTCAGGAGCGTGCCTACCAGCGTGCGCCTGTAGTCGCACATCTTCCGATCATGCTCCAGTGAGGGAATTAAGGACGGCACATTGTCTTTGTAACGGGGATCCAGCAGGGTGGCCACTCAGTAGTCAGCACACGTTAAAATGTGGGCAACTCTGCTGTCATTGCGCAGGCACTGCAGCATGTAGTTGCTCATGTGTGCCAGGCTGCCCAGAGGTAAGGACAAGCTGTCCTCTGTGGGAGGCGTATCGTCTGCGTCCTCCGTATCCCCCTAGCCATGCACCAGTGATGGACCTGAGCTGCGTTGGATGCCACCCCGCTGTGAACATGCTTCATCCCCATCCTCCTCCTCCTCCAGTAGTGGGCCCTGGCTGGCCAAATTTGTACCTGGCCTCTGCTGTTGCAAAAATCCTCTTTCTGACCCACTTCTAAAAGACTGGCCTGAAAGTGTTAGAGATGACGCCTTTTCCTCCTCCTCGTCCTGGGCCACATCCTCTTCCATCATCACCCTAAGTGTTTTCTCAAGGAGACATAGAAGTGGTATCGTAACGCGGATAACAGCGTCATCGCCACTGGCCATGTTGGTGGAGTACTCGAAACAGCGCAACAGGGCACACAGGTCTCGCACGGAGGCCCAGTCATTGGTGATGAAGTGGTGCTGTTCCGCAGTGCGACTCACCCGTGCGTGCTGCAGCTGAAACTCTACTATTGCCTGCTGCTGCTCGCACAGTCTCTCCAGCATGTGCAAGGTGGAGTTCCACCTTGTGGGCACATCGCATATGAGGCGGTGAGCGGGAAGGCCGAAGTTACGCTGTAGCGCAGACAGGCGAGCAGCGGCAGGATGTGAACGCCGGAAGCGCGAACAGACGGCCCGCACTTTATGCAGCAGCTCTGACATGTCGGGGTAGTTGTGAATGAACTTCTGCACCACCAAATTCAGCACATGCGCCAAGCAAGGGATGTGCGTCAAACCGGCTAGTCCCAGAGCTGCAACGAGATTTCGCCCATTATCGCACACCACCAGGCCGGGCTTGAGGCTCACCGGCAGCAACCACTCGTCGGTCTGTTGTTCTATACCCCGCCACAACTCCTGTGCGGTGTGGGGCCTGTCCCCCAAACATATGAGTTTCAGAATGGCCTGCTGACGTTTACCCCGGGCTGTGCTGAAGTTGGTGGTGAAGGTCTGTCGCTGACCAGATGAGGAGGTGGTAGAAGAGGAGGAGGAAGCCAAGTAGGAAGAGGAGGCAACAGGAGGCAAAGAATGATGCCCTGCGATCCTTGGCGGTGGAAGGACATGCGCCAAACAGCTCTCCACCTGGGGCCCAGCCGCCACTACATTTACCCAGTGTGCAGTTAGGGAGATATAGCGTCCCTGGTCGTGCTTACTGGTCCATGTATCTGTAGTTAGGTGGACCTTGCCACAGATGGCGTTGCTCAGTGCACATTTGATTTTATCCCATACTTGGTTGTGCAGGGAGGGCACGGCTCTCCTGGAGAAGTAGTGGCGACTGGGAACAACGTACTGTGGGACAGCAAGCAACATAAGCTGTTTGAACCTGTCCATCTCCACCAGCCTGAATGACAGCATTTCAAAGGCCAGTAGTTTATAAATGCTGGCATTCAGGGCCAGGGATCGAGGGTTTGTGAGATGGAGAGCTGAATGCTTCTGTGTGACATGGTGGAGATGCTTGGTGACGGAGGTAGTGTTGTTGGTGGCACATCCTCTGTTTGCTGGGTGGCATGTGCCAATGTTCCTCCAGAGATGGAGGAAGAGGCCAAGGCAGCAGCAGAAGAGGGAGAAGGAGGGGCCTGAGCCCTTTCTTGGTTTTGAAGGTGCTTACTCCACTGCAGCCCGTGTCTCGCATGTAGATGCCTGGTCATGCAGGTTGTGCTAAGGTTCAGAACGTTAATGCCTTGCTTCAGGCTCTGATGGCACAGTGTGCAAACCACATGGGTCTTTTCGTCAGCACATTGTGTGAAGAAGTGCCATGCCAGGGAACTCCTTGAAGCTGACTTTAGTGTCCTCGGTCCCTGGTGACAGTGGCCAGTAGCAGGCGAACTGTTTTGGCGATGGCTGCTCTGCTTTTGCACCCTGCTCCCTCTTTTGCTACGCTGTTGGCTCGGTCTCACCACTGCCTCTTCCTCCGAACTCTGAAAGTCAGTGGCACAACCTTCATTCCATGTGGGGTCTAGGACCTCATCGTCCCCTGCATTGTCTTCCACCCAATCTTCCTCCCTGACCTCCTTTTTGGTCTGCACACTGCAGAAAGACACAGCAGTTGGCACCTGTGTTTCGTCATCATCAGAGACGTGCTGAGGTGGTATTCCCATGTCCTCATCAGGAAACATAAGTGGTTCTGTGTCAGTGCATTCTATGTCTTCCACTCCTGGGGAAAGGCGTGGTCGATGCTCTTGGGAAACCCTGCCAGCAGAGTCTTCAAACAGCATAAGAGACTGCTGCATGACTTGAGGCTCAGACAGGTTCCTCGATATGCACGGGGGTGATGTGACAGACTGATGGGCATGGGTTTCAGGCGCCACCTGTGCACTTACTGCAGAAGACTGGGTGGGAGATAATGTGAACGTGCTGGATCCACTGTCGGCCACCCAATTGACTAGCGCCTGTACTTGCTCAGGCCTTTCCATCCTTAGAACGACATTAGGCCCGACCAAATATCGCTGTAGATTCTGGGACCTGAGGTAGTAGGTTCAGTAGGACGCTTAGCTGTGGCAGAATGGCCACGTCCTCTCCCTGCACCAGAGGCTCCACCAACACCACCACCACGACCATGACCGCGTCCCTTATTAGATGTTTGCCTCATAGTTAGCGTTCACCAAGCAAAGTAAAAAATGGTTAAGAGGTAAAGATAGTAGGGCACACCACCACTTGATGTCACACGGATATTTATTATAACTTATACTGTCTAGAACATATAAAATACAATCAAATACGGTAAAATTGTTAAAATATAAATACTAAAATATAGTCATCAATACAAATTAAATGTAAGTAAATGGATTCGGCTACGGCCGCAAATTTCCTTATATGATGGTAGCTTCAATACATGTCTTTGAAGATTACAATTCAATCCTATGATTAATTCCGATGCTGTTTAAAAAGTCACTTATATCTGTGTGTTTTAGCACTGAGTTGTGGCAATGCCGCAGAAAAAACGCTGCCCAGAAACAAGACTTCTACCGGAGTGGTTTTACTCACTATTTTAGATGATGCCGGTTTCCTTATCACTCGTGGCGTCCCACGTACAGTGAGAGTCTCTTATAGGCTGCGGCAGAAAAAGATGAAGTGTAGACTTGCGGGATCCTCGGTGATTGTAAATTGGCTGTATCGTCTCACAGGTCACCTGGAAGTATATGCCCTCTGCGTTGTTTGTTCACAGTGTGCAGGGTTAACTTTCACCAGGAAATAAAGGACTCAGCGTAAAGACGGATGTTCATTTTTTCTTTTCCATAAAGTACAACTTCACCGATCCCTTCTTTAAAGCGCTTGTAAGTCTTCAAATCTGTATATCATGGGATTCATTACCATACGCGTTTCGGAGGCTAAGGCTCCTTCTTCAGTGGTTAAGTTTCCCATGAGAATGGCATGTCTTTATATACCTATACAGATGCGGATTTAATTAATTGATTGGCTCAAGCCGTTTTGTAGGAAGTGACGTGAATTCCTTTTCCAAGTTCATGATGACGAACTTTTTCTATGTTTCAACCTTTATTTCTAATTTAAAACTTATTTAAAAGGCATATTAAATCAATATATTTCGCATATGTTATAAATATATAAGTATATCCAAATAAAGTTAAGATAAAATAAAATGGTTAGGTTATAATTTACAACGATATAAATACCACATTTTATAATATTTATATCATGTGGATCGGTTGTTTTCATAAACTTCACATTGCGGCCATTTTAAGTATCGCAAACAGAGAACAAAAATAAGTATATCGACCGCCATGCGGTATATGTGCGTTTTTTATTGCGGTAATATTCATACTGCGTTTTTACCGTATTTTTATTCTCTGTCCGTACTAATGCTGTTACTATTTAATTGTACCCCACAGTTTCACATTGATCACATGTAGTTATATAAAAATATAAAATATAAAAGTATACTCTAAAAAAAGGTAATTTTCTATGTTCAAACTATGTTATATAAATTTTATACACTTTATATAGCAGCAATAAGGTTCGGAACGTGGGCATGGAGTAGGAAGCGTGATGGGAAAAGTGTCCACCAGGGGGAGGCCCGGAAACTTTAACGACTCGCGGGTCTCTCCCTGGTGAGAACTCCCCCCAACTCGGACAAGTCACAAGAACCCATATATTTCTATTTCTGCGTTTAAACCCGCAGGGAGTAAGGTGTTAAACTCAAAGATATGTCTTGATTCAATTCTCAACATTCTTTTTATATGGTCTCCGCCTCTCCAATCGATTTCTACTTTTTCAAGGGCTGAGAAAGTAAGTCCCTTTGGGTCCTGGTTGTGCACAGTTTTGAAGTGGTTTGACAGGGTATGTTTTTCGTACCCCTTTTTTATGTTCGAAATATGTTCAGCTATACGGACTCTAAGTTGTCTCTTAGTCCTCCCCACGTATTGTCTTTTGCAGGGGCATTGCATAATATAGATAACACTATTAGAATTACAAGTGAGGAACTCTTTAATTGTATGTTCATGGGAATTTGTCATCGATTTTACCGTCAGTGTTTTCTTGGGAAATATGGTGTTTTTGCAACCCATACATTTTCCGCACCGAAAAAAGCCAGTGGTATTTGTCCATTCCTGTATGGACAAACCTACTTTGTTTTTATTTCTTTTTGGAATTGTAGGCGCTACTATTAACGCTAGATTCGGTGCTTTAGTGAATGCAATTTGCGGAAACTGGGGAATTAAGTGTCCTATCACCTTATCTTTATTTATAAAGTGCCAGTGCTTATTTATTATATACTTCACTTTTTTATGGTGGGTATTAAAAGGTAAAATTAATCTCATATTTCCATCTTTCTGTTCCGGTTTAGTTTTTATGTCAAAGAAAGATTTTCGTTCTATTTGTCTGACTGTATTTATAGCTGTTTCTAGAATTTTCTCAGGATATTGTTTTTCTAGAAATTGATCTTTCAACCTTACTGCTTCTTCCTCAAAATCCTCCAATTTTGAACAATTCCTCCTAATTCTTCTAAACTGCCCTATTGGTATATTCAGGAGCCATTGCGGTAGATGACAACTATTGTATAAGATATAGCTGTTTTTTGAAGTTGGTTTACAGTATGTATTACAAACCAGTTTATTGTCCTCTATTTTAATTTGAAGGTCTAAGAATTCAACTTTCACCTGGCTGATGTTTCCTACAAACCGTAAGTTACAGTCATTTTTATTTATATCTTTCAAAAAGGCGTCCAGTGATTCTTGATCTCCCTTCCATATGAAGAGGACATCGTCTATATATCTTTTCCAGAGCACCAGGTTTGACCCCAGCTTGGGATTAATGTTTTTCCGTTCCCAATTAGCCATAAACAAATTGGCATAGCTGGGGGCAAACCTGGTGCCCATCGCAGTACCGCAAATTTGTAAATATATATCAGAATTAAACCAGAAGTAATTATGATCTAAAATATATTGTGTAATTTTTTGTAAATATTGGATCTGTTCTATGGGTAATTGATTCATTTCTTGTAATTGGTATCCCATAGCTTCTATCCCCTGTTTATGATTGATCACAGTGTATAGAGACTGTACATCTAATGTCCCTATAGTCCATTCAGGGTTATACTTTAATTTTTCTATTATTTGTATTATAGAAGTAGTATCTTTTATGTAGGATCCAATTGTTTTAACTGCTGGCTGTAGTAGTTTATCAATATAATGCGAGAGATTAGCTGTAAGTGAGCCTATGCCAGAGATTATTGGCCGTCCTGGTGGATTTATCGGATCCTTATGCAGTTTGGGAATGCAGTAAAAAACTGGCAGCCTACATGGGCTATTGGTAATGTAGTGAAATTCTTGTTGAGATAGAATGCCAGCTTTTTGCCCTTCCTCGCATAAATTTAGTAGTTGTTTATAAAATTCTGCTGTTGGGTCGCTACGTAAACGTTTATATGTAGTTGTGTCTGACAATTGTCTGACACATTCTTTATTGTAATTATCTACATCCCATACTACAATAGCTCCACCCTTATCGGCCGGACGTATTATTATTTTCTGGTCTTTTTGTAATTGTTTTATTGCCTGTATCTCTGCTTTAGATAAATTATTTTCTCTATTATTTGTTTTTATTTTTCTGATATCAAATTCTACTGCTTTTCTAAAGGCTATCATTTCCTCACTGATCTCTTGTCGTGGGTATTTTACAGATTTACTTTTTACGTCCGTATGTACATATTTCCTTCCTTCTATTGGGTTTATTCCACTCATTACTGGATTTTTGATGAAGTATTTCTTTAGGCAAAGTTTCCTTATATATTTTTCTATGCCTATTAATGTATCAAACTTATTTAGTTGACTTGAAGGTGCAAATTTTAGGCCTTTATTAAGTAAGTGAATTTGTGAAGGAGTAAGGATAGATGTACTCAGATTAACAATTGAGTCTGAGTCATTTAATTGTAGTGATTGTTGTGTTTTCTTCTGTTTGAGTCCCCGACGTAATTTCCTTTTTCGTGTCTTTGTGGTTTGTGTTGGTATCTCTGTGTATTCTGTGGTTCCTCGTGTCGTGTCCTCGATTGAGGGGTCTTGTATTGTTGGTGAGACCTGTGGTAATAATGGTCCCGACTGATATCTCTGTGTCGTAAATTGTATCGGTGTGTTGGGGACTCTGTCTGTACTACATGTGGCTGAGGTGATTGTCTTGGTGTTCTCTGTCGTGATCTTACTTTGTGATGAGGTGGAGTTTGGTCTAAAAAATGGTTCTCTGTAAATACTTCATATCTATTAGAGGTCGGAATGTTAAATTCTCCCTGATCTATATTCTGGGTCCCCTGCAATTCTATAGTCGATTTTGTATACTGGCTATTAGTCTTTTTTTGGGGTTCTTTCCTTGGCTCCTTTTTCGCGTTCCGAATCTTCTTACTCTTTTTGGCGATTATGTCACATTCAATCTTATCAATATTTTTACAAACTCTTTCTTGCCATAGTTTATATTCTTCATTTTTTGGTAAATTAACCATCACTACTTTTAATTCCTCTATCTGGATTGTTAATTGTTCCAAAATCTGCGATCTTCTTTTTATGATCATTTCCATTAGCATAATAGATTGTGTTTGTAGGAAATTATTCCATTCTGTATCAAACTCAATACTAGATAGATCATATGCTGGGATTTTGGTCAATAACAATCCTGATGGTATTATCCCTTGTATAATATATTGTCTCAAGGCTCTAATTTCCCAACGTTGTTTTAGCTGTTTTTGCAATAAATTTTCCAAATCTCTGAATATCTCAGCTATTGATTTTTCGCTAGGCTGATTTATTTGTTCATCATTATTTTTATCAAATGAAAAAGTTTCTACTTTTAAACGCTTGTTTTCCATATGGCTCCAAATGTCCATTTTCTGAAACAGAGGGAGCTCACTCTCAATGGGTGAAAATATAGAGTTAATTCAAGTACTTAGAGAGGGCTCACCTACTGCTCAGGCAATGAAAGGGTGCACCTACAAAAAGGATTCACCCAATCCTTTAGAAAAATTTCAAAAAGAGGTAAAGATAGTAGGGCACACCACCACTTGATGTCACACGGATATTTATTATAACATTATACTGTCTAGAACATATAAAATACAATCAAATACGGTAAAATTGTTAAAATATAAATACTAAAATATAGTCATCAATACAAATTAAATGTAAGTAAATGGATTCGGCTACGGCCGCAAATTTCCTTATATGATGGTAGCTTCAATACATGTCTTTGAAGATTACAATTCAATCCTATGATTAATTCCGATGCTGTTTAAAAAGTCACTTATATCTGTGTGTTTTAGCACTGAGTTGTGGCAATGCCGCAGAAAAAACGCTGCCCAGAAACAAGACTTCTACCGGAGTGGTTTTACTCACTATTTTAGATGATGCCGGTTTCCTTATCACTCGTGGCGTCCCACGTACAGTGAGAGTCTCTTATAGGCTGCGGCAGAAAAAGATGAAGTGTAGACTTGCGGGATCCTCGGTGATTGTAAATTGGCTGTATCGTCTCACAGGTCACCTGGAAGTATATGCCCTCTGCGTTGTTTGTTCACAGTGTGCAGGGTTAACTTTCACCAGGAAATAAAGGACTCAGCGTAAAGACGGATGTTCATTTTTTCTTTTCCATAAAGTACAACTTCACCGATCCCTTCTTTAAAGCGCTTGTAAGTCTTCAAATCTGTATATCATGGGATTCATTACCATACGCGTTTCGGAGGCTAAGGCTCCTTCTTCAGTGGTTAAGTTTCCCATGAGAATGGCATGTCTTTATATACCTATACAGGTGCGGATTTAATTAATTGATTGGCTCAAGCCGTTTTGTAGGAAGTGACGTGAATTCCTTTTCCAAGTTCATGATGACAAACTTTTTCTATGTTTCAACCTTTATTTCTAATTTAAAACTTATTTAAAAGGCATATTAAATCAATATATTTCGCATATGTTATAAATATATAAGTATATCCAAATAAAGTTAAGATAAAATAAAATGGTTAGGTTATAATTTACAACGATATAAATACCACATTTTATAATATTTATATCATGTGGATCGGTTGTTTTCATAAACTTCACATTGCGGCCATTTTAAGTATCGCAAACAGAGAACAAAAATAAGTATATCGACCGCCATGCGGTATGCTGTGCGTTTTTTATTATTTGCGGTAATATTCATACTGCGTTTTTACCAGTATTTATATTCTCTGTCCGTACTAATGCTAGTTACTATTTAATTGTACCCCACAGTTTCACATTGATCACATGTAGTTATATAAAATATAAAATATAAAAGTATACTCTTAAAAAAGGTAATTTTACTATGTTCAAACTATGTTATATAAATTATTTATACACTTTATATAGCAGCAATAAGGTTCGGAACGCTGGGCATGGAGTAGGAAGCGTGATGGGAAGAGTGTCCACCAGGGGGAGGCCCGGAAACTTTAACGACTCGCGGGTCTCTCCCTGGTGAGAACTCCCCCCAACTCGGACAAGTCACAAGGAACCCATATATTTCTATTTCTGCGTTTAAACCCGCAGGGAGTAAGGTGTTAAACTCAAAGATATGTCTTGATTCAATTCTCGACATTCTTTTTATATGGTCTCCGCCTCTCCAATCGATTTCTACTTTTTCAAGGGCTGAGAAAGTAAGTCCCTTTGGGTCCTGGTTGTGCACAGTTTTGAAGTGGTTTGACAGGGTATGTTTTTCGTACCCCTTTTTTATGTTCGAAATATGTTCAGCTATACGGACTCTAAGTTGTCTCTTAGTCCTCCCCACGTATTGTCTTTTGCAGGGGCATTGCATAATATAGATAACACTATTAGAATGTGAAACTGTGGGGTACAATTAAATAGTAACAGCATTAGTACGGACAGAGAATAAAAATACGGTAAAAACGCAGTATGAATATTACCGCAAAATGTGAAACTGTGGGGTACAATTAAATAGTAACAGCATTAGTACGGACAGAGAATAAAAATACGGTAAAAACGCAGTATGAATATTACCGCAATAAAAAACGCACATATACCGCATGGCGGTCGATATACTTATTTTTGTTCTCTGTTTGCGATACTTAAAATGGCCGCAATGTGAAGTTTATGAAAACAACCGATCCACATGATATAAATATTATAAAATGTGGTATTTATATCGTTGTAAATTATAACCTAACCATTTTATTTTATCTTAATTTATTTGGATATACTTATATATTTATAACATATGCGAAATATATTGATTTAATATGCCTTTTAAATAAGTTTTAAATTAGAAATAAAGGTTGAAACATAGAAAAAGTTTGTCATCATGAACTTGGAAAAGGAATTCACGTCACTTCCTACAAAACGGCTTGAGCCAATCAATTAATTAAATCCGCACCTGTATAGGTATATAAAGACATGCCATTCTCATGGGAAACTTAACCACTGAAGAAGGAGCCTTAGCCTCCGAAACGCGTATGGTAATGAATCCCATGATATACAGATTTGAAGACTACAAGCGCTTTAAAGAAGGGATCGGTGAAGTTGTACTTTATGGAAAAGAAAAAATGAACATCCGTCTTTACGCTGAGTCCTTTATTTCCTGGTGAAAGTTAACCCTGCACACTGTGAACAAACAACGCAGAGGGCATATACTTCCAGGTGACCTGTGAGACGATACAGCCAATTTACAATCACCGAGGATCCCGCAAGTCTACACTTCATCTTTTTCTGCCGCAGCCTATAAGAGACTCTCACTGTACGTGGGACGCCACGAGTGATAAGGAAACCGGCATCATCTAAAATAGTGAGTAAAACCACTCCGGTAGAAGTCTTGTTTCTGGGCAGCGTTTTTTCTGCGGCATTGCCACAACTCAGTGCTAAAACACACAGATATAAGTGACTTTTTAAACAGCATCGGAATTAATCATAGGATTGAATTGTAATCTTCAAAGACATGTATTGAAGCTACCATCATATAAGGAAATTTGCGGCCGTAGCCGAATCCATTTACTTACATTTAATTTGTATTGATGACTATATTTTAGTATTTATATTTTAACAATTTTACCGTATTTGATTGTATTTTATATGTTCTAGACAGTATAAGTTATAATAAATATCCGTGTGACATCAAGTGGTGGTGTGCCCTACTATCTTTACCTCTTTTTGAAATTTTTCTAAAGGATTGGGTGAATCCTTTTTGTAGGTGCACCCTTTCATTGCCTGAGCAGTAGGTGAGCCCTCTCTAAGTACTTGAATTAACTCTATATTTTCACCCATTGAGAGTGAGCTCCCTCTGTTTCAGAAAATGGACATTTGGAGCCATATGGAAAACAAGCGTTTAAAAGTAGAAACTTTTTCATTTGATAAAAATAATGATGAACAAATAAATCAGCCTAGCGAAAAATCAATAGCTGAGATATTCAGAGATTTGGAAAATTTATTGCAAAAACAGCTAAAACAACGTTGGGAAATTAGAGCCTTGAGACAATATATTATACAAGGGATAATACCATCAGGATTGTTATTGACCAAAATCCCAGCATATGATCTATCTAGTATTGAGTTTGATACAGAATGGAATAATTTCCTACAAACACAATCTATTATGCTAATGGAAATGATCATAAAAAGAAGATCGCAGATTTTGGAACAATTAACAATCCAGATAGAGGAATTAAAAGTAGTGATGGTTAATTTACCAAAAAATGAAGAATATAAATTATGGCAAGAAAGAGTTTGTAAAAATATTGATAAGATTGAATATGACATAATCGCCAAAAAGAGTAAGAAGATTCGGAACGCGAAAAAGGAGCCAAGGAAAGAACCCCAAAAAAAGACTAATAGTCAGTATACAAAATCGACTATAGAATTGCAGGGGACCCAGAATATAGATCAGGGAGAATTTAATATTCCGACCTCTAATAGATATGAAGTATTTACAGAGAACCATTTTTTAGACCAAACTCCACCTCATCACAAAGTAAGATCACGACAGAGAACACCAAGACAATCACCTCAGTCCACATGTAGTACAGACAGAGTCCCCAACACACCGATACAATTTACGACACAGAGATATCAGTCGGGACCATTATTACCACAGGTCTCACCAACAATACAAGACTCCTCAATCGAGGACACGACACGAGGAACCACAGAATACACAGAGATACCAACACCAATCACAAAGACACGAAAAAGGAAATTACGTCGGGGACTCAAACAGAAGAAAACACAACAATCACTACAATTAAATAACTCAGACTCAATTGTTAATCTGAGTACATTTATCCTTACTCCGTCACAAATTCACTTACTTAATAAAGGCCTAAAATTTGCACCTTCAAGTCAACTAAATAAGTTTGATACATTAATAGGCATAGAAAAATATATAAGGAAACTTTGCCTAAAGAAATACTTCATCAAAAATCCAGTAATGAGTGGAATAAACCCAATAGAAGGTAGGAAATATGTACATACGGACGTAAAAAGTAAATCTGTAAAATACCCACGACAAGAGATCAGTGAGGAAATGATAGCCTTTAGAAAAGCAGTAGAATTTGACTATCAGAAAAATTAAAACAAATAATAGAGAAAACAATTTATCTAAAGCAGAGATACAGGCAATAAAACAATTACAAAAAGACCAGAAAATAATAATACGTCCGGCCGATAAGGGTGGAGCTATTGTAGTATGGGATGTAGATAATTATAATAAAGAATGTGTCAGACAATTGTCAGACACAACTACATATAAACGTTTACGTAGCGACCCAACAGCAGAATTTTATAAACAACTACTAAATTTATGCGAGGAAGGGCAAAAAGCTGGCATTCTATCTCAACAAGAATTTCACTACATTACCAATAGCCCATGTAGGCTGCCAGTTTTTTATTGCATTCCCAAACTGCATAAGGATCCGATAAATCCACCAGGACGGCCAATAATTTCTGGCATAGGTTCACTTACAGCTAATCTCTCGCATTATATTGATAAACTACTACAGCCAGCAGTTAAAACAATTGGATCCTACATAAAAGATACTACTTCTATAATACAAATAATAGAAAAATTAAAGTATAACCCTGAATGGACTATAGGGACATTAGATGTACAGTCTCTATATACTGTGATTAATCATAAACAGGGGATAGAAGCTATGGGATACCAATTACAAGAAATGAATCAATTACCCATAGAACAGATCCAATATTTACAAAAAATTACACAATATATTTTAGATCATAATTACTTCTGGTTTAATTCTGATATATATTTACAAATTTGCGGTACTGCGATGGGCACCAGGTTTGCCCCCAGCTATGCCAATTTGTTCATGGCTAATTGGGAACGGAAAAACATTAATCCCAAGCTGGGGTCAAACCTGGTGCTCTGGAAAAGATATATAGACGATGTCCTCTTCATATGGAAGGGAGATCAAGAATCACTGGATGCCTTTTTGAAAGATATAAATAAAAACTGACTGTAACTTACGGTTTGTAGGAAACATCAGCCAGGTGAAAGTTGAATTTTTAGACCTTCAAATTAAAATAGAGGATAATAAACTGGTTTGTAATACATACTGTAAACCAACTTCAAAAAACAGTTATATCTTATACAATAGTTGTCATCTACCGCAATGGCTCCTTAATATACCAATGGGGCAGTTTAGAAGAATTAGGAGGAATTGTTCAAAATTGGAGGATTTTGAGGAAGAAGCAGTAAGGTTGAAAGATCAATTTCTAGAAAAACAATATCCTGAGAAAATTCTAGAAACAGCTATAAATACAGTCAGACAAATAGAACGAAAATCTTTCTTTGACATAAAGACTAAATCGGAACAGAAAGATGGAAATATGAGATTAATTCTACCTTTTAATACCCACCATAAAAAAGTGAAGTATATAATAAATAAGCACTGGCACTTTATAAATAAAGATAGGGTGATAGGACATTTAATTCCCCAGTTTCCGCAAATTGCATTCACTAAAGCACCGAATCTAGCATTAATAGTAGCGCCTACAATTCCAAAAAGAAACAAAAACAAAGTAGGTTTGTCCATACAGGAATGGACAAATACCACTGGCTTCTTTCGGTGCGGAAAATGTATGGGTTGCAAAAATACCATATTTCCCAAGAGAACACTGACGGTAAAATCGATGATAAATTCCCATGAACATACAATTAAAGAGTTCCTCACTTGTAACTCTAATAGTGTTATCTATATTATGCAATGCCCCTGCAAAAGACAATACGTGGGGAGGACTAAGAGACAACTTAGAGTCCGTATAGCGGAACATATTTCGAACATAAAAAAGGGGTACGAAAAACATACCCTGTCAAACCACTTCAAAACTGTGCATAACCAGGACCCAAAGGGTCTTACTTTCTCAGCCCTTGAAAAAGTAGAAATTGATTGGAGAGGCGGAGATCATATAAAAAGAATGTCGAGAATTGAATCAAGACATATCTTTGAGTTTAACACCTTACTCCCTGCAGGTTTAAACGCAGAAATAGAAATATATGGGTTCCTGTGACTTGTCCGAGTTGGGGGGAGTTCTCACCAGGGAGAGACCCGTGAGTCGTTAAAATTTCCGGGCCTCCCCCTGGTGGACACTCTTCCCATCACGCTTCCTACTCCATGCCCGCGTTCCGAACCTTATTGCTGCTATATAAAGTGTATAAAATTTATATAAAATTTATATAACATAGTTAAAATTATCTTTTTAAAAATATATATATTTTTATATTTTTATATTTTTATAACCACATGTGATCAATGCGAAACTGTGGGGTACAACTAAATAGTAATAGCATTAGTACGGACAGAGAATAAAAATATGGTAAAAACGCAGTATGAATATTACCGCAAATAATAAATAAAAAACGCACGCATACCGCATGGCGGTCGATGTACTTATTTTGTTCTCTGTTTGCGATACTTAAAATGGCCGCAATGTTAAGTGTATGAAGATAACAGATTCACATGATATAAATATTATAAAATGCAGTATCTATATCGTTGTAAATTATAACTTAACCATTTTATTTTTATCCTAATTTTATTTGGATATATTTATATATTTATAACATATGCAATATATTGATTTAATATGCCTTTTAAATAAGTTTTATATAAGTTTAAATTAGAAATAAAGGCTGAAACATAGAAAAAGCTTGTCATCATGAACTTTGAAAAAGAATTCACGTCACTTCCTACAAACGGCTTGAGCCAATCAATTAATTAAATCCGCACCTGTATAGGTATATAAAGACATGCCATTCTCATGGGAAACTTAACCACTGAAGAAGGAGCCTTAGCCTCCGAAACGCGTATGGTAATGAATCCCATGATATACAGATTTGAAGACCTACAAGCGCTTTAAAGAAGGGATCGGTGAAGTTGTACTTTATGGAAAGAAAAATGAACATCCGTCTTTACGCTGAGTCCTTTATTTCCTGGTGAAAGTTAACCCTGCACACTGTGAACAAACAACGCAGAGGGCATATACTTCCAGGTGACCTGTGAGACGATACAAGCCAATTTACAATCACCGAGGATCCCGCAAGTCTACACTTCATCTTTTTCTGCCGCAGCCTATAAGAGACTCTCACTGTACGTGGGACGCCACGAGTGATAAGGAAACCGGCATCATCTAAAATAGTGAGTAAAACCACTCCGGTAGAAGTCTTGTTTCTGGGCAGCGTTTTTTCTGCGGCATTGCCACAACTCAGTGCTAAAACACACAGATATAAGTGACTTTTTAAACAGCATCGGAATTAATCATAGGATTGAATTGTAATCTTCAAAGACATGTATTGAAGCTACCATCATATAAGGAAATTTGCGGCCGTAGCCGAATCCATTTACTTACATTTAATTTGTATTGATGACTATATTTTAGTATTTATATTTTAACAATTTTACCGTATTTGATTGTATTTTATATGTTCTAGACAGTATAAGTTATAATAAATATCCGTGTGACATCAAGTGGTGGTGTGCCCTACTATCTTTACCTCTTTTTGAAATTTTTCTAAAGGATTGGGTGAATCCTTTTTGTAGGTGCACCCTTTCATTGCCTGAGCAGTAGGTGAGCCCTCTCTAAGTACTTTAAAAAATGGTTAAGTCTGCTAAAAATAAGTTACCGCCAATAAAGGGTATTGCACTCAATTTTTTATTTTTTTTACTCTATATGACAGCGGTGTTTGTGGCCTAAATTTCACAGTAATTTATGCACGTCTAATCCCAGATATGCAGTATATCAGAGGGATTTTTAACCTCAGTAAGCAAAAAGCCATATTTGTGGCCTAAATGTGACACTCGCTTATGCTTGTCTAATACCAGATGTGCAGTATATCAGAGTTTTTTTTTAACCCCAGTAAGCAAAAAGCCGTATTTGTGGCCTAAATGTGAAATTCACTTATGCACGTCTTATCCCAGATGTGCACTGTATCAGAGTTTTTTTTTAACCCCCCGTAAGCAAAAAGCCGTATTTGAAGCCTAAATGTGATACTCACTTATGCACTTCTAATCCCATATGTGCAGTATATCAGAGGGTTTTTTAACCCCAGTAAGCAAAAAGCTGTATTTGTGGCCTAAATTTCACAGTCACTTATGCACCTATAATCCTAGATGTGCACTATATGAAACGGTTTAGTTTTTTTCACCCCAGTATGCCCCAGTAAGCAAAAAGCTGTATTTCTGGCCTAAATGTGACACTTACTAATGCATGTCTAATCCCAGATGTGCAGTATATCAGAGGGTTTTTTAACCCCAGTAAGCAAAAAGCTGTATTTCTGGCCTAAATGTGACCCTCACTTATGCACCTATAATCCTAGATTCCTAGATGTGCACTATATGAAACATATGTTTGTTTTTGTTTTTTTACCCCATTATGCCCCAGTAAGCAAAAAGCTGTATTTCTGGCCTAAATGTGACACTTACTTATGCACCTATAATCCTAGATGTGCACTATATGAAACAGATGTTTTTATTTCACCCCAGTATGCCCCAGTAAGCAAAAAGCCGTATTTCTGGCCAAAATTTCATAGTCACTTATGCATGTCTAATTCCAGATGTGCAGTATATCAGAGGGTTTTTTAACCCCAGTAAGCAAAAAGCTGTATTTCTGGCCTAAATGTGACACTCACTTATGCATGTCTTATCTTAGATGTGCACTATATCAGAGTTTTTTAGTTTTTTTTAACCCCAGTAAGCAAAAAGCCGTATTTGTGGCCTAGATGTGACACTCACTTATGCATGTCTAATACCAGATGTGCACTATATCAGAGTTTTTTTCTAAAACCCGTAAGCAAAAAGCTGCATTTGTGGCCTAAATGTGACACTCACTTATGCACTTCTAATCCCAGATGTGCACTATATCAGAGGTTTTTTTTAACCCCCGTAAGCAAAAAGTCGTATTTGTGGCCTAAATGTGATACTCACTTATGCACTTCTAATCCCAGATGTGCAGTATATCAGAGGGTTTTTTACCCCAGTATGCCCCAGTAAGAAAAAAGCCGTATTTCTGGCCTAAATGTGACACTCACTTATGCACCTATAATCCTAGATATACACTATATGAAACATATGTTTTTTTTTCACCCCATTATGCCCCAGTAAGCAAAAAGCTGTATTTGTGGCCTAAATGTGACACTCACTTATGCACCTATAATCCTAGATGTGCACTATATGACAGATTTTTTTTTTTTTCGCCCCAGTATGCCCCAGTATGAGAAAGCCGTATTTCTGGCCTAAATTTCACCGTCACTTATGCAGCGATAATCCTAGATGTGCACTATATGAAAAAAAAGTTTTTTTTTTAACCCCAGTGTCTCAAAGCAGCATTTCTGGACTTACAGACATGCAGATATCCTGTGCTGGTCCACTATCGTTACATAAAATAGCAGCCAATTATGTATTGATATTGACTACTGTTTTCAGCAGTAGTTGGCTCAGGTCAGGCTGAAAACAATTGTGCACTGCACCCACAAAACTTATTTGCTGTAGATCGCTGAGTAAAGAAGTAGTTCTTCATAAGATTTCTTCCTGATCTCTCCCTCACAGCAGCTGCAGCCTATCCCTACACTAATCCGAGCAGAGTGGCCGGCGGCGCTACGTGACTCCAGCTTAAATAGAGGCTGGGTCACATGCTGCAGTTGGCCAATCACAGGCATGCCAATAGTAGGCATGGCTGTGATGGCCTTTTGGGGCAAGTAGTATGACGCTTGTTGATTGGCTGCTTTACAAACCCAAACTTTTATGTAAATGTTCGGGTCCGGGTGCCGAAAACCCTAAAGTTCCGTACGAACCCAAACTTTACAGTTCGGGTTCGTTCAACTCTAGTCATGACTGCTAGAACACAAAGAGGGAAAATATTATTGGTCTTTAACCCGTTCGCTACCAGCGCCACTGCGAACTAGGTACAAAATACCAGCTCAGTACAGCTACGGTGCGGTGTTCACCCGATCTCTGAGCGAAATTGTTCGGTGACCAGGTGACAATGGCTGCTCAGGACGGCAGGCAGCCATCTTCACTAGGGGAACAGGGAGTTTTTTCCGCCCCCCTGCAACATCGATAGCTGCGATTGGCCAATTTCTGCAGACCAGCAAATCGCAGCTCTGGATGATTTTTCATTCATCCAGGAAGCTGCAGGGGGGTGGAACAGGGCTTGTACAGAGGTGACTGATGCTGAACTTGTCAGCACCTGTCCTCCTGGGTCAGGCAGGGAACACCAGTGTTTGGCATCCCCGGCCAGCGCTGCTATTGGCTGGAACAACGCTCCAGCCAATGGCAGCACTACAGCTGCACAGGAAAGGGCTGAACTTCCCTGCATGCAGCCATTCTAGCTGGTGACTGCATGCAGAAAGTTATATGACCCTCTGTGCTGCTTGTTGGCATGCTGGGACTTGTGGTGCACCACCACTGCAACTTCAACTGTTCCTGTAAAGAAGAAGAATGAAAAAAAGAAGAACATCTGGAACTGTGTGATTTTTTTTTTCCATTTGCAGTAGTTCTAGATCCATAAACCACCCTCCGTCCCTTCCTGTTACTCCTCCCTCCCCCTCTCCCCCCACTGTCTATTTTTTATGGACACCATTTGGTCTGTGCGTTTTTTATTTTATTTTTTTACAATTTTCCAGCTTTTCTGCCTGCGAGCTGTGACTGCCAAGTGCTGTTCAGTGCATACCTGCCTGATTAGCACCTCAGGATTATTTTTTGCGCTTTTTTCTTTTTTCCACATCTGTGTTAATTTTTTTGACAACTTTTCCTTTTTTTTGGGGTCAAAAACAAGAAACTGTAGTTAAGGGTTTATATAAATATATTTATGTGTTCAACATGTGTTGAATAAATATCAAATTTTTTTAATTTTTTATGTGCTGCGTTATATATATTTGGATTGTGTTTGGATCCCAGGACCAAGGGGATAACGCTGGCACCTGAACTGCTTGAATCTAGTAGTGCTGCCCTGTGATTTTCTGTATATATATATATATATATATATATATATACACACACACTCACCTAAAGAATTATTAGGAACACCTGTTCTATTTCTCATTAATGCGATTATCTAGTCAACCAATCACATGGCAGTTGCTTCAATGCATGTAGGGTTGTGGTCCTGGTCAAGACAATCTCCTGAACTCCAAACTGAATGTCAGAATGGGAAAGAAAGGTGATTTAAGCAATTTTGAGCGTGGCATGGTTGTTGGTGCCAGACGGGCCGGTCTGAGTATTTCACAATCTGCTCAGTTACTGGGATTTTCACGCACAACCATTTTTAGGGTTTACAAAGAATGGTGTGAAAAGGGAAAAACATCCAGTATGCGGCAGTCCTGTGGGCGAAAATGCCTTGTTGATGCTAGAGGTCAGAGGAGAATGGGCTGACTGATTCAATCTGATAGAAGAGTAACATTGACTGAAATAACCACTCGTTACAATTGAGTTATGCAGCAAAGCATTTGTGAAGCCACAACACGCACAACCTTGAGGCAGATGGGCTACAGCAGCAGAAGACCCCACCGGGTACCACTCCTCTCCACTACAAATAGGAAAAAGAGGCTACAATTTGCACGAGCTCACCAAAATCGGACTGTTGAAGACTGGAAAATTGTTGCCTGGTCTGATGAGTCTCGATTTCTGTTGAGACATTCAAATGGTAGAGTCCGAATTTGGCGTAAACAGAATGAGAACATGTATCCATCATGCCTTTTTACCACTGTGCAGGCTGGTGGTGGTGGTGTAATGGTGTGGGGGGATGTTTTCTGGGCACACTTTAGGCCCCTTAGTGCCAATTGGCCATCGTTTAAATGCCAGGGATACCTGAGCATTGTTTCTGACCATGTCCATCCCTTTATGACCACCAAGTACCCATCCTCTGATGGCTACTTCCAGCAGGATAATGCACCATGTCACAAAGCTCAAATCATTTCAAATTGGTTTCTTGAACATGACAATGAGTTCACTGTACTAAAATGGCCCCCACAGTGACCAGAACTCAACCCAATAGAGCATCTTTGGGATGTGGTGGAATGGGAGCTTCGTTCCCTGGATGTGCATCCCTCAAATCTCCATCAACTGCAAGATGCTATCCTATCAATATGGGCCAACATTTCTAAAGAATGCTATCAGCACCTTGTTGAATCAATGCCACGTAGAATTAAGGCAGTTCTGAAGGCAAAAGGGGGTCCAACACCGTATTAGTATGGTGTTCCTAATATTTCTTTAGGTGAGTGTGTGTGTATATATATATATATATATATATATATATATATATATATATATATAGATATAAGTAAAATTTTTAGCCAGTGTTCACTTTTTAACCACTGTAGTGAATTTTTATACTATAGTTTTTGCACGCACGCACAATTTGCGCTCGTGCCTGCTGCAGAAGATAACCAGTGTCTCGGCGTGTGCGTCCTCGCTCTCTAGGGCGCGCGCGCGCCGGGACTCTTAGATTCAAAGGGCCAGTGCAGCAGTGATTGGTGCCTGGTCCAAAGGGGTTATTAAGGGTTAAGGTTTGTGAGAGGCAGTGCTGACTTAATTAGGCTGCACCTGTGCACTGCCCATTTATACCTTCTCCTCCCACAGCTTCCTGCCGGATCTTTGTGCCTTGTGCCTCAGAGAAAGCGTTCCACTGTGTTAGTTTGCCTTGCCTGTTGCCGAACCCGTTGCTACCATCTACTCGCCTTTGAACCTTGCCGCCTGCCCTGACCTCTGCTACATCCGACTACGCTCTTGCCTTCTCCCTGTGTACCACGCCTTATCAGCTGCCAGAGAGGTCGAGTTGTTACTAGGGGACACGACCTGGTAGTTACCGCCACAGCAAATCCATCCCGCCTTGCGGCGGGCTCTGGTGAAGACCAGTAACTGCTTAGAACCGGTCCTTTAGTACAACCCGCGCCATCGCCTCTCTGGTCCAGAGGATCCACTACCTGTCCTGCCGGTACGTGACAGTAAGATACGGCCATGGATCCCGCTGATGTTCCCCTGCCAAGCCTAGCGGAACTAATCACTATTGTGGCGCAGTTGACCGCTATGTTGCAGCAGCTCCTGCCTTCTCAGCAACAGCCAGCTCCTCCGTCTGCTCCTGCTGCATCACCTCCGCCTGCAGTTGTCACCGGTTCCAGAATCCGTTTGTCCCTACCAGACAAATATGACGGAGATCCTAAGCAGTGCCGTGGGTTCTTGTCGCAGTGCTCTCTCCACCTCGAGCTTCTGTCCGACCAGTTTCCTTCTGAGCGAGCCAAGGTAGCCTTTATTCTCAGTTTACTGTCCGGGAAGGCCCTGACCTGGGCTACACCACTATGGGACCGCGCAGATCCTGCCACCGCTTCCATGCAGAGCTGCTGCCTAGAGTTCTGGAATGTTTTTGAGGAGCCTGCCCGGGTTACCTCCGCAGAGACTGCCTTACTAAATTTGACCCAAGGAGGTTCTTCCGTGGGTGACTATGCCATTCAGTTCCGCACCCTGGCCTCTGAGCTGAACTGGAACAATGAAGCCCTTTGCGCCACCTTCAAGAAGGGACTTAACAATGAAGTAAAGGACGTTCTGGCTGCACGTGAGCTTCCTTCCACTCTTAGTGACCTCATCTTGCTGGCCACTAGGATAGACAAATGTTTCGCCGAAAGACAAGAGGAACTCCTCCTTTAAAAGGAAAAAGCTCGTCCTAGACGCTTTCCTCGTCTGGCTCCCGTTTTTCTGCATCCACCTCAACCCGCTACTGGGTTTTCCGCCGTGGAACCCATGCAGGTGGATCGGTCACGCCTGACTCAGCAAGAACGAAGCCGCCGCAGAAACGAGAACCTGTGTCTGTACTGTGCCAGTACTGAGCACTTCCTTAGAGATTGTCCTCTCCGTCCACCGCGTTCGGGAAACGCTCGCACCTAGTAAACGTGGGAGAGGCGTTGCTAGGTGTGGATTCTTCCTCTCCACGTCTCATCATACCTGTGCAGTTGATCATCTCTTCCAAGTCCTCTTTCTCCGCAGCAGCCTTCTTGGATTCCGGTTCAGCTGGCAACTTCATTCACGCCTCCTTGGTTGACAAGTATTCCAGTAATCCGTCTACCCAAGCCGTTTTTCATTTCTACTGTTAATGGTGAGAGACTCTCTGCCACCGTGCAGTTCCGTACCCAGCCTCTGCAGATGGACATCGGAATATTTCATACCGAGACTATAGAGTTCTTTGTCCTTCCCTTCTGTTCCTCCGAACTCCTCCTGGGTCTGCCGTGGCTTCAACGTCATAGTCCTGTCCTGAACTAGTCCTCCGGTGAGATCCTGCGTTGGGGTTCCTCCTGTTCGGACCGCTATCTCAAGCCTGCTCTGGTCAAACAGAACCCGCAAGTTTCTCTGCCTTCTGGGTTGCCCAAGCCATACCATTCTTTCGCGGATGTCTTCTGCAAGAAACAAGCTGAGGTCCTTCCTCCTCACCGATCCTATGATTGCCCGATCGACCTGATACCCGGTTCTACTCCACCTCCGGGCAGAATTTATCCTCTCTCACCTCCTGAGACTCTTGCCATGTCCGACTACATACGTGAGAACCTACAGAGAGGATTCATAAGAAAATCTTCTTCTCCTGCTGGGGCCGGTTTTTTCTTCGTGACAAAAAAAGACGGCTCCCTCCGCCCCTGCATTGACTACAGAGGTCTTAATAAAATTACCATCAAGAACCGTTACCCTCTGCCTCTAATCTCTGAGCTATTTGATAGTCTCCGAGGGGCTAAGATCTTCACTAAATTGGACCTTCGAGGGGCCTATAATCTGATCCGTATCCGTGAGGGAGACGAATGGAAGACCGCCTTTAACACAAGGGAGGGCCATTTTGAGTATTTGGTGATGCCCTTCGGCCTCTGCAACGCACCTGCTGTCTTCCAGGAATTCGTCAATGATATTTTCAGGGACTTACTTTACACCTGAGTGGTCATATACCTGGATGATATCCTCATCTTTTCCTCCAATTTGGATCAACACAGGGTCCATGTTCTTACTCGTCTTAGGAGAAATCGCCTGTACGCTAAACTTGAAAAATGTCGTTCTGAACGGACCTTCCTGCCTTTCCTGGGATACATTATCTCAGCCCAAGGACTTCAAATGGACCCAGCCAAGCTCTCGGCGGTTCTGGATTGGCCACGCCCCTCTGGTCTCCGAGCCATACAAAGATTTCTGGGCTTTGCGAATTACTGCAGGCAATTCATCCCTCACTATTCCACTCTGGTAGCTCCTATCGTGGCCCTCACAAGAAAAGGAGCTAACCCCAAATCCTGGCCTTCCCAAGCCGAGGAAGCCTTCCAGTCCCTGAAATCCGCCTTTGCCTCTTTACCCGTTCTCTCTAGACCAGATTCCACCAAGCCTTTCTCTCTTGAAGTGGATGCCTCCTCGGTGGGAGCCGGAGCTGTCCTCACCCAGAAGTCTTCCCGGGGCAAGACTTCTACTTGTGGCTTCTTTTCAAAAACATTCTCTTCCGCAGAGAGAAATTACTCCATTGGGGACAGGGAACTGCTGGCTATTAAATTGGCACTGGAGGAATGGAGACATTTACTCGAGGGCGCCACACATCCTGTGTACATCTTCACGGACCACAAGAACCTGGCTTATCTCCAGTCTGCTCAGAGATTAAACCCCTGTCAGGCTCGTTGGTCTCTGTTCTTCGCCCGCTTTAATTTTGAGATCCATTTCCGTCCGGCTTGTAAGAACATTAGGGCAAATGCTCTGTCTCGCTCCTCTGATGTGGTGGGTGATGAGTTAACACCTTGATATATTATCCCTCCAGAACGCCTTATTACAGTCGCTCCCGTGGACCTGCGCCTTCTTCCTCCTGGCAAATCCTACGTACCTCCACATCAGCGGCTGCGAATTCTGAAGTGGGGCCACGCCTTCCCTTTTGCCGGTCATCCAGGGGTGCAAAAGTCTCTCCAACTAATCTCCCAAAGGTACTGGTGGTCTTCTCTGGAGAAAGATGTCTCGGACTTCGTCCAGGCCTGTATGATTTGTGCCCGGGATAAATCGCCTCGCCAGAAACCAGCGGGTCTCCTCTTGCCTCTACCTGTTCCTGAAGTTCCCTGGTCTCACATCGCCATGGACTTTATTACAGATATTCCCTCCTCCCATGGCAAGTCCGTTATTTGGGTCGTGGTGGATCGCTTCTCCAAGATGGCTCACTTTGTACCCTTGCCCGGTCTACCCTCTGCACCCATGTTGGCCAAACAATTTTTCCAACACATCTTCCGTCTCCATGGCCTTCCCAAACATATTGTCTTGGATCGTGGGGTACAATTAGTCTCCAAATTCTGGAGGGCTCTATGTGCTCAGCTCGGGATCAAATTAGACTTTTCTTCTCCGTACCATCCTCAGTCTAACGGCCAAGTAGAACGGGTGAACCAAATTTTGGGTGACTATCTGCGTCACTTTGTATCCTCACGCCATGACGACTGGGCTGATCTACTTCCCTGGGAGGAGTTCTCCTACAACTACAAACAATCCTCTGCCTCTAACAAGTCTCCTTTCTTTGTAGTTTATGGCCGTCATCCTCTTCCACCTCTGCCGCAGTCTCCCACTCCTTCTTCTGTACCTGCCGTTGACAGTCTTGTACAGGATTTTTCCTCCATCTGGCGATAAACCCACGCTGCTCTCCTCAAGGCTTCCGCCCGTATGAAAGTTCAAGCTGACAAGAGACGCAGATCTCCTCCGGAATTTCGCCCGGGTGACAAGGTGTGGCTCTCCTCTAGGTACATCCGATTTAGGGTCCCAAGTTACAAGTTGGGCCCTCGTTTCTTGGGACCCTATAAAATCAAGAGTCGTATCAATCAAGTTTCTTATCAGCTCCATCTTCCTCCCTCCCTCCGAATCCATAACTCCTTCCATGTCTCCCTTCTTAAACCTGCTGTCTTTAACCATTTTTCTCCCAAGCTTGTTTCTCCCACCCCTGTCGCCGGTACCTCCGATATATTCTCTGTCAAGGAGATCTTGGTGACCAAGATCTCCCGGGGGAAAATATTTTTTTAGGTCGACTGGGAGGGCTGCGGTCCTGAGGAGAGGTCATGGGAGCCGGAGGAGAACATCCTGGACCACAGTCTCATCCGCAAGTTCTTCGGTACTAAAAAGGGAGGGATACCAAAGGGGGGGGTACTGTTACACTGAGCGCTCCGGGTCACCCTGCTGGCCTCGGAGCGCTCACAGCGTATGCCCCCAGGCAGCACTCCAGTGTCTCTCGGCGTGTGCGTCCTCGCTCTCTTGGGCGCGCGTGCCGGGACTCTTAGATTCAAAGGGCCAGTGCAGCAGTGATTGGTGCCTGGTCCAAAGGGGTTATTAAGGGTTAAGGTTTGTGAGAGGCAGTGCTGACTTAATTAGGCTGCACCTGTGCACTGCCCATTTATACCTTCTCCTCCCACAGCTTCCTGCCGGATCTTTGTGCCTTGTGCCTCAGAGAAAGCATTCCACTGTGTTAGTTTGCCTTGCCTGTTGCCGAACCCGTTGCTACCGTCTACTCGCCTTTGAACCTTGCCGCCTGCCCTGACCTCTGCTACGTCTGACTACGCTCTTGCCTTCTCCCTGTGTACCACGCCTTATCAGCTGCCAGAGAGGTCGAGTTGTTACTAGGGGACACGACCTGGTAGTTACCGCCGCAGCAAATCCATCCCGCCTTGCGGCGGGCTCTGGTGAAGACCAGTAACTGCTTAGAACCGGTCCTTTAGTACAACCCGCGCCATCGCCTCTCTGGTCCAGAGGATCCACTACCTGTCCTGCCGGTACGTGACATCTACTTTTCACCAACCACTACATATTAATTTCTGTAATACACCTGTTTGGTCAAAAATTCCCTTTCAACCCCTTAAAATGTTCGTACGTGGGTGCTCTTTCCAAAATTGGGGCACTTCTTGGGGGTTTTCATTCCTGGGGACCTCAGGAATTTTTTTACATGCGACATGGCACCTAAAATACATGTCTGTTTATTCAGGCCTGCAAAGACTATATTTTGCACTTTGCCTCTAGAGACCTGCTATGCGCAATACAACAGGCTACAAGCACATGGGGTGTTTGCACAAAAGGGAAGAAAAGGAAGAAAATGGGGAACATATGCTAGGGTACATTTTCTCATTTAACCCCACTACATATTAATTTCTGTAATACACCTGTTTGGTCAAAAGTTCCCTTTCAACCCCTTAAAATGTTCGTACGGGGGTGCTCTTTCAAAAATAAGGGCAGTTCTTGGTGTTTTTCATTTTTTGGGACCTCAGGAAATTTATTTAATGTGACATATCACCTAAAATGCACTTTGCCTCTAGAGACCTGCTATGCGCCAATACAACAGGCTACAAGCACTTATGGGGTGTTTGAAAAAAGGGGAGAAAATGGGGAACATATGCTGGGGTGCATTTTCTCTTTTAACACCTTGTGAAAGTGAAAAATTGGGGTTTGCTAGTAATTTTTCATTTTTACAAATGTGTGCTTTGAAATGCTTTCTCTAGTATTTCTGCCTTCTGTGAGTTACCTGTTTGCTGAAAAGTACCCTTTCTATGACTTAAAATGTTCATGGTTTTTAATTTCTGGGGACCTCAGAAAATGTATTTAATGCAACATGGCACCTAAAATAAATGTCTGTTAATTCAGTTCAGCAAAATGCATATTTAGCTGTTTGACTCTAGAGCTCTGCTGTGCACCCATATATAATTTTTTGAGCACATTTGGGGTGTTGTCGCATTCGGGGAGAAATGGGGAACAAATATGGGGTGCATTTTGTCCTGTTACCCCTTGTGGAAGTGAAAAATGTGGGTGTAAATCAACTTTTTCTGGAAAAAAATTGTAATTTTTTTATTTTCACAGCCAAGCGTTTCCTAATTCTGTGAAACGCCTGATAGGTCAAAGTGCTCACTACACCCTTGAAATATTCCTTGAGGGGTATAGTTTCCAGAATGGAGTCACTTTTTGGGGGTTTCCAAAATAGGGCCACCTTAGGGTGTCTTCATATGCGACATAGCTCCCAATTGCCATTCCAGCTAAATCCGCTCTCAAAAAGCCATATGGTTGCTCCTTCCACTCTGAAGCATGCTGTGCGCCCATACATCAGTTTTTGAGCACATATGGTTTTTTTCTGTAAACTCCAGATTCAGTGTAATAAATTTTGGGTTTTGTTTGGCTTATAACTCTTGATGTGTTGCAGAAAATATAGATTAAAACTTAAAATCTGCAAAAAAAAAGTGAAATTTTCAAATTTCGTAGCCATTAAATTCTCGTGGGGAACCTAAAGAATTAAAAAAGTTTGTAATATCAGTTTTGAATAGCTTGAGGGGTGTAGTTTCTAAAATGGGGTGATTTTTGGGTGGTTTCTAATATGTAAGCCCCAGAAAGTGACTTCATAACTGAACTGGTCCTGGAAAAATTGGGGTTTGGAAATATCCTTAAAGATTTTAAGATTTGATTCTAAACTTCTAAGCCTTCTAACGTCCCCCAAAAATAAAATGTCATTCAAAATTATCCAAACATGAAGTAGACATAAGGGGAATGTAAAGTAATAACTATATTTGGAATTATTACTATTTATTATAAAAGTAGAGAAATTGAAATTTGGACATTTTCAAATATTTCAAAATGTTTGTCAAAATTGGTATTTTTTATAAATGAAAATGAAATTTTTGACTACATTTTACCACTGTCAATGAAGTACAATATGTGACGAGAAAAAAAATATCAGAATGGCCTGGATAAGTAAAAGCGTTTTAAAGTTAATAGCCCACATAAAGTAACACAAAGTCGGCCTGGGATTTAAGGTGAAAAGTGGCTCGGTAGTGAAGTGGTTAAGGCTAAAATTAATAATGTCACTAAGGGGTTGAAAATGCAATAGTGTCCCCTGACTTGTGCGCCAAGAAGATATCCTGCAGACACACATAAAAAAATCTACATAAAAAAGTGACATTTTAGGGAGTGTTTTTCCAATATTTTTTTTTTCAAAGACTTTTCCTTCCTCTTTTAATGTATAAAGCAGACCGCCTGCCCCCAAGCCTCGCACACAAGGCCCCGCACAGTTCATACGCGTTTTTTGGCCAGTCTCCATCTCAATAACGACGGGCTTCTTTGCAGCTAGGGTGGCGAATACGTGGGGTCCTGGGGAACAACCTGCGCCCCCTCACTCTTCTTCATTTTATGAAGTGTCTTCACTTGCTGCTTCTCACGAACCGTCCAATAAACGGTAACAGAGGCAGCATGTCCGGTGAATATCCCTTTATTGGAAACTGCTTACATGAAATACGTGGTTACAAAAGTTGCTACGTTTCGGCTATAGCATAGCCTTTATCAAGTACAGTGTGATCCCCAAATGCTCCTGCTTATAAAGTGCAAGCCACACCTCCCTAAATGGCCATGGCCAATCACATAGTTACATATTACACCTTTCTTCCACAATGTATAAAAAAGTGCTCATATATATTAGTCATCCCATGTGCAAAGTAACACTCTCACCTGGTGATCTATGGAACGCATACCTCCATGGTGCATAATTACAGCACGTCCCCCTGTATCCAGTGTGCATGTCCAGGGAGGAGGAAAAGATCCCTCACGTGACTAACACTAATCACATGATCACAAACTAACCTGTCCATGCGATCATCAGTGCAGCCGAGCCGCTTCCTAATCCTCCCACGGGCTGCGCTCCGTTACTAGGGACACACAACAAACCACCTGCCCCCATCAAAACCTGTTGGCAACAAATATACCAGTGATTATCCTATGGACCAGCGATCATATATTCATTACCGATCATGGAGGGGGGTGAGTTCCTCCACATTATGAATCACGGAGCTGCGTTCAATATACAAAAACAATAGTGATCTTAGTGAATATGCCCCTATGAATACAAAGGTTAAAAACAAGTACATATTAAAAAAATTGCAATATTGAGTACAAATTCTTCATTACGTCCCATGGATAACCTATACATTACCCACATTAAATTCAATATTCATCCCATAAAGGTTGGAGTGCCTTCAATTCAAAAATCCACTTAAGTTCCTTCCTACGTAGGATTCAAGCAAAAGTATGTGAACACATTTTTATACATTGTGGAAGAATGGTGTAATATGTAACTATGTGATTGGCCATGGCTGTTTAGGGAGGTGGTGCTTGCACTTTATAAGCAGGAGCATTTGGGGATCACACTGTGCAGGATAAAAGCTATGCTATAGCCGAAATGTAACAACTTTTGCAACCACGTATTTCATGTAAGCAGTTCCCAATAAAGGGATATGCATTCCGGATGACCGGACATCCCTACTGATGTGTTTTATGCTTCTCACGAACCTTCGCTGCCGTGGCCAATCGGATCATGCGTCGATGCATGTTTGGAGACTGGTAGTGAGCGTTATCGTACAGGGTTGGTCCCCCAAAGCTGCCTTTGAAGATCTTGATAAGATTTAGCACAAAGCGAGGTCCGATTTCCACCAGAGATGTGTCCTCCTCGAAAATCTGATAATTCCTAAACCAGATTCTCTTGTCTGCTACAGAGAAGGTGAATACCTTCTCCGTAGATCCACGAAGGGCTGACTCTTTGGGTGGTATCTCAGGGTTCCGAAAATCTGTATGAAGAGCTCCTTTAACACTGTGAGGTATGGATCACGATCAAACGCCGAGTCGAAGGAGAACAGTGGACAGGAGCCCTTCAGACAGTTTCCAGTCATCTTCAGCTCTGTCAGGGTATGAATTTTCTGGACTAGGAACTTTGCAGATGGTCCCTCAGGGGCCTTTGATTTCCACATATACAGATCCTGCTTCTTCTTTGCTTCAAAATAAATACACTTGTTGCAGTTTTTCATTTCACAGACCTCGTTTATCTTTATCTTTCCGGTCCATCTTGGCGTGTGGCATTAACGTTCTCAGGTCTTGCATCAAATGTCTGGTGCGGAAATTAATCCCATGGGAGGAGAATATCAGCACCCGCTCCTTGTTCACCCACTTGCCCTCTAACACCGGCAACGGGATGGTGATCACGTCCCCTGCACCGGCTGCGTCCTCATTCTCCCCTGCCTTCTGCTGTAATTTAGTTTTTTTGCTCTGGCTGGAGGACATTTTCTCCGGTAGGCTGCCATGTTGGTCTCAGGTTTTTCCAATTTTAATGGGACTGTTAGGAGGTTAAATTATGTTTATGTGAGGAGATCTGACGTGTTGGAAAAGCATCTGGTTCAATGCTACTGTATTTTGCACTGAATAAAGCTAAATTTAGACTATTGCTTGTGAAGTCACATTGTGCATTGTTATCTTAGGCATCACTGTGAATATCAATGGCTCAAGAGAAGAGTCAGAAGTGAAGAATGTGGCACAGGAAATTCAGCCAGTTATTCCACAGAGCAGCGTAAGTCTACAGAGCAGAGGAGAATGGGTGCCAAGTAGCCATACATGTGGGATAGAAACCACCTCTTAAGTTATGCTTAGTAGGACTGAGGTGAAAAAGTAAGCCACAGTGATAATCGAGCATGCTCGAGTGCCGCGTGTGCTCAAGTGCCATGTTGGCTACTGGCATTACTGTTATTGGCGGGCTGGAACGCATTGTCGGGTGCTATATAGCACCCGATGACACATGTTCGGCTCATTTGTAGTCAGGGAGAGCTGAGCATAGGAAGGCACAGGGAGTGTAGGGAGTGTAATTGAAATATTTTTGGGGGTAAAAAAGTTTCAGAGACCCAAAAGTACTTGTAAGGACTATTGTGTGTGACAGAAGCAATATATTTTTGTAGCACTACCTGCGCTAAATTTCTCAGTGTTAGGGAGAGCTGAGCTAGGATGGGACAGACATTGTAGGGAGTGTAATAGAAAGATTTTTATACAAAAAACTTTTCAGAGACCCAATAGTCCTTTTAAGGACTATTGTGTGGGACAGCAGCATTAAATATTTTTAGCACTAAATACCGTGCTATAGGCGGACAGTTAAATTATTTGCATCTCCTGTGTAATGTGTGTGCATTCCTAAAATATCAGTGACATCCAGTGTACTTTTTCTGTAGATGGTGTCCGTTGAGTATAGTTAAATTATCCGCGCCACATATCCTGTTTAAAGTGTGCGTATCCCTAAAATATCAGTGACATCCAGCTTACCTTTTTCCATAGACGGTGTCCACTACGAACAGTTAAATTATCTGCGCCACATCTCCTGTTTAAAGTGTGTGCATCCCTAAAATATCAGTGACATCCAGTCTACCTTTTTCCATAGACTCTACAAACAGTCAATGGGGACCCAAACTTTGGAGCACTAAAATGGCTCTAAAAAAGTCATGGAAAGGGCTAGAGGGCTACAAAAGGCGGCAAAATGTGGTTAAGAGCACGTCGCGTCTCGCTCTCCCCTCTGTGCTGGCCTCCTCCCTCCAAGCTCTGATGCGAACAGCTGATGCCCTAAGCTGCGCACCCGGTCTGATCAGTGCACTGCTCCCGCACGCTATCAGAGGACGCTGCCGGTGGATGCCTGGACGCCGCTGCTGGTTGCTGCTGCTCCGTTCTCCTGTTGCGCCCAGCCCCCCCTGCTGCTCCACCTTCTGACCTTGTAAACTGCTGTTCGGTTTCTCTTCACTGGCCCCTACCGGCTCCTGGTTATTGGTCCGTCTGCTGCCTCGCTGCTCTGCCTGATACCGGATCGCTGGACCGCCTGCTCTTCCGGATTTCCAACGTGCCGTTTTCTGCCTTTTTGCCCTTTTGCCTGCTACTTGATTTCCTGCTACCCGGACGGATACTTTGCATCTATATTGCGGCTTGGATCTGCTGCCACAGCTACGGCGGGTACCGGGACTACAACGTCGGTCACGTGAGAACTGAGCATTGATTTAATTTTGTACTCGCCGTACTGTTACTGCATTGAGGGGATAGCTTTGTTGAAAAGTTGGTTTTGCCTGCGGCCTTCTTTTTTCCCACCTCTTCCCCTCCTTACTCCCTCTGTAGTGCTCATTGAAGGTGAGAAAAGAAATCTGGGAGGGGGGGGAAGGAAGGAGAAAAAGGGAAAAGGGGAAAGAGGAAAGAAAGAAAGGAGGAAGGAAAAAGAAGGAAAGAAAACAAAAAAAAAAAGGGGGGGGAAAAGGAAAAAAAATAAAAAAGTGTGGGAAATGGCCCCAAAACGACGTTCAGTTGACTCCTCTGCTATTAAGCTGGGGGCCAAGACTCCAGAGAATAAAATTGACAAATTTCTAAAATCGCCTTTCTTAAATGAAAAAAACCCAGCCAAAATCAAACCCCCCGCCAAGATGAAAAAATCGGCTAATACTCGTCAAAATGATGATCTCTCTGAGGACGGATTAGAGGATGCTGACCAGGAGGCAGGCGAGGAAGGTTCTCCACACAAATACGAACTGAATATGACCCATTTGTCTTGGATAAAATCCTTTGCGCTGTGGAAAATAACGGCACTTTAGTGCAAGGAATGTCCACTCAATTGGGGTCAGTGCAGAGTGATATCTCTCTAATAAGAGAAGATCTAGGAAAGATATGGGAGCGAGTCCTCAGTGTGGAAAAAACTGTTGACTCCTTGCAAACTGACATGGGCATGCTAAAATCTAAAACGATACTTCTGGCCTCAGAAAATCAAGCACTCCAAAATAAGCTAGAGGACCTAGAAAATAGATCAAGGCGCAACAATGTCCGTATAATCGGCTTTCCAGAAGGAGCTGAGGGCCGACATCTAGAGGAACAACTCAAAGATGTGGTCATGCACAGTCTCGGCAGTGATAACTTCTCTTCTATGTTTCAAATAGAAAGAGCCCACCGAATACCAGGAGGGAAGCCTATACCAGGGAGACCGCCGCGTGCAATCTTAATCAAATTGCTACTGTCTGCTGACAGAGACATGATCTTGAAAAGAGCAAGAGAATGTACACCCATTGAATACCAGGGCACCAAACTGCTCTTCTTTCCTGATTTTGCGCGACAGACTCAGGAAAAAAGAAGAAACTTCATAGAGATAAAGAAACGCTTGGCGGCTAAGGAGATTAAATACTCCCTACAGTATCCAGCGAAATTGAGAGTAATCCATAACGGGACTTCGCTTTACTTTGAGACACCACAGCAAGCGCTAAACTGGATGGATCAAATAGGCATCTGAAATCCCGCACTATTATGAATGAAGGGATGGAAGGGAGGGAGGGCTGGGCTGGGGGAGAACGGCCGGAGGTTAGAGGTTCGCTGACTAGTTCGGGCAGATCAAGGGAGAGGGGGGTGGGGGTGGGAGAGAAGGGTGGGAGGGATCCCACCTTGCAGGAATGGGGTTTTTTCTATTTTTTTTCTTTTTGGTTGTGTCTTTTTCTTTTTTCTTTGTTGTGATTGATGTCCACTAGGATTGTAGCTTGGAATGTCAGAGGGCTCGGGGAAAGGGTAAAAAGGCAAGCGATTATGGATGCTGTAAAAAGATATCTTCCAGCAATCATCTGTATAGTTGAAACTCATCTAACTAAAGAAACCCTTTCCCGTCTTACAACAGGATGGCAGTCACAATCATATCACTCCACCTTCAGCGGCTCCTCTAGGGGTGTCTCGGTTCTTATCCATAATTCCATAGATTTCACCCTGATAAAAGCAAACATAGATGACCAGGGTAGATTTATCTTCTTGCACGGTAAGCTGTATGGCTACAGTTATATTCTTGCCTTTTTCTACATTCCTCCGCCATTCTCAATGTACCCACTGCTTCAGTTAATGCTTTTTTTTGAAAAGAGACCAGAATGTCGCTTAATCTTGATGGGGGACTTTAATGCGGTTATGGACCCCAACAAAGATAGATTCACATTAGATGCGGAAGGGGGGAGGAATTTTTTTAATTCCCCGTTGCCTCAGTTTTGTTTAGAGGTGGGACTGGCGGACATATGGACACATCTTTGCAGGGGAAAGAGAGTATATTCCTGTGTGAGCAGGGGTGGCAGAGCAATGTCTAGGATTGATTTAGCATTCACCAATGAGAGCAACCTGAGTAACATCCGGAAGATGCGATATGGAGTAAGAACAGTTTCGGACCACACACCCGTTCTGGTTGAGGTTGGCAGGGTGGAAAACAAGGATATTAGGGGGCGAGGATTTAAGCTGAATCCATACTGGCTCACTATTATGGACAATCATCAGTTGATTAAACTATTGATGTCCTCCTTTTGGGAGGTGAATCTACCCTCAGCCAACATCAACACAGTATGGGATGCTTTTAAAGCATATCTGAGGGGGTTTTTTATAAGTGAGATTGCCGCAGCAAAGAGAACATTTAGGAAGAAAGAGCAGGAACTGGACAAGATTGCTTCACTTACAACAGAGCGATATGCTAGCCATCCGACTGAATACAACAGGGAAGAGATGCAGAAGGCTAGTTGTGCTCTGGGGAAATACGTAATAGAAAAGGCAAACCATAGGGTATGTTTCAAGGGGCTCAATTATTTTATCGAGTCGGGACGACCGGGTAAGCTTTTAGCTAGAATAATTTCACAACAAGAAAAAAAAAAAACAATCTATTATTTTGATCCGCAGCGCAGAGGGGGAAATTATAACAGATTTAGAATGTATTGGGAATACTTTTCTACAATACTTCGCTCAGATATATAGATCCTCCCCAGGCCTGTCCTCTGAACTGGCGATGCGTTTCCTGGAGAGAATTCCACTTCCCACTTTAAATGAAGCTCAAAAGGAATACCTGGAGGAGGAGCTGACTCTCATGGAGCTGCAGGATGCCCTTGGATCCATATCGGGGAACTCATCGCCAGGATTAGATGGCCTTCCATACGAGGTTTATCGCAAGTATAGCGATGTGATTCTCCCTCAGCTGCTGCAGGTCTTTTCCCAAGCAACACAGGGAGGGCAATTACCATACTCTATGATGGAGGCCCTTATTGTTCTAATTCTAAAAAAGGATAAAGACCCAGCAGAACTGAGCTCCTATAGACCAATATCCTTATTAAACACCGACGCTAAGTTACTATCAAAAGTCCTGGCTAGGAGACTCTCGCGGGTTATGCCCACCATTATCCACCCAGATCAAAATGGCTTTATGCCAAAAAGGGGCACCCATAACAATCTACATAGGTTATTTATGAATATTCAGTCCCCGGGGCATGGTGCCCGCTCCATCCTGTCGCTGGATGCTACTAAAGCCTTCGACAGGGTGGAGTGGAGTTTCCTCTGGGAGGTGATGAAAAAAATGGGCTTTGGTCCAAGATTTATGGGGATGGTTCAGCTACTTTACAACTCTCCCGTTGCCAGGATCAGGATCAATGATTTGACGACAGAGAGTTTTACTTTGGGACGGGGCACCCGTCAGGGTTGCCCCCTTTCCCCTCTGTTATTTAACATTTAAATCAAACCTTTAGCCGCTATGATAAGACAGGACCCGGAGGTGGCCGGTTTTGGCATAATGGGGAAGCATGACCGAGTATCCCTTTACGCAGACGACATTCTGGTTTTTATCCATCAAACAGATACCACTCTCCCTCGAATAATGGACCTTGTTGGTCTCTTTTCCGATCCGTCTGGACTGCAGATCAACTGGGATAAGACCGTTCTCCTCCCTATAGACGAGCTGCGAGGTGAATGGAATAACCAATTAACAATTGCTGAATCAATAAAGTATCTGGGGATAACAGTTTCTGCCAAACCTAAGGAATATTTACAACATAACCTGATTCCTTTGCTGATGAAGTTGAGAGCCAAAATTAAGATATGGCAAAAAATCCTGCCAGCAAGAGCGGACAGAATCTCATTAATAAAAATGGTAGTGCTGCCCCAGGTCCTTTATGTCCTGCGCAATTCGCCCATATGGATCCCAGACAAGTATTTTAGACTGATAGATCGTATGATTAATGATCTACTGTGGGGGAGGAAGCGCGTGAGACTGAAGGCACTCTATTTTTCCATGCCCTACAATCGGGGAGGTCTTAACCTCCCCTATTTTAGGGGCTACTTTGAGGCTTCCCAACTCTGTCTTTTTAATGACTGGGAAAATAGCCCTTTTTGTAGTAGAGTGGTAAAGGATTCAGGCTTCTCGGATTTTTTCACCGTACTGGAATCTGACTATCTAGCAAATATCCCGAGCGGATACTCACTTTTTTGTAGAATGGCCATAAAGACCTGGCTGACCATAAGGAGTTGGTGCGGAGTTAAAGCATCACTCGTCTGCACCCCATTATGGCACAACTCAAAACTTCTCATTTTAAACGACTTAAGCTGCCGCCAGTATTGGAGGATCAAGAATGTTCAGTATTTACATCAAGTAGTCAGTGGAGGACAAATTTTGCCCCTCATGGAACTAAGGGCAAATTTAGGTGAGGTGGCTTGGTATGCATATTTTCAATTGAGGTCTGCACTCTCCAGCACTCTAAATAGTCACTCTCTTATTATAGATACTCCCGCATTTTTACACGATTTAATTTGTAGGAAAATTGTCACGAGAATTAAATTATCATACTGTTATAGACACTTAATGGATAATTTCTTTTTGGATGTTCTCTCTCCAGGGCAGAGAGCTTGGTCCTCTCTCCTTGCAGAGGTGGGTCATCCAAATTGGGATAAGATAGGGGAAAGCTTAAAGCTGGTTTCACACAATTTCAACCACATTGTTGTACAATTTAATATTTTGCACAAAATTTATGTGACACCCTTATGGCTATATAGAAGAGGACTCAGGGTCTCCTCCGAATGCCCACGTTGTGGTGACTCCGAGGCAGATCACTTACATATGTTCTGGGATTGCCCAATGGTGATCAGGTATTGGAGTTTGGTCCAAAAAAATCTCGCGCGTAAACTTAAAATTTCTGTCCCTATGTCCCCCAAGATATGGGTCCTAGGAGACCTATCTGAAGTTAATTACCAGTCCACAAAAAGCCACCTCTTGATTAAAGGGATCTTCCTGGCTAGACTACTCATTTCTAGAGCTTGGTTCTCCTCTTCCGCCCCAGACTGTAATAACTGGTTGAGTTTAGTTGAGAAAGTGAAAAGCTACGAGAAGATACTTCATAAACAAAGAGGATCCTACTTAAAGTGGAGTAACTTATGGAAAGACTGGGACACAGTTAATTAATTAACTAGAATTTTTTTTTTGTTTTTTCTATCTTCCTGCAAGGTTGGGAGGGAGGGTGGGTGGGGTGAGATAGGGGGCTACTTTATTTGTCTGGCTTGCTCTATATGTATTGCACTGGGGAAGAATGTGAAGATATATTTGAGCACATGAGGATCTCTGGGAATGTGGAGGATGGGGGGACTTCCGTTATTAAAACAAGGGTTGCAACTTTTGTTTATTCAGAAGGCTACATATATCTGCTTACCAGGTTCCGGATCCTGCCATCCTCCTCAGCTAGAGTCCTCCATTTGAATTTTAAAATATTTACACAAAAAAAAAAAAGAGCATGGCAAGTGCTCTGAAATCAAATGTGGATAGCAAAATGACTTAAAATAACATAAAATACGTAAAAAATTATAATTATATTCTTGATTTAGGAGCGGTAGGTCCTTATGGAGTAGGAGGCTAAGGGAGGCTGTGGATGTGGCGGTGTAGGTGGAAGCGGCGGTAGACATGAAGGAGGTAGCCAACACTGTTTTTATTTATTTATTTTTTGTTTTGGTTAGACCTCAAAACGTTGTGAAATATAAAAAATTAAACAAAGATAAAGTGCGCTGCAGTATAACAATGGCTTGGTGAGGCCGGTATACATGTCTATTCTGCACAAGGTACAGACAAGACCTGTGGGATCCCTACATGGTTCCTTTTAATGAACGTGAGCTTGTCCACATTGGCTGTGGACAGGCACCTGCGCTTGTCTGTGATAACCCCCTCCTGCCGTGTTAAACAAACATTCAGACAATACACTGGCTGCAGGGCAGGCCAGCACCTTCAAGGCGAAAAGGGCAAGCTCAGGCCATGTGCCAAATTTGGAGACACAGAAGTTGAAGGGGCAGACCCATCAGTCAGTACCTGTAGGCGTGCACACACATACTGCTCCACCATGTTGCTAAAATGCTGCCTCCTGCTAAGACATTCCATATCAGCTGGTGGTGCTGGTTGTTGTGGCGTGCTGACAAAACATTTCCACATTTAAACCATTGGATTCAATGGGCCCCTCATAGCAATGATTATTTAAAGGAGAAGGCACAGATTCTGCAGGAATGTTTCTCTTCTCCCACAACTTCCAAAACAAGGGGAAGTCCCGGCCCAATATCATATCATGCATAAGTCTTTTTACGACCCCGACTTCATAGGATACAGTCCCAGCCGGAGTCTCCAGCTTAACGCAAGCCACCGGGTATGATTTTGCATCCCCATGGATGCACAGCACACTTACTCTTTTGTCCGGCACATAATTACCAGCCACAAAGCTGGCATGCACTAAGGTGACCTGACTACCGGAATCCAACAGAGCCCTGACGGAGCAGTCATTTATCACCAGGGTACACATCTGCGGCTCAGTCTCTAGTCCTGGGGAGGCCGCACACACTGGCACCGCATACAGCGACTGTCTCTGGCTCCCGGCACACTCCATGGGCTCTGAGGTCAGAGGGCAATAGGTAGCAATGTGTCCCCACTCACGGCACCTCCAGCACTGGGTCGCCACAGGTCTTCTAGGTGAGAAAACCTCTCTGGGTCCGGACTGCCCGGGAGACTCAGCCTTATGCCCACGCCCAACCTCTGGAGCCTTATTCCCTCTTGCACCCTTCCACACACCCCCAACAGCTGGAACTCTCTTACCCAAAGATGACACAGGTCAGGCACTCCGGGGAGGTGTTGGTGCAGTAGGGACGTCACGGAGGTAGTCCTCAGTCGACAGGAACCTTTCCACCAGTTTTACGAGCTGATCCGCAGTTTTGGGGTCTCCATGTCCGACCCACCGTTGCAGCTCCGCTCGGAGGGCTCTAAAGTAGCGATCCACCATTACTTTCTCCACAATCTGGTTTGGTGCAGAAGTCTCAGGTTCCAGACACTTCCGTACAAGATGGAGGAGGTCAAACATCTGAGATTGGGCAGGCTTGTCCATGGTGTAGCTCCACGTGTGGACCCTCCAGGCACGAACCACTGGTGTAACGCCCAAACGAGCCAGGATCTCCATTTTTTATTTGACATAGTCCCGGACATCCTGCTCCCTGAGGTCATAGTAGGCCTTTTGTGGTTCGCCGGACAAAAAGGGCGCAAGGACCTCTGCCCAATCTGCTATTGGCAGCCTCTCTCTTTCCTCCACCCTCTCAAATACGGTCAGGTAGGCCTCAATATCATCATCAATTGTCAGTTTTTGCAAGGCCCGCTGCACAACCCTCCACACATTCAAAGACTCTGGGGGGCTTACCTCCACTTGTGGGGCTGGAGTTACAACAGTCTCTCTTATTGCAGCAATCTGCTCTATCAACAAACGATTAGTTTCCTGCTGCTGTGCCATGGCCTGTTGTTGGACACATAAGGTTTCTTCGTGCCTCTTTCTATCCTCTGCATGCAACCTCTGCTGTTGCTCCATGGCCTGTTGTTGCCTTAGGTTAGCCTGAACCAGCTGCTTCATCATTTCCTCCATGGTATTTGGTAAACTTTGCAAAGCTGCAGCAGCTTTCACCCAGGACATTAAATCATTAACTGTCACGCCGTTTCCCTTAGCAACCGAATCTTGCCTTTTTAGAAGGTACGCCTGCCCGAATCCGACACCAATTGTAAGGGGTTACAATCTCAGGCTGGGCGGCGATGACAGATTCTCTTGCAGACCACAGGGTTAAAGTCCAAATGCTGCTTTATTTATCACACTCCGGCAATACAGGCACCCCAGTTATAATTCACTGGGTAGGTGAAGGACCAAGCACCACAAAACATAGACCAAACTAAAATAAACACCTGCCCATCTGGGCCCTGGCTAATACAGTAAAGATCCTAGCTCACCTATTGAACACAGGTCACACAGAGAACTCGGCTTCTCTAGCCAGCAGCGCAGCCATCTTCCCAGGCTTTCTCCAGGCATTCCTCTCCTCAGACTGACAGCCTGGACTGTGCTTTATTTCCCCTTGATGATCCCAGCTGGCTTCAGCTGGGATCCCTCAGGCTAGGGGAAAACCTGTCCTGGATTTTATTTACCTCACCCAGTTGAGGAAGCTGGGTGGGATATACACCCCTTCCAGGACTTTACCATACACTTTTCTGTTCACCTTACCACAATATGTTTAAAAGAACAAAACATATAACATTGGATTAAAAACATGGCAAAAGAAATCCCCCCTCTTGAAAAGACCCCAAATGATAATAGTTGAAATTCAATAACACGTGTTTGTCGTCAACCGTAGTGATGATCAAGCACCAAAGTATTCGGGTGTTCGGCCCGAATACATTGCTATATTTGTGTGCTCGGTTGAGCACCCAAGTATAATGGAAGTCAATGGGAGACAACCAAGCACCCCCTTGTCCATTGGAAAAAGTCAGAAATTGACAGGAACACCACCGAAATGGATCGTGAACAGCATGGAAACAATGTCTGGATGCATCTTTTACTCCCAGATCGCTGCTGGGAGCCATGTTGTCCAAGTTGTGCGCCACTTTTACAGACCGACAAAAATACGCACAAAACACCTCAAAAAATACATTTTACAGGAAAAATTGTTAGGAAACATTCTTTCCTGTATATTCAATTGTATATAAAGTGCAAGTGCTGCAAAAAGCAAGAGGCACTCTGAAACAGCCTGTATATCACATAAAGGAGGGCCTCATTCACATTGTGGTACAATTGTTCAGTTAGTGGGACTCCTACACTCAAAAAAACCTATGCACTAAATGAAAGGGCTGCCAAAAATTACAAGGAAACTGCACTTCAAAACACCCTTTGTTACACATAAAGGAGGGCATCATACACACCCTTTCTAAAATTATGATTGATGGCCTGCTGGTGACCATCAAAAACATTTGGAGCAAATGCCTGCTGCCGCATTGGTTACTCTAGATAACCCCTGGCCGATTGCATGTCCCTTTGGATGTCTACCCCATCAACTTTTGATGTTCTTTTCTGCGCCTACCATGGTGATCACAGGTAACTAGGAATCAGGGTTTGATGCAGGAGAGGGAGCATAAGAAAGGGTTACCACATCCAAGGGAGGTCAATGGCTGAAATCTGATTGGCTGTTGTTGCCTTGCCCCCTTTTTTTTTTCTAAATGTGAACCACCCAGTGAGGGTCGGTCAAGTTATTACAGCACAAGAATCCAAGGAAGGCAGCAGGCGTGCGGCGATTACTCACTCCTGACTTGGGGAGGTAATGACAATAAATAACAATACAACCCTGTTATCGGAATGAGTACACTTTCTGTTAACAAGGATCTACTGGAGTGCAAGTCTGGTGCCAGCAGCCAAATTGCTTCTGGCCTCCACAACGTTCACCCAGTGTGCCATCATGGTGAGGATTGTGTTGACCAGACTCTTGGCTACTGAGACTGGACTTGTAGATGAGGGCCTTGTTGACTCTAGATAACTTCTAGGCGATCGCATGTCCCCTTGACGGTGACAATCCATATGGATGTCTGCCCTATCAACTTTGGAGCAATTTTTCAACAAGGACTTTCTGTTATAGCACTGTTTTGCTTGTCCTCTCCACCAGAAGAATGACAGATGATAAGTTCTCTTTGTAGCGGGGGTCGAGAAGGTTGAACAACCAGTAATCCGTAATGTCTAAAATGCGTATAACACACGGGTCGTGGGAAAGGCAGCCTAACATGAAGTCAACCATGTGTGCCAGAGTACCAACAGGCAAGACTTTGCTGTCGTCATCAGAAGGTGAGCTGACCCTGTAAAACATTATATGCGAGGGCCTGCAGGTAAGCTGACCCTGTAAAACATTATATGCGAGGGCCTGCAGATGAGCTGATGCTCTAAAACATTATATGCGAGTCCATGCTATTCAGCTGTTGCTTTGAAACATTATATGCAAGTGCCTGCAGGTGAGCTGATGCTCTAAAACATTATATGTGAGTGCATGTTGTTCAGCTGACCCAATTAAAAAAAACTGAGTTGAGATGACCCTAAAAAAAAAATTGAGTTGAGGGCCTGCAGTTAAGCTGACCCTATTAAAAAAATTAGAGTGGAGGGAATATATACAATCTAGATGAGAAGGAAAAACAAGATTCAACCATATACTCTTTTTTTGTGGTGGAAAAGGTGTATGTGAATACACTACAGTACATTGAGTACATTGTAAATGATAGATTGAAATTGTCTTTATGTTCATCATCAGCTCAGCTCTCCTCTGGTGGAATAGAGAAGTCAGGGGCAATCCAGGCCTTGTTAATTTTTATCTGAGTCAACCTGTCAGCATTGCCAGCAGCAATAAATACACGCTCAGACAAAACTCTGGCGGCAGGGCAGGCCAGCACCTCCAAGGCGTAGGGAGCAAATTTGTGCCACGTGTCCAGCATGCACACCCAGTAGTTGTAAGGCACTGAGGGATCATTTAGGATGCTGACATTTTCTGCTATGTATTCCTTCACCATCTTCCAAAACTTTTCCCTCCTTGTAATACTAGGCCACGCTTCAGGGTGAGGTTGCTGGCAGGGTATCATGAAAGTGTCCCATGCCTTGGAGAGTGTTTTTCTCTGCCTTTGTTGGAACTGCTGTTTGTTCCCCTTGTCTCCCTTACTCAGTTGCCTAAGGAAGTACGGACTCTGCCGGCCACGTTGACAGATGGAAGATTTGGGAGCAATCTCTCAACAAGTACCTTCTGGTATTGCACCGTTTTACTTGTCCTCTCCACCACAGAAAGAACTTCTCTTTGTAGCGGGGGTCGAGAACGGTGAACACCCAGTAATCCATGTTATGTAAAATGCGTATAACGCGAGGGTCGAAGGAAAGGCAGCCTAACATGAAGTCAGCCATGTGTGTCAGAGTATCAACAGGCAAGACGTCTATGTCAACATCAGGATGACTCTCTATCTCCTCATTCTCCTCCTCTTCTGCCCATCCACAATGAACAGATGGAATTAAAATTCCATGGGTACTACCCTCTGAAGCAGAGGCAACTGTCTCCAGCTCCTCCTCCTCTTCATGGTCCAATTTGCTCTGGAAGACAAACTGAGGGTGGGCTGACTATCACCCTGTGCAATGTCCTCCCCTATTTACTCGTCTGCCACATTCAGAGTGTCGTCCTTAATTGTGAGCAGCGATCGTTTAAGTAGACACAGCAGTGGGATGATTACGCTGAAAATAGAGTTATCGCCATTAACCATCTGTGTGGATTCATCAAAGTTTTTTAAAATCTCACAGGTTTGACATCAAGACGACTCCTCGCTTGTGAATAGTGGCAGTTGACTCGAAAGGTGATGACCATGTTGCAGCTGGTGTTCCACAACTGCTCTCTGCTTCTCACTAAGCCTGGCCAACATGTGGAACGTGGAGTTCCAGCACGTGTTCACGTCGCACAACAGTTGGTGATCTGGAAGCCGCAAGCGCTGCTGCAGTGTTGACAGACCAGCTAAAGGTGTGGACAGCAGACGTGGGCTAGGCATGGGATGTGTGTCAGGTTTCCGAGCTCCAAAGCTGCCACCAAGTTACGGCCATTGTCAGACACAACCATGCCAGCTCGGTCTGGTCCCTTATATCTTGCCACAGCTCTGCGGTGGTGTGCTGTTTGTCCCCTAAGTAGATCAACTTCAGCACGGCCTGTTGACTCTTACCCACAGCAGTGCTACACTGCTTCCAGCTAGCAACTGATGGCTGACTGTTGTTGGAGGTGGAAGTGGAGGAGGAAGCGGTGGAGGAGGAGAAGTGGGGGTTGGAGCCAGTAACATATCTGCTGGTTTATACCCTGATAGAGTTGAGCGGACACCTGGATGTTCGGGTTCGACGGGTTCGGCCGAACTTCACAAAAAAGTTCGAGTTCGGGACCCAGACTCTACCCCGAACCAGAACCCCATTGAATTCAATGGGGACCCAAACTTTGGAGCACTAAAATGGCTCTAAAAATGTCATGGAAAGGGCTAGAGGGCATCAAAATGTGGTTAAGAGCAAGGCAAGTTTTCTGCAAACAAATGTGGATTGGGAAATTAATTTAAATAACATAAAATAAGTAAAAATACAAAATAATAATCTTGATCTAGGAGGACGAGGTTCATATGGAGTAGGAGGTTGAGGAGGCATTGCATGTGGCGGTGTAGGTGGAAGCGGCGGTAAAGGAGAAGGAGGTAGCCTACACTGGTTTTTGGTTTTAATTTTATTTCTTTAAATTAGGGTACACCCCAAAACAATGGGAAATATAACCTGTGATAACCCCCTCCAGTCGTGCTAAACAAACGTTCCGACAATACACTGGCTGCAGGGCAGGCCAGCACCTCCAAGACGTAAAGGACAAGCTCAGGCCATGTGCCCAATTAGGAGACCCAGAAGTTGAAGGGGGCAGACCCATCAATCAGTATGTGTAGGCGTGTGCACACATACTGCCCCACCATGTCGCATGTCCCCGTGATGTCCACGATCCAATTAAATATCTGCTTTATCAACTTTCGATGTTCTTTTCTGCACTTACCATGTTTATCACGGTTACCGGCAAATCAGGGTTCCAAGTCGGAGAGGGAGTGTGAGAAAGGGATACTACATACAAGGGAGGTCAATGAATGAAATTCAAAGTGATCGAGCAGAAATGTTGGACAAAGTATTGAAGCAGTAGCTTCAAAGTTAAGGAGGGGGCGCGCAGCTATTACCCACTCCCGACTCTGGGAGGTAGTGACGATAAATAACAATACAGGACTCTTAAGATGCCCTGTTATTGGAATGATTAATGAAACATTATAGGGAATGTCACTGGGGTATTTTGAATTTGGAAACGTTAGACAGGAGCGCCCTGCTGCCGCTTTGTTGGCTCTAGATAACTGCTGCCTGATCGCATGTCCCCATGACGTCCATGATCCATTTGGATATCTTCTCTATCAACTTTCGATGTTCTTTTCTGTGCTTACCATGTTGATCACGGTTATCGGCGATTAAGGGCTTCACGCCGGAGAGGGAGCGTAAGAAAGAGATACCACATCCAATGAAGGTCAATGGATGAAATTAAATGTTGATTGAGCGGAAAAGTGGGACAATTTATTGAAGCCGAAGCTAACAATTAAAGGAGGTGGCGAGCGTGAATTAAAAAATAATTTTTGAAATTTCCCTGTCACCTATGCAGAGTAGGGGTTTAATTATGTCAAAAATCGTCAAATGTCACCCAAGAATGTAACAGACAAATTAGTGAAATGTTTTTACCTGTCTACTAGGTATAGCAGGGGTATATCACAGCCAAGAATTGGTGAAGTTCACCCAAAAATGTAACAGACAAATTAGTGAAATGTTTTAACCCGTCTACTAGGTAGAGCAAGGTATATGAGTGACAAATGAGTGATTTTGTTTAACCTGTCTACTAAGTAGAGCAGGGGTATATCACACAAAAAAATTGGTGAATTTAACCCGAATATGTAACAGACAAATTAGTGAAATGTTTTTACCTGTCTACTAGGTAGAGCAGGGGTATATCACAGCCAAAAATTTGTGAATTTCACCCGAGAATGTAACAGACAAATTAGTGATTTTTTTTCCCTGTCTACTAGGTAGAGCAGGGGTATATCACACCTAAAAATTGGTGAATTTCACCTGAATATGTAACAGCCAAATTAGTGAAATAACATAAAGTAAAATAAAATACGTGCAAAGAAAAAAAATATATCTTGATTTATGAGGTTGAGGTCCATTTAGAGTAGGATTTTGAGGAGGCGGTGGACGTAGGACGTAGTAGTGTAGGTGGAAGGGACATTGGAGAAGAACGAGGTAGCCAACACTGTTTTTTGGTTTTAATTATTTATTTACTTTTTAATTAGGGTACACTTCAAAAGAGTGGGAAATATCAAAAATACAACAATGAGCACAGTAAATAACAATGGCTGGGTAAGGTCGGTATACATGTCTATTCTGCACAAGGTACGGACAAGTCCTGTGGCATACATGCCTGGTTCATTTTAATGAACGTGGGCTTGTCCACATTGGCTTTGGACAGGCAGCTGCGCATTCCTCCTCTATCTCCTCCTTCTCATCCTCCACCTCATCATCCTCCAAAACTTTGCCCTGGCTAGACAATTGTGAAAGAATGTCCGGAAACCCTATAAAATGATCCCTCTTCCTCCTCCTCCTAATGTCCCACATCCTCTTCCTTCATCGCCAGAAGCGCTTTTTTCAAGGAGGCATAGTAGTGGGATAGTAACGCTGAAAACTGCGTTATCTGCACTGGCCATGTTGGTGGAGTACTCGAAACAGCGCAGCAAGGAACACAGGTCTCGCATGGAGGCCCAGTCATTTGTGGTGAAGTGGTGCTGTTCCGCAGAGCGATTCACCCTTGCGTGCTGCAGCTGAAACTCTACTATCGCCTGCTGCTGCTCGCACAGTCTAGCAAGCATGTGCAAGGTGAAGTTCACCCTGATTGGAGTCGGGAAGGAATTTTTATTCCCCTAAAGTGAGGGAAATTGGCTTCTACCTCACAGGGGTTTTTTGCCTTTCTCTGGATCAACTTGCAGGATGACAAGCCGAACTGGATGGACAAATGTCTTTTTTCGGCCTTATGTACTATGTTACTATGTTACTATGTTACCCTTCTCGACCCCCGCTACAAAGAGAACTTCTCATCTCTCATTCCTCTAGTGGAGAGGACAAGCAAAACTGTGCAATACCAGAAGATCCTTGTTGATAAACTGCTCCAAAACTTTCCATCTGACAACGCTGGCGGCAGAGTAGTTCCTTGGCCAACCAAGGAGGGGAGACAAAGGGGAGCACACATCAGTTCCAACAGAAGCAGGGCAACACTCTCCAAAGCCTAGGACAGTTTCATGACACCCCACCAGCACCCTCACCCTGATATGCAGCCTAGTGTCACAAGGAGGGAAAAATGTTGGAAGATGGTTAAGGAATACATAGCAGACCCTGTCAGCATCCTCAATGATCCCTCAGTGCTTTACAACTACTCAGTGTTCAAGTTGGACACGTGGCACAAACTGGTGCTCTACGCCTTGGAGGTGCTGGCTTGCCCTGCCGACAGCTTTTGTCTAAGCGGGTATTTAGTGCTGCTGGTGGCATTATAACAAATAAGCATTTCTACCTGAACAACTGAAAATGCTGGCAGGTTGACTCTTATAAAAATGAACAAGGTCTGGATTGACCATGACTTCTCGACTCCACCAGAGTAAATCTGATGAACATAAAGGCACTTTAAATGTGTTGTTTAAAAATATACTGAATACACTGTATTCCCATGCACCCCTTCCACCACAAACAAGGGTATATGGTTGAATCTTCCTTTTCTCATCCTCCTTGCCCTCTTCTATCATATCAACACGTGCTTATTCGTCACATATCATGCCCTCGCATATAATTTTTTACAGGGTCAGCTCACCAGCAGCCCCTCGCATATAATGTTTTACAGGGTTAGCTTACCAGCAGGCACTCGCATATCATTTTTTAGAGGGTCAGCTCACCAGAAGGCCCTTGAATATATTTTTTTAGAGGGTCAGTTCAGCTGCAGGCCCTCCCCTACAATATTTTACAGGGTCAGCTCACCAGCAGGCCATCGCATATAATTTTTTACAGGGTCAGTTCACCAGCAGGCACTCGCATATAATGTTTTACAGGGTCAGCTCACCAGCAGGCACTCGCATGTAATTTTTTTAGAGGGTCAGTCACCAGCAGGCCATTGCATATAATGTTTTACAGGTCAGCTTACCAGCAGGCCTTCACCTACAGTCTTTTACAGGGTCAGCTCACCTGAAGGCCCTCGCATAAAAGTTTTTTAGAGTGTCAGCTCACCTGCTGGCACTCACCTTATTATACCTAATAGGTAATTTGCGCACATGCTACCTTGCTTGGATGTGGTAGCCATAGCTGTTTCCTTTCAGGCTCTCTCTCCTGAATCGAACCCTGATTCCCCGTTACCCATAGTCACTATGGTTTGCGCTGACAATAACATCGAAAGTTGATAGGCCAGACATTGAAATGGATCATCACGGTGGGGTCGGCCCCAGGTTATCTAGAGTCACCAAAGTGGCAGCAGGCCCTCACCCATGTTTTAGATGATCAGAACAGCAGGCCCTTGCTACAAATTTTTTGAGGGTCACCAGCAGGCCATCAATCATAATTTTTCAAGGCTGTGTATGATGCCCTCCTTTATGTGTAACAAAGGGTGTATTGTAGTGCCGGTTCCTTGTAATTTCTTGGCAGCTCTTTCACTTAGTGCATAGGCTTAATGAGTGTAGGAGTCCCACTACATGAACAATTGTACCACAATTTGAACGAGGCCCTGCTTTATGTGATATACAGGTTGTATCAGAGTGCCTCTTCCTTCAAATTTTTGGCAGCACTTGCACTTTATATACAAGTAAATATATAGGAAATAATGTTTCCTAACAATTTTCCCTCTAAAATCGATTTTATCTTCGGTTTTGTGCGTATTATTGTCAGTCTGTAAAAGTGGCGTACTACTCGGACAACATCGTTCCGATTCCGATTCAGAGCAGGGGGTGCCTGGTTTAATGCTCGGGTTCTCCCATTGACTTCCATTATACTCGGGTGCTCGGTAAACATCCAGTTATGGCAAAAGGGTTCTCTTCCCGTTCTGCTCTATAATGCTAATGGACTCCACTTCTCTTTACAACTACCCATTGCCCCCGCATAAGAGAAATTAAAATGAAAAATGTTAACGTTTTAGGAAACTGGCTGAAATTAAAAAAAGGTGTTTTATATCAAACTTGGCTTTTGCATAAGAATGTAGATATAAACACCAAACCAACGTTAATCCATCAAGAGACTGGCTGCTTATTAAGAAGTAAACCTTGTGATTACGCTTTATCTGTAAGATGTTCTTCTTTGTAAGAAATATACTGTATATTGTTGCATATAATTAAAAGCTGTAACTCACCAGATTGGAATTATTATGATTGCTTCAAGGACATGTACCTGAATTTATTACACACTGGATTTTCATTCACTACCAGTAGGATGCGCCCTTGAACTTTATTAGCAGACTGGATTAACTAATTGGTTGATTGTCTGAGAACAGATGTTGCCCAGTTGTGAGCAGTACTCATTAACGGTGTTGTTGAATTTCATGTAATTTATGTATCTAATTTAGTTAATTGATTTTTTACTGACAGGTTATAGTTTCTTTTATTATTATCTCATTTAAGGGGAACTGTTCCTAAAAAAAACAAGATGAAATATTATTAAAAATTTCCTCTGTCGTGTTTTGCCCATTCAAAATACTGTAGTACTATTATTAACTTTTTAGTTTTGAGCAGGAAGTCTAAGGAATCCTCTGTTTCTTAATCTATAGTCTCGGCAAACAGGTTGCACTTCTCCTGTATATTGTACCATACAGTAGTACCCTTTAGGGAAAGACCTAAACATTGTTCTATAAAGGACTATACATTATGTAGAGTTCATTCAATATGAAAGGCTAAGCAATGTGGAACACACAAGCCAACATATGATCAATTGTCAGAAGTAGAAAAAAAAGTACAAAGGAAAACATGTAGGTAGACATAGATAAAACACACAAAATATAAAGGTTTAGGGAAAAGGTGTATTGGAGGGTAATAAAGGATAACCATCTGCAGTTATATGAATAAGGACTGAGTACAGTCCGAAACACGTTGACTGGTGTGGGGAGATGTCCTGCTGTGTGCCATTTTGGACTTTTTTTTTAAAGATATTCGAAATAAAAAAATCTATGGTTTTATCCAAGACCCAAGTGCTGGACCTGCTATTAGTGGCGGTGCCGGATCTGGAATTAAGTGTTCCGGCAAAACGAATCTGGCTTTCTGGTCTGCGCACATGCGCAGACCTTTACAAATGCAAAAAAATAAAAATACCGGATCCGTTTTCCTGGATGACACCGGAGATACGGATCCGGTATTTCAATACATTTGTCAGACGGATTCGCATCTGGATCCATCTAACAAATACCATCCGTTTGCGTCAGGATTGCCGGATCCAGCAGGCAGTTCCGGCGACAGAACTGCCTTCCGGGAATCTTCTGCCGCAAGTGTGAAAGTCCTCTTAGGGGATGATAAATGGGCAGATGGCCAGGATTCTGATTTACCTGAAGGGACATAAGGACAGATAACCTATGAGCAAATTAAAGCCAACTGCCTATTATTATTTAGCTGTGTATGTAGGTACTATTTGTGAATTGAATTGCTGTTTTTACAAACAAGAAGGGTCTCTTGTTTTTTCATGTTCACCTAATTTCTAAATTTGGGTAGTTTTGCACTTGTTTTGCATCTGGGTTTCTGTTTATCACTTATCATTTATTGGTTGACTAAGATAGAGTTGATGATTGTTGAGCCTTTTTGTATCCAGACCTTTCTTCATTCTGGTTGTCAGGCATAGTGTATGCTAGGTGCATTTCCTTCCAGATATTTTGTACTCTGTTCTGTTGTCTTGAAACTATATGAGCTAGTGCATTTTGTGTGTATTCTAGGATCTGTAGCTCTGTGGTCTTTTTACCTGTGTTTGCAATTTTCTTGTTTCTGTGTTATTGTATTGTCCATGCTGATTTGCAGATTTGAATTCAGATAGGGTCAGTTTAGTACTGTCATCCATTGCACTTCTGGACCATCTTCCCCTTCTTCAGTGATCCTCAGCAATCGGTTCTTGTCATCCACCAGTGAGCTTACTTTAGTGTGTTGCTTTCTGCCCCAGGCTTCAGGTTATCTGAGCACCATGACTTGCTGTCAGAACTTGGTAAAGGAAAGTGTTATAGGTGAACTAAAGTTCTGCTGTCTTGTGCCCATCTAGCATCATTACAGCCATATTATATAGGAACTATATAAAGTCTTTAAGGGAGTTATCTTTGGATACTCTGATTTGGACACTCTGTAGTGTACTGCTGTGTATGGCAGAATTATCTTGGCACTATATGGCGGTATTATGTAGGCTAGAATTACAATAAAGGCTATTAAACATAGCAAACAAAAGAATCCTACTTTGCTTTAGGGAAGCCAACAGCAGTTACAGTACATCCTGCTGTGACCTGAATTGATAAGTATCCTACCATGTGTGGCAGAGTAATCTGGTTCCTATTAGAACATGGGTTATGGGACATGCCATAAATGTCTCAGATGGGAATATCCCTTTAAGACATATTAAACTTAGCAAATATACTATACTTTGCTCTGATTTTTTCATGTATTCCTTGTATGTCTTCTGTACAACATCAGCTTGCCTATTTCTACATATTAGACTAAGCCTTTTCAAAAGCTCAACACTTCAAAAGTATCACAGAAACACTCTGTATATTGAATAATTAATATTATTTCCTCCAAGCTTTCCAGTTGTAATTTCAATAAATTGTTTTCCTTTAGTTATACTTTGTTAGACTGCTATTCTTATAGACCTCAATAAGCCATTACATTTTTGTGGTTTATTTCATTTCACCTGTCTTATGTCTTTTCTCCTATTATAGAGGAACTGTGCATTTGCCGGAATAAATTAGAAAACAAATAATTATCTGGACTACAGTCACGGGTTGTGACCTATTTTCCACCAGAGGTATTTTATTACCAAGAACTAAAATGGAAGCCCAGCTGTAAAGTGGAATATTAAACTGAATTCTATTAAATGTAATTATGTAATCATGAGATAATTCTGTACCTTATTTAAATATAGTAGGCTGCAGGACTGGTTAACCTACAATGATTTTTCATTGTAGGATATACATAATTAAAGGTGTGCTATGTCATTTTCTTTTATCTTACATCCAGGGTCAGACTGTCCCACCAGAAAAACAGACGATCCCCACAAAGGTCTGGGTTTATAGTATTTTGTATCAGGGCAAGTGCACCATACCCATATTAATGGACGAGTGAGCCTCTATATTACTATCTAGTATTTTGTATCAGTTTGTGCATTGGAATTTATTGATGATACCGTAAGTCCTGTTATGGTAATAATAACAGCTAAAACTATGATGCCATTAAAAGTGGACATGTACTGTGCCTTATATAGATGGAAGATGGGCTCTACATAATTATTTCCTTTGATAGGGAAACCCAGTCCGACATTGCTCACTTCCATGTGTTCATTGTAAAGACTGTGTAAAGTTAAAGACAATGACTATTTATATGTTAGTTTGGACCTCATTGTAACGTGGGAGAGGTGAACACCAAGGGAGAGACATTTGGGTACTTCCTGTAACTTCCAGGCTCTCTGATTTTACTTAGCTAGTCACACAACCATATTTTCAGTCCACGTGTGATTGAAATTTTTTGAGGATTGCACATGGACCCAATAATTTCAATGGGGCCACAAAAAATGCACACTGCTCACTATGTGCTGTCCTCATTCGTATGTCTGATCCATGGCCCCGCAAAAAAAAAAGATAGAAAATGTCCTATTCTTGTCCGTTTTGTGGACAAAAGAAAATGCATTGTTACAATGGGGCCTGCAAAAACTCCCCAAAGCACACAGACTGCATCTATATCTTGCAGATCCGCAATTTTCTGACCACAAAATGCATACATACGGTCTTGTGAATAGTCCCTTATGAAGAGAAATTCCCCCTATAATGTATATAACCTATTGCCACACCAAGAAGTTTTTGAAGAGTGTAAACTAGGGCTATGGAATTCACTTAGCCCCTCTTGCAGTCCTCCTGAAAAGCTTGAAGAAGAGACCCTGTCAGTCAATGGCTTCCCTCCAATCATTGTGTCCATGCAATTGCAAATATATTAGGCAGCAAAATCAAAGAGATGGGAATATAAAGACAGCATCAATCCCTTGAATTAGATAGACACCCCCCCATCTACACACACAAACATACACCTAGAGAAAGAAAGAAGCTTTTGAGACTGATTATTGGCATGTTGTAGTGTTGTGCAAAGTATTCTAAGCGGAATTCGGACTGATGTTTAGGAAAACTTTGATTCGCAACAAATCAAAATTTTCTTGCACTTTGTGTTAACGAATCAGTTTTTCCTAAAATTGCAGCTGCACAGGTTACAAAGTGAAAGTAATAAGCCCATGAACGCAAATTCACCCATAATGACGTGCAGCCAGCCAATCTGCAGATAGCCATCCCCTGATATCACAGCCCTATAAAACCCTCATCCCATGTGGTCTCCGCCATGGTCCTGTGAGCTGAGCATAAGGAGAGACATGGCAAATGCTAATGCACTAGGAACAGTGTTGCTGAAACTGATCAATAGAAGAATATTGGAGAAGGAGAGTGTAGGGAGAGAGCAGGGAGACTTATGCTGCATCAGTTTTAGTTATTTATTGTTACATTTACCTATTCCTACATCAGCCGTAAGTGTAATTCAATTCCAATAAGATGGAATCCTTTATTATTCCAGTGCCAGCGTGCCTACCAATACCATCCAGTCTGCACCCCTTAAGGGGACCAGGTCTTAATGATGACCATCCTTTTGCTGTCTTTACTTCTTCCAAATCAACCTTTAAAGTCTCCATGTTCTAGAAAAGTCAGCAAGATGCAGAGAGAGGAGGAGCTGGATGTTCCTGATGACATATTCTCATCCATATTAGATGATGTGAAAAAGGAGGAAAAGCAGATAGTAGAAGAAGTGCTCCCACCTGTAGTGCTGGAGAGAGCTGGGGTTGGAGAAGTGGGTATGCCAGAGCAAATTAATATTGTGTTTACTTTCAAATAGCCTGGATAAGATTGTAGGAAAGAACAGTAATAATATGCATATTGTTCCCCAACCTAATCAGCCAAACCCCATGCCAGTAACAGCCGCTATTTAAAGGGTTTCTACCACTTGCTTTGCACCCATTTCGTTTTCAGACACTAGCGATCCGCTAGTGTCTGATGTACAATACAAGCTAAGTATTATCTTATTCTGTCCGGCCGTTTTGTTTAAAAAAGCACTTTTATATTTATTCAAATGAGCCTCTAGGTGCTATGTGGGCGTCTTTCTAGCACCTAGAGGCTCCGTCTACCTTCCTAAACTGCCGCCCAGCTCCTCGCTCCAGACCGCCCTTCTCCTAGCGAATTCGATCCTCCCCCTGCTTCTGCTTCTGGCGTCTGAAATCTCGCGCCTGCGCCGTCCGTCTCTGCATTCGGCGGCATTCGGCGCAGGCGCAGTGGAAATGTCTGAGCGCTCCCTGCTCAGACATTTCCACTGCGCCTGTGCCGAATGCCGCCGAATGCAGAGACGGACGGCGCAGGCGCGAGATTTCAGACGCCAGAAGCAGAAGCAGGGGGAGGATCGAATTCGCTAGGAGAAGGGCGGTCTGGAGCGAGGAGCTGGGCGGCAGTTTAGGAAGGTAGACGGAGCCTCTAGGTGCTGGAAAGACGCCCACATAGCACCTAGAGGCTCATTTGAATAAATATAAAAGTGCTTTTTTAAACAAAACGGCCGGACAGAATAAGATAATACTTAGCTTGTATTTACATCAGACACTAGCGGATCGCTAGTGTCTGAAAACGAAATGGGTGCAAAGCAAGTGGTAGAAACCCTTTAAAGGTGCTGCGCGGACATTAACAATGAAGAAGGACTATAGTACAGTCTTCATTAATAAATATAAGGCAGCTACAGGCTAATTGGTGGCACGGTTCTTCACTCCAGCATGGCTGCTCCGTGTGACTCCACCCTAAGGCAGAGTGGCCTGTGTATAACCGATTTATAGCGATTCATGACAAATTAATTTGTAACAAATCAAATTTCTTCAATAAATTCGGCGAAGTTGCCGAATCAAATTCGCTCATCTCTATTCATATGCTGTGCATGCTGCTCTAGACAGCCATGATTGCATGAGAGTTAGTCACTAACTAACATGGAGCTCACTCTATTGACATTAAACCAAAGATTTAATGACCTTTCAGAACAAGCAGCACTCTTGTTCATGTGTTGTGTTTGTACTGAAGTGCAGACTCTTTACTTATGACTCTGAAGTACCAAACAGTACAAAACATGGACAAGGCTGGCATTGTATGTGGAATAGAACCCTTCATTTTTTTTTTTCATACCGATATCTAGGTTTGCATTATACAGTAAAATGTATTAATATTGCCATTTATAGATGGCAACATACAGTACACTATATCAATATTGCTCTAGTCCTAGGAGACTGTTCTGAGTGGAACCTGTCTTGTTAAACCACTGTATGGTCTTGGCCGCCATGATGCAGCTCAGTTTCAGGGTTTTGGCAATCTTCTTGTAGCCTAGGCCATCTTTATGTACAACAAAAATTATAATTTTTTTTTAAGATCCTCAGAGAGTTCTTTGACATGAAGTGCCATGTTCAACTTCCAGTGACCAGTGTGAGAGCGATAACACCAAACTTGACACACCTGCCCCCCATTCTCACTTAAGATCTGGTAAAACTAATGAGTCACATGACATCGGGAAAGGAAAATGGCTAATTGAAGCTCATCAAGAGAATGCCAAGAGTGTGCAAAGCAGTAATCAAAGCAAAAGGTGGCTACTTTGAAGAACCTAGAATATGACATACTTTCAGTTGTTTCACACTTTTTTGTTATGTATATAATTCCACATGTGTTAATTCATAGTTTTGATGCCTTCAGTGTGAATCTACAATTTTCATGGTCATGAAAATAAAGAAAACTCGTTGAATGAGAAGGTGTGTCCAAACTTTTGGTCTGTACTGTATCTCCCCACAGAAACTAAATAACAGTACTATGCTTGGACTCTACTTGTAGCCAGAACCCAGGCAGTTGGTCCCAGAACCATCTCCCTGTGACCTTCTGGTCTGGAGCTATGAACCCTAAAGGGTTTTGTGGGTCATTGAGCTGCCAGGATCAGCAGGGAGGGGGGGGGACCCTTCCCAGTGGCGGGAAGAGGAGGGGCGGCTGCAGTTTAAAAGGGTTGTGCCAGCAAGTGGGCATGTCCTTTCTCTGAAGGAGGACCACATCATGCCACGTATTTAGAGGGACCTGCAACCTGCTGACATCATTGCCCTCCATGTGAATACAGCTAAGAACTCATCACAACCCAAAAAGACTCATCCATCTTGTAAACTGACTTTTGTTCTGCTTAACCCTGTTTGTATCATACCACCTGTATTTGTAACCTCAGACCACTGTATACACTGTATTCCTTGTGTGTACAGTGTTATTTCTTGTGAGCCCTTAAGGCTATTAAATGTATAATTTAATATTGTGCTGTCTTGTATTTCAATGACAAATCCCCACGTCCGTGTTTCGGCCTAGCAATACGCTACCGCGAGTTGGTTTCTTACCCAATATAATCCCGTTAACGGACCGGGCTTAAATCAAACAAGGAACTGGTGGCAGTCTCTCCAGGCTGAGATCACGCTGTTTCACTGGGGCAATAAAAAGGTTCTCTCATCTTGTTGCCTATCTGTATCAGGGGGAATCGGTGAAAACTGTACAAAGACTGACCTTACCCGCTCCTCCAGGAGGGCGTAACGTCATGCCTTGGTAACCAGTGACCATATTGTATTTCAGGAGCTCGACGTAGTTGACGTCAAGCAGGCACAAAGGGGTGGTATTCGTCACATATTAACACTGACCTCTGCGCTGATGGCATGGCCACTTACTTCAGAGACAAGATTGTCTCTGCCCTTACTAAAGTGTCTAACGATCTCCTAACAGCAAAAATAAATGGTTACTATTTGCTACGGATTCTGCTGGATCTCTCTGCAGAGTTTGATACCGTAGACCATAAACTCCTCCTCACCATGCTCCACTCAATTGGCATTAAGGACAATGCTCTCTCTTGGTTCTCTTCCTATCTCTCTGGCCGCTCATTTAGTGTATTGCTGGCTCTTCTTTTCCTTTTCCTCTTGATTAGGGATGAGCGAACTCGAACTGTATAGTTCGGGTTCGTACCGAATTTTGGGGTGTCCGTGACACGGACCCGAACCCGGACATTTTCGTAAAAGTCCGGGTTCGGGTTCGGTGTTCGTCGCTTTCTTCGCGCTTTTGTGACGCTTTCTTGGCGCTTTTTGAAAGGCTGCAAAGCAGCCAATCAACAAGCGTCATACTACTTGCCCCAAGAGGCCATCACAGCCATGCCTACTATTGGCATGGCTGTGATTGGCCAGAGCACCATGTGACCCAGCCTCTATTTAAGCTGGAGTCACATAGCGCCGCCCGTCACTCTGCTCTGATTAGCGTAGGGAGAGGTTGCGGCTGCGACAGTAGGGCGAGATTAGGCAGATTAACTCCTCCAAAGGACTTGATTAACTGATCGATCTGCAGCTGTGGATCATTGAGCTGCTGATCCTCAATTGCTCACTGTTTTTAGGCTGCACAGACCGTTTGTCAGTCACATTTTTCTGGGGTGATCGGCGGCCATTTTGTGTCTTGTGGTGCGCCAGCACAAGCTGCGACCAAGTGCATTTAACCCTCAATGGTGTGGTTGTTTTTTGGCTAAAGCCTACATCAGGGTGAAGCTGTCACACCAAGTGCATTTAACCAGCAATAGTCTGTTCATTTTTTGGCCATATACAAAATCAGGGGCAAGCTGCGCCTGTCACCAAGTGCATTTAACCCTCAATGGTGTGGTTGTTTTTTGGCTAAAGCCTACATCAGGGTGAAGCTGTCACACCAAGTGCATTTAACCAGCAATAGTCTGTTCATTTTTTGGCCATATACTAAATCAGGGGCAAGCTGCGCCTGTCACCAAGTGCATTTAACCCTCAATGGTGTGGTTGTTTTTTGGCTAAAGCCTACATCAGGGTGAAGCTGTCACACCAAGTGCATTTAACCAGCAATAGTCTGTTCATTTTCTGGCCATATACAAAATCAGGGGCAAGCTGCGCCTGTCACCAAGTGCATTTAACCCTCAATGGTGTGGTTGTTTTTTGGCTAAAGCCTACATCAGGGTGAAGCTGTCACACCAAGTGCATTTAACCAGCAATAGTCTGTTCATTTTTTGGCCATATACTAAATCAGGGGCAAGCTGCGCCTGTCACCAAGTGCATTTAACCCTCAATGGTGTGGTTGTTTTTTGGCTAAAGCCTACATCAGGGTGAAGCTGTCACACCAAGTGCATTTAACCAGCAATAGTCTGTTTATTTTTTGGCCATATCCCAGTCTAATTCTGTCACTAAATCCATACCGGTCACCCAGCGCCTAAATACTAGGCCTCAAATTTATATCCAGCTAAATCTGTCCCTAGTGCTGTAGCTGGGCGAGTTATTTAGTGTCCGTTCAAGCACATTTCTTGTTCTGGGTTGAAATACAATTCCCAATTTAGCAATTTCATAATTTAGTGGTTTCTGCTATATCAGAGCTATTTGAAATCTATCCCTAAAAGGGTATATAATATTCAAGGTGCACATTGGGTCATTCAGAATAACTTCACACACACCCGCTACTGTGTATTTCCAAGTCTAATTCTGGCACTAAACCCATACCTGTCACCCAGCGCCTAAATACTAGGCCTCAAATTTATATCCCGCTAAATCTGTCCTTAGTGCTGTAGCTGGGCGAGTTATTTAGTGTCCGTTCAAGCACATTTCTTGTTCTGGGTTGAAATACAATTCCCAATTTAGCAATTTCATAATTTAGTGGTTTCTGCTATATCAGAGCTATTTGAAATCTATCCCTAAAAGGGTATATAATATTCAAGGTGCACATTGGGTCATTCAGAATAACTTCACACACACCCGCTACTGTGTATTTCCAAGTCTAATTCTGGCACTAAACCCATACCTGTCACCCAGCGCCTAAATACTAGGTCTCAAATTTATATCCCGCTAAATCTGTCCTTAGTGCTGTAGCTGGGCGAGTTATTTAGTGTCCGTTCAAGCACATTTCTTGTTCTGGGTTGAAATACAATTCCCAATTTAGCAATTTCATAATTTAGTGGTTTCTGCTATATCAGAGCTATTTGAAATCTATCCCTAAAAGGGTATATAATATTCAAGGTGCACATAGGGTCATTCAGAATAACTTCACACACCCGCTACTGTGCATTTCCAAATCTAATTCTGTCACTAAACCCATACCTGTCACCCAGCGCCTAAATACTAGGCCTCAAATTTATATCCCGCTAAATCTCTCGTTACCGCTGTCCTGTTGTGGCTGGGAAGTTATTTAGTGTCCGTCAAAGCACATTTTTTGTTCTGGGTTGAAATACAATTCCCAATTTAGCAATTTCATAATTTAGTGGTTTCTGCTATATCAGAGCTATTTGAAATCTATCCCTAAAAGGGTATATAATATTCAAGGTGCACATTGGGTCATTCAGAATAACTTCACACACACCCGCTACTGTGTATTTCTAAGTCTAATTCTGTCACTAAACCCATACCTGTCACCCAGCGCCTAAATACTAGGCCTCAAATTTATATCCTGCTAAATCTCTCGTTAACGCTGTCCTGTTGTGGCTGGGAAAGTTATTTAGTGTCCGTCAAAGCACATTTTTTGTTCTGGGTTTAAATACAATTCCCAATTTAACAATTTCATAATTTAGTGGTTTCTGCTATATCAGAGCTATTTGAAATCTATCCCTAAAAGGGTATATAATATTCAAGGTGCACATAGGGTCATTCAGAATAACTTCACACACACGCTTCTGTGCATTTCCAAGTCTAATTCTGTCACTAAATCCATACCGGTCACCCAGCGCCTAAATACTAGGCCTCAAATTTATATCCAGCTAAATCTGTCCCTAGTGCTGTAGCTGGGCGAGTTATTTAGTGTCCGTTCAAGCACATTTCTTGTTCTGGGTTGAAATACAATTCCCAATTTAGCAATTTCATAATTTAGTGGTTTCTGCTATATCAGAGCTATTTGAAATCTATCCCTAAAAGGGTATATAATATTCAAGGTGCACATAGGGTCATTCAGAATAACTTCACACACCCGCTACTGTGCATTTCCAAATCTAATTCTGTCACTAAACCCATACCTGTCACCCAGCGCCTAAATACTAGGCCTCAAATTTATATCCCGCTAAATCTCTCGTTACTGCTGTCCTGTTGTGGCTGGGAAAGTTATTTAGTGTCCGTCAAAGCACATTTTTTGTTCTGGGTTGAAATACAATTCCCAATTTAGCAATTTCATAATTTAGTCGTTTCTGCTATATCAGAGCTATTTGAAATCTATCCCTAAAAGGGTAGATCATATTGAAGGTGCACATAGGGTCATTCAGAATAACTTCACACACACGCTTCTGTGCATTTCCAAGTCTAATTCTGTCACTAAATCCATACCGGTCACCCAGCGCCTAAATACTAGGCCTCAAATTTATATCCCGCTGAATTTGAATACAATACATTGGGCCAAATAATATATTTGTTGTTGTGGTGAACCATAACAATGAGAAAAACATCTAGTAAGGGACGCGGACGTGGACATGGTCGTGGTGGTGTTAGTGGACCCTCTGGTGCTGGGAGAGGACGTGGCCGTTCTGCCACATCCACACGTCCTAGTGTACCAACTACCTCAGGTCCCAGTAGCCGCCAGAATTTACAGCGATATATGGTGGGGCCCAATGCCGTTCTAAGGATGGTAAGGCCTGAGCAGGTACAGGCATTAGTCAATTGGGTGGCCGACAGTGGATCCAGCACGTTCACATTATCTCCCACCCAGTCTTCTGCAGAAAGCGCACAGATGGCGCCTGAAAACCAACCCCATCAGTCTGTCACATCACCCCCATGCATACCAGGGAAACTGTCTCAGCCTCAAGTTATGCAGCAGTCTCTTATGCTGTTTGAAGACTCCGCTGGCAGGGTTTCCCAAGGGCATCCACCTAGCCCTTCCCCAGCGGTGAAAGACATAGAATGCACTGACGCACAACCACTTATGTTTCCTGATGATGAGGACATGGGAATACCACCTCAGCATGTCTCTGATGATGACGAAACACAGGTGCCAACTGCTGCGTCTTTCTGCAGTGTGCAGACTGAACAGGAGGTCAGGGATCAAGACTGGGTGGAAGACGATGCAGGGGACGATGAGGTCCTAGACCCCACATGGAATGAAGGTCGTGCCACTGACTTTCACAGTTCGGAGGAAGAGGCAGTGGTGAGACCGAGCCAACAGCGTAGCAAAAGAGGGAGCAGTGGGCAAAAGCAGAACACCCGCCGCCAAGAGACTCCGCCTGCTACTGACCGCCGCCATCTGGGACCGAGCACCCCAAAGGCAGCTTCAAGGAGTTCCCTGGCATGGCACTTCTTCAAACAATGTGCTGACGACAAGACCCGAGTGGTTTGCACGCTGTGCCATCAGAGCCTGAAGCGAGGCATTAACGTTCTGAACCTGAGCACAACCTGCATGACCAGGCACCTGCATGCAAAGCATGAACTGCAGTGGAGTAAACACCTTAAAACCAAGGAAGTCACTCAGGCTCCCCCTGCTACCTCTTCTGCTGCTGCCGCCTCGGCCTATTCTGCTGCTGCCGCCTCGGCCTCTTCCTCCGCCTCTGGAGGAACGTTGGCACCTGCCGCCCAGCAAACAGGGGATGTACCACCAACACCACCACCACCACCTCCGTCACCAAGCGTCTCAACCATGTCACACGCCAGCGTTCAGCTCTCCATCTCACAAACATTTGATAGAAAGCGTAAATTCCCACCTAGCCACCCTCGATCCCTGGCCCTGAATGCCAGCATTTCTAAACTACTGGCCTATGAAATGCTGTCATTTAGGCTGGTGGACACAGACAGCTTCAAACAGCTCATGTCGCTTGCTGTCCCACAGTATGTTGTTCCCAGCCGGCACTACTTCTCCAAGAGAGCCGTGCCTTCCCTGCACAACCAAGTATCCGATAAAATCAAGTGTGCACTGCGCAACGCCATCTGTGGCAAGGTCCACCTAACCACAGATACGTGGACCAGTAAGCACGGCCAGGGACGCTATATCTCCCTAACTGCACACTGGGTAAATGTAGTGGCAGCTGGGCCCCAGGCGGAGAGCTGTTTGGCGCACGTCCTTCCGCCGCCAAGGATCGCAGGGCAACATTCTTTGCCTCCTGTTGCCACCTCCTCCTTCTCGGCTTCCTCCTCCTCTTCTTCCACCTGCTCATCCAGTCAGCCACACACCTTCACCACCAACTTCAGCACAGCCCGGGGTAAACGTCAGCAGGCCATTCTGAAACTCATATGTTTGGGGGACAGGCCCCACACCGCACAGGAGTTGTGGCGGGGTATAGAACAACAGACCGACGAGTGGTTGCTGCCGGTGAGCCTCAAGCCCGGCCTGGTGGTGTGTGATAATGGGCGAAATCTCGTTGCAGCTCTGGGACTAGCCAATTTGACGCACATCCCTTGCTTGGCGCATGTGCTGAATTTGGTGGTGCAGAAGTTCATTCACAACTACCCCGACATGTCAGAGCTGCTGCATAAAGTGCGGGCCGTCTGTTCGCGCTTCCGGCGTTCACATCCTGCTGCTGCTCGCCTGTCTGCGCTACAGCGTAACTTCGGCCTTCCCGCTCACCGCCTCATATGCGACGTGCCCACCAGGTGGAACTCCACCTTGCACATGCTGGACAGACTGTGCGAGCAGCAGCAGGCCATAGTGGAGTTTCAGCTGCAGCACGCACGGGTCAGTCGCACTACAGAACAGCACCACTTCACCACCAATGACTGGGCCTCCATGCGAGACCTGTGTGCCCTGTTGCGCTGTTTCGAGTACTCCACCAACATGGCCAGTGGCGATGACACCGTTATCAGCGTTACAATACCACTTCTATGTCTCCTTGAGAAAACACTTAGGGCGATGATGGAAGAGGAAGTGGCCCAGGAGGAGGAGGAGGAGGAGGAGGAAGAGGGGTCATTTTTAGCACTTTCAGGCCAGTCTCTTCGAAGTGACTCAGAGGGAGGTTTTTGGCAACAGCAGAGGCCAGGTACAAATGTGGCCAGCCAGGGCCCACTACTGGAGGACGAGGAGGACGAGGATGAGGAGGAGGTGGAGGAGGATGAGGATGAAGCATGGTCACAGCGGGGTGGCACCCAACGCAGCTCGGGTCCATCACTGGTGCGTGGCTGGGGGGAAAGGCAGGACGATGACGATACGCCTCCCACAGAGGACAGCTTGTCCTTATCCCTGGGCAGCCTGGCACACATGAGCGACTACATGCTGCAGTGCCTGCGCAACGACAGCAGAGTTGCCCACATTTTAACCTGTGCGGACTACTGGGTTGCCACCCTGCTGGATCCACGCTACAAAGACAATGTGCCCACCTTACTTCCTGCACTGGAGCGTGATAGGAAGATGCACGAGTACAAGCGCACGTTGGTAGACGCGCTACTGAGAGCATTCCCAAATGTCACAGGGGAACAAGTGGAAGCCCAAGGCCAAGGCAGAGGAGGAGCAAGAGGTCGCCAAGGCAGCTGTGTCACGGCCAGCTCCTCTGAGGGCAGGGTTAGCATGGCAGAGATGTGGAAAACTTTTGTCAACACGCCACAGCTAACTGCACCACCACCTGATACGCAACGTGTTAGCAGGAGGCAACATTTCACTAACATGGTGGAACAGTACGTGTGCACACCCCTCCACGTACTGACTGATGGTTCGGCCCCATTCAACTTCTGGGTCTCTAAATTGTCCACGTGGCCAGAGCTAGCCTTTTATGCCTTGGAGGTGCTGGCCTGCCCGGCAGCCAGCGTTTTGTCTGAACGTGTATTCAGCACGGCAGGGGGCGTCATTACAGACAAACGCAGCCGCCTGTCTACAGCCAATGTGGACAAGCTGACGTTCATAAAAATGAACCAGGCATGGATCCCACAGGACCTGTCCGTCCCTTGTCCAGATTAGACATTAACTACCTCCCCATAACCATATATTATTGGACTCCAGGGCACTTCCTCATTCAATCCTATTTTTATTTTCATTTTACCATTATATTGCGATGCTACCCAAAGTTGAATGAACCTCTCCTCTGCCTGTGTGCTAGGCCTAAATATATGCCAATGGACTGTTGCAGTGGTGGCTGACATGAAGCCTGATTCTCTGCTATGACATGCAGACTAATTCTCTGCTGACATGAAGCCAGATTGTCTGTTACGGGACCTCCCTCCTCTGCCTGGGTGCTGGGCCTAAATTTATGACAATGGACTGTTGCAGTGGTGGCTGACGTGAAGCCTCATTCTCTGCTATGACATGTACACTGATTCTCTGCTGACATGAAGCCAGATTGTCTGTTACGGGACCTCTCTCCTCTGCCTGTGTGCTAGGCCTAAATATATGCCAATGGACTGTTGCAGTGGTGGCTGACGTGAAGCCTGATTCTCTGCTATGACATGCAGACTGATTCTCTGCTGACATGAAGCCAGATCCTCTGTTACGGGACCTCTCTCCTCTGCCTGTGTGTGTGCTGGGCCTAAATATATGCCAATGGACTGTTGCAGTGGTGGCTGACGTGAAGCCTCATTCTCTGCTATGACATGCAGACTAATTCTCTGCTGACATGAAGACAGATTCTCTGTTACGGGACCTCCCTCCTCTGCCTGGGTGCTGGGCCTAAATATATGCCAATGGACTGTTGCAGTGGTGGGTGACGTGAAGCCTCATTCTCTGCTATGACATGCAGACTAATTCTCTGCTGACATGAAGCCAGATTGTCTGTTACGGGACCTCTCTCCTCTGCCTGTGTGTGTGCTGGGCCTAAATATATGCCAATGGACTGTTGCAGTGGTGGCTGACGTGAAGCCTCATTCTCTGCTATGACATGCAGACTAATTCTCTGCTGACATGAAGACAGATTCTCTGTTACGGGACCTCCCTCCTCTGCCTAGGTGCTGGGCCTAAATATATGCCAATGGACTGTTGCAGTGGTGGCTGACGTGAAGCCTCATTCTCTGCTATGACATGCAGACTAATTCTCTGCTGACATGAAGACAGATTCTCTGTTACGGGACCTCTCTCCTCTGCCTGGGTGCCGGGGCCTAAATATCTGAGAATGGACTGTTCCAGTGGTGGGTGACGGGAAGCCAGATTCTCTGCTATGGAACCTCTCTCCAATTGATTTTGGTTAATTTTTATTTATTTAATTTTTAATTTAATTCATTTCCCTATCCACATTTGTTTGCAGGGGATTTACCTACATGTTGCTGCCTTTTGCAGCCCTCTAGCTCTTTCCTGGGCTGTTTTACAGCCTTTTTAGTGCCGAAAAGTTCGGGTCCCCATTGACTTCAATGGGGTTCGGGTTCGGGACGAAGTTCGGATCGGGTTCGGATCCCGAACCCGAACATTTCCGGGATGTTCGGCCGAACTTCTCGAACCCGAACATCCAGGTGTTCGCTCAACTCTACTCTTGATGTTGGCGTTCCTCAGGGCTCAGTACTAGGTCCTCTACTCTTTTCCCTCTGTACAGCCCCATCAGACAGACTATCAATACATTTGGCTTTTGATACCCTCTCTATGCAAATGACACCCAACTATACACTTCATCCCCTGACATCAACCCTGCTTTACTCCAAAACAGCTGTCTCTAACATCGTGTCCTCTCTAGAGTTGAGTGAACACCTAGATGTTCGGGTTCGGGGAGTTCAGCCGAACTTTAAAAAAAAGTTCGGGTTCGGGACCCGAACTTGGACCCGAACTTCACTTTATTAATTTTCCGTTATAACGGAAAATAATAGTATTAGCTTTTTCAGATCTGAGTTTTCACGATCCACACAATTAACCCATTAGGTGACCGGCAGCAGGGGGAAGTTATGTACACAGTTCTTAGTATATTCTAACTTGAAGCGTCCCCATTACCATGGGAACGCCTAACACAGAGGCGTTCCCATGGTGATGGGGACGCTTCAAGTTAGAATATATTAAGAACTGTGTACATAACTGCCCCCTGCTGCCTGGCACCTGAGGGGTTGATTGTGCGGATCACAGCCCCCTGTAAGAGATCAGGTGCTGCCATGCAGCAGGGGGCCATTATGTCCACAGTTCTCAGTATATTCTAACTTGAAGCGTCCCCATCACTATGGGAATGCCTCTGTGTTTGAATATACTGTCGAATCTGCGTTTTCACAATCTAACTCAAATCCGATGGTATATTCTAACATAGAGGCGTTCCCATGGTGATGCTTCAAGTAAAAATATACCATCGGATTGTAGAAAACTCTGATTAGATGGTATATTAATATTATCCGAACACCGAACCCGAACTTTTACTGAAATGTTCGGGTTCGGGTGCCGAACACCGCAAAGTTCGGTACGAACCCGAACTTTACAGCTCGGGTTCACTCAACCCTAGTCCTCTCTGTATCTAAAACTGAACCTCTTAAAAACTGAACTTCTTGTCTTTCCCCCATCTACTAATTCACCTAAACTTGATATTGCAATTTCGGTCTTCAGCACTATCATAACTCCTGTGCAACATGCCCGCTATCTTGGGGCCACATTTGACTCTGATCTTTCCTTTGTTCCCCATATTTAATCACTTACACTCTCTTGTCGTCTGCACCTCAAGAATATCGCCAGAATCCACCATTTTCTTGTTGTTGCCTTGATTCATTCTCGTCTTGACTACTGCAACACATTACTAATCGGTCTCCCTCTCACTAAACTCTCCCCCCTTCAGTCTGTTCTAAATGCTGCAGTCAGGCTTATATATCCATCCAACCACTACACTGACGCTTCTAGTCTGTGCAAGTCACTTCACTGGTTGCCTATCCACCACAGAATACAGTTCAAATTTCTCACCCTCATCCACAAAGCTCTTCACAGTGCTGCACCTCCATATATCTCCTCCCTCATCTCCATCTACCACCCTACTCATGCTCTCCATTCTGTTAGCAGCCTAAGATTAATTAACCCCCATAATTCGTACCTCCCCAGAATACTAGGTCAATTCACAATTCACAACTTCTCCACCTTCAAACGTGCCTTAAAAGCACATATTTTAAGGCAGGCCTATCAAGCTAACCAAATATTATGAAGATAGGCGCTAAAACAAAATAACAATAATTTTATTAGGTATTTTGCATTAAAATAAAGGGTGTCCACCTATCAGTGCCACGGACAGCACTGGCTAAAGTTAATAGCTGTGAAAACCTACATCTGGGTCCAGGATATTAACCCGGAAGGCGTGCAGGTGTCACACACTAAACCCACCAACACAAAGGGGGCTTACTTCACCACAGGGTCTAACGCAAGCAACCCAGGTGAAAAACTATCTAGGAGGATCCCTGGTGCTGTGAAACCACCAAGTGACACTCCTAACAGTGAGTGTAAGCGCGCATGCACTCACTGCACCAAGATAGTAACGGTGCAGGATTGCGGCAGAGCATTAACCCTTACTCCAAAGTGGTATATGGAGAAGGGATTGCACTGACACACTCCTATGTGTTATCAGCTCAACACGTTTCCATGCATAAATGCTGCACTTCATCAGGAGCTGTATGCACCATGCTATATCAAAGCCCACAACCTCTGCAGTGATATTAAGCAGAGGCGGTAGATGACATGAGACAGTAAGGTAACCTGTCTAACACCGAATCCCTCTAGTGTGAGGTACGGTGTTTATAACAACAGATCACTGTCCCGCCGTTATATCAAAGCCCACAGCCTCTGCGATGGTGTTAAGCAGAGGCGGTAGATGACATGGAACAGTAAGGTACCCTGCCTGACACCGAGTCCCTCTAGTGTGAGGTACGGTGCTTTCAACAACAGACAACTGTCCTGCCTAAAGCTACACACCTCTAGGTTGAGGTGTAGCGTGCTAGTGTGCAATCACATCGGCGCTGTAATGGCCGCAAGCGGCCCACAGAACGCAGAGATTTACAGGAGAAACCCCGCCCTGCCAGACACGCCCCCCTCTCCCAGCCATTCAGGTTAAGGAGGCTCGCTCCATGTCAACCAATCACTGAACAGAGGAGGAACTACATGGGTCTCAGGGAAGGCGCTATGCGCCGTATTAAATAAGGGAATTACAAAGCGGCTTGACATAATGTCACCGCAATATCTCACCATATTAATCCATATACAGTGGGGAAGATTCACAATGGAGGGATATGGTAACGAGCAGACACATAACCTAATGGATATCCAAAATGGACAACCAGCTCATATTAACTCATTCAATGATGGAAAGAATTGACAATAGAGCAGCATATGAATGAGCGATCGCATAACATGCATGAGGAGTAAACCATCTAGCTCCTAATAACTCTCTCATTATGGTTTAGTCAAGTAAAGACCTGGTGCAAAATGCACCCAAAAAGTTATTATCCTATAAAAGGAACAAATGAGATTGCGTCATTGAGGCCTGCTGGTTTGATGGTATTTAATGAAAAAATCCATCTTGCCTCTTTTTGCAACAAAATGCGATCATAATCACCACCCCTAGAAGATAATTTCACAGAGTCGATCACTTGAAATTTGACCGATGAAATGTTCCCTCTGTGATGATCAAGCACATGGCGCGCAATTGGGGTGTCTTTGAGATTAGAAATATCCAGAACGTGTTCCCCAATCCGTCTTCTCAACTCTCTAATGGTTTTGCCTACATATTTGATGTTACATACACATGTCATTAGGTAGACAACCCCCACCGATTTGCAGTTGTAAAATGATCTGGTAAAAAAAGTTTTGTCTGAGGTGCTATTTGCAAAACTCCTTGACTTATTAATAAAGCCGCAAAATTTACAAGATCCACAGGGAAATGTCCCTGTAAGTGGGTTCCGTAACCATGATTGTAAAGGCCTATCAAGCTACCTAAAATGACTTTTCCCAGACTAAACCTTTCCCCCACCAACTCCTCTGGCCTAAGCTCGATCCTCTACTAGTCCCAAACCCGAAGCAGATCAGCCGGCACCATTCCTGTCAGTTTAATAATGTCTCAAATGCTAATTAACACGATCAACTACCTTATGCGTCACGCCAAATTCGTCAGAGATTGTAAGCTCTTGTGAGCAGGGCCCTTACTCCTAGTGTTTCAGTTGCATATTAGCCAGTTACTTTTGTTTTGTTTATGAAACCCCATGAATTTGTAAAGCGCTGTGGAATATGGTGGCGCTATATAAATAAATTGTATTATTATTTTATATATATATATACATATATATATATATATAGTGGATATAAAAAGTCTACACATTCCTGTTAAAATGTCAGGTTTCTGTGCTGTAAAAAAATGAGACAAAGATACCGTAAATTATTTCAGAACTTTTTCCAACTTTAATGTGACCTATAAACTGTACCACTCAATTGAAAAACAAACTAAAATCTTTTAGGTGGAGTGAAGAAAAAAAAATGTGGTTGCATAAGTGTGCACACCCTCTTATAACTAGGGATGTAGCTGTGTTCAGAATTAAGCAATCACATTCAAACTCATGTTAAATAGGAGTCAGCATACACTTGCCTTCATTTAAAGTGCCTCTGATTAACCCCAAATAAAGTTCTGCTGCTCTAGTTGGTCTTTCCTGAAATGGTCTTCCCACAGAAAAAGCCATGGTCCACTGGGAGCTTCCAAAGCATCAGAGGGATCACATTGTTAAAAGGTATCAGTCAGGAGAAGGGTACAAAAGAATTTCCAAGGCATTAGATATACCACGGAACACAGTGAAGACAGTCATCATCAAGTGAAAATATGGCACAACAGTGACATTACCAAGAACTGGACGTCCCTCCAAAATTGATAAAAAGATGAGAAGAAAACTGGTCTGGGAGGCGACCAAGAGGCCTACAGCAACATTAAAGGAGCTGCAGGAATATCTGGCAAGTACTGGCTGGGCTATGGGATAGAGTGGCAAGACGAAATGTCGCCAGGCGACATTTTGCAAAAACACATCTGAAGTCTCCCAAAAGCATGTGGGAAAAGGTGTTATGGTCTGATGAAACCAAGGTTGAACTTTTAGGCCATAATTCCAAAAGATATGTTTGGCCCAAAAACAACACTGCACATCACCAAAAGGACACCATACCCACAGTGAAGCATGGTGGTGGCAGCATCATGCTTTGGGGCTGTTTCTCTTCAGCTGGAACTGGGGCCTTAGTTAAGCTAGAGGGAATTATGCACAGTTCCAAATACTAGTTAATATTGGCACAAAACCTTCAGGCTTCTGCTAGAAAGCTGAACATGAAGAGGAACTTCATCTTTCACCATGACAACAACCCAAAGGATACATCCAAATCAACAAAGGAATGGCTTTACCAGAAGAAGATTAAAGTTTTGGAATGGCCCACCCAGAGCCCAGACCTGAATCCGATTGAAAATCTGTGGGGTGATCTGAAGAGGGCTGTACACAGGAGATGCCCTCGCAATCTGACAGATTTGGAGTGTTTTTGCAAAGAGTGGGCAAATCTTGCCAAGTGAAAATGTGTCATGCTGATAGACTCTTACCCAAAAAGACTGAGTGCTGTAATAAAATCAAAAGGTCCTTCACTAAAGTATTAGTTTAAGGGTGTACACATTTATGCAACAATATTATTTTATTTTTATATTTCTTCTTCTATCTACCTTAAAGATTTTCAGTTTGTTTTTCAATTGAGTTGTACAGTTTATCGGTCACATTAAAGGTAGAAAAAGTTCAGAAATTTTTCTTTCTCTCATTGTTTTACATCAAATAAACTTGACATTTTAAAAGGGGAGTGTAGACTTTTTATATTCACTGTATATATATATATATATATATATATATATTTTTTTTTTTTTTTAAGAAATAGGTCTATAAATCACAGCACTAATGCCACGACAAGTAAAAAGCAATAGTCACAAATTACAACCATTTCAGGATAAATTCTACTTACAGAAAATGCTGTGTTCAAATAAAAATATTAGATTTTTTTTCTTTTATCCATCATAGATTACCTTTTAAATTTCACAGTGAACAACATAATACACTAAAAGCTATTTCATTTTGGTGCCCTGTACAATCTACATCACTCTTGAAATATAATGCATTGAATAAGATCAGTTTAAAGTGACTGGTAATCCTAAACCTTTTAATTTTCATTATGTGTCAAAACATACCACCTTAACATGAGAGCTTGATCATGAATGAAAATGGAAATACACTTCATGTAGAGAAAGGTATTTTGTATCAATCTTACTGCTGCATTATTGGGCCAATCAATGGCATGAAACAGGTAAAGCACAGAATGCAATTTCTAACATGAAAGCCTAGACACATTTTGAATATTCAAAATACTTTGCAAAAATATACCATAATTTGGTCTTTTGTTGATATTAGTTTCCAACAAGCCATCAAGGAACAACCTTAATATAGTTGACATTATACACCATGCTGTAGTATCTGTTCCTGTATTTGTGTTGGGTTTTTAATTTATTATTAATAAAAGATTCATTATCTTAAAGAGTATGTATCTTTGACTTTGAGTTATAGTGTGAGGGAATTCTGCTAAGGAACAAATGTAGGCTGTGTTCACACTCTATAAGAATCCTTAATTGAGGCTTTGTCAGCCTATATTTTTCAAAAGAAATCTGATGAATAGTGATGAGCAAACCCATGGAAGTTTGAGTCCATCGGGTTCAGACAAACTTCAGGTCAAAGTTCGGGTTCGGGACCCAAACTTGACCCGAACTCGAATCTCATTGAAGTCCATGGGGACCCGAACTTCACTTTATTGTTTTCCGCTATAACATGGTTATATCGAAAAATAATATAATACTTTAGAGGCATTCCATTTTGCATTTTGACATAATAGAAGTCTATGGGAGCATAACTGTCATTGACTCATTGAATATAATAAGGATAGCAAAACATTTTGCAAGGACAATACAGATTTTTTTTTTTTTTTAATACCATCAATTTATGTTCTCTCCATTCCCTGTCCACCTGTCCACCTGTCCACCATCTACTACATTCTTATTAATGGGGTTGTCCGGGATCAAGATTTTTTTTTTAAACTAGTTAAATCACTATTAATAGCGGTTTGAAGATCCCCCCAGATGTTTTTAGGTATGTTTACACTTCAGCAGGGCTCTTGCAGTCCCCCACTGATTGTTTACCTTTCTGTTTATGTGTCCGGTAACTTCCTGCCTCAATGCTTTCTGGGTCCCAGCGCAGCTAAACGCCTCCTTCCTTACTAAGAATGCGCCCTGCTCGGCGATGGGCGTGGCTTCATGCTGTGAGGGGGCGTAGCTTAGCGCTTCTGTTGCCGCATAGTTACCTTCCCTCCATGCGCTTGGAATAATTAGAGGCTGCGGTGACGTCACCGGGCTCCTTGTGAAGCGGAAGGAGAGGCTTCGCTATGCAGAAAGGGACCCGGTACGTCACTGACTGTGATAGAAACTGCACTTCCGGCTGAAAATTTGTGAAGTGAAAAAGGGCCATCAGAAATGTCTGGTAAGGGAAGGACAGGCATGAATGTAATATTTAGGGGACCATTGTACATGCAGACCCATGTCCCCAATCCCGGACAACCCTTTTAAGAGAAGTACAAGATAATCTCATTTACCAGGCATAGGAACCGTTTCCGTTTGTGGTAACATGTATGGCTATTTCACACTAAGACAAATAAGTAGGTAGACGTTCCTTGATACTAATAAATTCACAGCCTGATGAATGTTTAAAAATAAACAAAACAAACTTTTATTATAGTCTGTTTAAAAGGGGGCAAAAAGCCTATATGTCACAGTCTGTGACCATCAGGCACCAGTTTCACAACTGCACAGAGGACGGTCATAAATAAATCCTATGTACAAATGAGAGACTGGACTAAAAAACTCGCTTGCTAGCTGGTAGTTGCTAATATGCAAGTCCAAAATTGGAGCACGGACTCGGTGTAAATGGACGCTAGTGTGCTTCTAGCCGGTGATTCTATTAGATGTGTATATATATACAGGTGCGGTTGCGCCACTTAGTTCATAGGTCGCGTGATGCTACGCACACTTGATCGCACTGTCTCTACATAGATAAGGTCTCAAGGGACATGTTCACATTACAATGTAGTACAGTGATCCGATCAGCCTTTGTGTGTAGCTGCGGCCAGTGTATACGTCACAACCCTGCACCTGAAGCTAGTATATCAAGGCTAAACACAATCACTCATAGCCAGTATATTTTGGCTCCATTCATGCATCACATACCCACTCTATGGCTTCAGGGTCAATTATTGCATCAAGTGCACCCTGCCTAGAGAGCCGTGCTCCAACAGATAGCAGCAGCTCTACGCATTTCAGCGCGACATGTGATTGTCACGTATCTTCAGGAGCTTATGTGGCTATGTCAGGACAAAATTGCCACACTGTAGCGTGTTATGGCTTTGGCGTTGTAATGGCCGTGCGCGGCCAGACAAACGCCGACATCATATGGCCGAAGCCCCGCCTATCGGGAGGGGTGTGCCGGTTCCACAGCCAATCAGAGCTGGGGGCGGACTAATTAGTTCCGTCCTCTGACCGGAGGAAGCCGTACTGATACTTACCCCTCTCGGCAAGTATAGCGCACTAGCGCAGTTTATTGGGGGAAACACAATTGCGGCCAATATATTGTCTAATGATTCAGAAACATGTCCAGTAATCAAGACCCACAAATCATGGCGGTACGCCGAAATAGCAAATGCCGATCCCCGTCTGAGCTGTATATCACCAGCGGGGAGGGGCAGCACCACTCAATGCAGGCTGTAACCTTGTTACTTCAAACCTCAAACTCAAAGCTAGACAAATCAACAATATCCGAACGGTGTACATTATGTTATATAGGTATGCACACACATAAGTACACTGGAGAATGGAAAAAGTAATAGATGAATAATGCCATGGAACAGTACAACAACGACAAACATGCAACTCAAAACTGGGATACAGTACATCCTCCCAGTTATAGTGTGGCTGATACATCAGATAAAGCTGGCAAATGATATGGCCTCGTTAAGCCCTTGTGGTTGAACCGTCTGCAACTTGTAGGTCCACATTGCTTCTTTACGTAAAAGGGGTATATCAATATCGCCTCCACGGACAGATGTTTTCACTTGATCAATCCCCTGTATTTTCAACACATCAGGGTTACCGTCATGCATCTCACATACATGACGTGCCACTGATGTGTCACGCTTATTCCGGATATCAGACATATGTTCTCCAAATCTGCGTCTCAATTCACATTTAGTTTTGCCAATGTATTGTGACCCACAACGGCAACTGATCAAATACACAATACCTGTAGACGTACATCTAATAAATGAACGTATCTTGTATCTTTTTCCCGTTGTGTTGCTGGTAAAAAATCCGCCTTTCAGGATATACTTGCAGATAATACATGAACCGCAAGAGAAATTACCTTTTAAAGTATTTTTCAACCAGGTCTCAGACTGAGGTTGTGTATATAGGCTGTGTACCAAGCGGTCACGTAGGTTAGAACTACGTCTGTACGTAATTGAAGGATAATCCGGAATAAGCTCTCCAATATCTGGGTCTGATTGCAATATGGACCAATGGTTCTGTAAAATGTCACGGACATTTTTATGGGCTTTATCAAAAGTTGCGACAATTCTGGGTGTGGGGTCTTCACAGTTTCTTGGTTTTGGAACTAGGAGCCGTGTACGGTCTGTACTCATAGAGTGATGGAACGCATTCTTTAGAGTGTATTGTGGGTACCCCCGATTCATAAATCAGACTCTTAAGTCACAAGCGACGGCTCTAAAGTCCCCCAGCTCTGAACAGTTCCTCCTGGCCCTCAGGTACTGACCTTTCGGGATACCTCTTTTGAGGGCCAGTGGATGACCACTTTCCCTGACGAAGGAGCCCGCACGGCCCCGAAACGCGTAGGAAGGTTTTTTGTCCTACGGAGGCTACAGTATTTCCACAGGTGACGTCACCGATTCGGTCTCCAGGACAACCAAAGTAACCAGCCACCTCGCACCGCGATTGCTTCCGGCCGGGGCAGCGCTCGTGCTAGAAGGTGAACGAAGAGCACGCGCCCATTTACAACGAAACAAATAAAGAAGATCCCACAGAAGCAGGACAATAAGGAAGGCTTTCTTAACTACAACAAGTACGCACATCAGAGCAAACCTCTTTTCAGGTAGGAACCACATTAGCACAATTTGTATGCCCCCAACTTTAGCGGTTTTATTTGACATCATTCCACTGAAACAGTCGGTGGACGCTACACTTTGCCTGCACACTGTTCCCCCCCCCCCTCTCTATCGCGCCCCCGGTCCATTCAATCTTTTCACCCAGCATCAGTAGCCGTTTAGATTGTATTTCCTGCGCTTATGTCCAGTATCACCCACGGGTGATACATTGGCTTTCACTCGCAGGAGATTATTGGTCAACGTTTTCTTCCTGAATAGGTTCGTAGTGATCTTCCTGTCAGTGCCAATGGTGATCATTAGGTCCAAGAACGCAATCTGTTGTTCTTGTACCTCGAACGGGAAAAACAGACCCATTTGGTTCACATTTAGTGCTGCCACAAATGCCATAAAATGCTCTCGTGTCCCTTTCCACAGTATCAGCACATCATCGATGTACCTGATCCACAGTTGCACGTTTGATGTGTACTGCTCCATGGCATCACCAAACACAACTTCCTTCTCCCACCAGCCCAGGTACAAGTTAGCAAACGTCGGGGCACAGGGACTGCCCACAGCGACGCCCCTGAGCTGGTGGTAGATGTGTTGGTCAAAAAGAAAGACGTTGTGGGTGAGGACAAAATCCAACAGTTGTATCAGGAATGTATTGTGTCGGCGACAATGTTCACCTCTCTGTTGGCCTCGACAGCTCTACACCCAGATTCATGGGGTATAGAGCTGTACAAGGCCTCAACATCCAAACTAGTCAGAAGAACACCCTCCTCACACTGAATGCCCTCCAGACGTTGTAGTACATCCATCGTGTCACGGGCATAGGACGGTAATGAGGCAACAAATGGACGCAAGATTCTGTCCACATACGTGCTCACATTAGCAGTGAGACTGCCTATGCCCGAGACAATGGGTCTGCCTTTCAGCACCGGTCCAGTTTTGTGCAGTTTAGGCAGACTATAGAACGTAGCTACAACCGGAGATTTGGGAAGCAGATATTCCAATTCATTTTTGCAGATTAATCTGTCCTCAAGGGCTTTATTCAGTAGGGCCGCAAGCTCCTGCCTAAATATAGAGGTGGGATTAGTTGAGAGATGCTTATAGGTTTTAGTGTCCTCAAGTAAACGGACACACATGGAACGATAGTCCACCTGCTCCATCACGACAATATTGCCTCCTTTGTCGGAGGGCTTGATGACAATAGACGTGTCTCTCTCCAGTTCCTCCAAGGACTGTCTCTCACTAGAAGTCAGGTTGTCCTTACCCATAGGTATATCCTCTAGTTTTTGAAGGTCTCGTGTGACTACATGTAGGAAGGTATCAATAGGGGTACTATCACTCACCGGAGGGAAAATTTTTGATGAATTCCTCAGATCCGTGAATGGACCATCCCCTATCATTCTTTCTCCCTCTTCTGATAGACCTACCAAAAGTTGGACATCCTGAAGATCTTCTACCTCAATACCTAACTCCTGACATCTTCTCCTGTCATGAATTTTAAAAAACTTTTTCCATTTAAGTCTCCGTGCAAAAAGCTGTAGGTCTTTAACCCAATTAAATAGGTTAAACTTTTGTAAGGGCACAAAAGAGAGGCCTCTCTTGAGGAGCCCCATTTCAGTGGTGGACAGTGTACGTTTGGACAGATTAATAACTTGTAGTTCATCTACTTGGGGACATCGGGGGTTTTCTTCTGGTGCAATAGGTAGTTGGACATCGGTGGGAAATCTAAAAAACCTCCCCGGAACCTCTCCCAGATCTACCTCCCTGTTGGGAGCCGCGCGCTCTACGGCCTCCTCGTCTATACCCCCCTCGTCCTCTAGTAGATCCACTGCTCTGTTCAGCATCCGTGTCACATTCAGAAGACGATGCTTCTGTGTCCATCTCCGATGCGACCGGACGTCTAGGTCCAAAATCAAATATGCGACCCTCCCTAAAGTCACTAATATCTCTATTGAACAGAATATGTTTTCTCTCCTTGATCTGAGACGTAAATCGCTCAATATTCTGTTGTAGCAGAGATTCCTTCTTAGTGAAGTCAGTATGATCACTAAATTTCTGGGCCTGTGTAACAGCCTCTTTAAGTTCGACCTCACTATTAGACAGATGCTTACGCTCTTCCTCCACTAGTAGTTTCATCAAGCGAAGGGAGCCCGCAATAGACTCCTGCTCCCATCTCTTGAGAAATTCTGGAGAACGCAATCTTGTGACTGGGAGGATTGTATTTCTCAAACCCCTTGGCACTATATTGTTCTTCAAATAGGTGTCAAGTGATTGCACTTCCCACCAGCATTTGATATAGTTTTTGTAGACCCTGTTCAAGTTCTTAAAAGAGGCAGTAACACTAGTTTGAATTGATTGTGTGGGTAGCTCTTTTTCAGAGAACACCTCTTTGGGGTCTCCTAACCAGCAATCCGAACTCAGATCGTTTGACAAAAAGCCTGCCATTTCCCAGACCAGTACTATTCAAAACGATTTCACACTAAGACAAATAAGTAGGAAGACGTTCCTTGATACTAATAAATTCACAGCCTGATGAACGTTTAAAAATAAACAAAACAAACTTTTATTATAGTCTGTTCATTTATTAGATGTACGTCTACAGGTATTGTGTATTTGATCAGTTGCCGTTGTGGGTCACAATACGTTGGCAAAACTAAACGTGAACTGAGACGCAGATTTGGAGAACATATGTCTAATATCCGGAATAAGCGTGACACATCAGTGGCACGTCATGTATGTGAGATGCATGACGGTAACCCTGATGTGTTGAAAATACAGGGGATTGATCAAGTGAAAACATCTGTCCGTGGAGGCGATATTGATTTACCCCTTTTACGTAAAGAAGCATTGTGGACCTACAAGTTGCAGACGGTTCAACCACAAGGGCTTAACGAGGCCATATCATTTGCCAGCTTTATCTGATGTATCAGCCACACTATAACTGGGAGGATGTACTGTATCCCAGTTTTGAGTTGCATGTTTGTCGTTGTTGTACTGTTCCATGGCATTATTCATCTATTACTTTTTCCATTCTCCAGTGCACTTATGTGTGTGCATACCTATATAACATAATGTACACCGTTCAGATATTGTTGATTTGTCTAGCTTTGAGTTTGAGGTTTGAAGTAACAAGGTTACAGCCTGCATTGAGTGGTGCTGCCCCTCCCCGCTGGTGATATACAGCTCAGACGGGGATGAGCACTTGCTATTTCGGCGTACCGCCATGATTTGTGGGTCTTGATTACTGGACATGTCTCTGAATCATTAGACAATATATGGGCCGCAATTGTGTTTCCCCCAATAAACTGCGCTAGTGCGCTATACTTGCCGAGAGGGGTAAGTATCAGTACGGCTTCCTCCGGTCAGAGGACGGAACTAATTAGTCCGCCCCCAGCTCTGATTGGCTGTGGAACCGGCACACCCCTCCCGATAGGCGGGGCTTCGGCCATATGATGTCGGCGTTTGTCTGGCCGCGCGCGGCCATTACAACGCCGAAGCCATAACACGCTACAGTGTGGAAATTTTGTCCTGACATAGGCACATAAGCTCCTGAAGATACGTGACAATCACATGTCGCGCTGAAATGCGTAGAGCTGCTGCTATCTGTTGGAGCACGGCTCTCTAGGCAGGGTGCACTTGATGCAATAATTGACCCTGAAGCCATAGAGTGGGTATGTGATGCATGAATGGAGCCAAAATATACTGGCTATGAGTGATTGTGTTTAGCCTTGATATACTGGCTTCAGGTGCAGGGTTGTGACGTATACACTGGCCGCAGCTACACACAAAGGCTGATCGGATCACTGTACTACATTGTAATGTGAACATGTCCCTTGAGACCTTATCTATGTAGAGACAGTGCGATCAAGTGTGCGTAGCATCACGCGACCTATGAACTAAGTGGCGCAACCGCACCTGTATATATATACACATCTAATAGAATCACCGGCTAGAAGCACACTAGCGTCCATTTACACTGAGTCCGTGCTCCAATTTTGGACTTGCATATTAGCAACTACCAGCTAGCAAGCGAGTTTTTTAGTCCAGTCTCTCATTTGTACATAGGATTTATTTATGACCGTCCTCTGTGCAGTTGTGAAACTGGTGCCTGATGGTCACAGACTGTGACATATAGGCTTTTTGCCCCCCTTTAAACAGACTATAATAAAAGTTTGTTTTGTTTATTTTTAAACGTTCATCAGGCTGTGAATTTATTAACATGTATGGCTGGCTAATAAACACTGGATTACATAGTTAGCAGTGTACTGTAGGCAGATAGAACATAAAACTTTCAAACAAGGAGAAAGGATCTCCTGTCCCTTAGACCTCCAGTTAGACATGTACTTGTGTAAATTGAAGTTTCTAAGTAGAATTAAAAAAAAAAAGTACTCTATGCATTTTGGTAGTTAAATTCACTTAAATTCACTTGCAGGCTGCACACGCAATATGCATTGCATGTATAGATGAAAGCTTGAAGAACTGCAGTCATATACTTCCTCCCTGATGATGTGAATTTCAGCGGCAGAAAGAGAGACAGAGATAGGAGTGCGGAAAGAGAGACATAGAGAGGAAAGAGAGACAGATAGCTAAAATATTGTGAATAGTGCCTTGCCCAGGAAGTTCAATCTCTGTGTGATTGTAGAGGGAACGTTCTAGTTAATAATGTCATGTGATTCCAGCAGCCTCAACACTGACTAAAGCAATGTATAAGCATGTATTAACAGGACAGGGGTGGCAAGTATTATAGCACCTCTCAGGCTTATAGTCAAACTGATAGGGCTGTGGCTCCATTGTAAACGTAATATCCAAAGAAAATTATAACTTCCTGCTTGGGAATTTGCACAAAGTAGAAGTGTGTAGTACCAAAGGCTGAACTTTTAAAGAGGATCTAAAAACACTGTGACATTTTTAGTTGTTATTAGACATATAGTTTGCAAAGAACATGTAACCACTCCTTACATGTTAGTTTTAGTAAATACTTGTATTGCTTATAAAATGTCACAGTGTTGTTCACTTGATCACCCCTTCTTGCCCCTGTCAATCACCTAGTTAAAGGGAAAAAAGTGATCAGTGTAAACTGTCCCTTTTTTTCCCCACTGGTATTGACTGTTAGGTTTTAGGATAGTTTAGGCCCCTTGGTTAGGTAGTTTAGCGATCGTTTAGCGCCCAACCCACCGCACCGCAGTCACTGATTCGCTGATTAGCGTATCGCTAATCAGCATTTGTACTTTTATAGTATCTGTAAGTGATCAGAACTGATCACAGTCAGCTCTATAATAGTATTAGTGTCACCTTAGCTCACCCTCCACCCAAAACGCAGTGTTTGCTTGATCAGGCCTGATCGGTCGCCCACACGTGCGTTCACCCACGCCCGCCCCGCCGCAGTGACAAAATTTTTATTTTTTTTATCACTGCACAATCACTTTACAAGCGCTGCGGCGATAAAAAAAATCAGTTTTGATATTTTTTATCAATCGCAGCGGCCTCCAGTACTTCGCTAGCCTCCCATTTGTAAGACAGGCTTGCTTTTTTTCTTGGGTAGTCTCAGGGAATACCCCTAAATTTAGTAGTCCAAATGTAAAAAACTGGGTATTCTTCTGAAGAGGCCTACAGGCTTCTGACCCAGTCAGATGAGGAATGGGAACCCTCATCTGATAAATCTAGCGGGTCAGAATATGAACCTGTAGAAAGCAGTGGCAGTCTGACCCAAAGTTTGGATGAGGAGGTTGAGGTCCCTGATAGCACCAGGCGTACCTGGCCCCGTGTCGCTAGACCACAGGTTGCGCAGGATCCGCTTCAAGGGCAGCAGAGTGGGGCTGGCGCTGTCGGATTACGTGGTGAGGCATACACCAGCAGCGCAGCCCATCCTGGACCTAGTACCAGCACTTCCGTACAACATGGTGTAGTGGCGAGCACCAGAAGGGCAGTTGAAGCTGGTATGGTGGCACGTACAATAGTTACCCCGTCGCAGCCACCGCACAGACAGGCCCGTAGACCCCCTAGAGTCCCTGAGCTGCTGGCAAATCCTGATTGGCAGTCCCCAACTTCAGCCGCACCATTAGTTCCCCCTTTCACCGCCCAGTCTGGAGTTCGGGTTGAGACAGCTCAGATCGATTCGGCCCTGGGATTTTTTGAGCTGTTCTTGACTGCGGAGCTCTTGGACTTAGTTGTGGCTAAAACAAATCGGTATGCCACTCAATTTATATCCGCCAACCCGGGAAGCTATTATGCCCAGTCTTTCCGGTGGAAACCCGTCCAAGTTTCCGAATTTTAAATTTTTCTGGGTCTAACCAAAAAGCATGAATTGCGGTCATATTAGTCCATGAACCCAATTCATCACATGCCCATGTTCTCTTCTGCCATGTCCAGGACACGATTTGAGACCATCCTGCGTTTCCTGCACTTTAGTGACAATAGCACCTCTCGTCCCAGAGGCCACCCAGCTTTTGACCGGCTACACAAAATTCGGCCCCTCATAGACCACTTCAACCAGAAATTTGCAGATTTATATACATCTGTGTAGACGAGTCCCTTATACATTTTACCGGGCGCCTTGGCTTCAAACAATACATCCTAAGCAAGTTCGCCCGGTTTGGGGTCAAATTGTATAAGCTCTGGGCCACAAGCTATACCCACAAATTTCGGATCTATGAAGGTATAGATCAGACCCTGGAGCTGGCCGTGTTTCCCTGACTACCTGGGGAGCAGTGGGAAGACAGTCTGGGACTTGGTGTCACCCTTATTTGGCAAGGGGTACCATCTTTATGTTGACAATTTCTGCACAAGTGTGCCCCTCTTCAGGCATTTGTTCCTAGAACAGATTGGCTGCTGTGGCACCGCGGGACCTAGTCGCCGGGGCTTCCCCCAATGGCTCGTTACCACCCGTCTTGCAAGGGGGGAGAGGGCTGCCTTGTGTAACCAAGAACTGCTCGCGGCTAAATGGAGAGACAAGCGTGACGTTTACATGCTCTCCTCCATTCACGCAGACACGACAATCCAAATTGAACGAGCAACCAGTTTCATAAAAAAAAACCTCTGTGAAAATGACTATAATTCGCTCATGTGAGGGGTGAACTTCAATGACCAGATGTTGGCTCCTTATCTCCTTTCCCGCAGGACCAGACGCTGGTATAAGAGGTTGTCTGTAAATTTAATTCAATTGGCTGCATATAATAGTTTTGTTCTCTACAGTAAGGCTGGGAGAACAGGATCCTTCCTCAAATTTCAGGAAGAGATCATCGAGAACCTCCTGTATCCAGGAGGTTCCGTGACCCCATCCACCAGTGTAGTGAGCCGTCTACACGAGCGACATTTCCCCAGTGTCGTGGCTGGTACCTCAAACCGACCGCCACCCCGAAAAAAATGTTGTGTCTGTAGCAGGAAAGGAATAAGGCGTGACACCCACTATTTCTATCCTGACTGCCCTGACCACCCTGCCCTATGCTTAGGGGAGTGTTTCCGGAAGTTACACACACAGGTACACTTAGCATAGGGATTGCATCTCACAGGACAGGCACACAGGGCTATTAGGGCCCATTCACACAGAGCTGCTGCAAACCTCTCCTTTCACCTGGGACAAAGTGCATAATGTACTTCGCCACATCTTTGGGCGATTTGCGCTTTGCACATTGTCCCATGGGGAAGGAGAGGTTTGTCCTATAAAGGTAAAAAACAAAACAAAAAAAAAAAAATCACCAGTAAGCAAAAAAGTTAACGTTCTGTTCAAAAAGTTAAATAAAGTTTATATGTTCTGTTCAAATGTTATTATAAAGTTAATAAAATTTATTGCGTTGCGGCCTGGTTTTTTCTTATTTTTTTTTACCTTCCAGGTGGACCAACCGATCGACTAGCTACAACACTGATGTGCATTCTGACAGAAGCATTGCACAGCTGTCAGATTACACAAAAGTCGGTGTATGCGGCGCTGCAAGACGAGATTTCTCCTCTGCAGTAAAAGATACGTTTGCCGAGGCATATGAGCTGAGAAGGCGGCGGTGTTCATATGCTTTGGCAAACACTTTGTATATAAAAAAAATAATCATAAATCCCGGCAATGATTTATTCATCCACATCGATTGATGTGAATGGAGAAATCGGGTTTGCCAGGGCATACGAGCTAAGTGGGTATGGATGTTGGGCAGGGCTCCTATGTCCTGGCAGACGCCTTTCCCCTCCTTTTTTTTTTTGGGCAGAGATTTTTTCATCCACATTGATCGATGTGAATGAAGAAATCTGTGCCGTTCATTTTTTCTTTTAGCCCAGAGGCTGAACGGAAAAAAAAAATCTCATTACCTGTATGCTCAATATAAGGAGAATAGCAGAAACTCCCAATGCTGGCCATACATGTAATGATTGCTGAGACCCTCAAATGCCAGGGCAGTACAAACACCCCACAAATTACACCATTTTGGAAAGAAGACACCCCAAGGTACTCGCTGAGGGGCACATTGAGTCCATGAAAGATTGAAATTTTTGTCCCAAGTTAGCGGAAAGTGAGACTTTGTGAGAAAAAAATAAATCAATTTCCGCTAACTTATGCAAAAAAATAAAAAATTCTATGAACTCACCACGCCCCTCATTGAATACCTTGGGGTGTCTTATTTCCAAAATGGGGTCACATGTGGGGTATTTATACTGCCCTGGCTTTTTAGGGGCCCTAAAGCGTGAGAAGAAGCCTGGGATCCAAATGTCTAAAAATGCCCTCCTAAAAGGAATTTGGGCACTTTTGTGCATCTAGGCTGCAAAACAGTGTCACACATGTGGTATCGCCGTACTCAGGAGAAGTTGGGGAATGTGTTTTGGGGTGTCATTTTACATATACCCATGCTGGGTGAGATAAATATCTTGGTCAAATGCCAACTTTGTATAACAAAATGGGAAAAGTTGTCTTTTGCCGAGATATTTATCTCACTCAGCATGGGTATATGTAAAATGACACCCCAAAACACATTCCCCAACTTCTCCTGAGTACGGCGATACCACATGTGTGACACTTTTTTGCAGCCTAGGTGGGCAAATGGGCCCACATTCCAAAGAGCACCTTTCGGATTTCACAGGGCATTTTTTGCAGATTTTGATTTCAAACTACTTCTCACGCATCTGGGCCCCTAAAATGCCAGGGCAGTATAACTACCCCACAAGTCTGTCGGCTCTTCTCCTCTCAATAGTGCACGGGGATCAGGTAGGCTTTATCAAAGGTAGAGAGGGTAGAGATAATACAGTCAGGGTACTAAATATAGTACAATTTTCTGCTAACCGTTCTAGACCTCTCCTCCTGCTGAGCACGGACGCAGAAAAAGCGTTCGACAGAATCAATTGGTCTTTCCTGAAACACGTCCTAAGACAATTTGGCCTACCTGATCCCTTTGTACAATCCACCTTCGCAATGTATGCCCGGGCCTCGGCTTCTGTTTTGATTAATGGAGATCTATCAGACCCCTTTTTCATCCAAAATGGCACTAGACAAGGCTGTCCCCTTTCTCCTTTGCTCTTCGTACTGGCTCTGGAGCCGCTTCTCCTAAAAATGAGAGAGGACAAAGGTATCCGGGGAAAAAATATATTTTAGAGGGGGGATCTGTGGGTGGCACTGTTAGAGGGGGGATCTGTGGATGGCACTGTTAGAGGGGGGATCTGTGGATGGCACTGTTAGAGGGGGGATCTGTGGGTGGTACTGTTAGAGGGGGATCTGTGGGTGGCACTGTTAGAGGGGGATCTGTGGGTGGCACTGTTATATATGTGCCATCCACAGACCCCCCCACCCCATAACAGTGCCATACACAGACCCCCCCAGCCCATAACTGTGCCATCCACAGATGTCCCCCATAAAAATGCCATCCACAGATCCCGCCACCCCCCCGCCGCTCCGGTATACCAATATAAAATGTCTTATTCAATTAATAGTTATTAAACATGCCCCCCAACTCCTAATAGTACCGTACATCCTAACCGCTTCAGTACAACGCAGGCAGGCAGGTTGGGCGGCCGGCGCATCACTCACTGACGTCACTTGCCTGCGCCGCCTGCTTCATTTATAAAGTTGGCGGCGCAGGCACCCCCCGCTCGCTCGTACATCGCAGCCAGCAATGTAAAACTGGCAGCATTCGCCCCATAAGACGCAGGGGCATTTTCCCCCCATTTTGGGGGGTGAAAAAGTGCGTCTTATGGGGCGAAAAATACGGTATACATATATTTTTTTACCTAATTATAAATGTGCATATATGGGCAAATGTTAGATTTTTTTAACCTTTTTTTTAACTTTTTTCTATTTTTTTTTAGGGGGGGCGGGTGATCGACACAGCAGTGCAGCCTCGATCTCAACACTCACTGAGGAGATCGGAGCTGTGCTGCTGAACTCTGTGATTGGTCCCCTTAAATCTGACTGACCAATCGCAGCGATTCAAAGGCAGGGACCACGCTGATTAGTCCCCTGCCAGCTGCCCGTACAGCTCTACTGTCCGTGACACCCGTTTACATGCTGGTGTCACAGCAAATGGACTTTCGGTGACACTTTGATCTCATGACGTACTGTGTACATCATGATGCTGTAACTAACACTACATCATGATGTACACAGTACGTCTGGTCATTAAGGGGTTAAACACTTTTATAATCAACATGGAAATTGCTGGAGGAAAGTGGCAGATTAGCAGGGAGATTTAACAATGCAACATAACATGTTTTTACGATAATTTGCGACTGTTAGTGCATCATAGCTTAGGTGTACCCATTCAAAACAAGCTGGCATCGTTTTAAGTTTCTACTGTTTAGGATGCCAGAGATGTGCCTAATTTATTAAAAGGCATCTCCCCCAACACTCTAGTTGGTTGAACCACTTTGGCATATGTACTTTACCTTCTCTGAATACCAGCCCTGCTAAGCCCCATACTTTTAGCAAAATAACCACAGAAGATTAAAAAGTGTTTGCAATGTTAGTTTAGATATTTTTTCTTTTTTTTAGTTTTTATATTCTTTTCAATTTATTGTAAAATGATTTAACTTGACACATAGGCTATCTGCACATCACAATAAAAAGTCTTATTTCTAGATCTGTGAAATGGTTTCATTCATGTGGTCCAGCAATTTGTTCAGACACACAGCCACTTTAATGTTCTGGTAATTTTCGATAGAACTGTGAAAAAAATTACTTGACATTATCAACCGAACATGACTATTAATAATGTATCGTATGAACAAACTAGTATATTATTAATGAGTTGCCATGGCAATACTGTATTTAGTAAATGACCTTATCATTGAGTACATGTCAGTGGTGGCAGATAAATTATAATGAGGTTTGATTATTTAAAGACATGCCTCATCAATGCCTACATATCTACCCTCATTGTGGTTGTAACATTTATATGGTTGTTTTTATGTGATGGATGCATACAGAATAAGGGTGGCCTACTGTAAAGATCAAACTGGACCCCATTAATGTTCTGGGTTTTGCCATCCAGGAAAGAGGACCCTGTTTTATTTTCGCCCTTAACAAAAAAGCCAGTGGAAATAATATATCCAAATTCATATAACTTTATTATATATAAAATATGTAGAGAAAGGGCAAGATGGAAAAAGTTATACAGAGAAGCAAAGGGCATGAATACCACAGGACTGTCATGTATCCCCACAGGGCTGATAAGCACTTATCGGGTACCAGGTTCATACTGTGACATGCAAACATCCAATATATATCAAAGAGGTGTGTAGCATACCATATCCACACCCCGATGGGGAATTACACAATACACTGTAATTACCTCAAAAGGAATCCATGGATGGTCCACAGCCAGCGTCGATGGCAACCATCAGAAACATAAATATATATAGTGCCTAATACCGGCTTATCCTCAGCCTATTTAATACACAGGCACCCAATTGTGTGTCTATATGGCCTAATCAATAGCATAGGCCCAATATGAAAGCTGTATAAGGCAGTGTCTCAATTGATGTCTCAATATACACTTAAAACCTAGGACGTACCTGAAGACATGACCAAGCTCAGATAAATATACAAGCCCTAAGCACAAGACCTCGATGCGCGTTTCACCTCAGCGGCTTTGTCAAGTTATTTTCGCCCTTCCCAGAGGTGTAGTTCAGGGTTTAGCACAGGAAGAAGATGAAGGGGCAAACACATCTGAGTGGGTCCCCCAGATGCACATCCTAAAGCTGACTTTCCACACTTAGGCATTGTTCAGGTTTTTTGTTGACATTTTTTTTTAAAAGCTTCCTTACTGAGCGATTTATAATTTTTGCATTTTCACTTTTCATGGCAAACAGTGAAAGGAAAAAAGTTAAAATGGCCAACTCACCCTTTTTTGGCCGCTTCACCTCCCAAATAAATTAGATAAAAAGTGATCAAAAAGTCAAACACAATCCAAAATGGTTTTAATGAAAAGTACAGATCGCCCCACAAAAAATGAGCCCTTGCACAGCTCCATACACATAACGACAAACTGCATTGAATTCTTTTCAAGGCTTTTATTTTTTTAAGTATTAAAACACAAGAAAAACTATATAAATGTGGTATTGCTATAATTGTACTGATCAGGAGAAAAAAAAGTAACAAGTCAGTTGTACCATATAGGAAACGCCATAAAAATAAAACCCATAAAACTGTGTCGGAATTTATCTTTTTTTCCAATTTCACTCCATTTGGAATTTTGTTCCAGCTCCCCAGTGCATCGTATGTAATATAAAACAGTGCTCCCAAAAATCAAGCTGTCATATGGCTAATGTGAACAGAACAATTAAAATGTTATGGCCCCGGAAAGGCAGGGAGTAAAAACAATAATGCAAAAAGTATCATAAAAAAGCAAACATGGGGTGAAAAGGGTAAATGTCTGGGATCTGCGTTATCGCCAATTGCAGAGTAGTTGGCTACTTGCAGTCCTATGTAATACCACAGATAACACAAGGATAGCAGGGCCCAGATGCAAGGTGCTCACTCAGCCTCTCTGTGCCATTGCTGCCTGAGGGCCAACTGAAAGAGGAGGCCCATCACAGTAGCACTGTATTTTAATACTTCAGGCTGAAGTTCCATACTCTTGGAGCCAAAACTATTCATAATATTGGGAGCAGACTATTGTACGTATAGACTACAGTAGAGGTCGCTTCCAGATACTCCAGACCACACTTATAAGAGCAGAGCCGACCAAGAGGTATATTACTGCTGCCAAGGCAGGCAGCTCCCATGCTCCAATCCTGCCTTCCCTCTCAGGTCTTTGCAGGATGCCCAGCACTCAACGTCTAAATATGATGTTGTGATGTCAGGCGCAGCCAGCACCAGCACAACCCTGACGTACTGTGCCTTCAGTTTCTCGAGCACAATCCTCTGATCCCTTAACTCCTCCCACACATGTAATTGCTCACATGACTGTGACAATAGGTCCTGAAACCATAATTTGGTGTTTAGTATAGCTCCTGGTAAAGAATATGTCACAGTGAGGGGCAGAGCCTTCTTAGGAGAAGGGCAGGAGTGCCTAGACCTCGTGCTAGAATGTAAGGTTGTGCCTAGAAATTTGAACTTAAGGGCTTTATTTCGTTAATGGTTTGGGTTCCAGGGAAATTGCCTGTATAGGCATCTATGGCGTTTGTATAGTCATTATTGCGACTATTCCAGTGGAGTCCACCCCTGTTCAGTGGGCCTTGGGCAGCCACCCTCCCTGCCATCCGCTACATCTCTTTCCCTTACTTACCATGACCCTTTGGCCAACTACACACCTGCTTACTAAAGCGTGACTCCTGCACAGGTTATTAATATCCAGTAGAAATGGGTATTTAACCAACAAAGACAACAAGCAACAAATAGTTGAGCAATCTACTAGACTGAGACTTACAAATTATATTCAGAATAGGTATGAACCTAGTTTTAATCTGGAACCAAAGAAAAAAGCCTCACTACAATGCCGTAAGGTAGGGCAAATGGAAAACCAACCGTACAAACCTAAAAGTGTTGCTAAAAAACAACCATAGAATGCCCAGTATATTCAAAAATATATATACTTTATTTTATCATAAATAGATCATGATTACACAGATATAAAAGATTACACAGAATTTATTTGAAAAAGTCAGCAGAAAACCTGAATGCCGTAGTCCCCCGGCCGGTGTCTCAGTGACCCGCAAAAAAGGTGGAACACATGTCAGGTGTATGTGTAGTATGCAGGTGGGGTGATTCACAGGTAAGCGGTATCTGGTACTAACCACTAAAAGTAACTGTGATCATCACTCCATTGCATAGCCACTAAGTGAGTATATAGGTGTAGGGCTCTTAGTGATACATAAATGGTAACAAACAAGTAACATAGTATGTATCTGAAGTACTCAAATAAATAAGCCCCCATACGCCAAACCATCTAATAAAGGCTATAAGCAAAACTCGCCCATAGGCACCTGCTGGAAAATCATAACATACCAAGAGACATGATGAAGGGCAGAGACAACGGGCACATGACAGGCTGGAGACCCCGATGCGCATTTCGCCTCAGCTTCGTCAGGAGGTTAATGAAGTGTGGCCATGGCCCCCTCTTTATACCCCCCATGAAGCTTCAAGGCATAGACTAATTGCATGTAGCAGCTGATACTTGTTTATAGAGCGCTTGTGCCTGATGATTTGCGCAGAGTGCATCATGGAGGCGCCGCATTCATCAGGAGGAGGGGTGGAACGCAAGTCATGTGTTCCAGCCCACCTCCCAAGGAAACATAGCGGCGTCCCCATGTGGCCCGGCGCACAGCGCATCACAGCACAGCGCTACATCAGCCAATCCAGCGTGAGTAGTATCCGGCTATGATAATATCAGAACCTGATTGTACATATCAAACAAATTAATTCACACAAGGATAGCCCTAAGCGAAGTCTACATAGGGTTATTGGCAATATGAGGCACCAATAAAAAGCTGAATGCATACTAATATCAAGGGGGAGGGAGATGAGAGCATAACATCATGATTTCTGAGGGGTAAAAAAGGTTTACACACCTATAAATACAGGATTCCATGGAAATACACAATCATAAATGCAGCACTAGATATATCATGATCTATCCCAAATATGCAAAATCCAAGTACTCCAATTCCGATATACACTATAGATGGACTCCATACAATCCCAATATACATCACTAACAAGTACCATACATGATTATATAAACATGAATAACGAAATAATTTATATAATAGTGCATAAACAATGTAAAGACCTGATCACATACTGATATATTCAGGGTGTGCACTGTAGATAAGTGCTATACATAATTGCAGAAAATGATAATAATACATGTGGACGTCTCATAACAGTATGGTCCAAATGCTTATTATAAATAAGTGCCGTAGCCGATTATGGAAACGTCCATAAATACAAATAAATGTATAATAGATACCTCCCAGAGTTCCTAAACCATAATTAATATAGAAGGTATAAAATATATACCATATAACGCGTCTATCACCCGATGAAAAATGTATCAAGTATGGGCAATCATTTACAATAATATCACACTGGGATTGCCATAATCCATAATGAATGGTGATCAATGTGCCCGAGTATGCCTGGGCGGCATAGCCTATTGTTAACCCAGCATAATCAGGCACATTGCCACCCATCTAAAGTGCTGAATACATAAAAAGTGATGAAAAACAATTACCATATTTAATTCACCACCATCATAACGTGATACCAATATATTAACTGGCCTAAATGACTAAAGCAGTCAGGCCAATATATTGTAGCAAGTGCTATACCAAATTGCTACAACAATACATAAGGTGACATGATGATCCGTCTTCATATTCACATTGTGTTTGGTTTCCATCACCATATTCACGGCGTGCAAAAAAATCATTCCTCTCCTCGCAATTCTCCAATCATCATGACATGGCCACACGAAAACTAAGTAAATAAAAAACATGTTAAAATCACTGAAAAATTCAGTAAGTACGCTAACCTAAATAAAGGATTTGAAACTCAAAGCCTCATTCAATCCATGAGGGGTCACAGTATTGAGCAGAACCATCCACTTTGTTTCCTTTTGGAGGAGACAACGTTTAATGTTGCCCCCCTAATTCCCAAACGTACCCAATCTATCCCTTTGAATGAAATTCCTCTAGGATTGCAGTTATGTACCTCCCTAAAGTGTTTTGCCACTGGTTTTAATTTCCTGAGTTTGTCGCACTCAGTGATCTCAGCAGCCGCCTTAATATCACGGATAGGCTCCAAAACTCTCGTCTTGAGTGCCCTTGTGGTCATCCCAATGTAAATCAGGCCACAAGGGCATTCAGCATGACAAACCACTGCCTCTGTTTTACAGGAGATATGGTGCACAATTTTGTACTCCTTCTCCCTGTTTATGTTGGTAAATTTGTCTGATCTTGTTATATATTTACATGCGGTACAGTCCCCACAGGGAAAGAATTCCCACTGTGGGCCCTTATCTCCAAAAATTCCACCTTTTGTGGGTGCTACATAGTGGCTCCTGGTCACTATGTCTCTCAGATTTTTGGCTCTCTTCCAGGTAACCAACGGTCTCTCAGAAATAACCTTCCTCAGGTCCCTGTCTGTTCAAAGAACCTGCCAATGCCTTTGGAGAATACCCTACAATTGTCTCCATTGGGCATTGAAATTAGTGATTAACCTAGGAAAACCATACTCTTTTTCTTTCTTACGGGGAGGATGATTTAACAGGCTATCCCTGGAGGAGTTCTTGGCCCTGATGTAGCCCTTTCTGATCACTTTGTTACTGTAGCCCCTCTCCCGGAATCTCCTAGATAAATCTGTTGCCTCCCGCTCAAAACTCGCTTCGCTGGAACATATTCGCCTGGCCCTGCAAAATTGTCTGATGGGTATGGCACGGGAGACCTGTGGATGATGCGAGGAAGAGGAGAAAAATAATGAATTGGTCGCTGTGGGCTTCCTATGTATATCAAAACCCAACAGGCCATTATTCTCCACAGTGATTGCAAGATCCAGGAAATCAACACGTTCCCCACTATAAATCCACGTGAGTTTAATGTTCTGATCGTTAGAATTGAGATCGTGCAGGAACCCCTGCCAAATGAACAGCACGTCATCTATATATCTCGACCACGAGACCACGGCATCATGACCCTAAAAATTCAGGACAATCTCCCTTTGCCACAGCCCCACGAAAAGGTTGGCGTATGAGGGCGCACAAATCGCCCCCATCGCCGTTCCCCTGAGCTGTAGGAAATAGCAATCCTTAAAAGTGAACGCATTGTGTTTCAATGCAAATTCTAACAGTGTCATGATTAAATCAATCAAGTCACTATCCAAATTAGTTGTGTTCAAAAAGAATCGTGACGCTCGTAGTCCGTGGTCGTGACAGATAGACGTATACAGGGACTTGACGTTGCACGTAACCAGAACCATATTACTGTCCAAATGAATACCATCAAGTCTCTTAAGGACATCAGTGGTATCACGTACAAAAGAAGGCAAGGTCTCTACACATTTTTGTAGGTAGAAGTCCACAAAGCGGCAGACAGCCTCACACAGACTCCCAATCCCAGATACTATGGGTCTCCCTGGGGGTATTTTGGGATCCTTATGTACTTTAGGAAGTAAATAAAATGTGGTAAGTACTGGAAACTCGGTAATCAGGCCCTCCCACATTTTCATACTGATGATACCATTCTCATATGCATACCTAAGATCCCATCCAACTCACTCTTGTATTGTATCGTGGGATTGGAGTCCAATTTCTGGTAGCAGGATACATACCCCAATTGCCGGAAAGCTTCCTTTTTATACATTTGCATCGGCCAGACCACAACATTGCCCCCCTTGTCCGCAGGTTTAATGATGATATTTTTCATGTTTTTAAGTTCTTTCAAAGCAAGCCGTAGCTCCTTGCTTAGATTATAATGTGAGCTAATATCACATAATTTTTCCAGATCTTTTTTAACTAGTTTTACAAATATATCAACTGCTGGAAAAGATGTTGTGGTAGTTTTAATCTGCACTAATTAAAATCAGCCTAGGTAGAGATACATGCCCAAAATGGAGGCACAATACTCAAAAGCACAATGCAAAATTTTAAGTTAACACCCGACTAGACTTAATATTTGTCAGGACAATTATTGGGAACAAGTGTTAAAAGGAACGCTCAATCCCGATAACTGGCTTATATAATCCTGCTGCCGATCATTCAAGAGATGCTCAAACATTTGTTAGCCGGCTGAATTGCACCTTTCATTAGGATGAAAGGTCCTTAATTATCTCCCTGTGTAATTGGGGATGTGCTGCCGATAATCATTAGAAGAGAATGGTGAAAGAACACCTGCAATAACAATTGTTCATTCCCCATTCAATTTCCATCTGCCTGTGTCATAGGCCAATGCAAACGAGTGCCTTGTCCTGTCCGAACAGTGGGCAATGTAATAGGCTCCTCAATGAACATCTGAATAGCTGCTGGCTTGAAGTTGTGTGACCCTTTATTGTGTTTCTCGACCTTTTATGATCAACAGCAACTTTCTTTGAAGTAGAATGAATGTAACAATTTAAACTATAAAAATGTATCCTGTAAACCGTGACTGTCAACCAATCTAGCTCACAGAGTGGAATTTACCAACATGCTGTCTATCCACGATGATGCTCTCCTGAGGTCCATGGCTCCCGCAAGAATTCCCGGCAGAAGCGTTGTACAGGCTTGCTATGCTTCACTGAATGCTCTTGGACCAATGAGCCTTATTTTGATCCTATCTAACTCTGCTCAACTTTTCCTTTCTAGATGTCATTGGAGATGTTGACTTGCGATATACTGAATACTAAGATGGAAAATTAATAGGATGAATGTCAGAAGTTTAAAAAGAACATTTATAAGGCCCTATTTGTACCATCTCCTTCTATTTCTTTAATGATAAAAGTTGTGTTGCTTTAACAGTAGATCATATGGAATAGACGCTGTAAAGATAAAAGTATACACGAGCCAGCTCGTGTCTTAGAGGACCTGCACAAAAATGCGGATTGTACAATTTTTTTCCCTGCAGATTCTCATGCGGAAATATCTCAGCATAATACAGCATCAGCATACTGTAAGAAATTACACTAATCTTATGTACTGTTTGCTTTCTTCTTCCATGTGTAAAGTGACCTGCCGTGCAGAATTTGAAATTATTCTTTTCAATGGAAGGGTGAGATCTGCTGATAATCCTCATCTAACTGCAACAAAATCCACAAGTAACACATGCAATTTTTTTCTGTGAAAATGCACAGAAATCTGCATAAAAAACCCTCAGAATTTATATTTAGAAATCTGCACTTGTGTGCAGGGACCCTTTAGTTGACCTGCACTTGGTTTAATTTTAAAAAGTTAATTATTATCTCTCATCTATAGTTTGACATGTTGATACCCTCCTCAAATAAAAGTAAAAAAAAATAGTGTTTACAGTGTAAGGGTGCAATCACATGATCATAAGTGTTTTGTAGTCCACACGGATATGGGCCGTATGTGTTCTGCATTTTGTGGACCGCACATGGCTGGCACTATATAGAAAACACCTATTTTTGTCCCCAATTGTGGACAAGAACAGGACATGGTCTATATTTTTTTTGCGGGCCAGCGGAACGGAACCACGGATGTGGACAGCACACAATGTGCTGTCCACATATTTGGCAACCCCCATTGATATGAATGGGTCCACACCCGTTCTGCAAAATTGCGGAACAAATCAGAATAACGGTTGTGTGAATGCAACACCATAAATTGAAACTTCCAATGGCTTTAATATTTGCATGAACTGCATGTTACTGTATGTAGTTGAAATCCTCTACTTTAGTTCTCACCTCGGCAGCACAAATAATAAAATTGGAACAATATAGAGATTAGCTTTGCCCCTGCACGAGAAAGACATGCAGCTTTTTTTTATGTTCTTCCTTCTGTTTTGTATAGATGAGCAAATGTCCAAATATTCGTTTGGGGTCTGATTCGATCAAATCAGCTGTCAAATTCAATATGGTCCAAATAAATTCCTTCCGAATTGAAAGAGTCGTAATTGCCCTGTAAAGTTGTGAATAACACTACAAAGTCGCCTATCTATATCTAACCCCTTTTAATTAAAAAATGGTTCAAAAATTTGGCAGCAGAAGTTAATTTGTGAGAAGTAGGGATGAACTTCACCGGGTTCAGCCGAACTTCAGGTCAAAGTTCGGGTTCGGGACCCGAACTTGACCTGAACTTCACCCCGAACTGTCAATGTGGACCCAAACTTCACTTTATTATTTTCTGTTATAATATGGCTATAATGGAAAATAATATCATTCTTAAGACAGAATGCTAAATAAAATGGACATTGAGGGGTTAAAAATAATAGAAATAAACACACCTCATCCACTTGATCGCATAGCCTTGATCGTGCACGTCTTCTTTCTAGAGGGATTCTATCTTTAATCAGCAGGACCTGCGGTCATATGGTGAGCGCGGTTATGTCACTGCAGGTCTTTTTGCAGGTCCTAAAGAAAGAAGACGTGCGCGATCAAGGCTGTTCGATCAAGTGGATGAGGTTCTAATGAATTTTTGATGAGTTTTTATTTTTAACCCCTCAATGTCTATTTTATTTACCATTCTGTCTTAAGAATGCTATTATTTGAAAATAATTAAATCACCCGAACACCGAACCCAAACATCAGTGGAAAAGTCCGGGTTTCCGAACTCGCAAAGTTCGGTATGAACCCGATCTTTAACAGGAGTCCACTATTTTGAGAAATCATAAAAGTTTTGGATACATGAAATTATAATCTTTTGGGAAAATTGTAATGAAAACATTACAATTTTCCCAAAAGATTATCATTTCATGTATCCAAAACGTTTATGATTTCTCAAAATAGTGAACTCCTGTTAAAGGGAATCTGTTGCCAGCTACCTCTCTTTCCATCTGTTTACGCAGACATGTGGCTGGGGTTCACCTGATTAAAAAGCTGTTTTTCTTTTGATGATCAGAGTTAGTGATGAGCGAGCCAGTTCGTCCTGCTTTAGATGAACCTGATTTGTTTATCTTCATAACTAATTTTTATTGCGATCCCTATCTTCATATGTGCATTAAATGTATGGCTTCTGATGACGCTTTTTCAATATGGCCGTAGTTAACGCGAGACTTCATTAATGCATGTGCCATTACTGTGAGTACCGTGCATGCATTAATGTATTACATAACAAATCAAAACTTGCATCGTTAAAGAATCTGGGTACGGATTTGTTATATATACATTAATGCATACGCCACTACTAACAACAACGGCACATGCACAAGACTAATGAGGTCACCCGTCAATAGCGGCCATATTGAAAGAGCCTCATCGAAGGCAAAAGTTTTTAAAACATGTTCGGAGATAAAGATCATAATTAGGGTTGAGAGCGAACCCGAACTGTAAAGTTCCGGTTCGTACCGAACTTTAGGGTTTTTGGACCCCGGACCCGAACCCGAACATTTCAGTGTCCAGTGCAGCATGTGACCCAGCCTCTATATAAGCTTGAGTCATGTAGCGCTGCACGTCACTCTGCTGTTACTAGTGTAGGGAGAGGATGCTGCTGCTGCTGTGAGAGAGAGAATAGGACAGAATCTGTGATCAGAACTCCAATGGAACTCAGCGATCTACATACATTTAGTTGTGTGGGTGCAGTGCACAATATATTTACCCTGCCCTGAGCCCAGTGACAGAAAAAAACAAAACTTTTATCCGTCTGTTAGTTAGGTGGGCGGCCGAGGCGGCCATTTTATGCAAGCTCAGTGTACCAGCACTGCATCTGACCTTTTGTGACATTCAAATCCAAGCTTGAAATACTGCACTAATAATCTGGTTTTAAAAAAACTCACTTTTTTGGCAATATCCAACATCTGGTGCCTTTGCAGGATTAGTCAGTGTGCAATTTAAGCTAGAAATACAGCCATAATTTTCTTTTTTTTTTAAAACACCCTTTTTGGGCAAAATACACACATTTTACAGCCCTTGCTGCATCAGCACATGTGAAATTCAAGGGTTATATAGTGCTGTCATATTCAGTTATAAAAAAACAAAAACCATTTTGGGCAAAAAACTTAATTTTGCAGCCTTTGCTGCATATGTCGTTGAAAGATACACACTTTAGATACTGTGGTTCTATTCAGTTATTTGAAAAACAACCATTTTGGGCAAAAAACTTTAATTGCGGCCTAGTCTGGATCAGTCCGTGTGAGATACACACTTTAGATACTGTGGTTATATTCTATTAATAAAACACCCTTTTGAGGCAAAATACACAATTTTACAGTCCTTGCTGCATCAGCACGTGTGAAATTCAAGGATTTTTATACTGCTGTCATATTCTGTTAATAAACAAACACCCATTTTGTGCAAAAAACAGAATTTTGCAGCCTTTGCTGCATATGTCATTGTAAGATACACACTTTATATACTGTGGTTCTATTCAGTTATTTGAAAACATCCATTTTGGACAAAAAACTTTAATTGCGGCCTAGTCTGGATCAGTACATGTGAGATACACACTTTAGATACTGTGACGGATAGCAGTTTGGCGCATGTCCTTCCACCACCGAGGATTGCAGGGCGCTTCGGTTTGCCTCCTGTTCTTCCTCCTCCTACTCCGCTTCCTCATTCTCTACTGCCTCCTCATCCGGTCAGTGTAACACCTTCACCACCAACTTCAGCACAGCCAGGTGTAAACGACAGCAGGCAGTTTTAAAACGTATCTATTTGGGGGACAAACCCCACACCGCGCAGGAGCTGTGGACGGGCCTTGAACAACAGACCGATGAGTGGTTTGTGCCAGTTAGCCTCAAGCCCGGCCTGGTGGTGTGCGATAATGGGCGAAATCTCGTAGCAGCTCTGGGACTAGCCGGTTTGACGCACATCCCTTGCCTGGCACATGTGCTGAATTTGGTGGTGCAGAGATTTATTAAAAATTACCCCGATATGTCAGAGCTTCTGCATAAAGTGCGAGCTGTCTGTGCACGCTTTCAGCGTTCTCACCCTGCTGCTGCAGCGTAACTTCGGCCTTCCCGTTCACCGCCTCATATGCGACGTGCCCACAAGGTTAACTCCACCTTGCACATGCTGGCCAGACTGCGAGCAGCAGTAGGCGATAGTGGAGTTTCAGCTGCAGCATGCACGGGTGAGTCGCTCTGCGGAACAGCACCACTTCACCACCAATGACTGGGCCTCCATGCGAGACCTGTGTTCCTTGTTGCACTGTTTCGAGTACGCCACCAACATGGCCAGTGCCGATAACGCCGTTCTCAGCGTTACTATCCCATTTCTATGCCTCCTTGAAAAAACGCTGCTGGCGATGATGGAAGACGATGTGACACAGGAGGAGGAGGAGGAAGAAAAGAGATCAGTTCGTTGGGTTTCCGGCCAGTCATTCACAAGTGGCTCCGAGAGTACACTATTGTCCAGCCAGGGCACAGTTCTGGAGGATGAGGAAGTGAAGGATGAGGAGGAGGAGGAACCACGTTCCTCTGTCAAAACCTTTGTCAGCACGCCACAACAACCAGCACCACCAACTGATATGGAACATCTTAGCAGGAGGCAGCATTTGACTAACATGGTTTAGCAGTATGTGTGCACATGCCTACACGTACTGAATGATGCGTCTGCCCCCTTCAACTTCTGGGTTCCTGCACTCACAAATGCCAGGTACACTATTGTCCAGCCAGGGCACAGTTCTGGAGGATGAGGAGGAGGAGATGGAGGAGGATTAACCATGTTCACAGCAGGGTGGCACCCAGACCAGCTCATGGCCATCACTGGTGCATGGCTGGGGGGATACAGAGGACACAGACGATACACCTCCCACAGAGGACAGATTTTCATTGCCTCTGTGCAGCCTGGCACACATGAGCGATTACATGCTGCAGTGTCTCCGCAACGACCGCCGAGTTGCCCACATTCTAACTTGTGCTGATTACTGGGTGTCCACACTGCTGGATCCCTGTTAGAATGACAAAGTACCTTCCTTAATTCCCTCACTGGACCATGATCGTAAGATGCGCGAGTACAAGCGCACACTGGTAGATGTGCTGCTGGTGGCATTCTCACAGTGAAAGCACCAGGCAAAGGCAGAGGAGGAGGAAGAGGTCACCAATGCTGCTGGGGCACCGCCAGCACCTCAAAAGGCAGGGTTAGCATGGCCGAAATGTGGAAAACCTTTGTCAGCACGCCACAACAACCAGCACCACCAGCTGATATTGAACGTCTTAACAGGAGGCAGCATTTGACCAACATGGTTTAGCAGTATGTGTGCACATGCCTACACGTACTTAATGACAGGTCTGCCCCTTCAACTTCTGGGTCTACAAATTGGGCACATGGCCTGAGTATGCCATTTACGCCTTTGGAGATGCTGGCCTGCCCTAAAGCCAGTGTATTATCTAAACGTATGTTTAGCACGACAGGCAGCATTATCACAGACAAGCGCAGCCGCCTGTCCACAGTCAATGTTGATTTCTACATATTTTATTTCATTTTATGTAATTTCACTACTTTGTCTGTTACACTTTTGGGTGAGATTCGACAATTTTTGGGTGTGATATATCACTGCTATACTTAGTAGACAGGATAAAAAAATGCACAAATTTGTCTGTTACATTTTTCGGATGAAATTCACCTATTTTTGGCGGTAATGTACCACTGCTATACCTAGTAGACAGGTTAAAAAAAATTCACTTGCGTAGGTCAGGGACCGTTGCCCAGTTGCGCCCCGTCACCTAGGGCGGATGGTGCAAGTAGGCAGGGACAGGGTTGAGGGTGGCAGTTTAGGGGGTGCACTTCCTCTCTATCTTCCTTACCCGTGACATCGTCCTCCTAGATCAAGATTATTATTTTTTATTTTTACATATTTTATTGTTATTTAAAGTCATTTCCCTATCCAATTGCAACGTTTCTAGAGCACTTGCCATGCTCTTAACCACACTTTGCTGGCATTTGCAGCCCTCTAGCCCTTTCCATGACATTTTTACAGCCATTTTAGTGCTCAAAAGTTCCCTTCCCCATTGACTTTAATAGGGTTCTGGTTCGGGGTCTAGTTCGTTTCCCGAACTCTAACTTTTTTCTGAAGTTCGGCCGAACCCCTCGAACTCGAACATCCAGGTGTCCGCTCAACTCTAATCATAATTAAAATGAGTTACGAATTGGGTTCGTCTAAATCAGGGTGAACCGGTTCACTAATCTGCATTGATACTTTTTCTTGTGATTGTGCACATTATAAATATACATTTTGGTTCTGAAGCATCGATTCTCTCATCTCTAATTTTAACAAATGCTAACTTCATAGATACGTTTGCTCTTTTTGCAATTATTACATCTAAAACAAAACTTTATTTACTGCTATCAGATATCATGATAGAAAGGCAGAGGTTTTTCTGTAAAGTAAAGGCTAGACTGTATTGCAGGAACAACCTAGAGGATGGATGTCGTGTTATCTTTCTTTAACACCAGTTTTATTTTAAAGTGATATCATCTCACTTTTGAATTGCATAGCCTAAACTGTCTTTTGAAAAATGTCAGAAATATTTGATTATCGTTAACATCTACTTCATATAAATGCTGCAGGGCTTTTCAACTGCAATAATTATCATTTGTCTTCACTTTATAACTGCACTTCACAAACACATTGCTAACTCTCATGGTATATCTTTAGCAGAGGTCGAGCAGTGCATCTGTGCTTCACGGTTTTGAGCAAACTGCGCTTGCAGAGTTAGAATTTGGATACATGGCGATCTTGTCTGTGGCATTACGTGACAAGAGTTCACTGTGTAGCAGTGCAGCCAGTTAAAGGGGTTATCCAAAGTGTAAAACGTGCCCCCCAATGCCCCGACCCCTCATATAGATTATACTTACCCCGGCGTCACTCCTCATCCCCGCACGGCCGCCGCTGCATATCTCCGTCGCATGGATCAAAACATCCGGCCACGGGGGGAGTAGCTAATAGCAGGCCACAATGAGAACGAGCCTCCCTAGCGTCACCAGCAATGCTAGGGAGGCTAACACCCCCCCCCCCCCTCCCCATTGCTGGATGTTTTGATCCTTGCAACGGAGAGATGTAGCGGTGGCTGTGAGGGGATCAGGAGCAATGTGGGTGCCGGAGAGAGGGGTAATTCTATCTATATGACGGGCCCGGGCATTGGGGGGCATGTTTTGCACTTTGGATAACCCCTTTAACTGAAGGAGGTCGCAGCATGACCCCATTCAGTTCAATGGCTGCAGTGTTACACAGTGATCTCTGTTCATGTTACGAGTGTTGCAGCCATGATCGCCATGTAGCGCCAGCCTAATGCTCAGTAACTTTTCTCCATGCTCCTTGGTTTGGGGGAAGTGTTTCGATGAACACATTTAGCCAAAAAATATTGTTTAGCAATTGTATTTTACGTGGGTATGCATAAACCATAAAAGTCATGTAACCGGACTTGTCGATGGACTTCTTGAGCACAGGCCATGGATCTTTTGCCCATTGCCACAGGTTTTCACATCCCCAGGACACAGCTGCTTTCTTGTTTCAGAGCTAATGTCATCTACTGCAGAATAAAGAGAGAAACCAGGCCCTAGGAAATGCCGTATTTTGTGCCCTATAAGACGCACCTGCCCATGGGTTTTTGAGGAGGAAAATAATAAGAATTTTTTTTTTAACCAAAAGGTGTTCTTTTGGTGGGTTTTGAACTACCGTCATGGTGGTCTGTGGATGATACTATTATGGGGGATCTGTGGATGGCACTGTTATGGGGGCATTTGTGGATGGCGCTGTTATGGGGGCATCTGTGGATGGCGCTGTTATGGGGGCATCTTTGGATGGCGCTGTTATGGGGGCATTTGTGGATGGCACTGTTATGGGGGCATCTGTGGATGGCACTGTTATGGGGGATCATTGTGGTGGCATCTGTGGATGGCACTGTTATGGGGGCATCTGTGGATGACACATACAGGGAGTGCAGAATTATTAGGCAAGTTGTATTTTTGAGGATTCATTTTATTATTGAACAACAACCATGTTCTCAATGAACCCCAAAAACTCATTAATATCAAAGCTGAATATTTTTGGAAGTAGTTTTTAGTTTGTTTTTAGTTTTAGCTATTTTAGGGGGATATCTGTGTGTGCAGGTGACTATTACTGTACATAATTATTAGGCAACTTAACAAAAAACAAATATATACCCATTTCAATTATTTATTTTTACCAGTGAAACCAATATAACATCTCAACATTCACAAATATACATTTCTGACATTCAAAAACAAAACAAAAACAAATCAGTGACCAATATAGCCACCTTTCTTTGCAAGGACACTCAAAAGCCTGCCATCCATGGATTCTGTCAGTGTTTTGATCTGTTCACCATCAACATTGCGTGCAGCAGCAACCACAGCCTCCCAGACACTGTTCAGAGAGGTGTACTGTTTTCCCTCCTTGTAAATCTCACATTTGATGATGGACCACAGGTTCTCAATGGGGTTCAGATCAGGTGAACAAGGAGGCCATGTCATTAGATTTTCTTCTTTTATACCCTTTCTTGCCAGCCACGTTGTGGAGTACTTGGACGCGTGTGATGGAGCATTGTCCTGCATGAAAATCATGTTTTTCTTACCTTGCAGACTTCTTCCTGTACCACTGCTTGAAGAAGGTGTCTTCCAGAAACTGGCAGTAGGACTGGGAGTTGAGCTTGACTCCATCCTCAACCCAAAAAGGCCCCACAAGCTCATCTTTGATGATACCAGCCCAAACCAGTACTCCACCTCCACCTTTCTGTCATCTGAGTCGGACTGGAGCTCTCTGCCCTTTACCAATCCAGCCATCTGGCCCATCAAGACTCACTCTCATTTCATCAGTCCATTAAACCTTAGAAAAATCAGTCTTGAGATATTTCTTGGGCCAGTATTGACTTTTTAGCTTGTGTGTCTTGTTCAGTGGTGGTCGTCTTTCAGCCTTTCTTACCTTGGCCATGTCTCTGAGTATTGCACACCTTGTGCTTTTGGGCACTCCAGTGATGTTGCAGCTCTGAAATATGGCCAAACTGGTGGCAAGTGGAATCTTGGCAGCTGCACGCTTGACTTTTCTCAGTTCATGGGCAGTTATTTTGCGCCTTGGTTTTTCCACACGCTTCTTGCGACCCTGTTGACTATTTTGAATGAAACACTTGATTGTTCGATGATCACGCTTCAGAAGCTTTGCAATTTTAAGAGTGCTGCATCCCTCTGCAAGATATCTCACTATTTTTGACTTTTCTGAGCCTGTCAAGTCCTTCTTTTGACCCATTTTGCCAAAGGAAAGGAAGTTGCCTAATAATTATGCACACCTGATATAGGGTGTTGATGTCATTAGACCACACCCCTTCTCATTACAGAGATGCACATCACCTAATATGCTTAATTGGTAGTAGGCTTTCGAGCCTATACAGCTTGGAGTAAGACAACATGCATAAAGAGGATGATGTGGTCAAAATACTCATTTGCCTAATAATTCTGCACGTAGTGTATATAGAATCTTATGTGTCATCCACAAATACCCCAAAACAGTGTCCTTGTGTAGTGAATGGGGGCCGGCATCTGTTTCTGTAATGGCAGCGGGACCCGATGCAGTCACTGTATTCTACTACACCGGCCCCCGCTCTCTGTAGTATACGGTAATCATATCTAACTTGTGGGTATTGTTTAAAGTATTCCAATCATCTTAAATCCAGCGCTGTACTACTTACAACTAACTTCTTGGCAGTCAGGAGGCCGGACGGGTGCTCGTAGCATAACTCACTACGCTCACTGCGCCTGCACCGCCTGCTTTATAAAGTGGCTGGCGCAGGCGCAGTGAGTGTAGTGAGTTATGGTACGAGCGCCCGTCCGGCCTCCTGACTGCCAAGAAGTTAGTTGTAAGTAGTACAGCGCTGGATTTAAGATGATTGGAATACTTTAAACAATACACACAAGTTAGATATGATTACCGTATACTACAGAGAGCGGGGCCCGGTGTAGTAGAATACAGTGACTGCACCGGGCCCCGCTGCCATTACAGAAACAGATGCCGGCCCCCAACACCTCCTCCCTCTCAGCATATTTACCGGATGGTCGCAACATTCGCCCCCATAAGACGCACTGCTATTTTTCCCCTACTTTTGGGGGGAAAATAATACGTCTTCTAGGGCGAAAAATACGGGTAAGAGTGGACTGGCCTTAGAGAGGGGAAGGAATTTCTGGCTGCCATCGGGAACGAGGGGCATCATGGCTGTTATGAGGGACATTGTAGGTGTCATAAGGCTCAGTGTAGCTGTCATGAATTATTTTTTTATTCCTTGCCTTAGATTTGTAGACTGCTTAGCATTTATCTGTAGGCTTATAGGGGGTGTTATTATGGAGGTCCCTGGCAGTCCATGTAGTAATCCAATGAGTCTACGCCATCTCTAATAAGCCTATGGCATTTACAAAAAGTATGTACTTAAACAGTCATGTCAGGAAAGGACAAGGGTCCTGTTTAAAGCAGTTTTCCTGATTTATAGCATTACATTAAGTTGCACAAGTGGTGATTTAAAGGGTATTCCCATTTCAGACATTGATTGCATATCTCTAGCATATGCCATCAGTTTCAGATAGGAGCACACACCACACATGCACTGCATGCTCTCCATTCACTGCTATTGGGAGTTCCGAAAATAGCAAGTGCGCTCCACTATTTTTGGAAGTCCTATAGCTGTGAATAGAAAATGGAGGTTGGCTGCACTTGCACAGCTGCTCTTCCTTTACTTTGGGGGCCCTGTTCTGGAGATATGAACATGTTCCAAAGGTGGAATACGCATCTATCTGACATTAATGGCAAAAAATATATATATATATATATATATATAAATTTAAACTGTGAAATTGAAGCAAAACATCAGATAAGCTGCCAGTTTCCCACTAATCTTTGTAACAAAAATGAAAGAATTGTTCTTGTTTATGTAGCTCCGTGTGGATCCGTAATACAGCATCTAATGGAGCAATCCACTATTTATTCTACATGAAATTGGAGGCGTGCAAAGAACATAGACCTCATAGAGGTTAATCATCACCCTTTTACAATTGGTTAGGACCACGGGAGTGCACATAGCCTGGTGCCTTTTCCTACAGTGTGCAAGCACGGCCACCAATGATGGACTGCAGGGTGGTCGTAATCCCTGGATACGAGCAGTGTATAATGTGATGGAAAAATTAATCCCGCCAGCAAAGGAGGCAATATGGACAATCACAATACATTAGTAAGTGACTTGTATTAACTTTCTCTACATGATAAATGCCATTTGCTGAAGTGAGACATGCCTTTAATAAACCACATATATTAGCACATTTCATGTCTACACAACAGTGTTTTAATATCACATGGAGCTATCCTACTCTTAGGGTACTTTCACACTAGTGTTTTTCTTTTCCGGCGCTGAGTTCCGTCCTAGGGGCTCAAATCCGGAAAAGAACTGATCAGTTTTATCCTAATGCATTCTGAATGGAGAGTTATCCGTTCAGGATGCATCAAGATGTCTTCAGTTAAGTCTTTTTGACTGATCAGGCTTTTCAGAAAACCGTAGCATGCAGTATTTTTACCTCCGGCCAAAAATCCTGAACACTTTGATTGAACGCCGGATCAGGCCTTTTTCCCATTGACTTGCATTAACGCCGGATCCGGCGCTGTGTGTTCAGTCAAACCGGATCCGGCTTTTGCATGTTAAACCAGAAAAATGTGAGAAAAATGTTAAAGTCCATAAATGGCGGATCCGTTTTTTCCATTGCATTTTTCCATTGTGATCAAAATCCTGATCAGGATTCAAATGCAATCCATTTTCACATGTTTTTCCGGATCCGGCGGGCAGTTCCGGTGTCGGAATTGAGCGCCGGATTTAAACAACGCTAGTGTGAAAGTAAACCAACATGTACAGTTATAAGCATCCGCTGAGCTTTCGATGTCTTCACAAAACAAAAAGCATTTGATTTGTTAGACTATAAGGTAATATAACAATATTATAGCACTTTTCATTAACTCACCAGCCCATGCAGTCTAAAAACTATTAAAAATACATTGGCTTGCTAATGCTAAATGAATACACATTAATGTACTGTAAGATGAAACAGAAACAAATAGCTTTCTACTGCTTTCTGCTCAGATTGTAATACTACAGCTAAAGACAATATGTTGGTAGTAGCAGGACAAGGTAATATGGCACACTAGACAGGGCCAGGATGAGGTATTTTGGCGCCCTAGGCAGGACAGACAAATTGACACCCCCCCCCCCCCCCAATCACTTTAAAGTGACATTACTGTACTTCCTAAAAAATAGATTTTTTTTTTTTTTAAAGAAGCAGTTGGGGGCAAATCCAGTGACTTTCAGGTGACGGCTCCATGAATTTCAGTTTCTTCTCCTTTTCTTCTCCATTTAGTCCAGACCATCACAGGCAGATGTCTTTGGTCAGTTGTGTGCACCCCCATCTGCCACATAAGAATAAGCAGACACCAGTATTACTATATGGCACGTGGTGGACTGTTACAGGATCTGTAAACCAGCCCTTAAATTTACACAGGCTAATGTCACCCTGCTGCTCCTCCCAATACTGTGCTTCCTCATGCCCACAAACACTATACTGTCAGAAATAACAGTGCCATACAGATAGTACCCCCATATTAATAGTGCAACCAGTCTGCCCTCATAGTGATAATACTCCCCAAGAGTAACCCCATTAGTAGCAATGCCTACATATAGTACCCAATAATAATAGTTCTCCTAAAGTACCCCTAGTAGTATTAAATATAAACATAGTGAATGCCAATATTTATAATGCCCCTCCTTCAGTGCACCCTGTAGCTCTAATACCCCCTTATAGTTATAACACCCCTGTAATGTATATATATAGATTGCTCCCCCAATAGTTTGAGTACATACATAATGTTCCTCGGGCCCCTCTCTGTAGTGCCAATATATATATATATATATATATATATATATATATATATACCCCCTAGTTCCAAGTTCCAGTATATAATGCCCCTCTTAGTGCCACTATTAATGCTGCCCCTCCTACTGCGAGTATATAATGCTCCCCCCAAGTGCCAGTTTTTAATTCTCCGTCCCCCTTTTGGTGTCACCAGAAGGTCACTGCTTAGTTTAAAAAATAAATCACTTACCTCACTCCCATTCCCTGCCACCGTATGAGCTGCAAGCCACAGACCTCTTCCGATATGTGGACTGAGTTGCCATGTCCTGGCACAGGTGGTCCACATGACATCCCTGCTCCTGTGCCAGTTCTTGCGTGATGACATGCTCATGATCACCTAGCTGCCTAAAGCCTTTGAGGCTGAACGGCCGCAAATGCAGCCATTATTGTGCCCCCTCTTATGGGTAACGAGGTGGACGCATGTGGTAGGCACCTACCCTTGCTTACTTATTGTCCTGGCCCTGGCGCATTTAATACACCATGGTGCATTTAATACACCATCCTACTTTCTTAATTCAGAGGGTAGTTACACTGTATGAATGTAGGTGTTTTAACCTTTTCCAGCAAATGGACACACATGATATCCTATTTGCACTGTACTTACTGCAGTAGGTACATCTAGAAGATGGCACAGCACTGTTCTCTGCTTTTTCGTTATAATATACAGGTCCTTCTAAAAAAATTAGCATATTGTGATAAAGTTCATTATTTTCTGTAATGTACTGATAAACATTAGACTTTCATATATTTTAGATTCATTACACACCAACTGAAGTAGTTCAAGCCTTTTATTGTTTTAATATTGATGATTTTGCCATACAGCTCATGAAAACCCCAAATTCCTATCTAAAAAAATTAGCATATCATGAAAAGGTTCTCTAAATGAGCTATTAACCTAATCATCTGAATCAACTAATTAACTCTAAACACCTGCAAAAGATTCCTGAGGCTTTTAAAAACTCCCAGCCTGGTTCATTACTCAAAACGGCAATCATGGATAAGACTGCCGACCTGACTACTGTCCAGAAGGCCATCATTGACACCCTCAAGCAAGAGGGTAAGACACAGAAAGAAATTTCTGAACTAATAGGCTGTTCCCAGAGTGCTGTATCAAGGCACCTCAGTGGGAAGTCTGTGGGAAGGAAAAAGTGTGGCAGAAAACGCTGCACAACGAGAAGAGGTGACCGGACCCTGAGGAAGATTGTGGAGAAGGACAGATTCCAGACCTTGGGGGACCTGCGGAAGCAGTGGACTGAGTCTGGAGTAGAAACATCCAGAGCCACCGTGTACAGGCGTGTGCAGGAAATGGGCTACAGGTGCCGCATTCCCCAGGTCAAGCCACTTTTGAACCAGAAACCGTGGCAGAAGCGCCTGAACTGGGCTACAGAGAAGCAGCACTGGACTGTTGCATGTCATTCGGAAATCAAGGTGCCAGAGTCTGGAGGAAGACTGGGGAGAGGGAAATGCCAAAATGCCTGAAGTCCAGTGTCAAGTACCCACAGTCAGTGATGGTCTGGGGTGCCATGTCATCTGCTGGTGTTGGTCCACTGTGTTTTATCAAGGGCAGGGTCAATGCAGCTAGCTATCAGGAGATTTTGGAGCACTTCATGCTTCCATCTGCTGAAAAGCTTTATGGAGATGAAGAATTTCATTTTTCAGCATGACCTGGCACCTGTTCACAGTGCCAAAACCACTGGTAAATGGTTTACTGACCATGGTATTACTGTGCTCAATTGGCCTTCCAACTCTCCTGACCTGAACCCCATAGAGAATCTGTGGGATATTGGGAAGAGAAAGTTGAGAGACGCAAGACCCAACACTCTGGATGAGCTTAAGGCTGCTATCGAAGCATCCTGGGCCTCCATAACACCTCAGCAGTGCCACAGGCTGATTGCCTCCATGCCATGCCGCATTGAAGCAGTCATTTCTGCAAAAGGATTCCCGACCAAGTATTGAGTGCATAACTGAACATAATTATTTGAAGGTTGACTTTTTTTGTATTAAAAACACTTTTCTTTTATTGGTCGGATGAAATATGCTAATTGTTTTAGATATGAAATTTGGGTTTTCATGAGCTGTATGCCAAAATCATCAATGTTAAAACAATAAAAGGCTTGAACTACTTCAGTTGGTGTGTAATGAATCTAAAATATATGAAAGTCTAATGTTTATCAGTACATTACAGAAAATAATGAACTTTATCACAATATGCTAATTTTTTTAGAAGGACCTGTACTGTGCTGAATAGAGTGGCAGATTGCATGCTTGATCACAGCTGTAAACAAACTCCTTCTAGACACAGTCATGTGTCTGGGGGCAGGAATATGGTCAATCAATCAAGCATTTATCACTAGTGATGGACAAACATCGGCTGGGATGGTTCGCGATCAAATGTTCGCAAACCGCAAGTTTGCGGCTGGCCCCATTCACTTCAATGGCAGGCGAACCTGAAAAACCTTTAGATCATATTTGAAGCCACCAAATACTTACAAGAAGGGTACAAACAGTGACATACTAGAGGGGGATCAATGACAAAAATTCCCACAAAAAAATATGTATTTTAATCAGGGGCCATTTTTATGCGTCTTAAAGGGAAATTAATAAAAATGTGCCCTGCTGGAGCCTAAAAAGATTTTAGTATTTTAAGTATTTTAGGCCACGGGAGTACATGCCCTAAAAATTAGGCATTCTCCTGATATAAAAGAACAAGTGATTATGTGGATCGAGGTACATTATGCAGTCAATAGATAGAAATTTTACTGTAGCCCATTGTAGTACAGGCCCCAAAACATTAGGCATTCACCGGACAGAAAAGATCAAGTGATTATGTGGCTGGAGGTATATTAGACGGTCATTGGTATAACAATTTTACTGCAGGCCAGTGGAGTACAGGCCCCAAACATTAGACATTCACCGGACAGAAAAGATTAAGTGAATATGAGGCAGGAGGTACATTAGGCTGTCACTGGATAGCAATTTTACTGCAGGCCAGTGGAGTACAGGCCCCAAACATTAGGCATTTACCGGACAGAAAAGATCAAGTGATTATGTGGCTTGAGATATATTAGACGGTCATTGGATAACAATTTTACTGTAGGCCAGTACAAATACATGTCAAATTCATATGTTTAAAATAACTGAAAATATAAAATTGGATTAAAAACATGGCTAACGAAATTCCCCTTCTTGAATAAACCCCAAATGATAATAGGTGAAATTTATTAACACGTGGTCATCATAGGTGTTGAATTCCTCCAAGGCCCCAACAATTAGACATCCACCGTACAGAAAAGATCAAGTGATTATGTGGCTGGAGGTATATTAGACGGTCATTGGATATCAATTTTAGTGCAGGCCAGTGGAGTACAGTCCTTAAACATTAGGCATTCACCGGACAGAAAAGATCAAGTTATTATGTGGCTGGAGGTAAATTAGACGATCAGTGGATAACAATTTTACTGCAGGCCAGTGGAGTATAGGCCCCAAACATTAGTCATTCAGCCCCAAACATTAGTCATTCACCGTACAGAAAAGAACAATTCATTATGTGGCAGGAGGTACATTAGGTAGTCACCATATAACTATTTTACTGTTGGCCAGTTAGATTACAGGCCCAAAACATTATGCATTTGCCGGACAGGAATGATCAAGTGATTATGTGGCTGGAGGTCCATTAGACGGTCATTGGATATCAATTTTACTGCGGGCCAGTGGAGTACAGGCCTCAAACATTAGACATTCACCGTACAGAAAATATCAAGTGATTATGTGGCTAGAGATATATTAGACGGTCAGTGGACAACAATTTTACTGCTGGCCAGTGGAGTACAGGCACCAAACATTAGGCATTCACCGTACATAAAAAAAACAAGTGATTATGTGGCTGGAGGTACATTAGGCGGTCACCGTATAACAATTTTACTGTTGGCCAGTTGGATGATAGGCCTCAAAAATTATGCATTGACCGTACAGAAAAGATCAAGTGATTATGTGGCTGGAGGTATATTAGACAGTCATTGGATAACGATTTTACTGTTGTCCAGTATAAATATATGTCAAATACATATGTTTAAAAGAACTAAAAATATAAGATTGGATTAAAAACATGGCTAACAAAATCCCCCTCTTAAATAAACCCCAAATGATAATAGGTAAAATTCGATAACACGTGGTCGTCACAGGTATTGAATTCCTCAAGCCCCAACAATTAGACATTCACCGTACAGAAAAGATCAAGTAATTATGTGGCTGGAGGTATATTAGTGATTGGATAACAATTTTACTGCACGCCAGTGGAGTACAGGCCCCAAAAATTAGGCATTCAACGGACAGAAAAGGCTTTTTATGCTGCTGAATTTACATAAGACAGGGACCATTCTTTGTTCCTAGTGGTGGCAGATATGTGTGGATCGGAATGAGGAAATTCAATTAAACATGGTCGTCACAGGTGTTGAATTTCTCCGAGATCCATGCCTCGTTCATTTTTAGAAATGTGAGGGAGTCCACACTGTTGTGAGTTAGGCGAGTGCGTTTATCGGTCACGATTCCCCCTGCTGCACTGAACGTCCTATCGGATAGGACACTCGACAAGGGGCAAGCCAAGAGTTCCATTGCAAATTTTGCCAGCTCTGGCCACAGGTCAAGCCTGCACACCCAGCAGTCCAGGGGTTTCTCGCTTCTCAGAGCGTCTACATCGGCCGTTAACCCGATGTAGTCGGACACCTGTTGGTCTAGGCATTTCCTGAGGCTAGATCTGGAGGGAGGCTCTCGATGGGTTGGCTACAAGAATGATCTCATATCTTAAGTGACCAATACATCTTCAAACAGCCCTCTTCTTGCAGGCGCTGTAGGATTGGTACCCGCACCTGTTTTGCTGTGGGTGGAAATTCCTCTGCCAGCGCCCCCGCAACAGCAGAATGCAGCATCTATTGCAACAAGGCCTGGAAATGCTGCATTCTGACAGCCCTCTGTGATGCTGGTAACATGTCCGCCATTTTGTATTTGTACCGGGGGTCTAAGTACGTTGCCACCCAGTACTGGTCCTTGCCCTTTATGCTGTTTATATGGGGGTCCGTCTTCAAACACTGGAGCATGAAGGCCCCCATTTGCACTAAATTGGAAGTGGTGGAGCGCCCTGGCTCCTGCTCATCGCCCAAGAGAATGTCGTCCTCGGTCTCCTCCCCCCAGCTACGGACAATACCAAGGATCCCCGAAAAGTTTAAAGCCTGCTCTTCTTGCTCCTCCTCCCCCCACCATCCTCCTCTGACTCCTCTTCAGACTACTGCTGACTTAGTAGCCCACACTGGGAATTCATTCAGCATTGCGACTTCCTCATCTTCCAGCTCCTGCTTCTTGATGGCTTGATCAATGGCACTCTCCAGAAAGAAGGCATGAGGTACAATGTCACTGATGGTGCCCTGGCTGCGACCAGTTTGGTGATCTCATCAAATGGCCGCAGAAGTCTGCATGCGTCGCGCATGAGCTGCCACTAGCGCGGTGAAAAGAAACCAAGGTGCCCAGAACCTGTCCTGCTGCAGAAATTGTACAGGTAGTCGTTAAAGGCACGTTGCTGCTGGAGCAGCCTATCAAGCATATACAAGGTGGAGTTCCAGCGCATCGGGCAGTCAAAAATCAGACGTCTGAAGGTGGTGTCGCCGCTGAACATCATCAAGACAAGCTATGGCCGTTTTAGATCTACTAAAATGGCCAGAGATTTGCCCTGTTTCAGCGCGCTCAGCATTTTGGCACCATTGTAGCACACCACTTTACCAATTGTCAAATTGAGTGGGGTTAGCCACTGATCGGCCTGTGACCGCAGAGCCGAAAACAGTGCAGGAACAATGTGGCTTTTGGCTTCCAGCCACAACAGCCGCAGCACAGCATAGCAACGTCTCACCTGGCACATCAAATAGGTACTGGGGAGCTTGGGGGGTTCAGCGGAAGAGACGGTAGCAGTGGAAAAGGAGGAGTCAGACGAGGAGGAGAGGTAGGATGGAGGAGGAGAAGAGTCAGGCCTGCATGCAATCCGTGGCAGTAACACCAAATCCACACGGGTGCCACGGGTTGCATGCTTGACAGTTGTCAGAATGTTCACCCAGTGGGCAGTAAAAGGTATGTAACTTCCCTGCCCGTGTTTGCTAGACCACGTGTCTGTGATCAGATGTATCTTCGCACCAACACTGTTTGCCAGAGATACATTCATTTGCCGCTGTACATGGCCATATAGCTCTGGGATGCCCTTCTGAGAGTAATTTTTCCTTCTGTGAAAAATTTTTTGTAAAGGCTTTCGAGCCCTCCGGTTTATATGGCAGTAGTTGGCGGGTTAGCAGTTCCGACAAGACAGCAGTCAGCCGTTGGGCAAGAGTATTATCCGGCATCATTATTTTTGTATGCTCAAACATTTGGGCTACAGAAGCCTGCCTTCTGCCAGATGAATGCAATGACGGCACGGTGGAAGGTGGAGTGGAGGACAAATGGGAGGAGAGAAGAAAAGAGGTAGGACGTGAAGCGCCGAGAGTGTGACTTTGTGGGTTCTGACGGTGTTGCTCTCACTGGGCTCAGTGATGGGAGGCAAGGTGCTTTCTTAAGGAGGTCATCTCTAGGTTAGTGTTGCGCTTACCGCGATTTATGCGTTGACAGCACAGGCTGCAGATGGCAACACTATTGTCAGCAGCTGACACGTTAAAAAAAGCCCACACTGCGGAGCCATATGCCAGCGTCCTGGGACCGCCAGATGTGACCTTGCATGGTGGATGGCTCGATCCAGATACATTTGTAGTCAGATTTTTGCCTCATGAGCACTCCGAGTTCTGCCTGCTTGTCCTCCTTCTACCACCTATCTACTGCTCTGTCTATCCCTCTGAACTCCCCTCCTCTTCCTCTCTTGTGTGCACCCACGTGACATCCATCGACACATCATCATTGTCACCTTCCCCACCACTGACATTAGATATCTTGGAGTAGGCAGCAACAGCGGGGACGTCCGTCCTTTGGCTGATCTGGGTACTGTCTTTAGACCGATGTGTGGTGGCCGATGCTACCTCCTCTTCCTGATCCGATGCCAAGAATGGCTGCGCATCGGTAAGGTCTAGGAATGGATGGGAAAATAATTTCTCTGACTTGAGTGGAGGGGCCATGGTGGTGGTGGTGGTGTCTTTGGGGGTGCACACAGCAGAGAGTGAGGAGGGTGCAGATACAGAGGATGAGGAGGGTGCAGAAGCGGAAGACTGAGTGAGCTACTCAACCAACTCTGGTGCGTCCTTTGACGTAATCGCACCCACCTTCTCCAACTTCCCACTTAGGCTCTGGCCTGGTGCACCTACCCGACCCCTACCATCCCTGCGGAATGGCCTGCCTCTTCCTGTTCAAAATGACCCTGCAACAAAGTCCCTAGAGAAAAGCAGTATTTGTGAAAGAAGGTACAGTACAGACCAAAAGTTTGGACACACCTTCTCATTCAAAGAGTTTTCTTTATTTTCATGACTATGAAAATTGTAGATTCACACTGAAGGCATCAAAACTATGAATTAACACATGTGGAATTATATACATAACAAAAAAGTGTGAAACAACTGAAAATATGTCATATTCTAGGTTCTTCAAAGTAGCCACCTTTTGCTTTGATTACTGCTTTGCACACTCTTGGCATTCTCTTGATGAGCTTCAAGAGGTAGTCACCTGAAATGGTCTTCCAACAGTCTTGAAGGAGTTCCCAGAGATGCTTAGCACTTGTTGACCCTTTTGTCTTCACTCTGCGGTTCAGCTCACCCCAAACCATCTCGATTGGGTTCAGGTCCGGTGACTGTGGAGGCCAGGTCATCTGGCGCAGCACCCCATCACTCTCCTTCATGGTCAAATAGCCCTTACACAGCCTGGAGGTGTGTTTGGGGTCATTGTCCTGTTGAAAAATAAATGATGGTCCAACTAAACGCAAACCGGATGGAATAGCATGCCGCTGCAAGATGCTGTGGTAGCCATGCTGGTTCCTTATGCCTTCAATTTTAAATAAATCCCCAACAGTGTCACCAGCAAAGCACCCCCACACCATCACACCTCCTCCTCCATGCTTCACGGTGGGAACCAGGCATGTAGAGTCCATCCGTTCACCTTTTCTTCGTCGCACAAAGACACGGTGGTTGGAACCAAAGATCTCAAATTTGGACTCATCAGACCAAAGCACAGATTTCCACTGGTCTAATGTCCATTCCTTGTGTTCTTTAGCCCAAACAAGTCTCTTCTGCTTGTTGCCTGTCCTTAGCAGTGGTTTCCTAGCAGATATTTTACCATGAAGGCCTGATTCACACAGTCTCCTCTTAACAGTTGTTCTAGAGTCGTGTCTGCTGCTAGAACTCTGTGTGGCATTGACCTGGTCTCTAATCTGAGCTGCTGTTAACCTGCGATTTCTAAAGTCGGTGACTCGGATGAACTTATCCTCCGCAGCAAAGGTGACTCTTGGTCTTCCTTTCCTGGGGCGGTCCGCATGTGAGCCAGTTTCTTTGTAGCGCTTGATGGTTTTTGTGACTGCACTTGGGGACACTTTCAAAGTTTTCCCAATTTTTCGGACTGACTGACCTTCATTTCTTAAAGTAAAAATGGCCACTCGTTTTTCTTTACTTAGCTGCTTTTTTTCTTGCCATAATAGAAATTCTAACAGTCTATTCAGTAGGACTATCAGCTGTATATCCACCTGACTTCTCCACAACGCAACTGATGGTCCCAACCCCATTTATAAGGCAGGAAATCCTACTTATTAAACCTGACAGGGCACACCTGTGAAGTGAAAACCATTTCAGGTGACTACCTCTTGAAGCTCATCAAGAGAATGCCAAGAGTGTGCAAAGCAGTAATCAAAGCAAAAGGTGGCTACTTTGAAGAACCTAGAATATGACATATTTTCAGTTGTTTCACACTTTTTTGTTATATATATAATTCCACATGTGTTAATTCATAGTTTTGATGCCTTCAGTGTGAATCTACAATTTTCATAGTCATGAAAATAAAGAAAACTCTTTGAATGAGAAGGTGTGTCCAAACTTTTGGTCTGTACTGTATATCAAACCCCTTAATCAATATTTTGTGGAAGCAGGTATATTGCACCTCTTAATCAGTTTTTTGAGGGCCACAGGTATATTACACCCATTGCAATTAGTTATTCCAATAGCGTTTGTATCTCTATCTAGCTGTGGTGATGGATCATGTGATGTCCGGAGTGATGTCACCACAGGTCCTTTTCCTGCACACAGCAAAAAATAAGACAGAAGAGATGCCGGGCTGCGCGATCAAGTAAGTGGATTAAGGTGAGAAAAAAAAAAAAATTAACCCCTCCAGCTCTATTGTACTATGCATTCTGTATTCAGAATGCTATTATTTTTCCTTATAACCATGTTATAAGGGAAAATAATACAATCTACACAACACCGATCCCAAGCCAGAACTTCTGTGAAGAAGTTCGGGTTTGGGTACCAAACATGCCAACTTTTTTGGAATAAAACCCACTTTTTTTTTTAAGACAAAAATGTTTTTGCATTGCCTTATCTGAAGATTCATAACTTTTTTATTTTTCTTTATATAGAGTTGTGTGAGGGCTCAATTTTTTGGGGGAGACTTGTATTTATCATTGGTATCATTTTGGAGTAAATCGTGCTTTTTGATCGCTTGTTATTAAGTTTTTTTGTGGCAAACTAAGAATAAATTAGCAATTCTGTTGTTTCATTATTTGATTTATTTTTTACGGTGTTCACCGGAGGGAATAAATTACATGATATTTATGTAGTTTGGGTTGTTACAGATGAAGCAGTACCAAACATATGGGGAAGTTTATTTTTCTTTGCAATTTTTTTTCTATGAAAAGTGTATTTTCAATGGAAAAAAAAGTGTAATTTTTTTAGGGGATTTTTTTATTAAATACATTTTTTTTTATTTTTTTTTATTTCACCACTTAATAGTCCCATTATAACAGACAGCTTTTTGATTTCTTTTAAAATGCAATGAGTTATCCCTATAGTGCATTGCATTTTAATGGCAATGCTTTTCTGACATTGACCAGCAGGTTGCGCCAGAGAGGTGCAGCCTGATGGATATTACTCAAGACTGGTCTGGGGCCTACATCAGACCCCAGGCAGCCCTCACACACATCAGCACCCCGCGTTTGCATTTGTTGGATGCCAATGGGAGACAGAGGGAGTCCGCTTGCTCTGTCATCACTTTACATTCAGTGGGCGCCATTGCCCACGGCACTCCTGCCGTTCCGGGCTGTTAGAGCAGGGACCCGCTGCAAGGGGTACCACTGTAAAAAGGCGTATGGGTGGTCACTAAAGGGGTTAAACCTTTCCGGTTACTGATATAAATTTACATTTAAAAAAAATGCTATTTACAAAGATCAAACAATGGGTATAACTTTGTCAAATAATATGTGGTAAAATATGCAGCATTTGATAATGTTGTGCCTTTGTAAGGATTTTAAGCGACTTCTCAGTACAACACTTATGTAGAAATATTTACTGCCGGAATTTTGAATGTTATAAAGCATTTTCACTTTGTGTTCAAATCAAGCATTGCCTATAATTGTGGTAAAGCCCATGTGGGACTGCAAGTTATTTCCAAGACTATCGTTCTGACTGCAGATTTCTAAGTTTCTATGGAAACTCTACATGCAGATAAATCCTCCATTATTGTACCATATGATGCGTGAAGGCATGCCGAAATTGATGAGATGTGTGATGTGCCAGAAACAAAGCAGACAAAATCAAACGTCTATAGATGTAGAGCCCTATAAACCTAGAAAAAAAGAATTTCACAGATGTTTTCTCGTGACTGACCATTATTACAAAATATCAAGAACGTTAACGTCACCAACCAAGGATCGAAATATGAAGAAGTGTTCAGAGCTCAGGTTGTCTTTAGATATACCAGTGCTTTGGGTGTAACTAATGGAGTTATCATAATGCACAAAAAATTGTTGACCTGCAAATCTCCGCCAAGCTCTGCTACATCTATAGTAGAGATAACCTAGCAGATTATCAGGGATGAAATTTTTTATAAACCCTTGTTCCTGATTATTGGCTTATGTAAAAGATGCTGGCAATCACCCGAAATACCAGCAAACACTCGTTCATCGAGTGATCGCGTAGTTCTACCTGCACTGAAAATCATTATTCTTGTACAGCAGTTTGTTCTGTCTGAACAGTAGTCTGCTGCCGAGAAATTTTCCATGGGGACAAGCGATTGTGTTGTGGAATCATATATCTAGTATCAAATGTATACTTGCTTGTATTATATCTAACAGTTTGCTTAACAAAATGGCCCCTGAAGTAGCAGCCAGCTCCCTTAATAATCCCTTACTAAACACTTTATGATATTGAAATTGCTGACATAGTGCTGACATTGCTAAAGTATGGAGTGATAATGTGATACCTTGTCATGGGACTTAGTAATGTGACAATTAGATCATCAAATTAGCCGAGTCATAAAGTTCCTCTTTTTTGCTATAAAAAATCATGTAATCTGAATAAACGCAGCATCTTGCATTGACTGACTTCTCTGTGACAGTCTGTGTGTGATCTCTTTCAAGGCGTACGTATGCCAATCATTTTATACCATTCGGAGCAATACATCAACTCTTCACTGACTATATTGGAGTCAGATCCAGAACCATATCAGTTGGCGCCCAACGTGGGGCTCGAGGATTGGACCTCCTGCTGGCGTACCCCCAGAGACTGGATCCAGAGAGACAAGCCAACGGACACCGGGACTGCGCAGCCCATAATAAGAGGTGAGAAAATATATTCATCTTACCTATTCTGTGTCCCTTGGCTTAGTCTATCCATATTTGTTCTAGGGAGGGGTGCACCGACAGTGAGGCATCCTCAGGGGCATGAGAGTAAGAACCCCATTGTATTGATAAGCTTGATGTATTGTGTTTTATTATTTTTTTGTGTATGGTTGGTTTCTCTGGTCTCTGGGAGAAAGGAAAGGAGAGGCATAGACTGACAGAACAATAGAAGTCTCCTAAAGTGCCTACATTGAGGGGTAACCCTGGTGTGTAACCCCAAGAAATAGTAGAAGGGAAGGAGACGGCTTGCTGATAACCCAGTGGTGTGTTAATCTCAAGCTCAAGGTGTTTGTTTGTCAGTGTCTGTGCTAATCCAACTATCAGAGACAGACAGTAAGTGAAGGCTCCAGAACGTGTTGAAGGCTCCAGAACGTGTTGTTTTGAAAAAAATGGGTAACCGAAATAGTGTCCCGAAGGGCTATTGTTCACCTGAACAGTACGTGGCGGACCGGAGAGGAAAAGGTTATGTCAAAGGATTAAGCAAGTTAGAAAAGAATTATGGTATTGCAAAAGGAGGTGTATTGTGTTCTGCTATGTGGCAGACATTGTTGACTGAGAAAAGAGGCAAATTGAATGATGATAAGTTGATAGATACAGTCAGGGTATGGCTGGACTGTAGCAAAGAATTTGAACAGACAAAAGGAGAAGCAATGTTTGATGAAAAATCAGGACTCCATTATTATCGGCCTGGCCCAGTCTTAGTACAGGAACAGCCACCGCCCTATAACAATGGCGCAGCTGAAAGAAAAAGGGGAAGTTGGACTTGTACACATTGTAGTCAGCAGAACCCTGCCCCCCGTGATACGTGCTTAGCCTGTGGTGCTCCACGCCCACATAATCATGCTCTTTTAGCCCCCCAGCACGTCTCACCAGTCCCAGCAATGACGCCATCTTGTCCTCCGCCAACGCCCAAGGCTGGACTTGTAATCTCCCCAAAACCTGCTCTTTCTGTCATGCCACAAGTCACTACTATATACCCACTTGTAAATCCTGACGGCACCTACATGCTACCCAGTCAGCCCATAGCTCCAGCTCATATAATGGTAGGAGGTAGTGGTGCTGTAGATCAGGAAGATGAGGATGGGGAGAAACAAAAGGAAGATACAGGGGAAGACTCACAGCAGACAGTGGACTATGCACCTGGTGCTGCAGCACAAACCCCGGGATATCGCAGCCCCCCACCGCACCTTGGACAATTTTCTGATATTACCCTAAGTAGCCAGCAGGGTGCAGCAAGAGCAATGAATGAGTCTTTTCAAAACCAAATTACAGAGCTGCAAAGAGAGATCCATAACATAGGACAAGGAAATCTTGAAGCCTTAAGGGAAATATACTTGAACACTCGCCCAGTCGGGCCACCTAAGTATGTGTCCTTTACCCCCCAGCAGTTGTTCACCATAGCGAACCTCATGCCTGACCCAGATACACACCCTATGCCCTTTTATAGAAAATTGGCACAAGTTTATCAAACCTACGGGTGTACTTGGTCAGACTTGCAAAGTATTGTACAAAATAAAACTGGTGAATTTTCTTCACTTATAATGGATCACATACGCCAACCAGAACTCCCTGGAGCAAATTATGACACTCGTGATTCAGAATCTGGCCGTGATTTCATTCAGCAATTATATAAGTGGGCGAAAGACAGACTAGCAGAGCAGTCCACGACCCTGCAAGACATGGTGCAGGATAAAGCAGAGTCAGTAGAAAAGTTTGTACAAAGAGTTAAACAAAACTATAAAGATATGGGATTCAGTCCAAATGAACCTGTGCACTTAAGACTCCTAGCACGGTCATTTGTAGATGGCCTTAGGCCAGATCTGAACAAAGCTCTTGTAACCTGTCGCCCAGAATGGAAATCATTAACATTGGAAATTTTAGAACAAGTTGCAAAAGGGCTGGAGAGTAGTACAAAGAAATCCCGCATATCAGTCATGGCAGTCATGACGGGAGAAGAAAGAGAGGAAAGACCCCCGCCCCGTGTCTGTTATGGGTGCGGCAAACCAGGGCACATTAAGAGAAACTGTCGCTCCAAACATCTGTGGCCAGCAGATCAGAGCCAAAGAGGAACTCCTCCTCCGTGGCCAGCTCCATCCCACTAGGACGTTGGCAAACCAGTGTTGCTGGGAGGGGACACCCCGTGTATGGCAGTCTCTGCCCCTCCTGCAGGCCCCGCCCCTCGAATCACCCTCGATGTGGCAGGGAAGGAACTCTCATTCCTTGTAGACACTGGTGCAGCCCGCAGTGTGTTATGTGAGAACGCCATACTCCCTTCCTGGCTCACAGATATGCATTTACCCTGCTCTGGTTTAGAAGGGGTCACCCAGCACAACCCTGTTACTAAGCCTCTCTTGATTACTCCCTCTACTAAATCCCAAAGCCAATCTCCACAGTTACATCTGCCCACTGGAGTAATGTCACAATTTGTTGTAAGCCAGACATGTCCTTATAACCTATTAGGCTCAGATTTTCTTCAGAAAATACGGGCCAACATCCAGTTCAAGGAAAATGGTACAGTTGTTTTAGGTACGGCATTGAGTCCTGAAGAAACCTGCCTCCTAATGGCATTAAAATCCCAGTCACTTGAATCACATGAACAAGGGGATTCGCTGCAAAGCATTTTGCACCTCATCCCTGATACCCTTTGGACCAAAGGTCCCCAAGACATTGGGCGTCTCAAAGTCCCGCCAGTCACTGTAACCTTGAAGAATCCTAACTTACTGCCATATAAAGCACAATACCCTCTCTCCATTTCCCAGAGAGATGCTATCACCCTCCAGATACAGGCTCTTCTTGCAAATGGAGCTATTAAAATTACCACCTCACCATGTAACACTCCCTTATACCCAATTAAAAAGAAGAGTGTGAAGGGACAGCCTCCTGTATATCGCATGGTACAAGACCTCAGAGCAGTTAATGAGGCTACGGTCTTTGAAACCCCCATTGTACCAAATCCCCACACTTTGCTTGCTAGCATTCCTCCTGTGGCTGCTATCTTTACTGTCATTGATCTAGCAAATGCCTTTTTCTCTGTCCCATTACATGAAGACTCCCAATTTCTCTTTGCTTTTACACATGATGGAAAACAATACACCTGGACGGTGTTGCCTCAAGGAGCTCATAATAGTCCTTCCTGCTTTAGCAAAGCAATGGCATCCATCTTACAACCATGGCAAGCAGATCACCCAGAGGTGGAACTCTTACAATATGTCGATGATTTACTCCTCTGTGCTGACTCACACCCCGTCTGCCTGAACTCATCTGCCTCACTTCTTGCCTACCTGGCGGATGCTGGATGCAGAGTCTCACGTTCTAAATTACAGTTGTGTCTTCCAAAAGTTGTTTTCCTAGGTCACTGCATCTCACAAGGCAGTAAACATCTTACGGATGCCAGGAAGAAAGCAATTTCAGACATCCCACTGCCAGATACCCCTCACCAACTGCAAACCTTTCTGGGACTCATTTCATACTGTAGACCATGGATCCCTGATGCATCCGTTCTGATGCAGCCACTATTTGATTGCATACCCCGTATTGCTACTGTCCCTTTCCAAATGACTGCAGAAGCCATAAAAGCATTCCAATCTCTCAAACAAATCATTGTCACTGCCCCAGCTCTTGGCATCCCTAACTATCAGCTTCCCTTTCGCCTTTATGTCATGGAACGTCAGGGTCATGCCACTGGAGTTCTCACCCAGAGCCATGGAGGTCGTAGTAGACCTCTAGGCTACTTCTCAAAACGTCTAGACCCTGTAGCCAGAGCCACCCCTTCCTGTGTCAGGGCCGTTCATGCTGCTAGTTCTCTCCTGAACGCTACCGCTGACATCGACCTGGGACACCCACTCACCATCATGGCTCCCCATGACATCTCAGCTATCCTGCAACAAACACAACCTAAACACCTCACTGCACAACGCCACCTCAGGCTCCAGTGTAGTCTGCTTCTGCCAGATAATGTCACCATCCAGAGATGCCACATCCTCAATCCTGCTGCACTCCTTCCTCTCCCAAGGGGGGAGTGTACTGCAGATGGAGATTCTGCAGATTTTATTGATCTACGTACTGAAGAAGATCTTCAGGAAGAAGAACTATGGGCCTCAACCGACTCTCTTTACAAAGAACAAGAACATGATTGCATTACAATGATGGAAGCTGAAGTAGGAACTCCACCATCAATACAGGATACTCCTTTGCAAAACCCACACTGGACACTCTTTGTAGACGGTTCAAGGTATGCCGATGACAAAGGGAAATTCCATACAGGCATGGCAGTTACTAGTGAGTATGAAGTACTGTGTGCAAGGCAATTGCGCCCAGACCAGTCAGCACAAGAGGCTGAACTCATAGCTCTTACTGAGGCCTGCCTCATAGCAAAAGACTCCACTGCTAACATCTACACAGACTCCAGATATGCTTTTGGAGTAGTTCATGATTTCGGAATAATATGGAAGGCCAGAGATTACATTACAGCAGCAGGAACCCCAATTAAACATGCTTTAGCAGTGGAGGCTTTGATGACTGCAGTACTCCTGCCCACCAAAGTAGCAGTAATCAAAGTAAAGGCACATACCCGTGCTGACACACCAGAAGCCAAAGGAAATGCATTGGCTGACCAAGCAGCCAAACAGGCAGCAATGGAAGAGGAAAGAGCACAGCCAGATAAAATCATGTTAGCACAACCGGATGCCAAGCAACAAGAAATATCATGGGATCTACTGAAACAGATGCAGAAGCAAGCCACCCGCTCAGAAAAGGAAACCTGGCTAAAGGAGTCAGCCCTGGAAGAAGAATCCGGACTTTGGACACAAGGGAAGAAAGTGTGCTTGCCTAGAGCACTCTATCCTGTAATAGCCTCTGTGGCCCATGGGCCCACTCATCAATCTAAGACAATAATGAAAGAACTCATCGATAAAATATGGGTAGCCCCAGGAATCACTCCTGTACTAGTGAAATATGTCCAGTCATGTTTAATCTGTGCCCAATGCAATCCAGGTAGGACTGAGCCCACGCCCAAAAAATGTCTCCCAAAAGCCTTATACCCCTTCCAGAGGATCCAGATTGATCATATCCAGATGCCAATGTGCCAAGGGTTTCAATACGTGTTAGTAGTGGTAGACATGTTCTCTGGGTGGCCAGAAGCCTACCCCGTCAGGAATCAGACAGCAACAACTACTGCTAAAAAATTGATACAGGAAACTGTCTGTAGGTACGGGGTACCTGAGGTCATTGAGAGTGATCAGGGCCCAGCATTCACTGCTAACCTAACCCAAGAGGTCTGGAAGATGGTAGGGTCACACCTGGCATTCCACACCCCTTACAGACCCCAAAGTAGCGGCAAAGTCGAGAGACTGAATGGGGTATTAAAGTAAAAAATGCTGAAAATGACTAGGGAGACAGGGCTCAATTGGGTTCAGTGTTTACCAATAGCACTCTTTGCAGTCAGACACACTCCCAAACCTCCCCATAAGCTGACTCCACATGAGATATTGTTTGGGTCGGGACCCCGGATGGGGCTGTACTTCCCTCAACAGTTGGTAGGAGGTAGTGGTGCTGTAGATCAGGAAGATGAGGATGGGGAGAAACAAAAGGAAGATACAGGGGAAGACTCACAGCAGACAGTGGACTATGCACCTGGTGCTGCAGCACAAACCCCGGGATATCGCAGCCCCCCACCGCACCTTGGACAATTTTCTGATATTACCCTAAGTAGCCAGCAGGGTGCAGCAAGAGCAATGAATGAGTCTTTTCAAAACCAAATTACAGAGCTGCAAAGAGAGATCCATAACATAGGACAAGGAAATCTTGAAGCCTTAAGGGAAATATACTTGAACACTCGCCCAGTCGGGCCACCTAAGTATGTGTCCTTTACCCCCCAGCAGTTGTTCACCATAGCGAACCTCATGCCTGACCCAGATACACACCCTATGCCCTTTTATAGAAAATTGGCACAAGTTTATCAAACCTACGGGTGTACTTGGTCAGACTTGCAAAGTATTGTACAAAATAAAACTGGTGAATTTTCTTCACTTATAATGGATCACATACGCCAACCAGAACTCCCTGGAGCAAATTATGACACTCGTGATTCAGAATCTGGCCGTGATTTCATTCAGCAATTATATAAGTGGGCGAAAGACAGACTAGCAGAGCAGTCCACGACCCTGCAAGACATGGTGCAGGATAAAGCAGAGTCAGTAGAAAAGTTTGTACAAAGAGTTAAACAAAACTATAAAGATATGGGATTCAGTCCAAATGAACCTGTGCACTTAAGACTCCTAGCACGGTCATTTGTAGATGGCCTTAGGCCAGATCTGAACAAAGCTCTTGTAACCTGTCGCCCAGAATGGAAATCATTAACATTGGAAATTTTAGAACAAGTTGCAAAAGGGCTGGAGAGTAGTACAAAGAAATCCCGCATATCAGTCATGGCAGTCATGACGGGAAAAGAAAGAGAGGAAAGACCCCCGCCCCGTGTCTGTTATGGGTGCGGCAAACCAGGGCACATTAAGAGAAACTGTCGCTCCAAACATCTGTGGCCAGCAGATCAGAGCCAAAGAGGAACTCCTCCTCCGTGGCCAGCTCCATCCCACTAGGACGTTGGCAAACCAGTGTTGCTGGGAGGGGACACCCCGTGTATGGCAGTCTCTGCCCCTCCTGCAGGCCCCGCCCCTCGAATCACCCTCGATGTGGCAGGGAAGGAACTCTCATTCCTTGTAGACACTGGTGCAGCCCGCAGTGTGTTATGTGAGAACGCCATACTCCCTTCCTGGCTCACAGATATGCATTTACCCTGCTCTGGTTTAGAAGGGGTCACCCAGCACAACCCTGTTACTAAGCCTCTCTTGATTACTCCCTCTACTAAATCCCAAAGCCAATCTCCACAGTTACATCTGCCCACTGGAGTAATGTCACAATTTGTTGTAAGCCAGACATGTCCTTATAACCTATTAGGCTCAGATTTTCTTCAGAAAATACGGGCCAACATCCAGTTCAAGGAAAATGGTACAGTTGTTTTAGGTACGGCATTGAGTCCTGAAGAAACCTGCCTCCTAATGGCATTAAAATCCCAGTCACTTGAATCACATGAACAAGGGGATTCGCTGCAAAGCATTTTGCACCTCATCCCTGATACCCTTTGGACCAAAGGTCCCCAAGACATTGGGCGTCTCAAAGTCCCGCCAGTCACTGTAACCTTGAAGAATCCTAACTTACTGCCATATAAAGCACAATACCCTCTCTCCATTTCCCAGAGAGATGCTATCACCCTCCAGATACAGGCTCTTCTTGCAAATGGAGCTATTAAAATTACCACCTCACCATGTAACACTCCCTTATACCCAATTAAAAAGAAGAGTGTGAAGGGACAGCCTCCTGTATATCGCATGGTACAAGACCTCAGAGCAGTTAATGAGGCTACGGTCTTTGAAACCCCCATTGTACCAAATCCCCACACTTTGCTTGCTAGCATTCCTCCTGTGGCTGCTATCTTTACTGTCATTGATCTAGCAAATGCCTTTTTCTCTGTCCCATTACATGAAGACTCCCAATTTCTCTTTGCTTTTACACATGATGGAAAACAATACACCTGGACGGTGTTGCCTCAAGGAGCTCATAATAGTCCTTCCTGCTTTAGCAAAGCAATGGCATCCATCTTACAACCATGGCAAGCAGATCACCCAGAGGTGGAACTCTTACAATATGTCGATGATTTACTCCTCTGTGCTGACTCACACCCCGTCTGCCTGAACTCATCTGCCTCACTTCTTGCCTACCTGGCGGATGCTGGATGCAGAGTCTCACGTTCTAAATTACAGTTGTGTCTTCCAAAAGTTGTTTTCCTAGGTCACTGCATCTCACAAGGCAGTAAACATCTTACGGATGCCAGGAAGAAAGCAATTTCAGACATCCCACTGCCAGATACCCCTCACCAACTGCAAACCTTTCTGGGACTCATTTCATACTGTAGACCATGGATCCCTGATGCATCCGTTCTGATGCAGCCACTATTTGATTGCATACCCCGTATTGCTACTGTCCCTTTCCAAATGACTGCAGAAGCCATAAAAGCATTCCAATCTCTCAAACAAATCATTGTCACTGCCCCAGCTCTTGGCATCCCTAACTATCAGCTTCCCTTTCGCCTTTATGTCATGGAACGTCAGGGTCATGCCACTGGAGTTCTCACCCAGAGCCATGGAGGTCGTAGTAGACCTCTAGGCTACTTCTCAAAACGTCTAGACCCTGTAGCCAGAGCCACCCCTTCCTGTGTCAGGGCCGTTCATGCTGCTAGTTCTCTCCTGAACGCTACCGCTGACATCGTCCTGGGACACCCACTCACCATCATGGCTCCCCATGACATCTCAGCTATCCTGCAACAAACACAACCTAAACACCTCACTGCACAACGCCACCTCAGGCTCCAGTGTAGTCTGCTTCTGCCAGATAATGTCACCATCCAGAGATGCCACATCCTCAATCCTGCTGCACTCCTTCCTCTCCCAAGGGGGGAGTGTACTGCAGATGGAGATTCTGCAGATTTTATTGATCTACGTACTGAAGAAGATCTTCAGGAAGAAGAACTATGGGCCTCAACCGACTCTCTTTACAAAGAACAAGAACATGATTGCATTACAATGATGGAAGCTGAAGTAGGAACTCCACCATCAATACAGGATACTCCTTTGCAAAACCCACACTGGACACTCTTTGTAGACGGTTCAAGGTATGCCGATGACAAAGGGAAATTCCATACAGGCATGGCAGTTACTAGTGAGTATGAAGTACTGTGTGCAAGGCAATTGCGCCCAGACCAGTCAGCACAAGAGGCTGAACTCATAGCTCTTACTGAGGCCTGCCTCATAGCAAAAGACTCCACTGCTAACATCTACACAGACTCCAGATATGCTTTTGGAGTAGTTCATGATTTCGGAATAATATGGAAGGCCAGAGATTACATTACAGCAGCAGGAACCCCAATTAAACATGCTTTAGCAGTGGAGGCTTTGATGACTGCAGTACTCCTGCCCACCAAAGTAGCAGTAATCAAAGTAAAGGCACATACCCGTGCTGACACACCAGAAGCCAAAGGAAATGCATTGGCTGACCAAGCAGCCAAACAGGCAGCAATGGAAGAGGAAAGAGCACAGCCAGATAAAATCATGTTAGCACAACCGGATGCCAAGCAACAAGAAATATCATGGGATCTACTGAAACAGATGCAGAAGCAAGCCACCCGCTCAGAAAAGGAAACCTGGCTAAAGGAGTCAGCCCTGGAAGAAGAATCCGGACTTTGGACACAAGGGAAGAAAGTGTGCTTGCCTAGAGCACTCTATCCTGTAATAGCCTCTGTGGCCCATGGGCCCACTCATCAATCTAAGACAATAATGAAAGAACTCATCGATAAAATATGGGTAGCCCCAGGAATCACTCCTGTACTAGTGAAATATGTCCAGTCATGTTTAATCTGTGCCCAATGCAATCCAGGTAGGACTGAGCCCACGCCCAAAAAATGTCTCCCAAAAGCCTTATACCCCTTCCAGAGGATCCAGATTGATCATATCCAGATGCCAATGTGCCAAGGGTTTCAATACGTGTTAGTAGTGGTAGACATGTTCTCTGGGTGGCCAGAAGCCTACCCCGTCAGGAATCAGACAGCAACAACTACTGCTAAAAAATTGATACAGGAAACTGTCTGTAGGTACGGGGTACCTGAGGTCATTGAGAGTGATCAGGGCCCAGCATTCACTGCTAACCTAACCCAAGAGGTCTGGAAGATGGTAGGGTCACACCTGGCATTCCACACCCCTTACAGACCCCAAAGTAGCGGCAAAGTCGAGAGACTGAATGGGGTATTAAAGTCAAAAATGCTGAAAATGACTAGGGAGACAGGGCTCAATTGGGTTCAGTGTTTACCAATAGCACTCTTTGCAGTCAGACACACTCCCAAACCTCCCCATAAGCTGACTCCACATGAGATATTGTTTGGGTCGGGACCCCGGATGGGGCTGTACTTCCCTCAACAGTTGCAAATGCATTATGAATCTGTTGCAAAGTATGTGATAGCTTTGAGCAAACAGTTGTCTAACATCCATGTACAAGTCTTTTCTTCCATTCCAGATCCTGACTCCCTAGAAGGCAGCCACACTCTGAAACCAGGAGAGTGGGTAGTGGTCAAGAAACACGTCAGAAGTACCCTAGAACCACGCTTCGAGGGGCCTTACCAAGTACTACTGACCACTCCAACTTCTGTAAAGCTCGAAGGGAGATCCACCTGGATCCACGCCTCTCACTGCAAAAGGATAAGGAACCCGCCAGATTCAGAAATAACAAAATGATTTTCTTTTATCTGCTAGCACTGGTGACACTCACCACCAGTGCATACATTCCTCCCCCGGCAGAAATGGATGATGACGGGTGGGACAATAAGTTTGTCAAACATCATCAAGTGTTGTATAAAAGTCTGAAGGAAGGTGATTCTGACACCACCACCTCTTCACTAAAAGATTGTTGGATATGTACACATGGCCCAGTAAATGCTAGAGCTATGCCTTATTTAGCTGTGCCCCTAACCTTCCAAGAGATAAAAGATTTGGCAGGATCAGCTGTTTTCCTTTCTAGCATAAAAGAGGTTAATACCAAAAATGGCAACAGAAAAGCTTCCCTAATAGTAGTAGCATGGGATGGGTCCCCATGGCTAATGATAAACAGAACAGGACCCTCAGCTCAGAATAATAATATGCCCTGGAATGACTATATGTGGAGCAATGTATCCTGCTTCCCAAATTGGACCCACTGTTACTGCCTACAGGTACAAACCCATGGTATGGTTTTCAGTTCCCATAACAGATCAGGCTGCAATGATTCCAACCCAGACAGTCCAGTACAGTGCATTGGTATATATGCTGAAGCAAGTGGTGATCTGGCCTGCGCCCGGCGCAGTGTAAGGGACTTGACAATAGGGATAACTAGTAAAACCACAGAGGGTCAAGAAAAGGGGCAAAAACTAGCAGAAGGTATCAAATTAGCCCACTTAATCACTCGTTTGTTCAATAGTACAGTGGTTTCGGTCCCAAAAAATATATACCTAGTATGTGGACACAGGGCATATAAATGGCTCCCTTCGGATTTCAAAGGTTTATGTACAATTGCTAGGCTCACACCAGCCACTTTTACACTGCCTCATGGAAAATTAAATGTCAATGCCATCCCCAAACACACCTTATATAAAAGAGCCGCAGATAACATTCCTAGACCAAATGGAAAACCCCATCTTGTAGAAATGAGTGGTGCCAACAAGTTCTTTAGTACTCTATTAATCTATCCTATGCTTACACAAACATATGACAAGCTAGTAATGGCTACCGACTACTTGGATGATCAGATTTGGGAAATTATGAAACTGATGAATACATCTAATGTTGTCCAGAATCAGCTCATCATAGTCACTAATCAACACACTTTAGTATTAGACTACTTGACTGCAAAGGATGGAGGTATGTGTCAGGTAGTAGGTACTGCATGCTGTCATTATATCGATCCACAAGGTAATCTACAAGTAAAAGCTGGTTTGGAAAAGATGAGTGAGATACGTGATGAATGGCTAGAGGCTCACAGTGCAGATAAGTCAACATGGTGGTCTGACACTTTCTCATTCCTTAATCCCAGTAACTGGTTCAAGGGAATTAGTGGATGGACGATGAGAATAATTCAGGGAATATTACAGATAGCCCTAATATTGATGGTAATCTACATATTTATCAAATTTGTTGTTTCCTGCATTAACCGCATCACCAACAGGAAGAAGCCTGCTGAGGAAGCCATACTACTTCTCTATGAACAAATGGCTAGCACCGCAATAGATGTGGATGTGATTCCTGCATTCCCGACACCCCCGCCTTCTCCAACTCCCGCTGATGAAGCTCCTCCTCTACCCAGGCCTGAAGATCCAAGAGATTATGAGAATTAGGGACAAATGAATCCCAGGGTATTACCAGAAGTCCGCTCAATCGGGAACTTATTCACAAGGGATAAGTTGTCGCCACTGTGGGTGAAGAGGATACGAATGGTATGCCAGGGGATTCGCTAGGTTTAGGGAAAGTCTACAATCAAGTCTACAATCAAGTCTACAAGGGGGGACTGTTGTGGAATCATATATCTAGTATCAAATGTATACTTGCTTGTATTATATCTAACAGTTTGCTTAACAAAATGGCCCCTGAAGTAGCAGCCAGCTCCCTTAATAATCCCTTACTAAACACTTTATGATATTGAAATTGCTGACATAGTGCTGACATTGCTAAAGTATGGAGTGATAATGTGATACCTTGTCATGGGACTTAGTAATGTGACAATTAGATCATCAAATTAGCCGAGTCATAAAGTTCCTCTTTTTTGCTATAAAAAATCATGTAATCTGAATAAACGCAGCATCTTGCATTGACTGACTTCTCTGTGACAGTCTGTGTGTGATCTCTTTCAAGGCGTACGTATGCCAATCATTTTATACCATTCGGAGCAATACATCAACTCTTCACTGACTATATTGGAGTCAGATCCAGAACCATATCAATTGCTACATCAATCGCTTGTCCCCATACTGTGGAGTTGATTGCTGCATGTAAATTCAGCCCCCATCTCCGCTGATGATCTGGTAAGTATCAGAAGCGTCATCTTCATTTTGAATAATCTGCCAGGTCATTGTTCCATGTTAAAGGACCCTTACTTTTAAAAAGAGATGGACTTGTGGTTCGTTCGGCGGTCGTTTCGCGGCAAACTTTGCTTGTTCTCGATTCGCCGAACATGCAAACATATGACGATATTTGCATGAGCCATATTCTTTTGCATTGTGCCAAACTTTGACCCATGACACATCCATCAGTACATGGACACACCCCCACCTTATAACACAACCCAATCTGGCAGCCCTTTTACATTCTGTGTTTTGCCAGTGTAGGGAGAGGTTCCTGTGTGGAGCAGGGACAGACTGTTAGGGACACCAAACGCTAGCTAATAGGGCCACAATAGTCCTTTTAAGGACTGGTATAGGTGTGTTATCGATAGGTGTGATACACTGAGGGGCGTTATATACTTATAATATACGTTCTAACATATAAAGTATATTATAGTGCATTTGTATTGTGCAGCAGTTGAGTGCGGTTCTGCTGCGATACTGCAGCTATATAGAGGGACAAATGCTATTGGAATAACTAATTGCAGTGGGTGTGATATGCCTCTTGCCCCCCAAAAAAACTGATTGAAGGTAGTGATATACCTTTAATATACTTTCTAACATAGAAAGTATATTATAGTGCATTTGTATTGTGCAGCAGTTGTGTGCTGCGATTCCGTAGATATATAGAGGGACAAGCGTTATTGGACCAACTATTTGCAATGGGTGTAATATACCTGTTGCCCCCCCAAAAAACTGATTGAGGAGTGCAATATATTTGCTTCCAAAAAATACTGATTAAGGGGATTGATATACCTGCTTCCACAGAATACTAATTGAGGTGTCCGATATACCTGCTTCCACAAAATACTCATTGAGGGGTACTATATACCTGCTTCCACCAAATATTGATTAAGGGGTTCTATATACCGCTTCCACAAAAAACAGATTGAGGGGTGCGATATACCTGCTTTCACAAAATACTGATTAAAAGGTATAAAAAACCTGCTTCCGCAAAATACTGATTAAGGGGTTTATTATACCTGCTTTCACAAAATACAGAATGAGGGGTGCAATATACCTGCTTCCACCCAGGGCCGGCGCTTCCATAGAGGCAAGGGGGGCAATTGCCCCCGGGCCCCCAAGTCCTTAGGGGCCCCCCCGCGCCGGCCCGCAACTAACTACAGGCAGGGACGGCGTCGGCACTTCCATAGAGGCAAGGGGGGGGGCTCTCTCCCTCCCCCTGTGCTGCTGCTGCCGCCTCCGCCAATAAGAAGAGACATAGGAGGAGGAGGGGAGGGGCTGTGGCCACTGCGCCACCAATGATGAAAACTGACCTGTAATACTAATACAGGAGGCGGGTGCCGGAATCAAATAGCCGGCACCCGACCTCTATGACAGGGAGCGGCACCTTAGGGGTTAACTGCCGCTGATCGCAGCCCCCCATCATAGAGGTCGGGTGCCGGCTATTTCACTCCGGCAGGCGGCATCCACCTCCTGCATTTGTATGAACATTGGTGGCGCAGTGCGCCCCCCCCCCAACACCACAGTATAATAAACATTGAGTGCGGCCCCTCCCCCCCAGTATAATAAACATTGAGTGCGGCCCCCCCCAGTATAATAAACATTGAGTGTGGCCCCCCCCAGTATAATAAACATTGGTGGCGCAGTGGGCAGTGCCAATGAGGGTTAAAAAAAATTAAAAAAAACTCACCTCCACCAATTGATCGCGCAGCTGCCGGTCTCCTGTTCTTGCTTCAGGACCTGTGGTGACGTTACTGAGCTAATCACATGGTCCATTACCATAGTGATGGATCATATGATGTACCATGTGATGACCACAGTGATGTCACCTTTGACAGGTCCTAAAGAAAGAACAGGAGACCTGCAGCTGCGCGATCAATTGGTGGAGGTGAGTTATTTATTTATTTATTTTTTTAACCCTCATTGGCACTGCCCACTGTGCCACCAATGTTTATTATACTGGGGGGAAGGCGCACTCAATGTTTATTATACTGGGGGGGCGCACTCAATGTTTATTGTACTGGGGGGGCGCACTCAATGTTTATTATACTGGGGGGCACTCAATGTTTATTATACTGGGGGGCGCGCACTCAATGTTTATTATACTGGGGGGGTGCACTCAATGTTTATTATACTGGGGGGCGCGCACTCAATGTTTATTATACTGGGGGGGTGCACTCAATGTTTATTATACTGGGGGGCGCGCACTCAATGTTTATTATACTGGGGGGGTGCACTCAATGTTTATTATACTGGGGGGCGCGCACTCAATATGTTTATTATACTGGGGGAGGTGCACTGTGAAAGGGGCCTAACGCTGAATAGGACAAGGGTTCCAGCCCCTAAGGGGGCTAATAGTAAGTAAAAATAAAACACTAAGGCTACTTTCACACTTGCGGTAGTGTGATCCGGCAAGCAGTTCCGTCGTCGGAACTGCCTGCCAGATCCGCCGATTTTGATGTGACTGAAAGCACATATGAGATGCATCCGGATGCGGATCCGGTCTCACAAATGCATTGCAAGAATGAATCCATTTCTCCGCTTGTCATGCGGACAGACGGATCCGTCTTGTATCTTTTTACACATTTTTACCGGCATGCGCAGACCGGAAGGGCGGATCCTGCATTCCGGTATTTTGAATGCCGGATCTGGCACTAATACATTCCTATGGGAAAAATGCCGGATCCGTCCTTCAGGTAAGTCTTCAGTTTTTTTATTTATTTTTTATTTACATTTTTATTGTAAATTTCACAGTATAACAGGAAATAACAAGGTATCAAGGTGAAGGCTCGCAGGCCCCGCCATTATATTAATAAGTACAGGTTAGGTATGAATTTGGATTGAGTACCAACACAATGCACATGACATACTCAAAGGTACACGACATATACTAGCACTTTGGAAAGAGTTCCCAATAGCTGAGACATCCAAGAAATTGAAGAAGACGGTTGCCTAGAAGATGCCATAAGGCCAAACCAAGAAGTCATTACATCTATTAATTGGGGTGTGAGGTTACCTTAGAGGCAATTGTGGCTTGGTGAATGTTAATGTTTGATAGTTACAAAAGTGTAATTGTTAAATTGGGTATCAAGCGGAAGGCAAAGACTTAGGGGATCTATATTTAGCCCACTTTGACCACTTTTTGAGGAAAGACAAGTGTGTACGAGATTCCCAGGATGATAGTTCCTCAAACCTGTAAATCTGGTCAATTTTTTGAGTCCAATGTTCCAAAGTGGGGACAGTGGGTTGTAGCCATAACTTAGGGAGTTGAAGTCTAGCCGCCAATATCATCTGCGTGAATACATATGGTAGTTTTGCAGTCCCCTTTTCTGGCGAGAATGAGAGGAGAGCAATTTGCGGAGAAGGCTGGATCATCGTGCCACAAACGCTGTTTGCGATAGAAAAGACTTCACACCACCATCTTTGGATGAGGGGGCACGTCCACCAGATATGGAGGAAGGTTCCTCTCTCTCCAAGGCACCTCCAGCACGTGTCAGAATCCACTCTAGCAAATCTCGCTATCTTATCAGGTGTATTGTACCATCTTGTGAGGATCTTGTAGCTGTTTTCCTGAATTCTGACACAGCGGGAGGCGCAGTGGGGGGTATCGAGAAATTTAGGTAGAGAGTCAAATGGGACTGTGATTTTTAAGTCTGATTCCCATTGCGTGACAAAGGATGGTTTGGCCAACATGGGAGGTAGTCGCAGCTTGCTATATATTCGTGAAGTAAGTTTTCTGGGTAGTGATTGTAAAGCAATCAGAGACTCCATCCAAACTAAGGGGCGAAGGAGATCCCCCACTTTAATATGCAGTTTTAGGAAGGCCCTGAGATAGGCGATTGCAATGAAATCACGGGGGTGAGGGTTAAGCAGGGCGTTTGTGTCATTTAGATCCATCCATACTCCAGAAGGAAGCACTAAGGAAATTAAAGGAGCAGTGGAAGACGTCAGTTTTGTGGAAGCAGCTTCCCTTAATGTAGAAGGGGCTGTATTCATTACATCTGCCACTGTCAGTGTGGGCGAAGGGAATGGGATGGAACAGTGTGAGGAGGATAGCCACTTCCATGCTTCCAGTGTGGCTCTGATAATTGGGTATTGAGACATGTGGCCTAGAAAAACCATCTCTTGGCCCAAAAGAAGTGCTTTAGCTGGTCTATTCAAAATTTCCAGTTCCATCTGGACCACTGTGGAAGATGTAGGCATGCTCAGCCATGCTAATGCTCGTGAAATAAGGATGGGATCTCATACAGCTCTGGGCTTGGTAAGCCTATTCCCCCTGCATGTCTGGGCTTAGTGAGAAGAGTAGTGGAGAGTCTCGCCTTCCTCCCGTTCCAGATGAAGGACCTGAACTTTTTCATAATCGATATATAATAGTGTTTGGGGACCGAAATGGGAAGAACCTGTTGCAAATATGTGAGTCTGGGGAGTATTAGGGAAGATAAAAGGTTTTTTCGACCAAACCAGGAGAGAGTTGGGTTGGACCTAGCTAAGTTGTCGATAGAACTAATAATCACATTTTTTAAGGGGATATAGTTAAGAGAAAATAGTTCCGTTAATTCTGGACTAATTTTAACCCCTAGATATGTGATGTTGGGGGAGGACCAATTAAATGGAGAGTTCTGCATTAGAAGGTGTTTTGTTGCCTGGGGGACACCTAAGCAGAGGAATAATGATTTACTAGCATTAATTTTGAAGTCTGACATTATGCTATATGTTTTCAAATGGGACTGGATTCGGGGGAGGGACGCTTTTGGATTGTTCGTCATTATGAGTACATCGTCCGCAAAAGCGGCTATTTTCTGTTCCCTGCCTCCCAAACATAGACCCCCTATCTCCTGGTCCAATCTTATATTTGCCAGAAGCGGCTCTAAAGCCAGGATGAACAAGAGGGGTGACAGTGGGCAGCCCTGGCGAGTCCCATTTCTAATAGGAAAGGGAGATGATATGGTGCCATTTACTAAAACTGAAGCTGTTGCTTGTTCATACATTGAGAAAACTGCTTTGGTAAATGAGTCAGGTAGGCCAAATCCGGGGAGCACTTGTTGTAGGTATGACCAATTGACCCTATCAAATGCTTTTTCAGCGTCTGTGCTGAGTAAAAGCAGGGGGGAGGAAAACCGTTTAGCATGACAGAGGGTATTAATCACCCTTGTAGTATTGTCCTTCCCTTCCCTGTTACGGACAAAGCCTACCTGATCTCCATGAACAAGTTGAGGGAGGAGAATAGCTAGTCTGTTGGCTAGCATCTTGGCCAGGAGCTTAAGGTCTATGTTTAGGAGGGATATGGGTCTATAGTTGGAGCAAAGACTGGCATCTTTCCCTTCTTTGGGGATGAGAGTAATGTGGGCCGCCGTCATATCTCTTGAGAGTGGGATTCCCTCTAGGGTCTGATTACAAACTTCCAAGAGATGGGGAAGGAGGAGATCCTGGAACATTTTGTAATATGCTAGCGGAAGGCCATCAGGGCCCGGGCTCTTACCTGTCGGCATTTGGTTCATTGCTGTTTTAAGCTCAGTAAGTGAAAAGGGGGCTGCGAGACTCGACTTCTGGTCTAGGTCAATAGTAGGAAGTTTAGCTGCTTCCAGGAAGGAGGATATAACACTAGCACGAGTCGCTGTTTCAGTTGTTGAGGGGAGATTATATAGCTCGTTATAAAATGAGCGAAATTGGGCTGCAATCTGGTTAACCGAAAAAATGGGGGTCCCATCATGCGAGGATAGCTGGTGGACAAAGTTCGCCGACCTCCTCCCCTTAACCCTGTTCATTACAAACTTGGTGGCCTTATCCCCATGTGCGAAGAATTTGTGTTGAGAGCTCATGTGGTATTTGGCAGCTCTATTGGCTAATAAAGATCTAAGTTTAGCTCTATATTCTGCCAACTTTTGAAATTGGGTGTTGGTGGGTTTGGCTTTATGGGAGGACTCTAAAATCTGAATGTTTTTCAGGGTGTCGTCTATTTCCCTATCTCTTTTTCTCTTGAGATGTGTGCCGATGCTAATGAATTGTCCTCTCACAACAGGTTTATGAGCATCCCAGAGGGTGTTGGCCGTGATATCAGGGCTTTTATTTAGGGAGAAATAATCTATGATGTGCTTAGAAATCCGGTCGACCGAGTCCTGAAAGCCCAGAAGGGTTTCGTTCAGGCGCCAGTTAAAGCACGAGGGCGTTTCATTAGGGGCTAGAACTGAAATATATATTGGGGAGTGATCTGACACATGTATGGCACCAATGCTAGCTTCTCTGCACAGGTGTATGTGTTCCTTGGAGATGAAGAGGTAATCTAGTCTGTGGTAAGTTTTATGTGTTGGGGAATAGAACGTGAAGTCTAGTGTGCTCGGGTGAAGAGAGCGCCATACATCTACCAAATGCAGATCCCAAAGGGTATTTCTAATATGCTTTAGGAATTTCCTGGAATGAGACGATTTATGGGAGGAAACATCTAATTGCGGATACAGAGCGACATTTAAGTCACCCCCAGCAATTACTATACCCTCTTTAAAGGAGTCTATAATGGGAAAGATTTCAGAAAACCAACGGGCTTGATTAGAATTAGGAGCGTACAGATTAATAAAAGTGTACGTTTGTGGTCCTATGGTGCCTTTAAGTAAGACGTATCTACCCGCTGGGTCTAAAATCTGGCTGGTGAATTTGAAGGGGATTCTCCTCTGAAGCCCTATGCTGACCCCACTGGAGGCCGAGGAGTCGCTCCCACAGTGGTACCAATTGGAGAAGTGAGAGAACCGCATGTCTGGGTAATGGTTGAAGCGGAAATGTGTCTCCTGGAGAAAAATCACACCAGCCCCGGCTTTTCTTAGAATGGCAAAGATTTGGCTCCGTTTAGAAGGAGAGTGGAAGCCTTTGACATTGTAAGAGGCCACTAGTATGTCAGCCATTATTTATGGGATGTGTGGGTTTACCTTGTAGCTGTTGTGACTTCCCCCCAGGATGTGCACCCGGTCCGCAAAGGTCCTCCATCCCCAGTGGGGCAGCGCAAGTGCAGGAGACAATCCAGTTCAAAGCAATAGGCGGGTACCTTGAGTTAGGGGTGAGTAGAAGGGATAGAACATAGCATGTTAAACAAACAAAGGATATGAACATTGACATATTATAATATGTCGTAGTCGTGAGGGGGTTATTGGTCAATAGACCGTTTAAGAGATCGTATAACGCCCGGGGAAGGGCCAATAACAGAGCAGGAGGTTGGGGGGAAACAAATATAGACATATGAAAAGGCTATCAGAAGTCATGCAAACAGTGGATTTAGAAAACTCTAAGCAGCAGTGTAAAAAGAAAACCAAATTATCAGCTTAATCTGGAACTGCCATATTGAATGCAAGTGAACCTTTCTAATGTTCTTGTGAGAGACTTCTCGGCGTAAGTTGGAAACCCCTCTTCTTGGAGCGAGATGACTTTGGTGTGCGTAGAACTTCGAAAGGAGCCACCTTGGGTACATTTGGCAGGGTACTGAGATCTTGGAAGAGCTCCCAATTTTCAATCTGCATAGGTGGTACATTCAGGATCTCAAAGGCAGACGCAAGGTCTGTAAATGAAGAAATGTTCACTCTCTTGCCTGCGTACGAGAAGGATAAGCCGAAAGGATAGGACCATCTGTATAGCACTTTTTTGGAGCGTAACCAGTCCGTTAAAGGTTTAAGGGATCTTCGCTTCTTCAGAGTTGAAGGGGCTAAGTCCTGGTATATATCAATCTTGGAATCTTCATACATGAAATCCGAATGGTTGCGCGCGGCTTCCAGTATGGCAGTTTTCACTTGAAAATTCAGGAACCTACATATTATGTCCCTGGGTGGTTCGGCCGGCTTAGGCTTGGGTCTAAGGGCTCTATGCGCCCGTTCTATGATTATCTCTTGTGAGAAGTTAGGGCCCAGAAGTGACCCGCATATTTCCATGATGGCGGCTGGGATCTCTCCTGGGGAGACTGTCTCTGGCACTCCTCGGAACCTCAGATTGTTTCGGCGCCCCCTGTTTTCTTGATCTTCCAGTGAGCAGTGGAGATCGTTTAAGTATAATGCGCAGCGGCGAAATGAGTCTGACACCGCGGACTGGTGGTTCAGTATCTCTGCTTGGTGCAGCTCTAAGTTCTCCACGCGGTCTCCAATGTGCCTCACCTCGTTCCTGCATGCAGAAATTTCTGCAAGGATCGGCTCCATAATTCTGCTGAGGGCACGGTCAAGGTATTTTCTTGTGACCGGAAGGTCAGAGCTGGCTTGTGCTTCGTCTGAATCACTCTCCCCTTCTGACTGTGCAGGAGCTCGCTTCAGTGTTTTAGCCTGTGGGGTCGGCGCCCTCTTGGGCTCTCTGGCGGCTACCGTTGCGGTTGCTTTCTTTAGGAATTTCTCCATATCTCCTCCAGCATTCTGTGTCTTGGAGGGAGCAGCAGTGTCACTGTGCTTGGGGTTCCCGATTTTTACCATCTCTGCCTCTGTGTGCTAGTTATAGCTGGCGTTAGGGACGAATCTCTTCACAGAGCACAGAGCTATGCGGCCATCTTCATCAGGCACAAGCTCCGCCCCCCCCCCCTAAGTCTTCAGTTTTTTTCACCAGAGATAAAACCGTAGCATGCTGTGGTTTTATCTTTTGCCTGATCAGTCAAAATGACTGAACTGAAGACATCCTGATGCATCCTGAACGGATTACTCTCCAATCAGAATGCATGGGGATATGCCTGATCAGTTCTTTTCCGGTATAGAGCCCCTGTGACGGAACTCTATGCCGAAAAAGAAAAACGCTAGTGTGAAAGTACTCTAAAATATTAAGTTTAAATCCCCCCTTTCCCAATTTTACATATAAAAACTATATACAATAAATAAACATATTACATAGCGCTGCGTCCGAAAAGTCCAAACTATTACATTATTAAGAAATATCTCCTATGCGGTGAGCATTCGCCATTTTTTAGTCACCTTGTCACCCCAAAAAATGGGATAGGACTGTTCAATTATGGGCCAAACATTTCATAAAATGTGAAATGCACGTGGCTTTTTTGCGCGGTATTGAGTATCGCAATACTTTTTTATGGTGACAAAAGCAAATCAAAATTTTGGTATTGAAACAACCCTACGCTGATCTGATCGGCGTAGCGTTGTCACGATACCAAAATTTTCATTCGGTTTCGATTTGGCGACTAGAAATTTAATTTGGCTCCTAAATTTTTCAGTTCAGGAGCCAATGGCATTGCATCGCTGCCAAAAGGTAAGTATAGGGGTTTTTTCCTTTGTTTTTTTTTGTGTACAATACTGATGGCTACTGGCACATGATAGGGGGGACCCTATGGCTAGTGGCACATGATAGGGGGGGCCGCCTATGGCTACTGGCACATGTTCATGGGGGGCCGCCTATGGCTACTGGCACATGATAGGGGGGCCCTATGGCTACTGGCACATGATAGGGGGGGAGCCTATGGCTACTGGCACATGTTAATGGGGGCTGAGGCTACTGGCACATGATTAAGGGGCATCTATGAGGGCACATTTCACTGGCACATTATTGGGGGACATCTATGGGGCACTTCTTACTGGCACATTATTGGTGGCACTATAGGCGCATCTACTGAGGCCACAAAGAACGGTTATTTTATATGAAGGCTCTGTATAGGGGCATTTTATACTGGGACACATTGTGGTGGGTACTATGGGGAAGGGGGGAGAGGACTACTACGGGGGCACTGAGAAGGGGTATTTTATGCTTACAAATTATGGGGGGACACTGAGGGCATCTACTGGCGCACTATATATCGGGCATTTTATACTGGTACATTTTGGGGGGCACTAGGGGGGAGAGGAGCACTATAGGGCATTTACTGGGGTCACTATATAGGGGTATTTTATACTGGCACATTATGGGGACATTAGCTCAACTGGGGGCATTACAGGGGGGTATTTTTTGCACTGACACATTATAAGGAGAATTATTTCTACTGGGGGGGACATTATGGTGGGCTTTATTACTCCCCCATGGTATGACCCCCTAGTAGCAGCACCGGCCTCTCCCTGCTCTGCTATCCCTCTGCCCCTTCTCCAAATTCTTATTATGAAATCTTTCTCATTAGGATAAAACACAACATCATCTCCGCCGAGCCCCCGGCCAAAGTGTGGAAGTGGCGACCGAGATCCCCAAGGGCCGAGCCAAGTAATTGTAAGTTTTCATATGAAATATGTTTGTTATACACATATAACATACACTATACCACACAATATACAGTATACCACTACACTGTGCCACACAATATACAGTATACCTCTATACTGTGCCACACAATATACAGTATACCGCTACACTGTGCCACACAATATACAGTATACCTCTACACCGTGCCCCACAATATACAGTATACCTCTACACTGTGCCACACAATATACAGTATACCGCTACACTGTGCCACACAATATACAGTATACCGCTACACTGTGCCACGCAATATACAGTATACCGCTACACCGTGCCCCACAATATACAGTATACCTCTACACTGTGCCCCAAAATATACAGTTTCTTCTGTAAAAGTCATCAAGTGACAGTGGGGGGGGGGGGGGCCTTATTGTTTTTCGCCCCAGGGCCCCATTTCACCTAGAACCGGCCCTGCTTCCACCAAATATTAAGGGGATTGATATAACTGCTTCCACAAAATATTGATTAAGGGCCTGCGATACACCTGCTTCAACAAAATACTGATTAAGGGGATTGATATACCTGCTTACACCAAATATTGATTCAGGCCTGCGATACACTTGCTTCCACAAAATACTGATTAAGGGGTTTTATTTGCCAGCTTCCCCGAAATACTGATTGAGGCCTGCAATATTCCTGCTTTTACAAATACTGCTTTTCTCTAGGGACTTTGGCACAGGGTCATTTTGAAAATGCCGTTCCGCAGGGGTGGTAGGGGTCGGGCAGGTGAACCAGGCCAGAGCCTAAATGGGAAGTTAGAGAAGGTGTGTGCGATTACGTCAAAGGACGCACCAGAGTTGGTTGAGTGGCTCACTCAGCCTTCCGCTTCTGCACCCTCCTCATCCTCTGTATCTGCACTCTCCTCACTCTCTGCTGTGTGGACCCCCAAAGACTCCACCACTATTACCACCATAGCCCCTCATCTCGAGTCAGAGAAATTATTTTCCCATCCATTCCCAGACCTTACTGATGCGCAGCCAATTTTTGGCATCGAATGAGGAAGAGGAGGTAGAAACGCCACCCCCCCCCCCCCCGGTCTGACTACATACCCAGATCAGCCCAAGGAGGGTGGTCCCCACTGTTGCTGCCTACTCCCAGATCTCTAATGTCAGTGGTGGTGAAAGTGACAATGATGACCTGTCGAAGGATGTCACGTGGGTGCCCACAAGAGAGGAAGAGGAGGAGAGTTCAGAGGGAGAGACGGAGCAGCAGATAGGAAGCAGAAGGTGGAGATGCAGACTGCAAATGTATTTGGAGTGAGCCATCCACCATGCACGGTCACATCTTGCACTCTCAGGACGCCGGCACATGGTTCCGCAGTGTGGGCTTTTTTAATGTGTCAGTTGCTGATAATAGTGTTGCCATCTGCAGCCTGTGCCGTCAACGCAAAAGTTGCGGTAAGCCCAACACTTACCGAGGGACAATCGCTTTAAGAAGGCACCTGGCCTCCTATCATCGAGCCCAGTGGGAGCAACACCGTCAGAACCCACAAAGCCACATTCCTGGTGCTCCATGTCCTGCCTCTTCTCCTTTTCCTTTTCCTCTCTCCTCCCTTTTGTCCTCCACTCCATATTCTACCATGCCATCGTCGCGTTCATCTGGCAGAAGGCAGGCTTCCATGGCCCAAATATTCAGGCGTAAAAAGTTGAAGTCATCAGATAGCCCTCTTGCCCAAAGGCTGAGTGCTGGCTTGTCAGAATTGCTAGTACCCCAACTACTGCCATATAAACTGGTAGACTCGGGGGCCTTTAGAAAATTTGTGGCCATTGGCAAACCGCAATGGAAGGTCCTCGTAATGAAATATTTCTCCTAGAAGGGCATCCTAGAGCTATATGGCTCTGTGTGCTAGTGAATATATCTCTGGCACACAGAGTCGGTGCCAAGATACATCTGATCACAGACACGTGGTCTAGCAAACACGGGCAGGGAAGGTACATAACTTTTACTGACCACTGGGTAAACCTTCTTATGGCCGTAAAGCATGTAACCCTTGGCACAAGCATGGATTTGGTGTTACCGCCATGGATTGCATGCAGGCCTGCCTCTTCTTTTCCTCCTCCTCCTACTCCATCCTCCGTCTCTTCCTCGGCTACTCCTCCTTTTCCACTGCTACCGCCTCTTCCGCTGCACCCCCCAAGCTCCCCAGAACCTATTCGACGTGCCAGGTGAGACGTTGCCATGCTGTGCTTGTGCCTGGAAGCGAAGAGCCACACCGGTGCTGCACTGCTTTCAGCTCTGCGGTCACAGGCTGATCATTGGCTAACCACGCTCAATTTGATAGTTGGTAAAGTGGTGTGCGACAATGGTGCCAAACTGCTGAGTGCGCTGAAACCGTGCATGGCATGGCACAAGTCCTGAACTTAGTGATGCAGTGATTTGTTGCCAAATACCTTGGGGTCCAGGATGTTTTGCAGCAGGCTAGGAAAATCTCTGGCCATTTTAGAAAATCTTACACGGCCATGGCTCGCATTGCTGACGTTCAACGGTGAACCCACCTGCCCGTCAGATGTCTGATTTGTGACTGCCCGATGTGCTGGAACTCCACCTTATATATACTAGATAGGCTGCTCCAGCAGCATCATGCCTTTAATGACTACCTATATGAACTCTGCAGCAGAACAGGTACTAAGGAGCTTTGTTACTTTTCACCGCGCTAGTGGCTGCTCATGAGCAACACATGCAGACTTCTGTGGACATTTGATGAAATCACCAAACTGGTCAGTCGCAGCCAGGGCGCCATCAGTGACATTGTACCTTACGCCTGCTTTCTGGAGCGTGCATTGCGTTATTGATTAAACAGTCGAGCAGCAGGAGCTGGAAGATAAGTCGCATTGCTGAATGAATTCCCAGGGGGAACTACTCCATCTGAGACAAGTCAGCAGGAGTGTAATAAGGAGTCAGAGGAGGATGATGGCTGGGGGGAGGAGGAGGAGGAGCAAGAAGAGCAGGTTTTGAGGGGGACTTTAAACTTTTCGGGGATCCCTGGTGTGGTCCGTGGCTGGGTGTAGGAGACCAAGGACGACATTCTACTGGGCGATGAGCAGGAGCCAGGGCGCTCCACCGCTTTCAATTTAGTGCAAATGGAGGCATTCATACTCCAGTGTTTGAAGAGGGACCCCCCCGTATATAAAGCATAAAGGGCAAGGATACTGAGTGGCAACGTACGTAGACCCCCTGGTACAAACACAAAATGGCGGACATGTTATCAGCATCACAGAGGGCTGTCAGAATGCAGCATTTCCAGGCCTTGCTGTGAGAGATGCTGCATTCTGCTGTTGCGGGCGCTGGCAGAGGAATTTCCACCCACAGCGAAACAGGTGCGGGTGCCAATCCTACCGCGCCTGCAAGAAGTGGGTGGTTTGAATATGTGTTGGCTACTAAGGATATGGGATAATTCTTGCAGCCAACCCATCGACAGCCGCCCTCCAGATCTAGCCTCAGGGAATGCCTGGACCGACAGGTGTCCGACTACATTGGGTTAACGTCTGATGTGGATGGTCTGAGAAGCGAGGAACCCCTGGACTACTGGGTATGCAGGCCTGACCTGTGGCGAGAGCTGGCACAATTTGCCATGGAACTCTTGGCTTGCCCCTCATCGAGTGTCCTGTCCGATAGGACGTTCAGTGCAGCAGGGGGGATCGTGACCAATAAGCTCACTCGCCTAGCTCACGACAGTGTGGACTCCCTTACATTTCTAAAAATGAATGAGGCAAGGATCTCGGAGGAATTCAACACCTGTGACAACCACGTTTAATTACATTTCCTCATTCCAGCCCACACATATCCGCCACCACTCAGAACAAAGAGTGGTCCCTGTCTTATGTAAATATAGCAGAATAAAAGGCCTTTTCTATCAGATGAATTCCTCATTTTTGGGGCCTGTACTCCAGTGGCCTAGATTAAAATTTGTATCCAGTGACCGCCTAATGTACCTACACACACATAATCACAAGTTCTTTTCTGTCAGGTGAATGCCTAATTTTTGTGGCCTGTATTTGCCTACAGTAAAATTTTATCCAGTGACCGCCTAATGTACCTCCAGCCACATCATCACAAGTTCTTTTCTGTCAGGTGAATGCCTAATTTTCAGGGCCTGTACTCCACTGGCCTACAGTAAAATTGTTATCCACTGACCGCTTAATATACCTCCAGCCACCTAATCACTTGTTCTTTTCTGTCAGGTGAATGCCTAATTTTTGGTGCCTGCACTCCACTGGTCTAAAATAACATTTTTCTAGGCTCCAGCAGGGCACAGTTTTGAGAGTTTCCCTTTAAGACCCTGGCCCCTGATTAAAATATTTATTTTTTTGTGGGAATTTTTGCCATTGATCCCCCTCTGGTATGTCACTGTCCATGTTGTGGGACAATTTATGCACTTCTAGTAAGTATTTGGTGGCTGCCAATATGACCTGAAGGTTTTTCAGGTTGGCCTGCCATTAAATTGAATGGGGCCCACCGCGAAAGCGCGGTTCGTGAACATTTGATCGCGAATGCGCGTTTGCTTTCGCAAAACGTCATAGCCGATGTTCGTCCATCACTACTTTTAAATGAGTTGTTTGAGATAATTGAAAATGTAGTACCCCAGAGTGGCACTACTATTCCTACACCCCACTACTTTTTCTAATGTCTAACAATAATATAATATTTGTATTTATTCCAGGTCCTTTACACTGTACATTCATAAAATTGCTATGAAACTGTTATGTTTATGTAATGTGCCTGGTTCACCAGCAGGTAGCAGTATGTCTAGCAGGAAAAGGTCTTTAGATAGACTGGAACTTACAATTGCATTCTCCCCCCTTTTGGGCAGAGGTGGGTGAAAGGTTGCAGGAACATATAGTGAGTCTAGAGGGAAAATGAGACTCACTATATCACCCAGTGGTCAGATGAGAATCACCCTGACTCTTTACAAATTAACAGACAGGGTATTATGGGGAGGATCAATAGCCAAAGGCACCCTACTTCTAAGGTACCAGTACCGCAACAGAGTTCCGGTAATCAGACTAAAGCCGAATTTAGCACAGCAGAGAAGGAGACAGTAGAATATTCACGTTTGCCTGCCAGAAATCCCAAAACATGCTAGAACCAAGAGAAAGATCACTTTTTGTACGGATGCAAGTTGATTCAAGTAATGCTGCTGAACTTTATAAAGTCTGGACTCAACTTATTCTCCACCTCTTTCATCACTCTCCCTTTATTGCTTCGGAGCCTAACCCTGGGGAGTGACGGCATCCAGGTAAGAGCACGGTGACACACACAGAAACTATTGGGGCTGCACCATACCACTTGGCATTCCTAAGAAACTGGGATATGATCAGCCCTCGGGGGTGGCACGTTGTAAAAATATTGGACAAGCTTCCTAATCGTCTAAAGCAAAATATGATGTTGCAAATTTCTTTGTGGATAACGAAAATCTGCAGGTGTGGGCAATCCTAAAATAAAGAATGTTCTGCTGCTTCTGTCATTATGTTTTCTTTGTCCCCCTGCTGGTTTCATTATCATGGTCTCCACCAATGACACGTCATGCAGATATGTGACCACTGCAACCAATCACAGGCTTCAGTGGTTACGTGTTTCTTTATGTCATGTTCTCAGGTCTTTTATGCTGATGACCTATCATCAGGATTGGCCACCAGTATGTGATCCATAGGGTCTGACACCCAGCAGTGCCTCCAAACTGATGCTTGAAGAGGTTATGGCACTCCGGTGCTGCATATCAAGCACAGTGTTGTCAATTGTGTGCTTTGTATTGTGGCTCAGGACCATTCAATTGAATAGGACTGAGCTGCAACTATTCCATGTGATTGATGAACATGACATCACAGGTCTACGAAGAGGCCATGGCACTCCCATGAGCGCTGCAGCCTCTTCAAACATCTAATTGTCAGGTTTGTCAGTTGTCGGACCCCCACCAATCAGATATTGATGATACTGAGGATAGGCCATCAATGTAGAAGACCCTGAAAACCCATTTTAGGTCAATGTACTGTGTGATAGTAAGCAGCTGGCTTCTAAAATATCTGTAGTGGTGGCTGCAGGAAGACCATCAAATTATACTTTAAAGTTATGTTCATACACCTCACAGCCCTACCTCACAGCTGTTTCCTGAAGCCTCTAGTGCCGGAATAATACTATGAAAGGTGCCAGAATCAAAGCTTCTTTCAACGTGTAGCGGCCGTGCCAGTTTGCTGCAGCTTTGCTGTATGTGAATAGGAGTCAGGAGTAGAGATGACCAAATCTATTCGCAGATTTGAAGATTGGTTCTGAATCTCCAATTTTTAGGCCCCTAATTGAACTTGAATCTTTTCCAGTTCGATTCGGACAAATCCAGTAAAATGGTGCCCCGCGCATAAGCAATCAATAGTGTTCTGTCACCACCAGGCAGGAGGTAATTACAGTCAGTTGCGGCCAAGCAATAACCGGTTTGTGGTGGCAACGATAAAAGTAAATACACGTAAAGTTACACCTTATGCTGTATCATACTGAGGGGACGGGCGAGGGAGAATGAAAAAAAAAGATATAATTAAAAAATTAACGAAACAAGATAGGAGCTTTTCATAAACAATATGTGTTCTAGAGGACTAGAAGGGGTTATATTCCAATTTCCAGGACAATTAAAGCAACTTTGGTTCAGAGCAAATACATTTGGATCCGAATGAACCTTTTGAATCCGAAACTAACTGAATTTTGGAAGATTCTTTCATCTCTAGTCAGGAGAGATAGCTTTTGGCTGACAGCTATTTAATGTGTACGGGCACCTTGAGGTATGAGAATTCCCTTGTATCAACAACCATTTCCATTACCATATGTAGAAGAAAAGACATTTGATAAAGCTATATATGAAATTAGGTAAATATTTTTCCATAACACAAGTAATAACAATGTCATTATATTACAGAGCAGCAATATAACAGTAGCATATATTATCCACAACATTTATTGAAGTGTTGCTAATTGAATTCTATGAGGTGAAGATGAGATGAAGATATCACTACATATTAGTTGATGCTTTTATGAGGCATTAGAATAATTTAACGTTACCAAAGGTTGAACACTAAGGAGAAGCAGCTTGTCCTAATTTTGTGAACCAATACGTATGTAAGGGCATGAAGTAATATGTTGTTTTTCTACTTGATAAAAATACATTCATTAGTGCTGTGAAATCCCATCAAGGGCTACAATATCATGTTGAAATAGCCGTTGTTTTAATGCTTTGGCATAAATGGTCACTATCAACAAACTGCATGAATCTATAGTACAGGTGAATATCTGAAACTTTGTAATACAGTTGCAAGAAAAAGTATGTGAACCCTTTGGAATGATATGGATCTCTGCACAAATTGGTCATAAAATGTGATCTGATCTTCATCTAAGTCACAACAATAGACAATCACAGTCTGCTTAAACTAATAACACACAAAGAATTAAATGTTACCATGTTCTTATTGAACACACCATGTAAACATTCACAGTGCAGGTTCAAAAAGTATGTGAACCCCTAGACTAATGACATCTCCAAGAGTTAATTGGAGTGAGGTGTCAGCCAACTGGAGTCCAATCAATGAGATGAGATTGGAGGTGTTGGTTACAGCTGCCCTGCCCTATAAAAACACACACCAGTTCTGGGTTTGTTTTTCACAAGAAGCATTGCCTGATGTGAATGATGCCTTGCACAAAAGAGCTCTCAGAAGACCTATGATTAAGAATTGTTGACTTGCATAAAGCTGGAAAGAGTTATAAAAGTATCTCCAAAAGCCTTGCTGTTCATCAGTCCACGGTAAGACAAATTGTCTATAAATGGACAAAGTTCAGCAATGCTGCTACTCTTCCTAGGAGTGGCCGTCCTGTAAAGATAACTGCAAGAGCACAGCACAGACTGCTCAATGAGGTGAAGAAGAATCCTAGAGTGCCAGCTAAAGACTTACAAAAGTCTCTGGCATATGCTAACATCCCTGTTAGCGAATCTACGATACGTAAAACACTAAACAAGAATGGATTTCATGGGATGATACACAGAGGCTGGTGTCCCAAAAAAACATTGCTGCATGCTTGCAGTTTGCACAAGAGCACCTGGATGTTCCACAGCAGTACTGGCAAAATATTCTGTGGACAGATGAAACCAAAGTTGAGTTGTTTGGAAGAAACACACAACACTATGTGTGGAGAAAAAGAGGCACAGCACACCAACATCAAAACCTCATCCCAACTGTGAAGTATGGTGGTGGGGGCATCATGGTTTGGGGCTGCTTTGCTGCGTCAGGGCCTGGATAGATTGCTATCATCGAAGGAAAAATGAATATCCAAGTTTATCAATACATTTTGCAGGAGAACTTAAGGCCATCTGTCCACCAGCTGAAGCTCCACAGAAGATGGGTGTTGCAACAGGACAACGACCCAAAGCATAGAAGTAAATCAACAACAGAATGGCTTAAACAGAAGAAAATACGCCTTTTGGAGTGGCCCAGTCAGAGTCCTGACCTCAACCCGATTGAGATGCTGTGGCATGACCTCAAGAAAGCGATTCACACGAGACATCCCAAGAATATTGCTGAACTGAAACAGTTCAGTAAAGAGGAATGGTCAAGAATTACTCCTGACCGTTGTGCACGTCTGATCTGCAACTACAGGAAACGTTTGGTTGACATTATTGCTGCCAAAGGAGGTTCAACTAGTTATTAAATCCAAGGGTTCACATACTTTTTCCACCTGCACTGTGAATGTTTACATGGTGTTCAATAAAAACATGGTAACATTTAATTCTTTGTGTGTTATTAGTTTAAGCAGACTGTGATTGTCTATTGCTGTGACTGAGATGAAGATCAGATCACATTTTATGACCAATTTGTGCAGAAATCTATATCATTCCAAAGGGTTCACATACTTTTTCTTGCAACTGTATATCTTATCAGAAAAAAAATGCTTTTTTCCTCCCTGTAGCAGAACTCTTCATCCACTCTCCATCAGAGGCTGAGCGCTCCCTTGGTCATTTCATTTAGGGACACATCATTGCTGAGGGTAATGAATGTTTGCACATGACCAGGAATGGGACTGGAAGGAGCAGGTTAGGAGCCTTGGTGCTGGAATGGTGCAACAGTGAATAGGTGAGTGTTTTTTTTATTTTATTTATTTTTATTTATGTTAAACACTTTTCCGATACCAATGGTTTTGGGTCAGGCAACCTCTTTAATAATATAGGGATTCTTTCTACATCACTACAAAGTATAGTATAATAATCTTTAGTAAAGTAATAGATATCAGAAAATTCAAGGTTTCGTCTCACTTTAGCAAAAGGCATTTATCATGTAGAGAAAGTTAATACAAGGCACTTACTAGTGTATTGTTATTATCCATATTGCCTCATTGCTGACTGGAATAATTTTTCCATCACGTTATGCACTGCTCTTATCTACAGTTGTGACCACCCTGAAATTCATCAGCAGTGGTTATGCTTGCACACTATAGAAAAAAAGTGCTGGACTATGCACACGCCCTCGGTCCCTGCCACCCGAGAGGCTGATGCTTTTTCCTATATTGTGCAAACACAGCCACAGCTGCTGGATTGCAGGGTGGTTAATACCATGGAAACGAGCAGTGTATGACGTGATGGAAAAAATAATCCTGCCAGCAAAGGAGGTAATATGGGCAATCACAATACATTAGTAAGTGCCTTGTATTAACATGTTCTACATTAAAAATTTTATTTTCTGAAGTGAGACAACTGCTTTAAATCAGAATCAATCAAAAATAGCTTAATGGGGTTGGCAAATTTGCAATGGAACTGAAACACCGCTAGCACTGTATCACCCAATGCAAAATTGTTATGCTGGCGGTCTCTGCCCATTGACGCTGTTCTCTTCCTAGTGGTCATGGCTGCTGTATCGCTCCTGCTTTCCAGTGGTTTGGTCTGACCGACATGTCTCTCCTTCCACCCTACAGCCTGACCACTGGAGTAGCGCTGCTACATTACACTCCTTGCAGGCTATGGCCTGCTTCCTGTCTGGCCTGTAGGACATGCACATGCTTAAGGTGCTGAAGCAATTACTTCCAGTTCTCTAGCTTTTAAAGGTGAGCTGTTTCTTGTTTGTTTGCCTGTGTATCAACTTCTGTCTGAATTCAGAATTTGAGCCTTCATTGCCTGATCCGACCTCTGCCTATTTTCTGTATTGACCCTAAGCTGCCTACCTTAACCTTCAGACTGTTTATTAGAAAATCATGAATCCTCCCTGCCCTGACCTCAGCCTGTCCCTGTCTATAGTTTTGACCGATCCCTTGGTGCTCTACACCAGTGTCTTTTAACCTCAGTGGGTCAGCAGTAACTTGAACGGAGATTACTCCAAGAGGTAGTAGCTTGGTACTTCCCCTGCAGCAGAGTCCAGAACTCTGTACAGGGCTTACAAGGTAAGGACCAAGAGGCTACTTAGATAACACCCTAAATAGTTGGAAGTGGCACACTCACCAGGGGATCCACTGCCAGGGAGATCAGTGCATGTGCACCATTTGCCTTATGGATAAACCAGTTGTACTGCAGAGGAACACAATGCTAAAGTTAGCCGAAACAAGCAAAAGGGTGACATGTCCTCTTTATACAGGAAATTAATAATTGGCAGATTTAATGCACACTTTGCTTCATGTACGTGTTAAATGCAAGGCTTTATTATGAGGCTATTAACAGCATTGTGTCATCACAAAATAAGGGTTTCAATGAAACTATTCAGATGAAATTATTTACCACTAATTGACCTTGTTCCTGTCTACATCATGATGTCAGTAACATGTCATGTGCATTATGTTTATGGAATGAGGGATGTCATTGCATTCAGCCTTGTGTATTCATCAAGTAAATGGATCACATGGCATTGTTTCTGCTTTACAAACCTGATTTCTATTCCAAAAAAGGAGACTACAGGATTTTGCTTGCTGTACGCTGAGCCGTTCTATTTTAATTACAGCAGATTATACCATAAAGCTAGCTTTTAATTTGAATGCATTTTTTGCTGGACTTGTTATGGCTTCATGAACATAATAGTGATTCAAGTAAGAAGTTCTTCCACTCGAGTCTGACTATAAACAGCTGTTTGAGTTTGTAAAAAAAGTGCTGCCACTTAATTAGGAATATTGATGTATGAAGCACATGTTGTGTCTTGTAAATTACAGAAACATAATAGCCTGAAACTGAATGAAAATCTTTCAGTTCGAAGAAAAATGTTATTATTGTTCGAACAAAGACGACTCGATACACCAGGAAGGCATCCACCATTGGTGATTTTTTTTCAATACAGAAGCTGCTGGGGCTCCATTGAGGTCTCCACTTTATATTACTGCATGCCTCTGTATGGGATAGGTTAGTTAATAATTGCCAAACAGTAGAAAAAGAACACTTATTTTGCATCCAGTGTGTCAGTGAGGCCCTATAAATGCATTAAGCATGAAATGTACCATACAAATGCCATGTGAACATAGCCTTAGTTTGTGTAAAATGAGCCTATTGGGTTTTTATATCAAGAGATTGTTTCCTGTAAAGTTTGTGCACTTCAGTATATGGCATACGTGCCAACGTTTAGTATCTGACAAGCGGGAAATGGCTGAGTGCATCCCGACGCCTCTGCCCATCAATTGTTCTGCAGTAGATCGGCACTGGAACTACACAGCTCAATCATTTGTGCAGTAGATGGAACTTGTTACTACAGTACCTCTCCCATTGACGTGACCCCATCTGATCAGATAGGAATGGCCTACTCTGAGAATAACTTGGTGTTGTCATTTCTCTTGTCGAAAGGGAGTGTCCCTAGACTGACTCATACTGGCAGTACTGATTGAACAGTGAGACATGGTGTAGGGACACATCCCTTATTGTAACACCCAGTTGTCAATTGCAACACCCAGTTGTCAGTAATCAAGGGAGCCTTCTGTAAAGTAAGGTGATGTAATAAATAAATATGTCCTTACTTATCCATAGATGATAAGGATATACAGTATATACGTTGTAACTATTTCATGTTGCTATTATCAATGTTCGCTAAATTTCAGATGGGTGAGACAGATAAAATCCAGAGAGTGGCAGTGGTCTCAGCAAAAGCATAGTTTGCTGAGAAAGTTTTGTATATTGTATTATTATACTTGGACTGGCAGTTAGGCTTGGTAGAGGGAGATGCCAGTCCACACTCTTCCGGCACGGGTATTCCCTTTCACCTGAGGTGATCGCAGGTGAGGCCTGCTCTAATCAGGCTGCCATAAAGCACCTCCGAGTGTGTCAGTCAGGGGAGTGTGTCTTATCAGAGTTTCAGTGTGCAACAGAGGCCTGCTGTAGTCTCTGGGAGAGTGGTCTCAGCCAGGCTGGCTGAGGGGCCACCACGGGGCTAGGTGTTAGCCGAAACGTTGGGGGACTCCACGTGGTCTGGGAAGCGAGGTCACAAGGCCAGAGACAGGCAGACTTATGGGCCACAATCCCCCAAAAGGAGAGGAGTTTGCTACAGCCTAGGAAATGCTGGAGCACAGGCTGGAAAAGCCGCATGGTCGTACTGTGTGTGAACGATGTTATAAGTGAGGTAGGAATACCCCTGTTTAGTTAGAGCCCAGACGGAAAAGACGTTTGTTTTGTTGTTTTGAGTGTTGTTCTGTGAAAATAAACCTCACGTTTGGTCCTGCAACCCGGCTGTTGTGGAGATGATTGTGCGAATGACCCCCGAGAAAGAGCTAATCCCTCACAATATATATAGTAGGACAACCCCTTTAATTCTGTCAAGGTAAAAACTGTACATATGGATAATGCTATACAACCTAAGCAGCAATTTCCAAGGATCTATAATTGTACTGGCACTGCTTCCACAAGTTATGCAAAATGATAAATGTGCATGCTAACATGTGCTAATTGGAATACGCTTGCTCTTTTGGTGTGATTTTCATGACTCATGTTATTCAAATTGCTGGAATAAAGCAATAATTAGTTAACCGTCTATTTTCAAGCATCTCCCTTGCTTAAAAAACATAAATACTGGCATACTGTTCGTGCAAAGAGAACCATATTGAACATATTAACTTTAACTGCCATGGATGAAATTTTTTTCCAGGTTCAATTCATCCAGTGTGCAGGGAAGTGACTCCTAGCTCCAGTGCCGCGTGTGTTTTGCTTGATGTGGCAATAAACCAATATCTATATTTCCACGATGGTGAGTGCCGCCCGCTTTCTTTCTACGAAGAAGTTTAATGCCCTGGACTATTGTTTGTTTGGTCTTGTGCACCACTGAGATCGTGATATTAAAGGAGAGCTGTGTGGGATCTGCAGTCCCGGGTTGTTGGGGGATAGACGTGGAGTGTGCCGCTCAGAATCCTACTTAAAGTGTAATTTATGCCACTAATGTGGCATAAAAAATTGCTGCATTTGCATAAGAATTTGTGACTTTTCGAGTTTCTTGACACTTTTCCAAAGTGACAAGAAAAGGTGACGGGCGGAGCTTAGGGAAATATTAAATGTTGGGTTGTGGTAAAATATAAAATGTCATGGCAACAAAGAGTTGTTTTTGTGTTTTATGTGTTTTGTTTTTCTATATTGCAGTGTGCTATGGATGTGGCACTTTTTCAGTAAATTTTCCCCTAGACTTCTCAATAAGAAAAATAAATGTCTGTGAAGGTTCTCATTTATCCAGGTCATGGTATATATCTGTAAACAATAAATCAAGGCAACTGGACGTACTGTAGATTTCTTGAAAACGTTTCACTCGTTCTTCCAACGAGCTTTCTCAATTCTGAGTGATTGTACAAAAAATTCTGGAAATTAATATGTAACTGAATCCACATCTGGTAATTAGACCCAGCATTGGGTCAAAGGTGTTGATTCCATTATCCTAATTGGAGTCAGTAGGTGATAAAGACTTCCCAGAAAAAGGTGTCAAGACAGCATTATACGTGGCAGACAATAGATGTCTAACACCCCCCCCCCCACCTCTATTCAAGCTTGGCTTCTCCATTTTTACGTAGATGGCCTCCTTCCAGCCTCGTTTGTACCAATCAGCCTCCTTATCCAAAACACTTACTTGACTGTCTTCAAAGGTGTGACCTGTTCCTTTTAGATGTAAGTACATGGCTGAATCTTGACCAGAGGTTTTGGCTCTTCTATGCTGGGCCATACGCTGATGTAGTTGTTGTTTTGCCGATATACAGTTCTGAGCATTGCTCATTGCACTGGACTGCGTACACAATATTGTCCATCTTGCGTTTAGGCGTTGGGTCTTTGGGGTGAACCAGTTGTTGCCTCAGTGTGTTGCTGGGTTTAAAGCAAACAGGAATGTGATGTTTATTAAAAATCCTTTTGAGTTTCTCAGACACCCTAGCTATATATGGGATAACCATATTCTTGCGTCTGTCATGCTTCTCGCCCTTACTGGTAGTCTTGGTGGTCTTTCTTCTCCTTCTTTCTGTTTTGACAAAGGCCCAAACTGGATACCCACAAGTTTTAAGTGCCCCTCTGAGGTGTTTGAGTTCCTTCACCTTGGCCTCGGTGCTAGTGGGGATTTTCTCTGCCTGGTGGTGTAGAGTCTGGATGACTCCCAGTTTGTGGTCTAGAGGATGGTGGGAATCAAACAGCAGGTACTGGTCTGTGTGTGTTGGTTTTCGATAGACCTCTAATCCCAGCTTCCTTCCCTCTTCCACTGTTATAAGACAGTCCAGAAACGCCAGTTTGTTGTTCTGCATATCTTCCCGCGTGAAATTGATGTTATGATCCACTGAGTTGATGTGGTCGGTGAAAGCCTGTAATTCTTGTTTATGAATTTTAACCCAAGTGTCATCCACATATCTGAACCAACGACTCGGTGTAATTCCCTTGAAAGTGGTGAGGGCTTTCCTTTCTACTTCCTTCATATACAGGTTCGCTACAATAGGCGAGACTGGCGATCCCATAGCACAGCCATGTTTTTGCTTGTATAACTTGTCCTCATACTTGAAGTAGGTGGTACTCAGACAAAGGTCCAGTAAGGCACACACTTGGTCTGGGCTAAGTTCTGTTCTGCATCCTAAGGTGTTGTCTAAAAGAAACTGTTTCCTGACTGTTTCAATTGCCTCTGTAGTGGGTATGCAGGTGAAGAGGGATGTAACATCATAGGACACCATTGTTTCTTCTGTGCCCAATACCAAGTCCTGGATTTTGGTGGTGAAATCTTGAGAGTTCTGTATGTGATGTTGTGTGTTTCCAACCAAGGGCGCTAGGATTCTGGCTAAGTATTTGGCCACATTGTAGGTCACAGAGTTGATGCTGCTGACAATTGGCCTGAGAGGGGTCCCATCCTTATGTATCTTAGGAAGTCCATAAATACATGGAGGGGCTTCCCCAGGGTAGAGGCGATGATACATGGCCCGATCAATGATTTTGTCCTTTTCTAGTTGTTGTAGTAGTTCTATAACCTTCTTCTTGTAGCCACTGGTTGGGTCTCGTCTTAGGGCCTCATATGTGTTGTTATCATCCAGGAGTGTGGTCACCTTGGCATCGTAGTCAGACGTATTAAGTACAACTGTGCATCTTCCTTTATCCGCAGGCAGGATGGTGATGTTTGTGTCTTTCTTCAGGGATGTAACCGCCTTCCTTTCTTCTCTAGTCAAGTTTGAAGGAGGTGGTTTGGCACTGGCTAGAGCTGCAGACACTTTAAGGCGAAGTTAAAGGCCAGGGCATCTGGCGCAGCACCCCATCACTCTCCTTCATGGTCAAATAGCCCTTACACAGCCTGGAGGTGTTTTTGGGGTCATTGCCCTGTTGAAAAATAAATGATGGTCCAACTAAACAAAAACCGGATAGAATAGCATGCCACTGCAAGATGCTGTGGTAGCCATGCTGGTTCAGTATGCCTTCAATTTTGAATAAATCCCCAACAGTGTCACCAGCAAATCACCCCCACACCATCACACCTCCTCCTCCTTGCTTCACGGTGGGAACCAGGCATGTAGAGTCCATCTGTTCACCTTTTCTGTGTCGCACAAAGACACGGTGGTTGGAACCAAAGATCTCAAATTTGGACTCATCAGACCAAAGCACAGATTTCCACTGGTCTAATGTCCATTCCTTGTGTTCTTTAGCCCAAACAAGTCTCTTCTGCTTGTTGCCTTTCCTTAGCAGTGGTTCCTAGCAGATATTCTACCATGAAGGCCTGATTCACACAGTCTCCTCTTAACAGTTGTTCTAGAGATGTGTCTGCTGCTAGAACTCTGTGTGGCATTGACCTGGTCTCTAATCTGAGCTGCTGTTAACCTGCGATTTCTGAGGCTGGTGACTCGGATGAACTTATCCTCCGCAGCAGAGGTAACTCTTGGTCTTCCTTTCCTGGGGCGGTCCGCATGTGAGCCAGTTTCTTTGTAGCGCTTGATGGTTTTTGTGACTGCACTTGGGGACACTTTCAAAGTTTTCCCAATTTTTCGGACTGAATGACCTTCATTTCTTAAAGTAATGATGGCCGCTCATTTTTCTTTACTTGCTGCTATTTTCTTGCCATAATGCAAATTCTAACAGTCTATTCAGTAGGACTATCAGCTGTGTATCCACCTGACTTCTCCACAACGCAACTTATGGTCCCAACCCCATTTATAAGGCAAGAAATCCCACTTATTTAACCTGACAGGGCACACCTGTGAAGTGAAAACCATTTCAGGTGACTACCTTTTAAAGCTCATCAAGAGAATGCCAAGAGTGTGCAAAGCAGTAATCAAAGCAAAATGTGGCTACTTTGAAGAATCTAGAATATGACATATTTTCATTTTTTTCACACTTTTGTGTTATGTATATAATTCCACATGTGTTAATTCATAGTTTTGATGCCTTCAGTGTGAATCTACAATTTTCATAGTCATGAAAATAAAGAAAACTCTTTGAATGAGAAGGTGTGTCCAAACTTATGGTCTGCACTGTATATATATATATATATGTGTGTGTGTTGCAAGATCAAAGCTTATTGCAATAGTAGATAGTTACAAACATAACAGAATTAGCACTTAACTGATATTACTGACATCTATGCATAGTTCTCTTCCATACATTTATCCTGAACAGGGATATAGCTTAAAGGGGTATTCCCATCACGCTGTTTTATACTTACCTGCTCCGGCGTGCTGTCCACTTCCTGGTTTCGGCAGGGGGCGGTCTCCATCTTGATTGAAGTCTTCTCCCGGCCAGGCCGCGCGCTGGACTGAACGTCCACGCCGCCGTACACGCGCCCTGGTGACTTCTTCCTGGCAAGTATAATATGCTGGCCAGGAAGAAATCACCATAGCGCAAGCGCGGCCTCAGCGTGCGCTTTCGGGACTGCGCTCGGCCGGTCGGGAGAAAAGAAGAAGTTGTTTGCACAAGCGCGGCCACCGCGATTCCGGAGAAGAGCGGTGGCCGTAACCAGGGGGGACGGAAGACAACAGTCAGGTAAGTATATGTTAATTTTCTTCTAAGGGTTGGGAATTAGTTAATTAAATATATATATAGAAAAATGATCACTGTTAAATCATTAACAGATTTAACAGTGATCATTAAGATGGGAATACCCCTTTAAAGCTCCTGAACTCATCTCCTAATTACAGTATATCAGCATTGTATATGGTGAATCTCTTATTCTCTCAGTGTATCATTCTGCCATCATCCTGCAGGATTCAGAACAAATCTGATGTGTTTCAGCAGAAAACATTCAGCTATATTCTAATGTTAATCTCCCTTAATTTACACAGGATATAGTAGTCCAATGCATCAGTCTGTGATTATCCTTATACTTAATTCACAATAAAACTAATTTTCTGTCGACAAGAAATGGCGAGATTTAATCCTGTGTTTGAAAGTTGTGTATTATACTTATAGTTACTTTATAGGTTACTGTGACCAGGTTATATCAGCTGTTAAATTAAAAATTCTAGCTATAAACAGATTATTTAGGCATCAATATACTTTCTGCCTTCCTGCTGCCATCTGGTGCCTGATTGTAGACTCTACTGCTCACTGCATAATGCCGTAGAATACAGCATCCTGTGTAGCTTAATAGAACATATTCTGCAATTCTATAGAAATGAGAAGTTATATGGCTGTGTGATGTAGCTAGTCATCAAGCATTAAATTCAAAGTAAACATTAATGATACATTTTTGCAGTCAGATAATATAATAGACATGAATAGAGCTGGGTAAGGCAGGTTACACATACAGTGTTTGTTTTTTTTACATTTTTTTATTCAAAAAGGCTGTGGCCAGAAACTAAAGGCCAAAGTAAAAGTATTTTGATATGTTCACATAGGGGTTATTGTTTGCAATTTTTTTAGCATTATTTTTTTATATTTTTTTTCAGCCATGGACATTTTTAAGTAAGAGATCTACTTGGGCTTATGGCAGTGCCTGTGGATGGCATGCATTCCAGGTGTTTTTATAAAGCATATTATCCTAACACTGGCGTTCTTTAATATGTTTTTATTGTCAAATATATATTTTATTGATACAGGTTTTAGGAGGCGTTTCGGCCCGTACAGAGCCTTTTTTAACTATGGACGGGCCGAAACCTGTCTTAATACATATGCAATAACTGCTCTTGTGACAATAAAAGCATATTGAAGAAAGCAAATACATACTAAATGTTTTCATATGCACAGCACTATGGAATTAATGGCACTTTAATATTAAATAATAATACAAAATACAGTATTATTAAAAAAAATTGGTCTCCAAAAATGCATATAAAATGCAGCAAAAAATGAAAAAAAAAAGTATGTGACATAGCATAGACAAAGTATATTTTATATATAGGATTATGCAGGTCATGTACCTCACTACTGAAAGGTAAATTACGAGAGTATTAAAAGACAATGCAGCAAGTTTAATGCTTATACAGGTCATGGAATGTAGAGATATCCTACTCATTTCGGGCTAATTTTTTCAATTGGTCTTTATTACAAATGTTCAAAAGCTTTTCCTACAGTTTTTACTTTTAGTATATATACAGACTTGTCTGTTATCGTATAGATATATACCAGTATGTGTGCAGTCTTGTGAGTGAGTGCTAAAGGCTATTTACCTTTGCAATGTTTTTTCTTTTTGTTAATTTGCTTTCAAAATGCAAAATAAAGCAATGTTATAAATGGTCTCCTTCAAAAATATCCTACTATTTTGCTTGCTGTTGTAGAGTCTGAGCAACTCCTTCATATCGCTGGTTGTCCTGCTATTTCTGTCCAATACACCAGATTTTGTTAGCTTTCTCTGATCATTCCCTCTGTTTTCTTAGTGTTAAGAGGATGGAGCAGGGAAGGAAAGTTGTACACAGCAAATCAGAGAGTGCAGAGGAAAGAAAGCATCCATGCGTTCAGCGAGAGCAGATCACAAAAGCTTTAAAATATCATAGTATAAACAAAGGGGAAAGAACACAGCTGTGTGCATGGTGAGGGAGGAATCACACAGGTTGTGTATGAGTTCACAGGGATAGGAAAGGCTCTAGGAATCTGAACCTATAAACACAAAGGAGAAGACATCCCTCATGAACTGTAAGGCCTTTTTCACACGGGCGACTTATCTTGGCCTGGATAAGAGGCGGGTGCGTTGCGGGAAAATGCACAATTTTTCTGCGCGAGTGCAAAACCTTGTAATGCGTTTTGCACTCGCGTGAGAAAAATCACGCATGTTCGGTACCCAAACCCGAACTTCTTCACAGAAGTTCGGGCTTGGGATTGATGTTCTGAAGATTGTATTATTTTCCCTTATAACATGGTTATAAGGGAAAAATAATAGCATTCTGAATACAGAATGCATAGTATAATAGTGCTGGAGGGGTTAAAAAAAAAAAAAGTTAACTCACCTTCTCCTCTTGATCGCGTAGTTCCCGGTCTCTTTACTTCTTGAATGATGAGCTGTGGGCTAAATGACCTGTGGTGACGTCAGATCACATGCTCCATCACCATGGACCGGGAACTACGCGATCAAGAGGAGAAGGTGAGTTAACTTTTTTTTATTTTTTTTAACCCCTCTAGCGCTATTATACTATGCATTCTGTATTCAAAATGCTATTATTTTCCCTTATAACCATGTTATAAGGGAAAATAATAAAATCTACAGAACACCGATCCGCACGGAAAACTCGCCCGTGTGAAAGGGGCCTAAGAGGATAAATCAGTATAGGAATGAAGCTGTGATGATAGATGAGAGCTATTGAAGGCAGCAGTCAGAAGTGTAACTTACAATAGCTTCAGCACTCCAATGCAAAATCCTTATAGGCCACACTATCACACTTTATCTATAGTACTGGTTTCTTTCTATGGGGGACAGCGATTATTGGGTGCCCTCAGGTTCCTGGGCCCAAGTGCAACCACACATTCTCTGCACCCACTATTGTTACAACCCTGACAGCAGAATCCTGGAAAAACAGAACTACAGAACTCACATCCAGTATGTATTACTGAATATAGACGCACAAAAAAAAGTCTGAAACTGGGAGCAACTAGAAAACTAGGAAGTCTGAAAATGAATCAGGCAATTGTATTATAGAAGGTATTATAAATTGAACAAACTTCAGCAAAAATTGAAAAGAGGATAAGAAGGTTTGAAATAAGTTCTACTGATGGCATGCAGAAGAGCAGTAATGTGCCTACTACAGGGATGAAGGTATTACTGTCCACTATACGGGTCAGAGAAAGGCTTCTTACTTACCTAGCAATAATGGATGATGAAATATGTTTAAATGATGTATAATACAGAGTTATAATGGTAGCAGGTGTGACACTGGACTTTTACCAATTAAGCATCCAATTATATGAACTTGTGATCTATGAGCCTCCTACACGGCAGGAATAGAAGAGCTGCAAAGCAGGTAACTAACAGCAATCACTTTAGTGCTAAGAAAGATGACATTTTAAATATCCTCCTTTTACTGCCTGGCAGATCTGTTTTATGCCCCCTTGTTATTAGCAGATACCTTGGCTATAGTCAACAATAGTGAACAGTCACTGCATTATTATTAATGGATTTAATTACACACACAGGAAACTTTCATTCATTCATTTAAATGCCTATTTATTTTAATTATGCATCTTTCATCGATTGCCCTTATGAAAAAGTGTTCCTTCTGCTTTACCTAGAGGCCTTTATCTCATATGCTTATCTGTGACAAACATGAATACCTTCAAGAAGAGCTGCCAAAACAATTATATAAAAGGAAGACCATCAATGAAAACTGAGATAGATTACAGAACATGTAGTGACAGAGTGACGTCTGGTGATTTACCCTGCTTTGTCCACATGACAATACTTCCTGTCATTGTTGGACTGGGCTGTCTAGGGCCTACCAGTAAAATTAGTTTTGGGGACCCACCATATATATACATCTAAATATTACCTGCTCATACAGCAGCTGAACTTATGCTGGTGGTGCTGTATACTGCCTATCTATACGTAGTGCAGTAAGTCTACTGTGTTATGTGCCACTTGTGCATGGAGTGGATGACAAGGAGCCCACCTTGCTAAGGTGCCCACTGAGGGATCCACCTGTACCCCTGTGGGCCAGCCCAAGCCTGCTTCCTGTACTTTGGTACTTTGATATTTGGGAATCATGCACAGAGACTGGCAAAGTTAATTTTGTGAAGACAAATATATTAATTTCTACAGTACTTTAAAAAAAAAAAAAATCCTTTTATTGAGGACTAGCAGAAGGACCACGGGTATATTTAATCTATTTCATCTAATGTTTCTGTGTATTGTTAAAAGATATTGACAGTATCCCCCCATAACAGTGACCTCTACAGCACCCTGCCCCTTTAACAGTGATCTCCAGTCCCCCACCCCTTGCAAAAAAGAGCCACATGGCCCAAGAAAACTCCAATAAAGTGCACATCACATCCACCAATAATAAAATGCTTAAATTTTATTTAGCTACAAGGACATACAAACAAATTTTAAAATTGTATACAATGTATCATGTGCTGATATCCGATAAAACCAAACACATATACAGACCCCACCAATCGTCACAGGTATGGACACAATATATATAATCAAAAATATCAATACCCAAAAGTATAAAACATAAAAAGCAATCCAGGATATGAGATAAGTAAACAATCGTAATGTAGCATCAAAGCACCTGATACCTGGGTAGAATACAAGGGCATAAGATCATTCAGGTGGGTCTGAATGTAGAGACATCGCCTCAAGCCTATCTCTAGTAACAACCAGCTTCCTCAGGAGTGAGCACCTGTATAGCCTTTAGCCCTTTATATATGTAAATAGTGGAAGATAATAGAAAAGAAGAATGATAGTCACTTGTGGTATGTAAAAACAGCTGCGGTGCTTTTGTAGTCTATAAAAGTGCACCGCACGTGCACCTGTGTCAGAAAAATATGAATGTGAAGATGATCATGTGATAAGACATCACATGATCCCAATACATCCCGGCAATGGAGAGCACAAGCGCTCCACTAGCAGGAAGTGAAAATAAAGCTCTCAAAGTCACGGGGTAAACTACCGCGATACGGGGGGTGAATCATGTGATACATAAGTGGAACTCAATTGTGTTTCAGCCTGAAAGGGAAGCGTGTTTGTGCATGTGTAAAGGAGATTTATGTAAAAAGAAGCAAAAAGAATGTGAATGTCTGTGGAAAAAGTAGTTTACGTAAAATAATCATAGGTAAACATATATAGATGCTACAGACAGGATATAATAAAATATTGAATTATACATGATTATACATATAAACCAATAATACAATGATTAACAATAGAGAAATGTATATAATAAAATAAATACAGTTTACATTTGATCATAATAAATAATAATAATTGTATGTATTGTTAATGATTGAATACAAATTGTAAACATGATTTATTGGCCAATAAATTCATGAAAGAAGATTTATATTATTACATTTTATAAATTAATATATCTTAATAAATAATCCCAAAATATCCATAACATGTATTTATAAATCCCTGGTGTTGTATAATAATTACGATGATAATTATAAACCCCTCTATCATGCTCATGTAAGAAAATATCACAGTAAACAATAAATATATACAAATATTGCTCACGAAAACTGATGAATACAACTATGAATTGATATATATAAATGAATAAAAATCAACAATGATAATTTATTAATCACTAGTATTAAATAATGAACATGATTCAAAAGGGTGTATATTTCCTTATATCGCATGCATCCCAACAAAAATCACAATAATAAACAGAGATATAGAATATAAAAATAATGTATGTTAAGTATGTAAATTAAAGTGCTGTGAACACAGCAGAGGAAAAAAAAAATACCATCTGTGGTTATTGTTGAGCATCTATCACATAAACAGAATTGATATCCAATTCTATGAGCATAGTAATACAATGCTAGTAATCTGAAAAAGGTTAATATTCAGAATGGATCTATAAAAACAGGAACAAAGATGGACGTGGATCACATAGTGAATTGGACTTCATCCGACAGTGTATCGATGAGAGGAGAACCATAAATTGGAATCTACAAAAGCAAATAACAATGAAAAAAAAGAAAAACTGAAAAAAAGGGATGAAAAAGACAAAAAGCAAAAGACAAGGAGAACAGAACTAAAAAGTGAGAGTGAAAAACTATGATTCATAAAAACCTGTGAATGTGAATTCTTAATTCATTCCATGAGGTGTCAAGGAGTCCAGTTTGAAGATCCATTTGTATTCTAAACGGAGAAGATGTGGGGTAATAGGGCCTCCCCTATGATTATTGCGTACCTAGCCTAATCCAACAATTCGTAGACCTGAGGGACTGCTTTGATGGACATCCAAGAAATGCGTTGCAACAGAAGTCAGTGTTTTTTCTCCTTTGGTCCAATCGTGGCATGCCAGAGCTATATTGGATAAATGTTGTTCTTCTTGACCAGTTTGGCCCACATATATTTTCCCACACTTGCAAATAAGAGCGTAGATAACATCTAGACAAATAAACATCAAGATTCAAATTTATCCAGAAAATTCATAGGTAAAAATGAGAGACCCCTTTCCAACACTGATTTCTCCACCTCAGAAAGTGAGTACGAGGAACAGTTAATAATTTTCAAGGAATCACTGATGGAAACACTGTTCCCATTTTGTTCTTCTAATGTCGTTGGAATTATCTTTTGTTGTGGGGAGAATGAGAATTGTTCCCTCTCTGATAACTCTGTCCTCTTTTTTGGGGGTTTGCATAATCCTCGCCTGACCCGCTGACGTCTCTGGTTTCGGATAAAAAATCCTCACTGGTATTGCTTGATGCCACATTAGCATTATCATAATTAGAGATTCCCTGTCCCAAATTACGTGTATTACCAGTGTGTTTCCATTTGAATGCCTGTTTGCGTTCAAAATCTAATTTGTTCCTCTGAAATTTGGATTTCTTGCCCATCATTATTTCATTATCATAAGTCTCTAATGTGCTCCGTAATCTGATGTTAAATGCCATCACATTCTCTGTATCAAATTTATTCAATTTATCGTCCAATGTTTACATTTTTGTCTTAATATCCAAAAGTAAGGTTTTATTGTGATCAATAAGCATGCCCAACAAGATGTTGGAACATCGCAATAAACCTTATTCCCAATTCTGTTTGAATTCAGGAGTAACTTCCCATGCTGGGAATTTTTGTACTTTCAAACCATGAGGAGCAATAGAACACTTAAGATTCTCTTGCAGACCCTTAATGCTTCAATCAAATCAGAGGTCACTTGTTTAAAGTCACAATATAGAGAAAAGCACCAGACTCTCGGGTGGCCGGGATCGAGGGAGTGTGCATAGTCCAGCACTAGGGATGGGCAAATCAAAGCTGACGAAGTGGAATTCAATCCAAATTTCAGAAAAATTAGATTTGCATCTAATGTGAATTTCCTTGCTTTTTGTGATAACGAATCACAATTTTCCTAAAATGACGGCTACATGTGTGACTGAGGACATGGGGCAAGGAACTCTGGGAAGGCGGGATCACCCAGATTGACATGCCTGCATGCAGTCAATCAGCAGCCAGCCAGCCCTGTGATGTCACAGCCCTATAAATATGGCAGCCATTTTAGATTCTGACATTTTCCAGCGTTCAGAGTGCAGGGACAGAAATGTGAAGGCGCTAGGGACAGCTATTGGAAATATGATTGTGGAAAAAAAAGACAGAAAAAACAATTTAAGAGTGCAAGGGAAGGATAGGAATCATTTCCACACCATCTTAGTGCAGGGAGCGACGTCAGGATGTGCTAGGGACATTGATAGGAAAGTGATTTACAAATGCAGGGAACGATTATTTGGGGATCCAAAAATCCATTAAACAGCTTTGCCATTCCAGCTTTTTGTTATTGGGCTGCAAGTGTCATGTTGAAAAGCCTTTAGTGGCTTATATCTTAGTATCTTATACATTACGACAAGAAAAATATATACGCATTTCAATTCTGCAGTTATTTCTGTTGAAAGCATATAGGGGCGCATGTCAATACACCAAGAAAAATGTATACGCACTGCTCTGTTGCAGTTATTTCTGGTGAAAGCATATAGGGGCGTATTACTGTTAAAAAAGAAAAATATTTACGCACTGTACAATTGCAGTTATTTCTGGTGAAAGCGTATAGGGGCGTAGTTCAGTACTACAAGAAAAATATATACGCACTGCACTGTTGCAGTTATTTCTGTTTAAAGCGTATAGGGGCGTATTTCTGAACTACAAGAAAAATATATGCTCACGTCACTCTTTGATTGTTTTCTGGTCAAGGCATATAGTGGCCTATTTCAGTCCCACTAGAAAAATATATACGCACTGCACTGTTGCAGTTATTTCTGTTTAAAGCATATGGGGGCGTATTACATTAAAAAAATACAAATTTATACGAACTGCACTGTTGCAGTTATTTTTGGTGAAAGCGTTGTGAGGCGGTGACAGGAGTCATTTATGAGGGGAGATATGTGTCACCCAGAATGTTGCAGGAATTATTCTAAAGCGGCTTGCTTATACCAGGAATGTGTCGCCAAGGTGTCCCGCCTTGGTGGAGTAAAAGCCTTAGTCCAGGTGTCCACTAAAGTTGTTGGGGGACTCCATATAGATAGTGTAGCTGGTTCAGCTAGTTCAGGGCGTGCTTTTAATGGGAACAGACAATGTGTTAATGTGTTGGGTGGGTGCCTGTTTCCCAGGTTCCAGTCTGGGACTTGAGGCATGCTCATGTCCAGGGATCCTATTTAATCCTGCTACTGGATCTTAGGTGTGTCTCAGTCTGGAGGAAAGGCAGACAGTGTGAGGTAACACTGTTAGAGTGTGCTACGATTGCTGGACCCGGCTGAGATCCGGATGTACTTGCTGTACTGATAGGAAAAGCCTAAAGAGCACTTTTGATGAACGGTTTGGTGTCCCTGCCTTTGAACACTGGTCTTGTGAGTACGGTTCCCTACAAGTGGTGTCGGATGCGGGCATAACAAACAGCCTGTTAAATCAATAGATGGCGGCCGTGCAAAAAACCCTACAAACGTCCCAGCAAGGAACCCGACCTGCTGTGATGCCGTTTCCGTCTGCTGTCATAGATAAAGTCTGGTCACTGCTGAGGAAAATGAGTCCTAAGGACGACGGGGGAGGTATTCCTCACTGTATTTGGAAGGATGGCGGAGCGTGAAAACCTGCCGTCTGAACAGTGGGCTGAGTTGGTGGCGCCGTTCCTGTTAGGAGACGCCCAGAAAGCCTATTTTAGGACGCCAAGGACTAGGAGAAACTTAAAGGTGAGGTATTGGCTCGGATGGGGGTTAACACATATGTGTGGGCACAAAGGGTGTACCAGTGGGTTTTTTCAGAGACCCGGCCGGCCAGGCATATGACTTGCTGTGCCTGGTGAAGAAGTGGCTTCAGCAGAGACCTTGAGCCCCTCACAAATGATTCAGCGGGTGGAAGTGGACCTTTTTGTGCTCATGCTGCCGAGGGCCATACAGCGCTGGGTAGGCCAAGGAGACCCAGGCAACCTTGATCAGTTGGTTAACCTGGTCGAGTGGTATATGGCGACCCAGGACTTGATGGGGGACTCTGCTTAGTTGAGAGAGACACGCCAGCCCCCCTCCCAGCTTAGGGAGCCTGGAACAAGGGTCCTTCTATGGGGGGTAACGCTACCCAAACTCCTGTGAGGCGAGTCCCAGGGACCCGCGAGGCCACTGTGATTCGGTGCTGTCGCCGCCAAGACCCGGAACATGTTGCAGCTAACTGCCCTATGACCTCGGAACCCATGGACTGCGGGTTCGCTCACCAGTCCTCATTCTATGCCCAACCTGTGTGTGTTGCTGACCCTCTTCTGGCTGCTGATACGCCTCCCTTGTGCCAGGTCTCCGTTAAGGGGTACCCGGTCAAGGCACTGCTGGATTCGGGTAGCCTGGTAACCCTTGTGCATGAGTCACTGGTTTCAGAACAAATACCAGGAGAGCAGAAAATAGCCATAGTGTGCATCCATGAAGACCTCTGGGAGTATCCCACAACAAGGGTTACCCTGTCCGCGTCAGGCAGGGAAGTATAACTTGTCGTCAGGGTGGGGCAACATCTCCCTTATGACTCCATATTGGGAAGAGACTTACCCATTTTCTGGACACTGGTATGGTATGCATTCTCTTGGGGAGGAAAACTGTCCGGGCCCTGAACCCGATGATCCCGTTGCTGGGGTACCAGCTATAGGGGTCACCCCCACAGATATAGAGTGTAATCCCAATAGGTATCCCCTAGAGGTGTTGGCTGGTGAAACGGTAGAGTCCCCATCCATCCCGGACCTGGAGGTGTTCCGAGAAATGTTCAGGACAGCCCAGCTCCAGGATCCTACATTGGTGCGTGCAAGAGAAGGGGTAACCGTAATCAATGGCGCGGCTCAGCACCCATGAGCAGAATCTGTGTTTCCCCACCTGGCTTTTAACCAAGAACTATTGTACAGGGTGGACAAGGTGCAACAAGAGGTAATAGAGCAGCTGATGGTACCCCAGCCTTACCGCCAGATGGTGTCAGACTTGGTCCACACGCATGTACTTGGAAGTCATCTCGGGGTGAAAAAGACCCAACAGAGAATATTGCAGCATTTTTTTGGGCCCGGGATATACAGTACAGACCAAAAGTTTGGACACACCTTCTCATTCAAAGAGTTTTCTTTATTTTCATGACTATGAAAATTGTAGATTCACACTGAAGGCATCAAAACTATGAATTAACACATGTGGAATTATATACATGACAAAAAAGTGTGAAACAACTGAAAATATGTCATATTCTAGGTTCTTCAAAGTAGCCAACTTTTGCTTTGATTACTGCTTTGCACACTCTTGGCATTCTTTTGATGAGCTTCAAGAGGTAGTCACCTGAAATGGTCTTCCAACAGTTTCGAAGGAGTTCCTAGAGATGCTTAGCACTTGTTGGCCCTTTTGCCTTCACTCTGCGGTCCAGCTCACCCCAAACCATCTCGATTGGGTTCAGGTCCGGTGACTGTGGAGGACAAGTCATCTGGCGCAGCACCCCATCACTCTCCTTCATGGTCAAATAGCTCTTACACAGCCTGGAGGTGTGTTTGGGGTCATTGTACTGTTGAAAAATAAATGATGGTCCAACTAAATGCAAACCGGATGGAATAGCATGCCGCTGCAAGATGCTGTGGTATCCATGCTGGTTCAGTATGCCTTCAATTTTGAATAAATCCCCAACAGTGTCACCAGCAAAGCACCCCCACACCATCACACCTCCTCCTCCATGCTTCACGGTGGGAACCAGGCATGTAGAGTCCATCCGTTCACCTTTTCTGCGTCGCACAAAGACACGGTGGTTGGAACCAAAGATCTCAAATTTAGACTCATTTCCACTGGTCTAATGTCCATTCCTTGTGTTCTTTAACCCAAACAAGTCTCTTCTGCTTGTTGCCTGTCCTTAGCAGTGGTTTTCTAGCAGATATTCTACAATGAAGGCCTGATTCACACAGTCTCCTCTTAACAGTTATTCTAGAGATGTGTCTGCTGCTAGAACTCTGTGTGGCATTGACCTGGTCTCTAATCTGAGCTGCTGTTAACCTGCGATTTCTGAGGCTGGTGACTCGGATGAACTTATCCTCCGCAGTAGAGGTGACTCTTGGTCTTCCTTTCCTGGGGCGGTCCACATGTGAGCCAGTTTCCTGGTAGCGCTTGATGGTTTTTGTGACTGCACTTGGGGACACTTTCAAAGTTTTCAAAATTTTTCGGACTGACTGACCTTCATTTCTTAAAGTAATGATGGCCACTCGTTTTGCTTTACTTAGCTGCTTTTTTCTTGCCATAATACAAATTCTAACAGTCTATTTAGTAGGACTATCAGCTGGGTATCCACCTGACTTCTCCACAAGGCAACTGATGGTCCCAACCCCATTTATAAGGCAAGAAATCCCACAAACCTGACAGGGCACACCTGTGAAGTGAAAACCATTTCAGGTGACTACCTCTTGAAGCTCAATAAGAGAGTGTGCAAAGCAGTAATCAAAGCAAAAGGTGGCTACTTTGAAGAACCTAGAATATGACATATTTTTAGTTGTTTCACACTTTTTTGTTATGTATATAATTCCACATGTGTTAATTCATAGTTTTGATGCCTTCAGTGTGAATCTACAATTTTCATAGTCATGAAAATAAAGAAAACTCTTTGAATGAGGTGTGTCCAAACTTTTGGTCTGTACTGTATGAGGAGGTTAAGAGGTTCTGTCAGTCCTTTTGTGTGTTAGATAACCAGTCTCCAGCCCCATTACCATAGTCCATTGGCACCTATGCCAATCATAGAGGTACCATTTGAAAGAATAGCCATGGATATGGTAGGCCCCATAAATAAGTCGGCCAGAGGTCACCAGCATATCTTGGTTGTTTTAAATTACGCTACCAGCTATCCTTAGGCAATTAATGGGCATGTTATCCCTAGTAGAGATACCTAAGGAGATCTTGACAGACCAGGGGACTCCCTTCATGTCAAAGGCCATGAAGGAACTCTGCCGGTTGTCAAATGTTAAACACTTACACACGTCTGTTTACCATCCTCAAACAGACGGACTTGTGGAAAGGTTTAACAAAACTTTAAAGACCATGCTCAAGAGAGCTGTATCCAAAGATGGGAAGGACTGGGATCTTTTGCTGCTGTATGTATTGTTCGCTGTACGAGAAGTGCCACAGGCCTCTACTGGGTTCTCACCCTTTGAAATGTTGTACGGGCAGACATCCCCGTGGCTTGCTTGACGTAGCTAAAGAAGCATGGGAGTAACAGCCCACCCCACACAAGAGTGTTATCGAACACATAGAGAAAATGCAAGAAAGAATAGGAACAGTTCTGCCAATTGTCCAGGAGCATATGGAGGCGGCACAACTGGCCCAGAGCTGGGTATACAACCGGGCCGCCCAAGTAAGAACTTTTAACCTGGGCGACCGGGTACTAGTACTTGTGCCCACGGTCAACAGTAAATTCCTTGCTAAGTGGCAGGGACCATACGAAGTGATGGAGAAAGTAGGACCAGTGAATTACAAAGTATACCAGCCATGTCGGAGAAAGCCAGAGCAGGTATACCATGTTAACTTACTAAAACCCTGGAGAGATAGGGAGAGTCTGTTTGGGAACAGCCCACTCTCTGTCTTGACTGCGGGGAAGACTCCGGGTCCATCAGAAATCCCAGAGAAAGCCTCCTCCTCAGTGAAGATAGTGGATGGCCTGTCTACTAAATAGGTTCAGGAGGCTAAAGAGTTTGTGAGTCGGAATAGGGATGTGTTCTCCAAACTTCCTGGATGCCCCTTCCTAGTCCGAACTGACATTGTCACCGAGCCCCAGGTCAAAGTTCGCTTAAAGCCATATCAGGTGCCTGAGGCTCGGCGACAAGCCATCTCTAAGGAGTTTAAGTTGATGCTACGACTAGGGGTCATTGAAGAGTCTCGGAGTGAGTGGGCTAGTCCAATAGTCCTCATACCAAAGCCAGATGGAATGATACGGTTCTGTAACGACTTCCGGAAGCTCAATGAAGTATAAAAGTTTGACGCCTACTCCATGCCTATGGCCGATGAATTGATAGAATGACTAGGGCAAGCGCTATACTTTTCAGTTTTGGACCTCACAAAAGGGTACTGGCAGGTGCCCTTAACGGGCTGCAAAGGAGAAAACTGCCTTTGTCACCCCTGAAGGGCTGTTTCAGTATAAGGTGTTGCCCTTTGGCTTACATGGCGCTCCGGCCACCTTCCAAAGGTTAATGGATATCATCCTTCGGCTCCATCGTCAGTATGCTTCGGCCTATTTCGATGATATCGCAGTGTTTAGCACGGACTGGGAGAGTCACTTACCCAAGGTGCAGGCGGTGGTTGACTCTCTCCGTAAAGCAGGAATGACTGCCAACCCGAGGAAATGTACGATAGGCTTAGAAGAAGCTCGGTACCTGGGATGTGGACGGGGAGTCATTAAGCTCCAAGTAAATAAAATAGAAGCCATAAAGAACTGTCCCAGACCCCTTACGATGAGGCGGGTAAAAGCTTTCTTAGGTTTAGTAGGATATTACCGGAGTTTTGTTCCCAATTTTGCCACATTGCCATCTCTGTTAACAGACCTCCTGAAAGGGCAGAAGTCTGTGATGGTCCGCTGGAGTATTCAGGCAGAGGAGGCCTTCAGGTCATTGAAGTCGGTGTTGTGTGGGATCTCGGTCCTTGTTACACCCAACTTCAATAAGGAGTTTATTGTACAGACAGATGCCTCTGAAATAGGTCTAGGTTCTGTACTGTCTCAGGAGGTTAACGGGGAGGAGCATCCTGTTAGCTTCCTGAGCCGCAAACTAATGCCAGCCGAATCCAGGTATACTGTAGACGAGAGGGAGTGTCTCGCCATCAAATGGGGACTTAAATCACTACGCTATTATCTGCTGAGAGGTCGATCTGCCTGGTGACCGATCATTTACCTCTCACGTTGATTCAGGCGAAGGAGAGGAATGTTCGGGTCACCAGATGGTTCCTTTCCATGCAAAATTTTAAGTTTACAGTGGAACACAGGTTGGGGACGCTGCAGGGGAATGTGGATGCCCTGTCCAGAGTCCACTGTATGACGTGTGTTCACCCCCACAGGTTTTTATTAATCATTTTTTCACTCACACTTTTCAGTTCTGTTCTCCTTGTCTTTTGCTTTCTGTCTTTTTCATCCCTTTTTTCCTTTTTCTTTTTTTCTTTCTCTTCTATTCTGTTTTTCTTCACCCATTTCTTTTCACTTACTCACAATTCCCTATTATATTTCCATTTTCTCTTCCCTCTCTGTCTTCGCTTTCACTTTTTTTCACACCTTTTCAGTGGTTGTTTTTCATAGTTTTTTGCTTTTGTATATTCCAATCCTCTCATCGATACACTGTTGGATAAAGTCCAATTCATTGTGATCCATGTCCATCTTTGATCCAGTTTTTATAGATCCATTCTAAATATTAACTTTTTTTCAGATTACTAGCATTGTATTATTATACTCATAGAGTATATCATTTCTGTTTATATGATAGGTGCTCAACAATACTCAGAATAACCACAGATGGGATATTTTTTTTTTCTCTGCTGTGTTCACGGCACTTTAATTTACATACTTAACATACATTTTTTTTATATTCTATATCTCTGTTTATTATTATGATTTTCGTTGGGATGCATGCAATGTAAGGAAATATATACCCTTTTGAATCATGTTCATTATTTAATACTAGTAAATTATCATTATTGATTTTTATTTATTTATTTATATATATGAATTCATAGTTGTATTCATCAGTTTTCATGAGAAATATTTTTATTGTTTACTGTGATATGTTCTTAGATGAGCATGATAGAGGATTTATAATTCTCATCATGATTATTATACAACACCAGGGATTTATTAACTAATGTTATGGATATTTTTTGATTATTTATTAAGATATATGAATTTATAAAATTTATTAATATAAATATTATCTTTCATGAATTTATTGACCAATAAATCATTTTTAAGGTTTTAAATCAATCATTTGCAACACATACAATTCTTGGAGTCTAACTATCCATTATTATTATTTCTTATGATAAAATATACACTGTATTTATTATATTATATAAGTGTTCCTATTGTTAATCATTGTATTATTAGTTTATATGTATATATTCATGTATAATTCAACATTTTATTATATCCTGTCCATAGCTTCTATATATGTTTACTTATGATTATTTGATGTACACTATATTATACAATTTTTCAACACACATTCACATTATTTTTGCTTCTTTTTACAATTGTGGGCATAAATCTCCTTTACACATGCACAAACACGCTTCCCTTTCAGGCTGGAACGCATTTCCGTGCCAGCCCCTTTAACAGTGACCTCCATAGCGCCCTGCCCCTTTATTGCTATGGCTACATGACAGCATGTGTCGCATGACATTTGTCTCAACAATTTTTATAATAATAGGCTATGGTGTCACACTACGACACGTGACATGCTGTGAAATCCATCCAAGTTGTGCAACATCAATGTCGTGCGACACATGTAGCAGTGTAGTTGTGCCCTATGTGTCGTGTGACTTATTGTCGTGTTGTGCTAGCCTAAAGCTGACCTACAGCAGTGAAGAAAAATGGCTGGTTGTTATGAAAACCTGGAGTAAAACTGTGTATATGTGGAGACTAAGGGCCTGCGAGCTTCTACTGGCTAATAAGGGACACGTGACCGTGTGTATGGCAGTTGGGATATAAAGAGAAAGACTTGCAGGCTTGTATTGGCTAATGCAGGTCAATTTTTAAGAATATCTCAGGAACTGTACGTCCCCCACAAGATTTCTTTCCAGTTAGCTAAGGATGTGAATACCAAGCTTCGTTGAAATCAATGGTGGCGTTTTTGAGTGATCGTGGAACATACATACATACACACACACACACATATATGCGTCCTTCTTTATATATATAGATTATCAATTAAAAACATATTTTACAGAAGCAAACCGTACGCAATGCATTTCGGACACAAGATATGTCTAATCCTCAGTCATGGCATAAGTACCTCTGTATTATATTACCAGGAAACTAGTAGTCTCTGGTGATATAAAACATTTATGCCATGACTAAAGATATATTCTGTCTGAAATGTGTTGTGGCTACTGTTTGCTTCTGTACAAGAGGTTTTTGAATGATCTTCAAAAAAAGGGTACGTTTTACTCAGGTTCTGGAGAAATGGATATCTTTTTCTACAAGTTTAATCGAGACCTGCATTGGTCCAGGTTTTCATCTGAGCACTCAAGCACTCAAGCTTCAGGTAAAGGAGAGGCGTGAGAAGACCGTGACCGTTTTACTTTGAAGCTTAATTTCTTACCATTATTAGATTAATAGCAGTTGAAAATAAACGTTCACTGCATGTGGGCATTGAACTGATCATTCTGTAAACCTTCGCCTCTGATTTGGCATGCGGTCGTGCCCCTGACCTACTGTGACATTCAACAACATTTTTATTTATTTTTTGTGCCTAAGGGTTTACAAAAACCAAGAGAAAACTGGTAATATAGTCAACACTTATTGTCTTCATTAGCCTTTATGGCTGAGGCCCAGTATGTGCATTTAGATAATCATTAATGCCCAAGAAGAGGGTTAAAGTTCACTGTAAATCAAACATATCACTTGCAGTGTATAGAACAACACATAATGCAACAGCACTCTACAAACCAAATAAAGTACAAAGGTATTTTGTATTGCCAATGCTATGCTAATAAATTAGAGATGCTTAGCAAATACATTTTGTACAAAATTATTTGAGCCCGTCTTCCGCACGCCAAGGTGATCTCTATAAGACGGGTCCTAACACTAAACTCATCGGTTGGGTTCCATAACAGCGACCATTAAATTCAGGAAGTGTAGGTCCCACATGCATGCTGGGCCCCTTTTGGTTTATATCTCTATGGTGCCAAAATGGCCTCTAATGAGGGACTACAAATACCAGCATGCATGCTAAGCAAACTATGTACTCATGCTAATTAAAATTAGCCCATGAGACAAAACAGGCCACAGGAGTGCACGACCAAATAGGAGTCAGCCACAACTCCCATACAAACTACACAACAAAGAGGGGGGAGGTCAGCACATCCAAATGTGTAAACATTCATAAAGATTTTTCTATATCTGCTATGTGGATCAAACCCACTTAGAAAAGGTTCTTTATTTAAAGATTAATAGCTTTATTAATATATATTGTAGGGATTTGGTTATTTGGCTTTCCCTGCTAGGAGATGTCTATCTAGTCTGGACTTTATCCATTCCTTATGGTTTCTGATTGTAACACTCTACTATATTTATTGTAGGTTATATAAAAACTGTGCCCAATTGGCATTATTGATTTATAAAGGGGTCTATTGGAATACCATCAAGGTTATTGATTTTCTAATTTGGCAGAACGGAGATAATTTTTGATAGAACCTCAGACAGTAAGACATAACAGCATGAACAGAACATAAAGAGGACCTGTCATCCTCTCATGACAAGTTTGCCTTAATAAACTCTTGTATTCACCATGAAATAACAATTGTTTTTGATAATTATGTGCTATGCCATTTTTCTATTTTTTCTCTTGAATATTTATTGATAAATTCACAACTGGGTATCCCCATCCTTTGTCAAAAGGTAATGTCCCCTACACAATCTGACACTGTTAGCACTAATTGAATAGTGTCACAATGAGTAGGCATACATCCCCAACTGGTAAAACCCAGTTGTCAATTTATTCCTAAAGTTCTAGGAACAATAGAACAATGGAACAATAGAACTCTAAGAAAAGATCCTCCAGAATTGTTATTGCAAAAAAAATTGAAAATAAATCCTAAACTGTATGTCTGGAGAGGTCACCGATCCTCTTTAGCTTGATGGTATTCATTCATTGATGCAAGACAAAATACAAATTTGGCAATTGGGCAAATGAAGGTTGTAAGAAAATGGAAGTAAACCTGTCGCAAGCACCCTAATGGGGCTCCTGCTATCATGATGGTAGGTGCAGTGGTCTGAGTATGATGGAGTCAGTAACCAGGTCAGTTGTATAAAATAATTGTCTCTCTTTACCAAAGTGCAGAATAGGAATTATAGTATATCCAACAGTATCAAAACACAGTTCCAAATAATTCACAGTGCACATTTTCCCAGAACAGAAGCAATGTATGGGTTTTACCAAGGAAGAAAGTTGTAATACTCCTTCCCTCTGTCTCACCAAAGTCTCATTCTGCAGAATCTAAGCCTGGTAATAGTATTCTATGGCTGTAATTCTGAGCTCAAAGGTACAGGAGTAAAATACAGCTATCCAGAACCATATCTAAGTGTGGAGGGTGTTTTAGCAAAGTACCTCTCACTGCAGTAAAGTCTCTATCAGCTTTAAACAGCAAATGCCTTACTGACTCCAGTGCTGGACCATGCAGATTCTTTCTTTCTTTCTTTCTGGAGTACTGAAAAGTAGTGAGGTCCTTCTCTCCATAAATTTCTTACAGATAGTGGTTCTCTGAAGTGCAGGCCTAGTACTCTGAGGAGAAGCTCATGGGGCTTCTCTCACTTCCTTAGCTAAGACTGATTGAGCTAGGTGAAGATCTAAGTCCAACAACTAACTTCCTACAGGAGCAGCATCAGAATCATTAACCATACAGAAATATGCTGGTGCATTACAAGGCAATAACAATAGAGATGGCCTTGCGGTTCGCCCGGCGGTCGTTTCGTGGCAAACTTTGCATGTTCGTGATTCGTCGAACATGCGAACATATGGAAATATTTGCACCCGCCATATTCTTTTACATTGTGAAAAACTTTGATCAATGACACATTCATCAGGTGGTATAGGACAGCCAATTGAGACCTTTCAGCACATGGACATCCCCTCCTACATTATAAATAAACCTGATCTGGCCGCCATTTTACATTCAGTGTTTTCCCAGTGTAGAGAGAGGTTGCTGTGAGGAGCAGGGACAGGCTGTTAGGGACACCAAATTCTAGCTAATAAGGCCATAAAAGTTCTTTTAAGGACTGGTATAGATGTGCTATTGATAGGTGTGATACACAGAGGGGTGTGATATACTTATAATATACTTTGATAATGAGTCAAAAACACATAGATCTATATAGTGATCACCTGGAAGTCAGGGGCCTAGGGGCTTACTAGGGCCATTTTTATATAGTGTACGGTTTCAGACGGGGTCGCTCTCATCAGGGCGGGTGGTCTGTGGTTAGGCTATCAGGGCCAGAATAGCACCCCCCTGTAGGGCAATATCAGGGACAGTTTTTTGCCAACCCTGTCCTTCAATACCACATCATCATCTAGCCCAGGGATAGATGTTTTTTGCTTTCCCTCCTGGATTCATCAATGTGCACTGGAACCCCCCCGGATTGTGGTAGGACATATGGTTTCTGATTTGTTGCCGCTGAGCTCCTGATTTAGTGCCGCCGAGCACTTGTTATTGCCTACCACATCTATGCTTTTTGCTTAACTTTAATAATTTAATTTCCTTTCATTTTGAGGGATATACAGTCATGTGAAAAAATTAGGACACCCTTTGAAAGCATGTGGTTTTTTGTAACATTTTTAATAAAAGGTTATTTCATCTCCGTTTCAACAATACAGAGAGATTAAAGTAATCAAACTAAACAAAGAAAACTGAAGAAAAGTCTTTTCAAGATCTTCTGTAAATGTCATTCTACAAAAATGCCTATTCTAACTGAGGAAAAAGATAGGACACCCTCACATGTATTCCCTCTTAAATTGGCTCAGATCTCACACAGGTATATCACACCAGGTGCACATAATTAGTAGATCGTTACTCTGCATGTTGAATGAGGCTTGCCCTATTTAAACCTCAGACATTTAGTTTGGTGTGCTCCTGACTGTTGAAGTGAGAGTGAGCACCATGGTGAGAGCAAAAGAGCTGTCAGAGGACTTCAGAAAAAAGATTGTAGCAGCCTAGGAGTCTGGGAAGGGATTTAAAAAGATCTCAAAAGATTTTGAAATCAGCCATTCCACTGTCCGGAAGATAGTCTACAAGTGGAGGGCTTTCAAAACAACTGCCAACATGCCCAGGACTGGTCGCCCCAGCAAGTTCACCCCAAGAGCAGACCGCAAGATGCTAAAAGAGGTCTCCAAAAACCCTAAAGTGTAATCTCGAGAACTACAGCAGGCTCTGGCTACTGTTGATGTAGAAGTACATGCCTCTACAATCAGAAAGAGACTGTACAAGTTTAACTTGCATGGGAGGTGTGCAAGGAGGAAACCTTTGCTTTCCAAGAGAAACATCGAGGCCAGACTGACATTTGCCAGAGATAAAGTTGACAAAGACCAGGACTTCTGGAATAATGTTCTTTGGACAGATGAGTCCAAAATTGAATTATTTGGACACAACAGCAGAGGACATGTTTGGCGTAAACCAAACACAGCATTCCAAGAAAAGAACCTCATACCAACTGTGAAGCATGGAGGTGGAAGTGTCATGGTTTGGGGCTGCTTTGCTGCAGCAGGACCTGGTCAGCTCACCATCATAGAATCCACGATGAATTCTACTGTGTATCAGAAGGTGCTTGAAGAACATGTGAGACCATCAGTTAGAAAATTAAAGCTGAAGCGGAACTGGACCATGCAACATGACAATGACCCAAAACATACTAGTAAATCAACCAAAGATTGGCTGAAAAAGAAGAAATGGAGAGTCCTGGAATGGCCAAGTCAAAGTCCAGATTTGAATCCCATTGAGATGCTGTGGGGTGACTTGAAAAGGGCTGTACGTGCAAGAAACCCCTCAAACATCTCACAGCTGAAAAAGTTCTGCATTGAGGAGTGGGGTAAAATTTCCTCAGACCGATGTCGAAGACTGGTAGATGGCTACAAGAACCGTCTCACTGCAGTTATTTCAGCCAAAGGAGGTAACACTCGCTATTAGGGGCAAGGGTGTCCTATCTTTTTCCTCAGTTAGAATAGGCATTTTTGTAGAATGTCTATGTAAATGTCTTACAGAAGATCTTGAAAAGACTTTTCTTCAGTTTTCTTTGTTTAGTTGGATTACTTTAATCTCTCTGTATTGTTGAAACGGAGATGAAATAACCTTTTATTAAAAATGTTACAAAAAACCACATGCTTTCAAAGGGTGTCCTAATTTTTTCACATGACTGTATTTTCCATTCACACATCCGCAAAATGGGTCCGCATCTGTTCCCATTCATTTTCAATTGCAGACAAGATTAGACATTTTCTATTATAGTGCCGGCAATGTGTGCCTGTGTTTTGCGGATCCTTAAACACTTACGGACGTGTGAATGGACCCTCATAGTAAAATTATTAAAGGTTACGTTTTATCTTCATGTATATTCTAATGGATTGCCTTCCTTGTACAATGTTATAATATACTTTCTATGTTGGAAAGTATATTATAGTGCATTTGTATTGTGCGGCAGTTGTGCTGCGATACTGCAGGTATATAGAGGGATAATCCTTATTGGAACAAATAATTTCTACTGGTGTGATATACCAGTCGCCCCCCCAAAAAAATGGATTGAAGCGGGGTGTTACAAGGGTATTTATTACATTTACATCTACAATACATTTTAAAAAAGGTGTTTCACAAGGGTATTGTAAGAAACTTACCTGTCCAGGCTCTGTTTTTTCCTGAAGCACGCATATGCTAGGGAGATTATTAGTGGGCTGATTGCTCAGCTGTTCTATTACTATGTGCTAGTAACTGACTAAGGGTCCAGTCACATGTCCGCAAAATGGGTCCGCATCCGTTCTGCAATTTTGCGGAACTGGTGCGGACTAAATCATTTTTAATGGGGCCGTAATGTTCTGTCCGCATCCTCATTTGTGAATCCGCATTTCCGGATCCACACTGTCCTATTCTTGCACATATCTTCTATGTTGGTGTCCGTGTTTTGCGGATCTGCAATTTGCAGATCCGCAAAACACATATGGACGTGTGAATGGACCCTAATGGAGTGCCAAGTCATGGACCTATCAGGTTCTGATTCAGGGACTCAGCACTCTATTTAAATCCCTTCCTGGCCGTACACCAGTGCCCGTTCCTGACTCACTAGCAGTTTTCCTTTGCTTATTGGATTGCTCATTCCTCTGATCCTTGCTTGTCTTCTGATCAGTCTCTGTCTCTTGATTGGTACTGCATAGCTTGTCTGGTTCTTATCCATTTACATATGACTCTGGCATTGTGTTTGTCCTTGTTGTTTGTCTGTCTTTGCATTTAAATAGTGTAGGGACCGTCGAGCAGTTGCGGTCTAGCTATTTGGGGCTTGTAATGCAAGTAGGTAGGGAAGCCGGACTGGGTTCTAGCTTTAGAACTCCTACAGTCATAACAGTTATTATGGGCTTATATCACGATCATAGCAATTCCATATTTGAGATCCTTAACACAACATAAATGATATATGTATATTCGGTATGCTATTGTTTTGATCAAATGTATTACATAGCAAGTACCACTTTAATACATTTAGCACAATTTCAATTACATTAAAATGCTCTTTTTTTATTTTTTTTTACACAGGCCATTAAATAAAATATCCAGCACCAATATCTAAAATGGGAACATTTTCTCTAGCCCATCACACACAAAACAATGGTCCAAATATAACTAGTGATGAGCGGTAGGGGCTATATTCGAATTTGCGATATTTCATAAATATTTGGGCAAATATTCACAAATTCTATAAAAAAAAAATGTAATTGTGAAAAATCGGCAATGGAATATTCGTGTAATATGCGCAAAATACAGACGTTTTACAAGCTGCTAGAAGTTTCCTGAGACTGGAGAAAATGGTTGGCACGGCAGAACATAAAAAATGGCTTTATATGCACTTAGAGTGCTCCAATTTATTTGCGATTGCGCTAATTGGCACTAATGATGCAAATATTTTGGTGCAATAAGTGCAAATTCACATTCTAGCAGGTCTGCATGTAGGTATGGACAGTGAAACCTATCACATTACCTAACACCCTGCACTGCAACAGCTACACTATATCAGGATATAACCTACACTGACTATCTCCCACTGTATTTGTATTATATATTTAAGCTATCTATCTATCTAATTTAGTTTGGAAAGCACAGAGAACAGCAATGACACTGCTATCTCTCTCAGAACTTTAAAAAATTGTAGAAAATGGCTGCTGGGGAGGTTCTTATATAGTAAGGGGTAGGCAACTTTCCTATTGGTTGCTAGGGATGTTGCTAAGCTCAGACAAAGACATTGCAGCCTTCTCATTTGCCCACAAGCAAGAAGGGAGGTTACTGATGATTTTTTTGTTGTTGAATATTTGAAATTACTAATATATATCAATATATTCTAAATATTTGCAAATTCTCAAAGTGCCAATATTCGCAACTCGAATATTTGCGCCCAACACTAAATATAACTACAATGGCAAAGTTTCTGCCAATTGTTAGCTTTTATTCATAGTTGATGGACATCACTGCTTGGTTAGAGCATGTACAATATAACCTCACAAGAAAATGTAGGGTAGTTCAGTACTGACTAAAATAGCTTATGTTGGCTTTAAGGACTGGATTGCAAACATGGTGTTATTTCTCAAACCTGAGATCCTTCTGCTCTCCTCAACTTGCCGATGGGCCAATTTTAGATTTTGTGAAATCTTTCTATGTTTTTATAACTTAAGATTACTTTCTTGAAGTTAAAACATGATACAGTAGGGCATATCATTCTGTAGACGGTGAAAATTTAGGCAGGTTCATAAAATATGCACCAAAGTTATCATGGTGGCTCATGCTGGATGATATTTATGGTGTTATACTTTTTGTCTAATTTTATATTAAATATGGGTTGGCTTACTCTGCAGCAAAATGTTACTTCAGAATTTCTGCCCAATATTGGTGTAAAATGTTGCATCTTTTGCCAGGCCACTAATGGGTTGATCTAAAACTAAAATGAACGCACAAAAGTGCACCATGGTCTAGATACACTCACCTTAGCAAATTTGTCTTGATCTAAATACATGTTTTGTGTCAAAGAGAAATGTTAACATATCATGGTGCCTTGACATTGTGTCCTGATGTCTTGTACAACCATCTATTTTATTCACCACCACCCCTCACAATCTGTCATCATGTATTTAGCAAGCCTAACCTGATGAAGGGGACCTTGGTATCCTTGAAATGCATTGTTCTTTTATGCTGACCTAATTACAATAAAGAAGATCAACCACTCATCCGAGTGACACTGGTTGTTTTGTGCAGCAAATTTCTTGCGATTACAATGACCCGATGAGAGATTGGGCTCCTCCAGTAAAGAGTTCTTTAGCAGCAGCATCATATCTGAAATCCTGGGTTACAGCTTCTACAAGCCTACAATAGATTTGTGCCTATCATTTGCACAACTCCATAAGGTGAGCCTCCAATTTGGAGTTTCCTACCATTGGCATAGTGCCTTGGACATACTTACCCTATGTTGCACCTCTTCTTTGCTTTACTCTTACAGCCATCTTTCCAAAGACTTTTCCAAAAATTGGGCAGGACATGGGTGGGAAAAGGTGGACTGTGGGCTGGATCACATGTAACAACATGTGTTCCAGAAAACTGGTGCACATTATACCAGAAATCTACTCTAGCTCCATACTGGTTGACGCTAATTCATGAGAATTAAAGGTTTGGCAGTGGAAATCCAGTACAGGAGGGTGATTTCTAGGACAAATGTGTAGGTTTAAAAATGAGTCAAGAGCTCTCAAGAAAGGATTATCCCTGAGGGTGCAACAGTTAGAATGTAGATATCTAGAGCAGCCTTGGAGCAGATAGCACTTCAATCAATTCATCAAAGTAAAGTTGCCTTTTGTTGGTGGCACTTTAGCTAAGTGGTTTTCAAGATTAACTCAGTTCTAAGAGGGGAACCAAGAGATTACAATACAAAATAGTGCTGACAAATTGACATTCAATATGGTTGGACAGGAATTTGTCAGGTATTACCAGAATGTACAGTATATTTCTCTGAAAGTCAAATTACTTTACCTGAAATGTAGGGTTTATTTTGGATTGAATATATGATGGTGAAGCAAACAGTAGCATTAGATACTCTGTTGCTGCTTAGAACTTAGAACAGTGTCAAGACGTATAAATTAGAGGAAATCCCAGGTAACAGATGGTTTTCCAGAGGAAAAATTTTCTACGTTTGGGTACACACACCTACCAATCGTTCTGGAATTGCTAAAGAACTCCTTTGAAAGTGGTAGTCCACCAGCTTCAATACAAGAACAAGAGTTAATGATCCACTTGTTATGGGCTTAGAATACATCATCCGATATCCTTACTCAGTTTTCATTTCAACTGTTATCTAAAGTTTTGGTGGGAATATTAGGGGGGTGTAACTAGATCTTGTACACTTAGTGTATTGTATTGGAATATTTAGGGTCATCCTTGTCATAGTCTAAGCAATTTTGCAAGAAACTTTAGTTAAGGAATTTCCCCAACCTTCAGAAAATGGACTGGTCTTCTTTAGACTCAATCAGCATAAATTATTTTGTGACAGAATTTTCATGTTAAATAGAGACACTAAGCAGGGTTGATACTAATGGGTTAAGGTATGAATGTAACGGACCGTTTCAGCAGACAAGGGGTTAAAATCCATTTAGGCGATATGCCCCTTTCTGAGAGACAGGCACAGCTACTGCAGAACACCAACCTCCCGAACTGGATACAAAATAGCACTCCAAACTGGAACCTCGCAAATAGCTGCCAGCAGACGAACAGGAAAAGCATACAATTGGCTTACACTCCTGGCAATCAGTCTTTAACAGCATACAGGGAATCCCCCCAATAACGAGACAAGGCTCCGTGTTGAGGGTCAAGCAGTGCTCTGATGTGCTGGCACACCCAGCCTGGTTTTTATTACAGTTTTGCAAATACAGAACAGATACAACACATCCCCACAATGCATCATGGTTTCCTCCTCTCTGCCTGGGAGACAACCGAGGGCAATCCAATTATCTCTCAGGACAAAGGGGAGATTGCCAATACACACGTGGAGACAACAGGACAGACATCACCATTTAAACACACAATGGGACAATGGGACAATAGGAACACACCCACACAAAATCCTCCCCTCTGCCGATGATGATTATTTGAACACAAGGGCGAATATAATTATCAAAGGTAGAGAAATACAGTTTTATAAAACATATCACAGGCAGGGCCGGCCTTTGGGGTGTGCGGGCTGTGCGGCCGCACAGGGCGCCATAGCAACAGGGGCGCTGGGCGGCCGACAGCTCGCAATGTATATGCGGTAGGCAAGGGGCGCACTATGGAGGGGGGCGCACTATGCCACCAACGTTTCTTATAAAGTTATGCAAATACAGGAGGCGGGTGCCGGAATCAAATAGCCGGCACCCGACCTCTGTGACAGGGAGCTGCGATCAGCGGCAGTTGAGTTAACCCTTCAGGTGCGGTACCTGAGGGGTTAACTGTCGCTGATCGCAGCTCCCTGTCACAGAGGTCGGGTGCCGGCTATTTGATTCCGGCACCCGCCTCCTGTATTTGCATAACTTTATAAGAAACGTTGGTGGCATAGTGCGCCCCCCTCCCCCCCCAACACCCCAGTATAAGAAATGTTGGTGGCATAGTGCGCCCCCCTCAACACCCCAGTATAAGAAACGTTGTTGGCACAGTGCGGCCCCCTCCCCCCCAACACCCCAGTATAAGAAACGTTGGTGGCACAGTGGGAAGTGCCAATGAGGGTTAAAAAATAATTTAAAAAATTAACTCACCCCCTCCAGTTGATCGCGTAGCTGCCGGTCTCCTGTTCTTTCTTCAGGACCTGTGGTGACGTCACTGAGCTAATCACATGGTCCATTACCATGGTGATGGATCATGTGATGGATCATGTGATGAGAACAGTGATGTCACCACAGGTCCTTTGACAGGTCATGAAGAAAGAACAGGAAACGATCAATTGGAGGAGGTGAGTTAATTATTTTTTTATTTTTTAACCCTCATTGGCACTGCCCACTGCACCACCAATGTTTATTATATGGGGGGGGGGCGCACTGCGCCACCAATGTTTATTATACTGGGGTGTTGGGGAGGGTGCACTGCGCCACCAATGTTTATTATACTGGGGTGTTGGGGGGGTGCACTGCGCCACCAATGTTTATTATACTGGGGTGTTGGGGGGGGTGCACTGCGCCACCAATGTTTATTATACTGGGGTGTTGGGGGGGGGTGCACTGCGCCACCAATGTTTATTATACTGGGGTGTTGGGGGGGGCACACTGCGCCACCAATGTTTATCATACTGGGGTGTTGGGGGGGGCGCATTGCGCCACCAATGTTTATCATACTGGGGTGTTGGGGGGGCGCACTGCGCCACCAATGTTTGTTATATTGGGGTATTGGGGGGGGCGCACTATGGGCCAGTGCACAGGTGCGGTGATCGAATGGATGTTCTCAGCTGGACACCGGCCGACACTGCGCATGCGCTGGGAGCCTCACCAGCGGTTAGGGTAGGGAAAAAGCACTGGCCCGTACGTAATTTTTCCCTTCCCTAACCGCTGGCGAGGCTCCCGGTGCATGCGCAGTGTTGGCCGGTGTCCAGCTGAGAACATCCATCCGATCACTGCGCCTGCACACTGGCCCATAGTTTTTCCCTACCCTAACCACCGGCGAGGCTCCCGGCGCATGTGCACTCTGCTGTGAAATTTCCCTAACCTGTCGTTGTGCGCCTGCACGGCGCTGCACACCTCCTCACGTCATGTCCGGTGCGACCGGAAGTGACGAAGGTAGGGAAATCTCATGAAGTAGGGAAGTATAACATTACACCGGCCTTTGGGGTGTGCGGGCTGGTAACTACTTGGTTGGATAGTCAGCCAGCCTATGCCATGATGCCAGCAACAAGCAGTGTTTTTTTTTTTTTGGAGGGGGGCGCCACAAGGTTAGCTCGCACAGGGCGCCTGAACACCTAAGGCCGGCCCTGATCACAGGAACCCCAAAACATGCAATAACCCCATAACCAATATATCCTCGGAATCGGGGGATCTGGGTGAACCACATGTCCAAAATTTAGCCCCATCCGTTCAGTAGTTTGGGAGATACAGTTACACTGAAAATATACAAGTTATACCGAAAATAGTCACTAATAAATGTGTCCCCTGTTTGGTAGTTTCAAACTACTGAATGATGTCTCTGTGCACCAAATACAGGCAAGATAGCACCGTGTTGAAAAGTCAGAACAGTGTCTGTGAGCTAAAATGGCCGCTATCTATTGTTCTCACCATGTGCTTCATCCAAGCAAGTAAGGCCGAGGATGCAATCCAGGGACAGAGGGCTCCGTCCCAAGTGCCTTAAGACCCAATAACTTAAGGGACCATAATCCCAGGGCAGGAGGCTGGTAAACAGCCCCCTCCAAAACACCGTGGCGAGGTTGGTTTCGCCACACATCTCCCCCCCCCCAGGGAAGACTAACCAGATACCTGACCTCACGCCGGTCTGAGTTAGTCTGGCAGCCCACCCACAACCCAATACTGGACCTGCTGAATTTCGTAGCCTGTCTCTGTCCAGTGAATCCACCAAGATTATATTTGTAGCTGGTACTCCCGGTCTCTGAGTTGCTCCCTGGCTTGGAGTGGAGGTTGCTTTGTGGGCAGGGATCAGCGGTACTCTGCCCTGGTGCCAGCGTTACCACGGAAGAAGCCTGGTTGGAGTCTGGTTGTTGGAGGGGGAAACCGACTGTCTCCCCTTTGGACTAAACAGCCCGGTTGCTGGGGGACAGGACCGACTGTCCCTACCCCCTGTGCTGTAAGTGCAGAGACTACGGTCCCATCTGCACTGTTGTGGGGCTTACTGTCTCCCCCTGGTGCGTTAAGCTGCCGCTGGGAAGAGGGGGTAACGTGCTCCTCTTCCATACATACTTCCAGCCGCTGGGGAGGGCGACCGACCGCCTCCGCTCCCAATACAGTGTCCTGCTGCTGGGGAAAGGAGACTGGGCTCTCTATTCCCTGTAGGACACTCTGCCGCTGGGGGACAAGACCGACTGTCTCTGCCCCCTGTAACTCTGCCTGCCACTGGGGAATGGAGACTGGGCTCCCAATTCCCAAAAAATCATGCTGCTGCTGGGGGGCAGGAACAACTACCTCTGCCCCCTGTAACTCAGCCTGCCGCTGGGGAGGGAGGCCGCTGCTCTCCCCTCCTTGCACTTCACACTGCCGCTGGGGAATGGAGACTAGGCTCCCAATTCCCAAAAAATCATGCTGCTGCTGGGGGGCAGGAACAACTACCTCTGCCCCCTGTAACTCAGCCTGCCACTGGGGAGGGAGGCCGCTGCTCTCCCCTCCCTGCACTTCACACTGCCGTTGGGGAATGGAGACTGGGCTCCCACTGTCCCGCAACCGTAACTTCCGATGGAGGTCCACCCAACGTGGCAGCTGACCATCACCTTCTGCCCGGTATAGTAGGGTCTTAGACACTAGACTCCTCACGAACTTCACGTATTTCTCAGCTGGATTGGGTCCGAAGAAGTTCAGCCGCAACTACATCATATGGTCAAATTCCTCCACAGAGTATCTGTACTCCACTGCTGGTTCCATCCTGGTGCTTTTAGGGTCACTGTACTGAGACATGCGTTGCCCTTAAATTGTAGAACCCACAGAAATGGTGTCTCCTGTAGCTGTCCTTCTGGCTGTAGGAAACGATCCCGCTGCTTGCCACCAATGTAACGGACCGTTTCAGCAGACAAGGGGTTAAAATCCGTTTAGGCGATATGCCCCTTTCTGAGAGACAGGCACAGCTACTGCAGAACACAAACCTCCCGAACTGGATACAAAATAGCACTACAAACTGGAACCTCGCAAATAGCTGCCAGCAGACGAACAGGAAAAGCATACAATCGGCTTACACTCCTGGCAATCAGTCTCTAACAGCATACAGGGAATCCCCCCAATAACGAGACAAGGCTCCGTGTTGAGGGTCAAGCAGTGCTCTGATGTGCTGGCACACCCAGCCTGGTTTTTATTACAGTTTTGCAAATACAGAACAGATACAACACATCCCCACAATGCATCATGGTTTCCTCCTCTCTGCCTGGGAGACAACCGAGGGCAATCCAATTATCTCTCAGGACAAAGGGGAGATTGCCAATACACACGTGGAGACAACAGGACAGACATCACCATTTAAACACACAATGGGACAATGGGACAATAGAAACACACCCACACAAAATCCTCCCCTCTGCCGATGATGATTATTTGAACACAAGGGCGAATATAATTATCAAAGGCAGAGAAATACAGTTTTATAAAACATATCACAGGAACCCCAAAACATGCAATAACCCCATAACCAATATATCATCGGAACCGGGGGATCTGGGTGAACCACATGTCCAAAAATTCAGCCACATCCGTTCAGTAGTGGAAGATACAGTTAAACTGAAAATATACAAGTTATACCGAAAATAGTCACTAATAAATGTGTCCCCTGTTTGGTAGTTTCAAACTACTGAATGATGTCTCTGTGCACCAAATACAGGCAAGATAGCACCGTGTTGAAAAGTCAGAACAGTGTCTGTGAGCTAAAATGGCCGCTATCTATTGTTCTCACCATGTGCTTCATCCAAGCAAGTAAGGCAGAGGATGCAATCCAGGGACAGAGGGCTCCGTCCCAAGTGCCTTAAGACCCAATAACTTAAGGGACCATAATCCCAGGGCAGGAGGCTGGTAAACAGCCCCCTCCAAAACACCGTGGCGAGGTTGGTTTCGCCACAGTATGGTTCTGTCATGAGGGTGTCAAGAGCCACATCTGACTCTGTTATACCCGGGGTCAGGAAGTTGCAGCGGGTGGCTGCGCACTCTGTGTCTAAAGATCGCGCTGTTTCTTAATAGTAGCTTTCTGTGTTTGCCTTGCAATCCTTTTTGTCTCACTCAGGGATCCATAGCTTCTTCTCCTCAGCTGTTTCTTGTCCGTCACTCCCAACCTCCTTATATTCTCCCTCCGAGGGTCGCGTGAAAGGCAGCCTAACAGGAAGTCAGCCTTGTGTGCCAGAGTCCCAACAGGCAAGACTTCGCTGTCGTCATCAGAAGGATCACTCTCAATCTCCTCCTCCTCTTTCTCCTCTTCTGTCCACCCACGCAGAACAGATGGAATTAAACTTCCATGAGTACTACCCTCTGTAGAAGAATCAAATGTCTCCTGCTCCTCCTCTTCATCGTCCAATTTGCGCTGAGAAGATGAACTGAGGGTGGTCTGGCTATCACCCTGTGTAATGTCTTCCCCCATTTCCACCTCTTCCACTTGCAAAGCGTTGTCCTTAATTTTGAGCAGCGAGCGTTTGAGTAGACACATTAGTGGGATGGTTACGCTGATAATAGCGTTATCGCCGCTCACCATCTGTGTTGATTCCTCAAAGTTTCTTAAATCCTCACAGAGGTCAGACATCCATGCCCACTCCTCACTTGTGAATAGCGGAAGCTGACTGGAAAGGCGACGACCATGTTGCAGCTTGTATTCCACTACTGCCCTCTACTGTTCACAAAGCCTGGCCAACATGTGGAACGTGGAGTTCCAGCGCATGCTCACGTCGCACAGCAGCCGGTGAGATTGCAATTTCAAGCACTTCTGCAGCGTTGACAGACCGGCTGAAGCTGTCGGTGTCTTGCGGAAATGTGCACACACGCGGCACACCTTCACCAGTAGCTCAGGCAAATTGGGGTAGGTTTTGAGAAACCGCTGAACCACAAGGTTGAACAATTGGGCTAGGCATGGAATGTTTTTGAGCTTGCCGAGCAGCTCAGTCTGGTCTCTTATCCCTGCCACAGTGTGCTGTTTGTCCCCTAAGCATGTCAGCTTTAGCACGGCTTGTTGTCGCTTTCCCACTGCAGTGCTACACTGCTTCCAGCTACCAACTGATGACTGACTGGTGCTGCGCACGGATAATTGGGAGGTGGAAGTGGAGGAGGAGAAGTAGCGGTTGGAGCCACTAAATTAGGTGGTGGCGGAAACCATGATCAACGTAGGGCACGCAATCCTTGGCGTCGGTAGCACCTGTGCCATCCCAGGGTACGACTCACTCCCGGCCTCCAGAACGTTCACCCAGTGTGCCATCAGGGAAATGTAGCATCCCTGGCCGAAAGCACTTGTCTATGTGTCCGTGGTTTAGTCGACCTTCCTAGTAACTGCGTTGGTCAGGGCACGTGCGATGTTACAGGACACATGTTGGTGTAAGGCAGGCAAAGCACACCTTGAAACATAGTGGTGACTGTGTAACGAGGGACGGCTGCCGACATCAGGCTGTGGAAGGCCTCAGTGTCCACAAGCCTAAATGGCAACATTTCCAGGGCCAGTAATTTGGAAAGTTGCGCATTTAGTGATATGGCCTGTGGGTGGGTGGCTGGGTATTTGAGCTTACGTTCAAATGTCTGGGGTAAGGACATTTGTATGCTGCCCTGGGACACCGAAGTGGATGGTGTTACTGATGGTGCTTGCGAAGGATCAGGTGCAGGGCGGGAAGCATCCAGGCCTGCGCCTTTGACAGGGGATTGGCCAGCAATTAACACAAGGGAAGAGGAAACAGTGTTGTGATCCACAGAAACAGTTTGTAGACCCAGGCTTTCATCCTTATTCTAGTGCTTGGATGCCACATGGCGGATCATACTGCTGGTTGTGAAGTTGCTAGTGTTCACGCCCCGGCTCATTTCCGTATGGCTCAGGTTGCAAACTACTGTTCTTTTGTCGTCCACACTTTCCTCAAAAAAGTGTCATACTGCGGAACATCTACCCCTTGGAAAGGGAGATTTCCTTAAGAGATTTCTCAGTGGAACAGTTGCGGGCCTGATTGGTGTGATCTGCCTTCTCCCTTTTTCTACCACACTGCCTCTTCCAGCCTGTTGCGGTGCTGCAGATCCCTCCCCCTGTGTACTGCATTCCTCGCACGCCTTTCTACCTTCCCAGGTTGGGTCAGTGACCTCATCGTCCACCACCTCCTCTTCCACAGTCTGATCATCCTCCTGTTTTGTTGACCTAACCACAACCTCAGTGATTGACAACTGTGTCTCATCCTCTTCATCAACCTCTTGAGACAGTAATTGCGGTTGACTCATTGGCAACTGTGTCTCATCTTCATCCACCTCATTAAACACTAATTGCTATACCCCACCTTCATGTTCTTGTGACTGTGGATGTTCAAGAGGTTGGGAATCAGGGCACAAGATCTCATGTCCCTCTTCAACAATGCTTGGTGAGAGGGCCAAATCAAGTAATGGCAATGAGAAGAGGTCCTCAAAATCGCTAAGTAACTGTAAATGATGGGAGGAAGGAGGAACAGGGCGAGGATTGTGTTGGCCAGACTCCTGGCTACTGAGACTGCACTTGGTGGAAGACAGGGTTGTGCTTAACCGACTGAAAGCACTATCTGCTGCAACCCAACTGACCACCTGGTCGCACTGGTTTGACTTGAAGAGTGGTGTCCTGCGCCGCCCTGCAAACTGGGACATGAAGCTATGTGTCTTGGATGATTGTTATTCTTGTGTTCTGGCAGCAGGCACTGTTTCTCCGTGCCCAGGGCCACGGCCTATGTGTGCACCATTAGCATCACGGCCACTGCCACGTCCCTTACTGCTCGCCTTCTTCATTGTAAATGTGATATATGCTTGAAAGAATGTCACAAGTAGAGTAGCGTAGGAATTGAAAGTGTATGTGCAAAAATTTTTACAAATGTATCTGTGATGAGGAAACGTTATGGAGGACAGGTACCACAGGTAATGTCACAGTTTGCAGTGTCTACGGAAAAAGTGTACAGGATCTTACTGATATTTTAGGGATGCGCACACTTTAAACAGGAGATGTGGCGCAGATAATTTAACTGTCCGCAGCGGACACCATCTACAGAAAAAGTGAACTGGCTGTCACTGATATTTTAGGAATGCGCACATTTTAAACAGGAGATGTGGCACGGATAATTTAACTGTCCGCAGGGGACACTGTCTACAGTAAAATTGCACTGAATGTCACTGATATTTTAGGGAAGCGCACACTTTAAACAGAAGATGTGGCGCGGATAATTTAATTGTCCATAGGGGACACCGTCTACGGAAAAATTTAACTGGATGTCACTGATATTTTACGGATGCGCACACTTTAAACAGGAGATGTGGCACGGATAATTTAACTATCCGCAGCAAACACCGTCTACGGAAAAAGTGCACTTGATGTCACTGATATTTTAGGGATGCGCCCACTTTAAACAGGAGATGTGTCGAGGATATTTTAAGTGTTCACAGCGGACACCGTCTATGAAAAAAGTGCACTGGATGTCACTGATATTTTAGGAATGCGCACACTTTAAACAGGAGATGTGGCGCAAATAATTTAACTGTACGCTGCGGACACCGTCTACGGAAAAAGTGCACTGGATGTCATTTAAATTTTAGGGATGCGTACACTTTGAACAGGAGATGTGGAACAGATTATTTTTCTGTCCACAGGGGACAGTGTCTATGGAAAAAGTGTACTGGATGTCACTGATATTTTAGGGGTGCGCACACTTTAAACAGGAGACGGGCGCAGATAATTTAACTGTCCGCTGCGGACACCGTCTATGGAAAAAGTGTACTGGATGTTACTGATATTTTAGTGATGCGCACACTTTAAACAGGAGATCTGGTGTGTAGAATTTATCTGTCCGCAGAGGACATCGTCTATGGAAAAAAGGCACTGGATGTCACTGATATTTTAGGGATGCACACACTTTAAACAGGAGATGTGGTGCAGATAATTTCTTTGTCTGCTGGGGACACCGTCTATGGGAAAAAGTGTACTGGATGTCACTGATATTTTAGAGATACACACAATTTAAACAGGAGATGTAGCGTGGATAATTTTTCTGTCCACAGCGGTCACCATCTACGGAAAAGGTGCACTAGATCTCACTGATATTTTACAGATGCGCACACTTTAAACAGGAGATGTGGCGCGAATAATTTAACTGTACGCTGCGGACACCGTCTATATAAAAAGTGCACTGGATGTCACTGATATTTTATGGATGCGTACACTTTAAACAGGAGATGGGGCGCAGATAATTTAACTGTCCGCTGCAGACGCCGTCTATGGGAAAAGTGTACTGGATGTTACTGATATTTTAGTGATGTGCACACTTTAAACAGGAGATGTGGCGTGTATAATTTTTCTGTCCGCAGCGGACATCGTCTACGGAAAAATGGCACTGGATGTCACTGATATTTTAGGGATGCACACACTTTAAACAGGAGATGTGGTGCAGATAATTTTTTTGTCTGCTGGGGACACCGTGTATGGAAAAAGTTTACTGGATGTCACTGATATTTTAGGGATGCACACAATTTAAACAGGAGATATAACGTGGATAATTTTTCTGTCCGCAGTGGACACCATCTACGGAAAAAGTGTACTGGATGTCATTGATATTTTAGGGATGCGCACACTTTAACCACCTCAGCCCACCTAGCTTAAACCCCCTTAATGACCAGACCACTTTTTACAATTCTGCACTACACTACTTTCACCGTTTATTGCTCGGTCATGCAACTTACCACCCAAATGAATTTTACCTCCTTTTCTTCTCACTAATAGAGCTTTCATTTGGTGGTATTTCATTGCTGTTGACTAGAGTTGAGCGAACACCTGGATGTTCGGGTTCGAGAAGTTCGGCCGAACATCCCGGAAATGTTCGGGTTCGGGATCCGAACCCGATCCGAACTTCGTCCCGAACCCGAACCCCATTGAAGTCAATGGGGACCCGAACTTTTCGGCACTAAAAAGGCTGTAAAACAGCCCAGGAAAGAGCTAGAGGGCTGCAAAAGGCAGCAACATGTAGGTAAATCCCCTGCAAACAAATGTGGATAGGGAAATTAATTAAAATAAAATTAAATAAATAAAAATTAACCAAAATCAATTGGAGAGAGGTTCCATAGCAGAGAATCTGGCTTCCCGTCACCCACCACTGGAACAGTCCATTCTCAGATATTTAGGCCCCGGCACCCAGGCAGAGGAGAGAGGTCCCGTAACAGAGAATCTGTCTTCATGTCAGCAGAGAATTAGTCTGCATGTCATAGCAGAGAATGAGGCTTCACGTCAGCCACCACTGCAACAGTCCATTGGCATATATTTAGGCCCAGCACCCAGGCAGAGGAGGGAGGTCCCGTAACAGAGAATCTGTCTTCATGTCAGCAGAGAATTAGTCTGCATGTCATAGCAGAGAATGAGGCTTCACGTCAGCCACCACTGCAACAGTCCATTGGCATATATTTAGGCCCAGCACACACACAGGCAGAGGAGAGAGGTCCCGTAACAGAGAATCTGGCTTCATGTCAGCAGAGAATCAGTCTGCATGTCATAGCAGAGAATGAGGCTTCACGTCAGCCACCACTGCAACAGTCCATTGGCATATATTTAGGCCCAGCACACACACAGGCAGAGGAGAGAGGTCCCGTAACAGAGAATCTGGCTTCATGTCAGCAGAGAATCAGTCTGCATGTCATAGCAGAGAATGAGGCTTCACGTCAGCCACCACTGCAACAGTCCATTGGCATATATTTAGGCCCAGCACCCAGGCAGAGGAGGGAGGTCCCGTAACAGAGAATCTGTCTTCATGTCAGCAGAGAATTAGTCTGCATGTCATAGCAGAGAATGAGGCTTCACGTCAGCCACCACTGCAACAGTCCATTGGCATATATTTAGGCCCAGCACACACACAGGCAGAGGAGAGAGGTCCCGTAACAGAGAATCTGGCTTCATGTCAGCAGAGAATCAGTCTGCATGTCATAGCAGAGAATGAGGCTTCACGTCACCCACCACTGCAACAGTCCATTGGCATATATTTAGGCCTAGCACACAGGCAGAGCAGAGAGGTCCCGTAACAGACAATCTGGCTTCATGTCAGCAGAGAATCAGTCTGCATGTCATAGCAGAGAATCAGGCTTCACGTCACCCACCACTGCAACAGTCCATTGGCATATATTTAGGCCTAGCACACAGGCAGAGCAGAGAGGTCCCGTAACAGACAATCTGGCTTCATGACAGCAGAGAATTAGTCTGCATGTCATAGCAGAGAATGAGGCTTCACGTCAGCCACCACTGCAACAGTCCATTGGCATATATTTAGGCCCAGCACCCAGGCAGAGGAGAGAGGTCCCGTAACAGACAATCTGGCTTCATGTCAGCAGAGAATTAGTCTGCATGTCATAGCAGAGAATCAGGCTTCACGTCAGCCACCACTGCAACAGTCCATTGTCATAAATTTAGGCCCAGCACCCAGGCAGAGGAGAGAGGTCCCGTAACAGACAATCTGGCTTCATGTCAGCAGAGAATTAGTCTGCATGTCATAGCAGAGAATGAGGCTTCACGTCAGCCACCACTGCAACAGTCCATTGGCATATATTTAGGCCTAGCACACAGGCAGAGCAGAGAGGTCCCGTAACAGACAATCTGGCTTCATGACAGCAGAGAATCAGTCTGCATGTCATAGCAGAGAATCAGGCTTCACGTCAGCCACCACTGCAACAGTCCATTGTCATAAATTTAGGCCCAGCACCCAGGCAGAGGAGAGAGGTCCCGTAACAGAGAATCTGGCTTCATGTCAGCAGAGAATCAGTCTTCATATCATAGCAGAGAATCAGGCTTCACGTCACCCACCACTGTAAGAGTCAATTTTCATAAATTTAGGCCCAGAACCCAGGCAGAGGAGAAAGGTCCCGTAACAGACAATCTGGCTTCATGTCAGCAGAGAATCAGTCTTCATATCATAGCCTAGAATCAGGCTTCACGTCACCCACCACTGTAAGAGTCAATTTTCATAAATTTAGGCCCAGAACCCAGGCAGAGGAGAAAGGTCCCGTAACAGACAATCTGGCTTCATGTCAGCAGAGAATCAGTCTTCATATCATAGCAGAGAATCAGGCTTCACGTCACCCACCACTGCAACAGTCAATTGTCATAAATTTAGGCCCAGCACCCAGGCAGAGGAGAGAGCTCCCGTAACAGAGGATCTGGCTTCATGTCAGCAGAGAATCAGTCTGCATGTCATAGCAGAGAATGAGGCTTCACGTCACCCACCACTGCAACAGTCCATTGGCATATATTTAGGCCTAGCACACAGGCAGAGCAGAGAGGTCCCGTAACAGACAATCTGGCTTCATGTCAGCAGAGAATCAGTCTGCATGTCATAGCAGAGAATGAGGCTTCACGTCACCCACCACTGCAACAGTCCATTGGCATATATTTAGGCCTAGCACACAGGCAGAGCAGAGAGGTCCCGTAACAGACAATCTGGCTTCATGACAGCAGAGAATCAGTCTGCATGTCATAGCAGAGAATGAGGCTTCACGTCACCCACCACTGCAACAGTCCATTGGCATATATTTAGGCCTAGCACACAGGCAGAGCAGAGAGGTCCCGTAACAGACAATCTGGCTTCATGTCAGCAGAGAATCAGTCTGCATGTCATAGCAGAGAATGAGGCTTCACGTCACCCACCACTGCAACAGTCCATTGGCATATATTTAGGCCTAGCACACAGGCAGAGCAGAGAGGTCCCGTAACAGACAATCTGGCTTCATGACAGCAGAGAATCAGTCTGCATGTCATAGCAGAGAATGAGGCTTCACGTCACCCACCACTGCAACAGTCCATTGGCATATATTTAGGCCTAGCACACAGGCAGAGCAGAGAGGTCCCGTAACAGACAATCTGGCTTCATGTCAGCAGAGAATCAGTCTGCATGTCATAGCAGAGAATGAGGCTTCACGTCACCCACCACTGCAACAGTCCATTGGCATATATTTAGGCCTAGCACACAGGCAGAGCAGAGAGGTCCCGTAACAGACAATCTGGCTTCATGACAGCAGAGAATCAGTCTGCATGTCATAGCAGAGAATGAGGCTTCACGTCACCCACCACTGCAACAGTCCATTGGCATATATTTAGGCCTAGCACACAGGCAGAGCAGAGAGGTCCCGTAACAGACAATCTGGCTTCATGACAGCAGAGAATCAGTCTGCATGTCATAGCAGAGAATGAGGCTTCACGTCACCCACCACTGCAACAGTCCATTGGCATATATTTAGGCCTAGCACACAGGCAGAGCAGAGAGGTCCCGTAACAGACAATCTGGCTTCATGTCAGCAGAGAATCAGTCTGCATGTCATAGCAGAGAATGAGGCTTCACGTCACCCACCACTGCAACAGTCCATTGGCATATATTTAGGCCTAGCACACAGGCAGAGCAGAGAGGTCCCGTAACAGACAATCTGGCTTCATGTCAGCAGAG